>NC_091963.1:17927973-19127973 GCF_031021105.1 Erythrolamprus reginae | reverse complement strand
AAAAGAGAGTATATATTTTCAAGTTATCAGGGCCAATTCAATACCAAGCCAAATATAAAAAGTGCACTTTTCAAACTATATACTCTAATCATACATAATCACATTGTGATGTTATTACAAAGGAAAAACATTTTAGTGAAAAACCCTGAAAAAATAGGTTAGGATGAACTTTGGTACTAAGTAAGAGACTTCCAAGAATTTAAGAAAGAACAAGCAACACTGATAAGATTGTAATGTAATGAAACTTTTGAAAACAAATATTCCTAAGATTTCAATCTCAAAATATTTATCAGGACTGTCTCCTATAAATGTCTTTTTAGAGACTTATTGGCTCCTGGCCTGTTTTCTTGTTTAACAAACAAGGAAACAAAACAGGGTGATCCAAAATCCTGTATTAATATTAGTTATTCTGACAGTATCAACTATAATTCTATTCTATGTTTAATTAATGGTTCATACCCATTGCATCATTCTGAACATTTACATCTTGCTTACTGTTTTATGTAAAATATACACAATTGGAAGTGGTCAAGTTACAAAATATCAGTATTTATTTATTTGTTTGTTTGTTTGTTTGTTTGTTGGATTTCTAAGCCGCCCAATTCCTTACAGACTCTGAATATGTATCAGGATAATTACAAGCAGTATAAACCAAGCCCTGGTCACCTCCTGTGTGGATTACTGTAAGACATGGGCTGCCTTTGCAGAGTCTCCAGAAGCTTCAGCTGGTATACGGTATGATGCAGGCAATTATTTGTGCACCAACTGCTCCAAGAGTTGCACTGACTTCATTTCAAGATGTTAGTAGATACCTAAAAGTTCCATGTGGCATGGGACCAGGTTATTTGAGGGCCCACCTTTCCCCAATTAAATCAATGTGTTACATCAGATCTAGAGATGGCATAGGTCAGGTGTTGGCAACTTTAAACACTCAAAGAGCCATCTGGACCTGTTTCCCACAGAAAGGAAAACACCAGGAGCCACAAAACCTTTTGACATCTAAAATGAAGATAATACTGCTTATATTGTTTTTTTTTTAAAACTTTATGCTATGTATTTTTTAAAAATTGCAGTGTGTTGTGTTTATGAAATCAGTGATCTGCTACAGAGGAAAATACATCTTTATTTCTGAATGCAACAAAAATATTTTGAACTCTGAAAAAAAAAGAGGGTCAAAACGCTCAATAAATCACATGCTGGCAAGTGTCGCACATTGGCAGTTGTGACTCATATTTTGAACGACAGGGAGCCGGAGCAGAGGGATGAAAGAGCCACATGCAGCTCCCGAGCCATGGGCTGCAGACCCCTGACATAGGTCCTCTCCATAAAGAATGTCACTTGGTAGGACTCAGAAAGAGACCTTTTCTGTCACAATGCCTGTCCACTAGAACAACATCCCCCACTCTGAGGTGAAATTGGCTTCAATCTAGTTGGCTTTCCAGAAGAGCCTGAAGACATAGCTTTGCCATCTGGCCTGGGGGGTGAAGTGATATTGTTGGAGAGCCTGCTAAGTGGTTATATTGTGACAAAAATGAGACTGACTGACTGAATGAATGAATAAAGTAATATAAAGCAGAACCAGTGACTAAAAAGTAGACAATCAAATTAAATGTTTTGACAAAGCACAAAGCCAAATAATCTATTATCAAATGGTTACCTAAAACCATATAAATTTAAGGGTGCAAAAGGTGAGCTTTCCAAGAAAAAGGAAAGAAATGCCTATTGAAAAGACAACAAAATGGTCAAAACTATTGAGCCATGGTGGCGCAGTGGTTAGAATGCAGTACAGTGTTCCCTCGATTTTCGCGGGTTCGAACTTCGCGAAAAGCCTATACCACGGTTTTTCAAAAATATTAATTAAAAAATACTTTGCAGTCCCCCCCCCCCAATACTATGGTTGTTCCTGCCCGATGACGTCATATGTCATCGCCAAACTTTCATCCACCTTTAATAATTTTTTTTAAAATAAACTTTAATAAATAAACATGGTGAGTAATAATCTAAATGGTTGCTAGGGGAATGGGAAATTGTAATTTAGGGGTTTAAAGTGTTAAGGGAAGGCTTGTGACACTGTTCATAGCCAAAAATAGTGTATTTACTTCCGCATCTCTACTTCATGGAAATTCGATTTTCGCGGGTGGTCTCGGAACGCATCCCCCGCGAAAATCGAGAGAACACTGTATTACAGTCTGCTGACTGTCAGCAATTTAGCAGTTTGATCTTGACCGACTCGAGATACGATATTAAGTAAGAGTAAGGAAATTAATTTGGTTATAAATATGTAAGAAATTAATATTTAAAAGTATGAATTGATAACAGTTGTTTTTCTTTTGGAATTTTTTGATTGCAATAGTAGATATGTGGATTTGTTTTTAAATCTCTCTATCTTTATTAATTAGGAGAAAGTTATATAAGGGTTTTTATTTTTAAAGAAAAATGTATAAGAAGAGGGAATAGGCATGACGGCTTATTTAGATTTGTAAGATGATAATGATATTGAGTTAACAATGTAAAAAGGAAATTAATGGTGAATTCAATTAGCAGAAAATTAGTTACCTAGATGACAAAATTAGAGGCCAAGGTTTGTGATATATACCGAAAGTAAATAGTATGGAATTAGAATATTATTATTATTATTATTATTATTATTATTATTATTATTATTATTATTATATCTGACTGACTAATGAAATACTGGTTTTATTGTAACATGAATTGAAGGTATTTTGTAATATATTGAGAAAGTTTGTATGGAGGAAAAAAACCAAAAAATTTATACCTGAAAAAAAAGTATATGTTATTTGCAACTGGATGCCTTTTATTTCTCTAAGCATCTTATTCTATCTAATTTAGAGTGTTGATTTGTGATATAAAACATAACCTATAGACCACATCACATACAGAGTAATTATACAACATGACTACAGCTCAAAAATAAAAAAGATAATCTTTTGAAAATAAGAGCAAATGCTTCCTCCAATTTAGCCTTCACATGACTCTGGATATATAGATAATCCTCACTTACTGACTACTTACTCGGCAACCATTCGAATTTACAACATCACTGAAAAATATTGATTGGTCCTTGAAGTTTTGGTCATTGAAGCATCCTTGCAGAAATGTGACTGCAATTTTGGTGCTTGGCAACAGGCAAACATTTACAGGTTACGGGATCTCCATTTATGGCCTTCGCAGTCAGTTTCTAATGAGGTCAATGGGGAAACTGGCAGGAAGTCGCAAATCAGTCAACCACAAACAATGACCCATAATGATGTTTAATGACTGTAGTCAAAACTGAGGTTGTCATCATGTAACATCACACTTAATGACTATGCTGTTAAGCAATGGAGTTGCAGGTCCCTATTGTAATCACTATGTGAGGACTGACTGTATGTATATGAATGAGCTGAAAATGCATTTAGATGCATAATGAGGTCTTACGTTAGCAAAATGAAATTTTGATTTTTTTCTCTCTCCCCCTGAACCACTAACCCTCGTGACACTGATGATTGACAGCACAACTGCTTCTGAAATTCTTGGAAAGCAGCTTGTTCCAAAATACACAGAACAAAGAATACATGTGATCGTCTTACCTTTTCCATATACTGTGAGCAGTTTGATTCTTGCATTAAATTTGAAGCTTCTTGTTTATAATACTCCCCTGTTTCATTCAGAAAAGGGCACTCAAAAATTTCCTGATAAAACTAAATTGAGAAAGTTGGATCAAGCCCCCAAAAAGACAAGAAATGAAACAAATATTTGTCACTATTTTTTATGAAATCAAACTTTTTTTTACCTTCAGAGGGAATTTTTTCTTATACTGTTCAACATGAACAAAGGAGTTAATAACCCCGTGGATTACTTTCTGATTTGGATCTTCTCCACAACGATCACTGAAAGATGGAAAAATAAAATTCTCAGAATTCCTACGATTTATATATAATGTTAAATCAGTGTTCTAAACTTCAGTAACCTTGAAATGTGTAGACTCCAACTTCCTGAATTGCTGGCTGGGGAATTCTGGGAGTTTTATGTCAACACATCTCAAAGATCTTGAGATTGATAAACACTGGATCAACTCTAAAAAATAACTATACAACAATAAATCTCTGTTGTTCTCAGAGATATCAGCTTCTTTTCAATACTGAAGCATATTACACTCTGGAATATAATTTTCAAAAATATCAGTATGTTTGTATGAAAGAACCTGAGAAAATTGGAACTTATATTGAGGATGGAGGGACTCACCCAAATTCTTCACAACATATTAATAGTAGTAACAAAATAGCTAAGTAGTTCTTGTTAAAAAATGGAGAATTGTTTCAAATATTTATATCAAAAGTGATTAATCAATCCTTAGAGTCTCTGATAAACCTAAAACCAGGAGAGAACTCTTGTTTCATTTATACCGAGGATTTGGTCAAGGAAGTAAAAAAGGAAAATTGTTTATTTAATTCATCAGCGGTTCAGTAACTGTTTAGCTAAAATTTCTGGAGTTCTTTTCTTATTGAATAAATAACTGAAATAAGAGGATGTTTGGCATTGATATTGGGTTACATCCTGCGTTTTCCCCATTTGAAAGGATTTTTTGAGAAGGTAAAGAAAAAATTATATTTGGACACACAGACACATGCTTTTGAGGAAAGAGAAGATAGGTAGATAGGTAGGTAGATGGATGGGTTACACAGATACAGATAGATAGACAGAAAGAGGGGAAGAGAAGCAGATTAGCCTCTCCTTCAAAATACCTAAAATAATTATTTTTCACAAAAAGTGTACATATATATTTGAGTACCATATTTTTCGGAGTTTAAGACACACCTTTTTATCCCCCAAAATAGGGTGAAAACTTGGGTGTGTCTTATACACCACATGTAGTCCCACCCAGCCACCCCCACGCTTGCAAATTTACCTCCTTGTAGCAAACAGCACATTAAGCAATTGAGTATCAGCCTTTGACACACAGCTGACTCAGAAACAGCCAAGCCAATTGCTTAATTGGTTCTGGGACGAGGTTCTTAAGGTGAAAAGTTTGTAAGACGAAACAATGTTTCCCATAGAATGTTTCCCAATGGAAAAGCGATTAATGCGTGCAAGCCCAAAATTCACCCCTTTTGCCAGCCAAAGCACCCATTTTTGCACTGCTGGGATTCCCCTGAGGCTCCCCTCCATAGGAAACCCCACCTCGGGACCTCTGTGTTTTTGCAATGCTGCGATTTCACTGAGGCTCTCCTCGCTGGGAAATTCCACCTCTGGACTTCCATTGCCAGTGAAGTGCCCATTTTTGCGCTGCTGGGATTCCCTTGCAGCATCACAAAAACACGGACGTTCGGAGGTGGGGTTTCCCATGGAGGGGAGCTTCAGAGGAATCCCAGCAGCACAAAAACAGGTGCTTCGCTGGCAACGGAAGTCCGGAGGCGGGGCATCCCAGCGGCGGCGGTGGGTTTGTAAGGTGAAAATAGTTTGTAAGAAGTGGCAAAAAAATCTTAAATCCCGGTTTTGTATCTCGAAAAGTTTGTATGATGAGGCGTTTGTAAGATGAGGTATCACTGTACTTCCAAAAAGTCATATCAAATTTAAAGATTTGTAAAAGTATAATCTGAAATGTAACAGTATCCTTTTTAGTATTAAGATAAGGCAGCTGAGTTAAACTCTGAGTTAGTCATGTTTGGAATAGATCTATTTAAATAATTGGGAGGAAATAGTGTGACTACATTTAAGAAAACCTTTTGGTATTAATATACAGTAGTCCCTCGCTATACCGCGCTTCACCTACTGCGGCTTCACTTCATCGCGGGTTTCTGAGGAAGTCGATCGGCAGATTTAAACAGCCCGCCGAACTCGATCGGCAGGTTTTTCAAAAAAATATATATATCTAAAATTGTAAATACTGTATTTAAATACTGTATCTAAAATAAATACTGTGTGGGAAGGGTTTATAAACACTTAAAACAATGAAAACTTACCAAACAATTACAATATAAATACTTAAATAAGTACTATCAGTCGATAAATTCCCCATCGCGGATTTCACCTATCGCGGCCAGGTCTGGAACGTAACACCAGCGATAGGTGAGGGACTACTGTATTGCTATAATGTACATTTCTCCAATTCTTTGCTATTTCTATGGGTCAGACATACACAGCACAGAAATACAAAGCAGACAGTGTATGTGATCTGTGCTGTTTTTTGTTTGGCAAACAGAGGCAGAGGCCTTTTTTCCTTAGAAACATAGAAGATTGACAGCAGAAAAAGACCTCATGGTCCATCTAGTCTGCCTTTATGCTATTTCCTTTATTTTATCTTTGGATAGATATATGTTTATCCTAGGCATGTTTGAATTCCGTTACTTTGCATTTACCAACCATGTCTACTGGAAGTTTGTTCCAAGCATCTATTACACTCTTTCAGTAAAATAATATTTTCTCACGTTGCTTCTGATCTTTCCCCGAACTAACCTCAGATTGTGCCCCCTTGTTCTTGTGTTCACTTTCCTATTAAAAACACTTCCCTCCTGAACCTTATTTAACCCTTTAACATATTTAAATGTTTCAATCGTGTCCCCCAAACTATACAGTCTGGTTCATTCTACTTGCTTTCCCTTCCGCCTGACCACACTGTTCACCCATTTTGAGACTGTCAGAAATCACTACCCCTAAATCCTTCTCTTCTGAAGTTTTTGCTAACACAGAACTGCCAATACACTACTCAGATTGAACATTCCTTTTCCTCAAGTGCATTATTTTACATTTGCAAACATTAAACTGCAGTTTCCATTGTTTTGACCACTTATCTAATAAAGTTAAATCATTTGCCATATTACAGACACCTCCAGGAATATCAACCCTATTGCACACTTTAGAGTCATCGGCATATGCAAAACTTTCCCTATGTCACTCACAAACATATTAAAAAGAATAGGATCCAGAACAGACGCTTGTGGCACACCGCTTGTAACCAGTCTCTGTTCAGAATACTTGCCAGTAACAACAACCCTGATATCTACGCTTCAGCCAGCTGCAAATCCACTGAACTATCCAGGGATTAAGTCCAATCTTCACAAATGTATCTATCAGCTCTTCATATGGAACCATATCAAAGGCTTTGGTGAAGTCCAGATAGGCAATATCCACGGCACCACCTTCATCTAACACCTTTATGAAATAGTCAAAGAAATCAATGAGATTAATCTGATAAGATTTGCCTTCAGTAAAGCCATGCTGGTTTGGCTCCAATAAGTTATTGATTTTTAGGTGCTGATTTATCCTCTTTTTGAGTAGAGTCTTCATCATTTTAACTATAACTGATGTCAAGCTAATTGGCCTGTAGTTAGTTACCAGTTTCTTCTCTACTGCCCTTCCTGTGCATAGACATAACACTGGCCATTCTCCAATCATCAGGAACATCTCCCGTTAAAAGGGATTGGTTAAACAAATCAGTCAGGGGGGTAGCAATCACAGATCTGAGTTCTCTAAGAACTCTGGGGTGGATGCCATCTGGACCCATTGCCTTATTTATCGTTAAAGTTCTTCTAAGACATCAGCCTCTGAGATTGCTGGAGCTGAATCCATACAGGTGGAAGCAATGCTATATCCATCCATAATATTATATTGTAAGCTGTCTTCTGAGAAAACTGAAGATAAGTAGCTATTCAAATGGTTAGTCATCTTCTTATTCCCATCAAAGTATGTATTATCCCCAGTACTAAACTTCCTTGTTTTCCTCCTCCAAAACTAAGGTGCATCTTATACGTTGGTGCATCTTATATTCCCAAAAAATAATGTAAAAATGTAAATGTAAAAAATGAAAAAAAAAGTAACATCTGCTTGAAATTTGATAATAAGAATGCTTGGGATTGCTATGGTTTTCCTGTCCAATTTCTACCTGGGCAACCCTTCTTAGCTTCCAAATGCCATTAATTTCCATTAATTTGTTCTAAGTCTGTTTATTTCTAGTTTGAAACATACTGACATCCTAAAATAAAATGATATTACAAATTAATGACAGCATACCATCAAATGTAGGGTGTTGCAAATCAGCAGGATTATTTTTTGTTAAACTGAATGGTATATAACTACAATAAATCAATTATCAGATGGCCTAGACTCGACTTTTCTATAAAATTGCTAATAAGCTATAAAATATGCAAGGTTTTTATATTGCTGACACTCAAAGCCTTACCCTGAAACAAGGCTGACTGTCAAAAGTAGCTGAAGCTTGTACTGCTGATCAGTTCTGTAACACATTCAGAATTTCAGAAAGGAATCTAATCTGGGGTCATTCTTATTTTTTTTTAAAAAAAAACATTTATACAATATTCAGTAATGCCCAATTTAAAATAATCTTAAAATCACAAGAGCTATTAAGTACTGGAATTATTTAAATGTTCTATGCTAGAATAACAAAAAAGATGGACCTTAAGGTTCCAACAATAACTAGCAGAGCACAAATGGTTCTAAAACTCCCATACCTTTCCTTCACTATGAGAATGCATTTCTTGATTTTATAGCAGCAGACAGTGGCTTTATTTAGGCAGACTTGTAAATATTTGTAGTGAAAAGGTGGCTGTGATTATTACATTTGAAATATACAAACAGCCTAGTATCTCACATGCAGTTTGCATAAAATATAATTTTCATGGTGTAATAAATGCATATGCATTCAAACAAGTTATTCTACGTAATACATTTTTGTTTTGTTAAAAAAGCACTCACTTTTTAATTTCACGGAGCAACATTCGAATGAGGACAGCCTGCAGGGGTTCAATCATTAATCTCTTCCACATATCAAGTGCTAGCTGTCAGGGTACGATAAAAAACAGTCAATGCTAGAACTGCCATTTCATTCATTCATTCATTCATTTTTTTTAATGCTTAGTCTCAAATGCTTCAAAAACAGAAGAATACACTGAAAGAATACTAAAAAGCTAAACAAAGTGCAACAGCAGCAGATAGAGTGCAGTACTACAGGCCACTAAAGCTGATCTGTAGGCCAGCGGTTCAAATCTCATCATCAGCTCAAGGTTGACTCAGCCTTCATCCTTCCGAGGTGGGTAAAATGAGGATATGGATTGTGGGGGCAATATGCTGGCTCTGTTAAAAAGTGCTATTGCTAACATGTTGTAAGCCGCCCTGAGTCTAAGGAGAAGGGCGGCATAAAAATCGAATGAATGAACAATTCTTCCTCTTAGAAGGAAATTTCCAGCAACTGAATATCTACCAAATAAACAATCTTATTGGTTTCCTGTCACTTGAAAAGAAGTGAGGGAGGGACGTTTCTTCGTGTTTTTCTTGAACCCTGCTAGTTTTTCTTTTTCCAGAAAATTATTCTCCATTGACCAAATTGCATCTAATATGCAGGAATAAATAGTTCTTTGGAATTGAGGAATTATTTAGCTGCTCTTGGAAAACCTGGCACAGAATATGCTATGCCTAAACAGAAGAAGTACAATTTAGCAGATACAGGTGATCCTTGATTGACAAAAGTTTGCTTAGTGACCATTCGAAGTTACAATGGCACCGAGAAAAGTGACTTACGGCCATTTCAGTCGGATGCTTGATAACTCGTTCGTGTTTATGATGGTTGCATTGTCCTGGAGTCATGTGATAATCTTTTGCGACTTTCTGACAAGCAAAGCCAATCAACGGGGAAGCCAGATTCACTTAACAACCGTGTTACCAATTTAACAAATACCAATGAGTCACTTAACAAATGCGCCAAGAAAAATCATAAAATGGCCAAAGACTCACTTATGAGCCTGGTGAGATTCGACCTGCCAAACTGCTCGCAGACACTGATAAGCAGAACTTGCCTGCAATTAGAGGGCAGCACTGCAGACCACTTCAGCTTATCACTGGCTGCCAGAGGTTTGGCAGATCGAATCTCAGTAGGCTCAAGTTTGACTCAGCCTTCCATTCTTCCAAAGACTGAGATAAAATGAGGACCCAGATTGTTGGGGGGCAAGTTGCTTACTCTCTGTAAACCATTTAGAGAGGCCTGTAAAACACTGTGAACCAGTACACAAGTTTAAGTGTTGTTATTGCTATTGCTATTAACAGATTTCTCACTTAAGCAATATAACTTTTTGGCTCAACTGTGATCATAAGTCAAGGACTATGTGTACTGAATTGAAAGCATTTACATGGATGTGCTTACATTACTGATGTACATAACTTGCATAAATTATACATTATATATGTAAAACAGCAGGCTTGATAAAAGGAAATATACTATACTGAACATGGTTTTGAAAGACTATTTTTGTCCCATTCATACTTTGGGGGGCAGGTGGTGAAAATGGGGTACAGTGTTCCCTCGATTTTCGCGGGGGATGCGTTCCAAGACCGCCCACGAAAGTCGAATTTCCGCGAAGTAGAGATGCGGAAGTAAATACACCATTTTTGGCTATGGACAGTATCACAAGCCTTCCCTTAACACTTTAACCCCCTAAATTACCATTTCCCATTCCCTTAACAACCATTTACTCACCATTATTACTGGTACTCACCATTGAATAAGACACTTAGTGATCCTGATATTTATAAACAATAATTTATTAACAATAATTATTTTTTTTGTTATTTATTTGCAAAAATTATTAGTTTGGCGATGACGTATGTCATCGAGCGGGAAAAACCGTGGTATAGAAAAAAACCCGTGAAGGATTTTTAAATTAATATTTTTTGAAAAACTGTGGTATAGGCTATTCACGAAGTTCAAACCCGCGAAAATCAAGGGAACACTGTATATACATAACTTTTAGCAGACTTAAAAGGAACTTTTGGAATGACCTCAAATTCTGGGAAATAAATTTAGATAAATTTGCTGCATGAGGTAAATATTTTGTTTAAAATATAGGATTTAAGAAAAAATCCAATTAAAATTTTATTAATGTTGTACAATAATTAAGTAGCTCTTGGTTTATTTTTACTTTCAACCAAAAAATTTAAAACTAATCAATAAACAGGCAAGGCAGAGACTCTACGAATGTTGTTTATTGTAGTAGAATAAAAGATCTTGAAAGCCTATTAGCGTTTCCATATGTCCCATCTTATGGCAAACAAAAAACAAGTCAGAGTAATCTTTTAAGTTTTTTATTCCGCTTTCCACTTTCCCAAATCGCTATTTTTTTTTTTGGAGAATTTCTCCTTAACAATTTGATCATTCCCATCCCTATTTCAAAGGCCAGGTTTACATCCCTAATTATTTCTCTCTGGCATGCTATAAACAGGTATCAACAAATACCACAACTTTGGCTAGTTTGGGGTGGCTCAGAAATCAGTGTAATTTAATCTTGATTTAATCCTGATTGCAATGGAATCCTTTTATACATGAATTATTTCTGACTCTATCTCAACTAATCCCATTGGACTTTTTATTTCACAGGGAAAAAAAGCAAACCAAGGTGGGGGGGAGAAGCCATTTACTATTTGCTGGTAGAAATGTGATATAGATACCGTAGGTAAACAAATATTACTGTTACCTTTATAAAATTAAGCAAAGATGTAAGATAGGCTTAAAGTACACCTACCACTAATGTACTGTTTCTCAACCTTGGCATGTGCATGGACTTCAATTACCAGAATGCCATGATAGGTGGGGAATTCTGAGAGTTAAAGTCCACAGTTTAATCTTGCTGTAGTTGAGAAATACTGTGGTAAACAATTAACTTTTTGTCACATAGGATCCTAAAAAGGTCTCAACTAGCTCTGTTCTTATCTACTTCCAATTAAAGAAGCTACCTTATATAAATAAGATTGAGTATACAGTGATCCCCCGGTTATTGCGTCCCCGACCATTGCGAACAGGGTAATTTGCGATTTTTGAACCCGGAAGTCAAAACACCATCTGCGCATGCGTGCCCTTTTTTCTATGGGCACGCATGCGTAGATGGCGCCCGGCAGATCAGCTGCTGGGCGGCTTCCCTGGGTCTTCCCCCTCTTGCTGGCGGGAGGGCGAAGCCCCCCCCCAGCACCCGCTCGCCCGCCCTTCGCCCTTCGCCTGGGAAGTTCGCCAGGAGTCAGCGGAGAACAGCGCGCCTGTTTTAAAACGATCGGAGCCGGCCGGCTCCAATCGTTTTAAAGCAGGCGCGCCGTTCTCCGCTGACTCCTAAAGCGGGGAAGTTCGCCAGGAGTCAGCGGAGAACGGCGCAACTGTTTTAAAACGATCGGAGCTTTCCAATGAGTCCCGAAGACAAACGTCAAACTTCCGCGTTTGTCTTCGGGACTCATTGGAAAGCCGCGCAGGTGTTTTAAAACGTCCCCGGGTTTGGGGGGGTGCTAGCAAGCCCCCCATGTCGGCGGGGACGTTTTAAAACACCCGCGCGGCTTTCCAATGAGTCCCGAAGACAAACATTGTTTCCCATGTAAAAGCAATTAATGCGTGCAAAAAGAAAAAAAATCGCAAAATGGCACTCTGCTGAGCGCCGCATTCTGGGTTTGGGTTCGGGAGGCTGCCGAGAAGCCCCCCGGCTGTTTTAAAAGGTGACAGCTGGGCGGCGGCGGCCAGCAGAGCGCCATTTTGCGATCTGCAGTGGGTTCGTAAGCCGAAAAAAGTTCGTAAGAAGAGGCAAAAAATTTCCGAACCCCGGGTTCGTATCACAAGGGGTTCGTATAACGAGGGGTTCGTATCACGAGGTACCACTGTACATGATTTTGAAAGGCAGAAATTATTTAAATGGATGATTAGGCAGTCAGAAAATATGTACTTTACAGTTATCTCTCCAAAATTATTTTCTATACTTACTTCTCCAATCTCCATCAATGGTTCACTCATATCCACCCCTCCATAACCATATTGAAGATCAGCTTCAGTCAATTTGTTCTTTTTAATAAACTGCGTATTGAGGTATCTATGAAAAAAAATTATCATATTTTATAAACTGTTCTAAGAAAGTGCACAGGGGTTTTAAAAAACATTCTTATACCCAAGGAATATTTATGCATGTAAGATGACAGATCTCTACCATGTTCCAAGCTTGGCTGGTGCTCAAGTTTTGACTGGAGAAATCAGTTGACAGAGAGAGAAAGAGAGAGGTGGGGATGGGGTGGGAGGGAGAGGGGGTGATGGTAGAGAGAATAAAAGCATGATACAAACTTAAAATTACTGACAACTCTGAGATTTCAGCCTGTGGTTCTATTTCTAATTAAGGTTTCACACAGGTAAATTGTCTCCCATAATGAACATCATTCCCTAGCAGGGGGACTGCCCTGATGGACATGGGATAATGTAAAATGTTTTCAAGTTTACAGACTTTTAAAGACACTCTTGTAGAGATTTTGAAGTTTCCTGTCTGTTAAGATACCCAAGAGCAGACACCTCTGCCTTTGAATGAAAACAAATGAAAAGGCAGAAGTGTTAGGTATTAAAGGACGCTGTTGTCTGGTACTGAATGTGTACTGTGTGAATCTAAGTATAGCAGGAGGAGGAACCTGCAAGTCAGGATCCAGCACGATCTCAAAGCTGAATGAGATAATAAATAATAATAATAATAATAATAATAATAATAATTTATTAGATTTGTATGCCGCCTCTCTCTGAAGACTTGGGGCGGCTCACAACAATAATAAAACAATATTACAATAAAACAAATCTAATATTAAAAACATCTAAAATCCCATCATTTAAATCCATGCAGCACACACATACCAAACATAAAATATAAATGCCTGGGGGAGGTGTCTCAGTTCCCCCATTCCTGGCGATACAGGTGGGTCTTAAGTAATTTGCGAAAGACAAGGAGGGCGGGGGCAGTTCTAATCTCTGAGGGGAGTTGATTCCAGAGGGCCGGGGCCGCCACAGAGAAGGCTCTTTCCCTGGGGCCCGCCAAACGACATTGTTTAGTCGACGGGACCCGGAGAAGGCCAACTCTGTGGGACCTTATCGGCTGCTGGGATTCGTGCGGTAGAAGGCTGTTCTGGAGGTATTCTGGAGGAGATCATGATTGCTTGGAAGAAGAGCAAGTTTTTTTTAGAAACCTTGAAGAGGACTTCCTATAAAACTTCCTTCAAATCTGCATGAGAGATAGGATCAATCCTAAAGATAGCTGTGCCAAGATCCACATTTCCTCCCACAGATTAACTATGACTTGATAGTTTACAAAACGTAGCTTGACAAAGGTGCTGGAATTCCAAACTATTTAGAAAAACAATTCCCCCCTTCTTTCTCTACTCTAGACTAAAAACAAGCCTGAGGTAAATGTATTGAACCTGTTGACTGGTTTGAGCATAACAACATATAATAAGAATCTCTTCTATGGAAGAGGGAGAAAAAAAGACAATAAAAACATTAAGAAAATGTGTACATTTGCGGAGCTTCATATGAGTTACATACATCCTCTTCTACTGAAAAGTATAATAAGGGACAATAATTGTAGCTCAGGGTTAAAATGAAAGACTGTTGGTGTTCTTTGAGCTTAGGTTTTTTTGTTGCAGATGTTTCAATGCCCAAAGTGATGACAACATTGGCACTGATGATGTTACTTAGTTTGTGTAATAAAACATCTTCAAGAAAACCAAGCTCAGAAAGCATCAAGGACCCTTTGTAATTTGTTAAGCTAAGACAATATCTTTCAACCTTAGCAACTTTGAACTAATGCTTTTCAACTTTGCTTGATTGGGGAATTCTGGGAACTGAAGTCCACATATCTTAAAGTTGCCAAGATTGAGAAACACTGAGCTAAGTTCATGCAAGGTCAAGCAAGGTATACACCAATCATTCTTCTAAAAGCACTATAACAAACAAACATCACTATAATTTTAGAGAACTGGGCAGATGTGTCTCTAAAATTCTTGTTCCATTTTCTACCTTACAACTAACATCTACCAGATATAGGGAGTGGGGGAGAAAAGTTTCCAACAGATTTGTGGTCCTGTTTTGTTTTACCAATATAATAGCAGAAATGGGAAATATCACATGAGTGCAATAAATTGTCTTTTGGATATTATCTGATTAGTCATGCCTAAAAACCTTCCAATTTGTACACTTGCAAGATTCCCCATGAAAAATTGGTAAGCATATTCACAGCAAGCATCAAAACAATGAATCAAAATCATAAATCAATTAATAGTAATTATATTTTCAAATTCCAGAATAAGTTAAAATGCATTTACCTGTACAAACAGTCCATATAGTCTGCCCCTTTACTGTATTCATCCCAGTTTCTATGATACATTACCAATATTTTTTCTTCAGAGTCCAAGACTTTCTATAGAAAAAAACCACAAGAAATAAATTAATTTTATCATTCACGCTCTATTTCATTTGAAATGTTAAAACGCAACTTCCTTCTTAATAAATTCAACTCTATGAACTATTTCAAACATCTGGGAGGTATAATATTAACACTTTATATCTTGTTTCAGAAAATAAAAATGAAAACCCCCCAAATGGCTGTTTTTTACCACAGCAGACTATAAAATAGCTTGCACACTACTTAATTCTAACATGCAGCATTAGCATTTTATTTTTATCCATTCCATGGTTACCTTGTGCAACTGGCGTACATGATTTTCCAAAAAAGTTTTAGTTTCCATATAAAGTCTCTCTCCGAGAGGTTCAGGATAGGCCACACACAAAGCGTATATGTCCCTGGGTATTAAGTCAAGGCTAAAACGTTTTACATTTTTGTAACTCAAGTTCTAATGACATATTGAAAGGAAAAAGAAAACCAATGTCTTATTGGAGTTCCAAAGAGATTGATTCATTGGCCTTTTTCCAAAATCATGCTGCTCATGATTTCAGACTACTGGGAGGAAAAATTGTGAGAGCCCTGCCTCTCAGAAAGTGTAGAGAATACCTTGTGGTGGAAGGGAGAACTTTCTCCAAAATATGGCACTGTGAGATATCGTGTAAAAGCCCTTTGGGCTGAATCTAGGGGAAGGAAACTATCTTTTAAATCATTGTTTTCCAAAGACCAGATGATTTCTTCAACTCTAGAGCACAAGCCTGTTACTCACTAAAATCATGAAACCTAGCTGTAGAATTTCAACAAGTGTTGCCTTCTTGAGACTAATAGCACTCAATTTTTATCTTTCCTGTGCCAACTTTTTAAGGGTCTTACTTACCATTTTTTTGGGTTTTTTAGCCCAATTACATACAACTACTGTGAAAATACAATATAGAAGGAACTGTATATCTCCCCCAAAATTGTTTTCTTTGTTCTAAGTTGACTATCACAACCATTCACAGTTTAAAGATTACCATAGTTTTAGTTCCTAAAAACAATGCCCAATTTCGTCAAAAGAATCTGGAACAGCCTTGGAAAAAATACGTTTGAGGATAGAGGATACCATTGCTTTTTTAAAAACACTTGAAATGTCATGAAATGTTTTCTCTTGTTGCAGACCACAGCCTTGAAACTACAGGGGACAATTTGGCTTAGTGGTTAAAGGCTCAGACTAGAAACCTTGAGGTCTAGTTCCACTGTAGGCATGAAACACTGGGCCAGTCATTCTCTCAATCCAACACATCTTACAGGGTTGTTGTTGTGGGAAAATAGGACAAGAAAGGCAAATTACGTATGTTCACTGCCTTGAGTTTACTCATAAAGTAATAAAGGTGGAATAAAATAAACCTAACAAATCAATAATAAAGAAAGATTTTCTAATTAAAAGACAGGAAAAATTTCCTAGCACAGCAAGTTGACAATGAACTGATTACCAAGACCAGGGGTAGGCAAAGTTGGCTCTTCTATGACTTGTGGACTTCAACTCCCAGAATTCCTGAGCCAATCATGCTAGCTCAGGAATTCTAGGAGTTGAAGCCCACATGCCATAGAAGAGCCAACTTTGTCTACCCCTGACGAAGATTGATGGTATTATTTATTGCAATGTTCAAATGAAGGTTAGACCTTTATCCAAAGGGCAGGGTTTAAGTGTCTGTATACATAAACGGTTCATTTAGTGACCGTTCAAAGTTACATAGGCACTGAAAAAAGTGACTTACGACTGTTTTTCACACGTATGACAATTACAGCATTTCCATGTGGTTCATATTTGTATGCTCGACAACTGACTCACATTTATGACGGTTACAATGTCCCAGAGTCATGTGATCACCTTTTGTGACCCTCTGACAAATAGTGTCAATAAGGAAGCTGGATTCACTTAACGATGGTGCTACTAATTTAACTACAGTGACTTCGTTAAAAAGTAGGACAAGATAAGTCACTTCACAAATTTCTCTTAGCAACATAGGTTTTTTGCTCAAGTGTGGTCGTAAATCGAAGACTACTTGTAGTCTCTTTCAATTATACTGTAAGGTTAGACAAATACTGGGGTAAATAAATTGCAAGAACTTTGTGAAGTGATTGAATGAAGCCAGAAGCAGGAAGTCAAAAAATCCTGAGCAAAAAGAAATTGTCTTACTTATTTGGCAATAAATAAATAAAGGAAAGGGCAGAACTGAATTTTAAAAGAGCTTGTGTGTGTGTGTATAAACATTCTGAAAGTAACAGTTATCATTTTATAAAATGAAGTCATAAAACATTCAGTTATTTCTAGAAACAGACTTAAGTTGTCACACATCTGCTGGGAGGGTGGCACAAACATAGCAGGGCCAGAAATATCTCACTTCTAAAGAGGTTCGAATAGAGGAGATATGAAGGTCAAAAGGTAAGAGAAAATGAGTTACTGTTTCAAATAAAAGTGCTATGTGGCCTTCCATTGCTTTTTTGCAAAAGACTAGAAACTATACTGGAGGTACAATGTCAGAAGCATGCTTAATCTTGCTTTCAGTTCCATAAGGAGCATTTCTTAATTAAAAGAGGGATTAAAATCTATGATACAACTAAACACTGCTTCTGATTAAAGGAGTAAAACAATATACATTTTTAAGTAGGGTACAAGATATTTTTCTCCTAGATATAAAGTATATGTTACTTGAGCATGATTGAAAAAAATTTCTACTTTCTTTCACAAAAAATATTAATTATGCACATAATTTGCTTGCTTTCTCAAACCATAGTTAAAAGACTTGAATTGAGTTAATAGTGATCTAGAGAAAAAGCTGGAGACAAGAACACAGGAAACCCCCACCCCCACCCCTTCAAGGTAAAAATCCATATATGTCATTTGGGAACACTCTTAAAAAGTTGGCACTAACATAGACAGTTGCTAGTTTGTCACATTATAATTAGCCATGCTACCTGAAGTCAATAAAGTGCAGCATCCTACAACACAAAATATGTCAAGCTTAAGCCAATGCTTTACAAATTCGAATGGTTAGAATTATATAACATCCCTCATCTAAAGAAAATAAAGGATGGCATATAAATTGCAGTCTCACTGGATCTATGGTTACTGTTGTATAGTCCCTGAAAAAGATTTCCCAAACTTTCACTTTCTAGCTGTTTTCTTCTGTCCCACAAACAACTTTAATCTCTCTGTCATGGACACCCTCGTATAATAATAAAGCTTATCTATGACCTACAGATAACGCATTAGGTCAAGCACAAATAATATGTCATTTACTAATATATTGCCCTTGAAACAGAAGTTTACAAGATCCAAAATCGCTAATCAGATGGAAGACAACATTTATCATTTCCTCTGGAGCACATGATTCTTTAGTTCCAGATAGTCTTTCTTCAAAATAATTCCAAATGAGGTTAGCAAGAACCAGAACAACTAGTGAGTTTGATTAGAACCATATTTTCCTAATCGGAAATTACATTTTCTATTTAGAACAGATAGAACAGAATCATATACTAAACATACTCTTTATAGTTTAGACCACTGTTTTTCAACCAGTGTGCCGCGAGACATGGTCAGGTGTGCCGTGGGGAAATTAAACATGGGTTCCCAAACTATGACCCGCATAGGCCATTTATCCGGCCTGCCGCCTCTATCAGAACATAAACATTCCCCTCACAATCCCATCAGCTATCAGCGACAGGAAGAGTGGAGGCACAGCAAACGCTCACTGACCAATCACCTTCTAGGATACATCCCGACCACTAGCGATGAATCAATAGCAGGCTGCTTCTCATCCACACCCAGGAAGGTCCCCGCTCGGGCTGCCGCACACGTGTCATTGTGTGGCCGCGACGAGTAGTTGAAGCTGCTACTCCTCCCCATGGTCCCGATTTCTAATCCTGGTCAGGACTGGGGGTAAATGTTTAACTATATGTATAATATGTACTATATTAGAGTGTCATTTTGGTTGGTGGTGTGCCCCAGGATTTTGTAAATGTAAAAAATGTGCCGTGGCTCAAAAAAGATTGAACATCACTGGTTTAGACATACTTACCATTCTAACCAAATTATTAGAGTTTGCTAAATCTACTGTGTATACCATGCATAATTATTAACAGACACTACATTGCAAAATCTATTGGTGCTAGAGCTGATGCTGAACGTATTTTATTCAGCTCTGAATTCTGTAAAGAAATCAATTTCTGTACATCATTTAATCCTGTGCAATCAATATCTGTCCTCTAATAAAGGATACGAAAAGCGATCATTCCATGTTGCTCTTTCAACATAATCCAGCATAACAACAGCTTTAATAGTTGTGAGAAGCTTGTTCCATGTTTCATCAAAATCAACTACTCGTGGTTTCAAGGACATTGTGGGGAAGTAAAATGAATCTGAAAAAAAATCCAAATTATTAATTATATCTGCTGCAAATATGAATATATTTTTTGAGATATCAATCTTATTTTTTTATGTTAAAATATCTATGTCAAAAACATCTTACATTACTAGAAAGTCTGGTACTTCCTCTGAACTTTCCTACTGAACTCTCCCATTCACTGCTCCTAAAAAGTTGCAATTACTGGTGATTTATGCTTATATCATATGATCATTACTATTGCCACCTGAATTACAAATCCTAAATCAGGGTAGAATACTTTGGATGAAAGTTGAAGAGATCAATTTCCAGCAAAACCTTTTAGGTGAAAGGAAGTATAAAAATAACATAGTATCAAAAAAAAAAAGTTTATCTATTGCTATGTTTCCTAAAAAAAAAAAAGGCTCTATCTTACCTGAAATAAGTGCTTGGCCTTATTGCCATGCACTCAAAAGCCCAATTGGGCTTATTATCAGGGGATGTCTTATTTTGGGGAAAACAAGAGTATATTTTGCAATATACAGTACAACAAAAAATTAAGATCAGATTGACTATTATAGAGGTTTAATTAAAGCAAATAGCTAGACTACTGGGGAAGCTCCTAAATTAACTTTTTGTGGCCAATTAAAAACAAGACAAAAAGGCCAAATTGGTGAACAGTTTCTGACATTGGGCAGTGATTTGCAATTGGAAGTAATGGTTGATAAGCATGGCTTCAGCACTTTTTATAAAAGCATTACATTACTAGAATAAGTACATTTGCATCCATCCTAGCTTTGTGAGCAAATTACTTTTCCCCACTTGCCTAATAATCTGGCTGCCCTTCTATATCATAAAATAGAGCACAATCTCCTGTTATCCCCCCCCCCCCCCCCCAAGCATTGCTAAAGCAAAGTAAATATCCTCAGTCTGGTTGATATGGCAGGAGGCCATTCTCCTGGAGGGAAAAACGCTATTAGGAAACAAAAATATGACTTTTGAGATGTACAATTTAAATATAAACTCTCTTAATTTTTAACATCTGCAATTTAATCATTTTCGCATCCTTTATTCTGGATTGACAAGCAAACAAAAGGGACAAAAACGGCAGGAGTTGGGAGACTCCGGAGTTGAAAGGTAATTTTCCTTCTCTATCTCATCACCGAAATTAAAGGAAATAACACGTTTTTTGCTTTTGCTTTTAAAACACCGGATCAGATTTGCTTGCGGGATCGTGCAAATCTTATTTTCAACCCAGCCCCATCAACAACAACAACACGCGCGCGCACACACACACACGATTGTGCAAATAGAAGCAAAAACACTGAATTTTCTGTCCTCGTCCATCCTGACAACACACGGATCTGGTGGATGCCTTGCGGGGTTCAAGGCCTGCTCGGTGCCTTTTCCCAGCATCCACACACCCGGCAGCCTTTAAGGTCCTGCCGATTTCACGAGAGGGAATAAATAACTCTGGCACGGATGCCAGCGGATCCGCTTTGAAACGGGGCTTGTTGCACCTCCTCCAGACACAAGGGAAGCAGGCACGCGCGTGCCCCTCGCAATACTCACGTTGAATTCCGACAGCGGGGAAAGGAGAGAAGAAAAAAGGCAAAGCGGTGATCGGGCTTAAGAGGGAATGCGGGCGAGGAGGCTGCAGACCAGACGTGCGACGGACGGGGCGCGGGGATGTCAGTGCAACGAAGACTGAGGAAACCCGGGAAGGGGGGAATTGGAAAGAGAGAGGCAGGGAAGCATCGGATCCTCCGGGGAGGGATGAAAGGAGATCTCGCGGAGAGGGGGAGGAGAGAGAAGATTGGAAGAAAGTGCGTTCCCCACCACCACCATACATGTATATATATTTATATATACATATACACCCCCGTAGCCTCTTCTCTTTTGCTGTTACCTGGCAACAGGGGAGGCCTGGGTCAGCGTCGCGTCCCCACGCCCTCGCCGCACCGTGTGTCTCTCGCGCGCAGATTGATCTCCCAGACGCCCCTCACAGGGTTTCCATTACCCAGCCGCCACGGCTACCCGTTGAGCCCCGCCCACTGAGCTCCCATTGGCTCAGAGCGGGCGGGAGGGGTCTGTAGCGGGGGCAGAGGGGAGCAGGACCGTTTCACCTCTCTTTCTTTGACGCCCTCCGAAGCCTGAAAGGCGGCCGTTTCGTTCCCGCTCCCCCACTTTTACCTCGGTAGGTCAAGCCGCTCTGTCAAACGGCGCGCCGATAATCATTTGACTCTTTTTCTTAATCGTTCTTTTTACTTCTCCCCCCCACCCCAGGCTGCGGGCAAGAGTTGGTTTCGCCCCATGTACGGGAAACGAGAAGGGCCAAACCCACACGCCGATACCGTTCCTTCACATAAATGATTAAACGCTGCTTCCTCGGGCGTAACGGAGGGGTTGGATTGCGCAGGCGCACTGAGACTTTGACCTGTTCGGTGGGGTTTCGGAGTCTCAGGTGAGAGCGCGCTGCTTTCCGGCCGGAGGGGGGCGGGTTGTAGTCGACTCCCGCTCTCGCTTTCCCTTTCTTTTGAGGGAATCCTTTCCAGGGAAAAAAAATCGATGTATCTACGGAGGGAAACCGTAGTCCTGTTAAATGCTGCTTCGGTTCCTCGATTTATTATATTTCGTTTTTTCCTCAGCAGCTGAGCACTCGCCTTCAGGTTTCTGAAGGCGACAAAAGCCCTCCTTGAGGTGATCTGAGAGCGGACACGGACATCGGGTCACTCAGTCTCAGTGAGCTTCTTACGGCTGAGGGGGCTGGTGGATTTAATCCAGATCATATAAAGGATCACGGGATGTGCCTTATCGGGAACTGCCGGGCTCGGAGCGCTGATGAGTGCTGACTTTGCAGCATAATCGGGGCTCCGATTTGACGGTTGATTCGTTGGGCTTTTAGCTTTCTACTAACCTGTCCCCGAAAAAGCGTCCCTGCTGAGATTTATCTTCCAAATATTAAAACGTTTGACAACAGACAGAATCAAACATTATGTTGGAAAGCCTGCTTATTTACAAGTCCAGACAGAGATGTTCATAGACGTTTTGAAATTTAGGGAAAAACTGTCCCTGAAGTCCAAAAATAACAAGTTGTGATTACTGTAAATCAAAGCCGCAGGTAATTAAATAGGTAAGTAAATAAATAAGTTAATACATACATACTGTTCTGTCGGGCTCTCTGGTAGACTCCTCCCAAAAATTCACAGGTACAAATTTCAGACACACACACGTTCGAAAATTCAAAACAATGTTCTTTATAATGAAAATTCACTTAAAATAAGCCCTCTTTTGGTATAGCAAAGAGCACTCGTCTCCAAACAAACTGGTAATTTGTACAAGTCCCTTATCAGTTCTGTGATACTTAGCTTGCAGCTGTGAGGCAATTCACAGTCCTTCTTTCACAAAGTGAAACACACTTTGCTCTGGTTTAGTTTCCAAGCGGGGAAAAATCAGCACACAAAAGGTCCAAGTCAGTAAAGCAGTCAGGAAACACGAGGAGATAATCCTCCACAATGGCCAAACCCACAGGCTGCTATTTATAGCAGTCTCACTAATTACCACAGCCCCACCCAACCACAGGTGGCCTCATTTTTTTGATAATCTCTCAGTTGTTGTTGCCTATGCATCCCTCTCCACATGCGTGGCTGTATCATTAACTCTTGTTCTGAATCCAAGGAGGAGCTAGATAATTGATCTCCTTCTGAGCTGTCTGCCACACTCTCCTCCTCCCTGTCACTCATGTCTTCTTGGTCAGAGGAGCCTTCATCAGCAGATTCCAATGGGGGGGGGGGCAAACAGGCCTGCAGCATGTGGATGTCTTCCCCACATCCACAGTCCTTGGGGCAGGAGCTGGGCCAGAGCTAACCACAACACATACATACTATTTTATAACCTGTCCCTTAAATATCTATGGAGATTCTCTGTCATCCGGGTCATGGTTGTCCCAAAGGTGCAACTGGACTTATTTTTTCTTTGAAGACCTTTCATTTCTCATCCAAGAAGCTTCTTCAGCTCTGACAGGATAGTGGGGAATGGAAGGATTTATATTCCTTGCAGACAGCTGCTCATCTGCATCCTTTTAGAGAGTCATTGAGGAATATAAATCCTCACCATCCACTCAGAGCTGAAGAAACCTCTTGGAAGAGAAGTGAAACATCTTCAAAGACAAAACCAGAAAGTCAACCCACCCCCTACTTTCTCTTTTTTTCTTGCTTTCAACAAATGCAAGCATTAACGTGAGCACTCGTTTTTCATCTTTAATTTAGGCCTTGACCTTCTGTAAGTAGCCCACAAGTGCGATTGCTGGAGAGAGGGTGGTGAAGGAGAAATAAACACACAACATCTAGGGAGAATAGATCAAAATTTAGTGAGAATAGACCAAAGTAACATAAAAGACTTATTATTTCCTGGCATCATAAAACTTAATCTTGGTGATTTTGCAGTGATCCCTCGATTAGCACGGTCTCGATTAGTGCGAAACGCTGCAACGCGGTTTTTCAAAAAATATTAATTAAAAAATACTCCACGGTTTTTTTTGCTATACCACGGTTTTTCCCACCCGATGACGTCATACGTCATCACCAAGAGTCACTTCTCTGTCTCTTTCTCTTTCTTTCCTGTCACTATGCTTCAATCATTTTCTCATTTCTCTTTTTTCTCCCCTTTTTTCTATCATTTCTCTCTCTCTTTCTTCCTCTCTCACACTCTCTTCCTCCCTTCTCTCTCCCCCCCTCCACTTGCCCACGAGAAGAAAAAAAGCAACCTCTGCCGGGCAGCTCCCCTTGTGCCCCCGCTTTGTGCCTGCCTCTTTTGGGGATTTCTTTTTCTTTTCTTTTTTGCACTGGCAGCGGGAGCTGTTGGGGAGGGCTCTGCCGGGAAGGCCTCTCAGCTGCAGAGCCGAATGGGGGCGGAGGCAACAGCGGAGCCCGGCGCTGGGGCCATGCGAGGCTGTTCATCCAGGGGGGCGTGGACTGGCAAGTCGCCCTCCTTTCTCTCTCTCTCTCAAGATCGCTTGCCGCTTGCCTATTGCAGCGAAGGAGGCGAAGCAAGGCTCCAAGCTGCAAAGCGGCAAGCGGCAAGCGATCTTGGAGTTTCCCCTTTGCCTGGGCGGCAGGAAGACCAAGGGAAGGTTCCTTCAGCCGCCCAACACCTGATCCGCTCCGCAGCGCGGCAGCAGCGAGGAGCCGAAGATGGGGTTTCCCCTTTGCCTTTACCCCATCTTCGGCTCCTCGCTGCTTCCGCGCTGCGGAGCAGATCAGCTGTTGGGCGGCTGAAGGAACCTTCCCTTGGTCTTCCCCGCCGCCCACACGCAAACTCCACCATCTGCGCATGTGCGGCCATGAAAAAAATGGCGCACATGCGCAGATGGTGGTTTTTACTTCCGCATCCAGTATAACGCGGAAATCGGTTAGCGCGGGAGGTCTTGGAACGTAACCCCCGCGCTAACCGAGAGATCACTGTATACCATTTCCCAGTTGTCTTTCCATGCAGGCACAGCTTTCATATTTTTCTTGAGATCAAGCAAACTATGCACTGCGCCCTTCTGCACAAAGAAATTTATATTCTTTGTAGGAGAACCATGCACAAAAAAATCAGGACCTTTTGAAAGCACTTTTTCCAAGTACAGTAACAGAATTAATTAAAAGCCAAAAGCTATTGTGAGTTGCAGCTCATTTTATCAAATGCTTAATGACCAGGCTTAGATACTGCACAACAAAGCTGGTTATTCTAATATTCTACATATATTCCAATCTACTTAGGAATTTTGTCTTCCCTACAGTTTAATATTTATATAAATTTAATGGTTGCTGTACTTACTAAAAAAAAGACGAAAGAGGAAATTTTTTCTCACTAAGGTCAAGGACAGACATTTGGCAATGTTAGCGTACCCTAAAAGTGCAATTCTCTTGCTTACCCAGGTGGTCCTTAGGAGAAACTTCGGACATTAGCAAAATTCTGTAGGGGCAAACAGCTTACAATTAATTATTTCAAAACTATTTTCTTTTCCTTTCTTGAGAACATCTAGCAGCTGTAAACTTCAGTGATAAGTAGGAATAACAAAACAGATTAAGTTCCTTTTTAAAACATGTAAAACTAATTTTTATTTTTTTTAAAGTAATTTTTATTAATTTATTTTAAAAAGCAAAATCAAGAAAATATATACATTGACATATTTGCAATACACAAAAAAGGAAATAGAAAAACATACGTACACTTCTAAACAAACAAAAAACTCCTGGACAATTCATTGGAACTTTTAATCTACAGCCAATAACACTCCCTATATACTATATATCTAGTTTAACTCAATACATATGAATATCACAATATTCTAAGACGTAAGTAATATTTTCTATCTATTATTCTAATATCAATTTATATAGTTGTAAAGAGAAGCACATAGATCTTAAACACTTAATTAATATAGTTTTCTCCACACACCTACTAATTAATATGACTATTTGCCTTACGGCAAGGGGAGAAGCAAAAGGAAAACAAGAAAACAGAGCAAGAAAGGGAAAAAAGCAGAGAGATTCGCTCCAATATAGGAGCTTATGTTAATATTGAACTTAAGTTAAACTTATACTTGATAGCTATGTAATATTTTATATATGCACTTATTGTCTTGTTATTTTAACATCAATATCAATAACTAAATAATATACTTATTATATAATTTTAAAGTGAATAATTAATTAATAATAATATTTCTTAATAACCTAATAACTTTCATTAATTTCCTATCTTAACATATAGGTACTCAACATTAATATTTCATGAAAAAGCTAGATAATAATATTTAGACATAGAGTATTTTGATTTTCAATTCATTGAATATTCAACATTTCAGTCCAAATCTTCGGTGAAGGAGAGAGTAAATATGAAGAGATGAAAAGAGAAAAATTATCTGTTTGGGTTTTAGTTCATCGATAGTAATATTCAAATAATATTCAAGTCCAAGTCTTTACAACTCATTCACTTCTTCTTCTTTATATCCAATTAGTTACCATAATATCCTTGATTCCTATTTACCAAAGCTGTTCTCAGTCCCAAGTTATTTCGATATATCACAATAAATCCAAAATTCTAAGATGTTTAAACAATATCTAACTGAGTTTAGCAGGTTGAGACTGAGACATCTAAATAGTTGTAGTATGGTACAATATAGTATTCCCTTGTTTTCCACGTAAGGTTCAATCAGCTAGCAAACGAAGCAGATGAAACGGCAATGTCTGTGTGACACAGTTACAATGAAGACAGATCTTGTAGTTTCTTTCACCGTGTTCTTAAAAAAGAAACCAAACACTCCCCTGCTGTACTTTTCCTCCACAAGTTACCTTATCTTCAGGCTTTAGTTCTTGTAATATTTATTCCATGCCTGGCTGCAATAGTTGTTAAATCCTTGCCTTCTGCGTTTCAAAACCTGTCAGTTTCAAAGCCTGTCAGTTATGTCGCCCTTTGCTGATCTCCGATCACTTTATTTTGCTGCTCAAACCTCTCAGTCGCCGCTTATTCAAATCAAAACAGAGCTTCTCTTTCTTTCCACCTAGTTGTAAATCTCACAAACATCCAAGAAGTCTCCAAAGAAAAAGGATCTCCAAGGTAAATACCGACAATCACGAATCTTATTCTTTCCTCCTCGTTGTTATGGGGCGGCCATGTCTATGGGCTAGCAAATGCTAGCTTCTTTTCTGCTCGGTCCTGGCGGTCTAAAAGCCTAAGCCAACGAGGGTTTGCAGTCCTCTCGTTGGGTCCAGCATAACCACCTCTTACAGTACCCCCCTCTCCAAAATGGGCACCTGATTTAAATTTTAAAAGCAGAAAAAGTCGTGCCGGTAGAGCAGCGGCTCACTCCCCAGCTCTGCTCCGACGAAGCCCCGCCCCTCCTGATTCGTAAAACTAATTTTTCAATCTTCTGGGAGTTGGTAAGAACTATCTGGAGCAGCAATAGCAAACCTTTTTGTCATTGCGTGCTGAAAGTGTGAATGCGCGCTTGCCGACTCCCATAATGCAATGCCCACCCACTCTGTATGTGCCCTGCACAATGCATGAGTGCATCCTCTGCATATGTGCCCTTCGGCTCACATTTTGGGCATCAAAATCCTCATGCACCAAGGCTGTTACCACTTTCCGGCCGGTGCACCTCTTACCACAACCATTTCCCAGCCAACAGATCTCCTTGACTGGGGAGTTGCGCTCTCCTCCAATCCTCCTGGAACAGGCAGCTTCTCTGGCAGGGAAGGAGAGAGGCCCTGGCCCACTGTTTTTGCCACTGCCAGAGAAGCAACAGTGCAAGAACTGCCATTGCCAGAGGCAAGGGAGTGGCAGCGGCATGGACAGGCTGGCAACACCCCCCACATTACCCTCCCCAAGGCAGGGATGTCTCTCCTGACTTGGGAAAAGCCCCAGAGGTGCACCCCCTCCCTTTACCTCCCCCAGCACACCCAAAGTCCAGAAAGGTTTCTGGCTGGAGTGATGGGGCCAAAGCTGCACATGCTCTTCCACTCACCAGCTCTCTAGCAGAACCTGGTGAAGCCAAAGTACCAGTAGCTAAGGCAGACTGGCATCATCAACTCACTGCCTGGGAGGGGGGCAACACTTCTCCAGGTCGCATCCCTCCCCTCCCCCCCCTTCCCAGGAAGGAGTATCTTCCCTGGCCTAGAAAATTGATCTTGGTGATGCACAATTCTCTAAAACAGTGTTTTTCAACCAGTGTGCCGCGGCACACTAGTGTGCCGTGAGACATGGTCAGGTGCGCCGCAAAGCTCAGAGAGAGAAAGAAAGCAAGAGAGAGAAAGAAAGAAAGCAAGAGAAAGAGTGTGAGAGAGAAAGAGAACAAGAGAGAGAAAAAGCAAGAGAGAGAAAGAGAACAAGAGAAAGAAAGCAAGAGAGAGAGAAAGAGAGAGAAAGAAAGCAATAGAAAGAGGGAGGGAAGGAGAGAGAGAGAAAGACATAGAGGGAGGGAGAGAGAAAGAGAGCAAAAAAGAGAGAAAGGAAGGAAGAGAAAGAGGGATGGAGAGAGAAAGAAGGAAGGGCGAGAAAGAGGGAGGGAGAGAGAAATAGAGAGGAAGAGAGATTTTTTTTTCCAAACTTTTTTTTAGCCCCCACCCTCCCCCTGCTCAATATGCCCCAGGGTTTCGTAAATGTAAAAAATGTGCCGCGGCTCAAAAAAGGTTGAAAATCACTGCTCTAAAAGAGGAAAGGGACAAGGGGGAGGCGAAGCTCCTTGGAGGAGGACCCCCTTCTCTTTTAAAGAAGAAACTTCCTTCCCCTCTGCTGGAAGCCTGGGGCCATGCAAGAACCCCGCTCGAGTGGGGACACTTATGAATTTGGTAGGAATCCCTGGTTTAATGTGGGACATTCTACTTCTTCACTGAACCCTCCCCCTCTCTTCTGTTACTCTTTGCATGATGAAGAGCTTTGCAGGACTTCTTGGAAGTGTTGAAAGGACTGTGTTGTAGACTGCAGAGAGATGATGTCATATATCTCCCCCTGTTGAAGGAGCTGTTCAGTTTTGTCTTAATTCTCTCTGCCCAAAATGTGCACTTTTTCTTTTAAATACAGATAGTTGAATTTAGTCCTGATGGGTTTGTTCTATCTTGTGCCATGTGATATACAGTGAATGAGAAGTGAAATGCCTTTTAAAAAAACAAAACCAGAAAGTCCACTTTCCTCTTGAAAAAGCACCTTTGGGACAATCATGACCTGGATGGCTGAGAATCTCCATAGATATTAACCTTGGAATGATGTCACCAGAATTTCCTTTTATCCGTTTTATTTCTTATTTTCTTATTTTGCTTTGAATTGTGTTTATAGTTACACTTTTTAATTGATAGTTCTGTACAGTGGTTTTATTGATTTTATTGCATTTGAGACTTTTTTGTGCTCTTTTTTAACTGTAGCTAATTTGCTGGTACTTCATAATGGGATTGGCTCATCCCACTTGCTCTGACAGAAGGAGCTTGCTGCAGATCCCATCAGTCAAGGAATTTCAACTAGCAATATCTTGAAGGAGCCTCTTATACCATGATGGATGCCCTGCTCTCTGGAATATCTTACTGCTAGTGGTGAGATCCAATACCCCAGTTTTGACCTTTCAGAAGGGCCTTAAAATCTGGTTTTGCCAGTTGTCCTGGGTAACCAATGGAGACATGCTATGTATTTGTGGAATAAAAGACAAAACCCATTCATGTTCTGTTTTATGTTCTTGGTTTTTTTATATTTATGTAATTGCTGTAACTTGTAATGCTTTTATATTTATAATTGTATTACACTGAAGACCAGAGTTGCTTTAAATAGGAAGATGGGTAGTTACTTAAGGAATGGTTTTATGCTGTGAGCCCCATTTTTGTGAGTTTTTATCCTGATTACATACCACTACTTCTATAGAGAAGGAACTGTATCTCTCTCCCCCTCCCCCCAATTGTTTTGTTTATGCTAAGTTGACTATCACACCAATTCGCAGTTTAAAGATCACCATGGTCTTAGTTTCTAAAAACAATGCTGAATTTCGTCACAGAATCTGGGACAGCCTTGAAAAAAATGGTTGAGGATTGAAGATATCATTGCTTTTTAAAAACATTTGAAAGACCATGAAATGTTTTTCCATGTTGCAGACCACAGCCTTGAGACTACAGGCGTCTATTTGGCTTAGTGGTTAAAGGCTCAGGCTAGAAACCTTTGGCTCTAGTTTTTGGCTCCAGCATCATCCCCTTTGGCAAGGGAGCAGGATGCTGTGCCCAGCAGGATGGCTTCCAGGTGGGCAAGGAGATAGGAGGTATCCTAGCCCATGGCCCTCTCATCCCCAAAGCTCACCAGCTCCAGACACAGACCCAAAGCAAAGCCAAAGTGCCAGCTGCCATGGCAGATCCGCACTAGCCTCCAGCTGGGAGGGAAGGAAGCTTCTTTTTAAAAAGAGGAAGAGCTCCTCCAAGCAGCCTCCCCCCTTGTCCCCCTCTTTTAAAGGACAGCACACAAGCAAGAGCAACACCACCACCACCACAACATCACAGGGGTGTCGTCTCTGGTTGGATAAGCTTTTCCCCTGGCTTGAAACGTTGCTCTTTGTGGCATCCAGTCCTTTAAAAGGGGTGAGAAGAGACAAGCTCCAGCCTTTGTTTGACCGTGAAGGGAGTGGTGTTTGAAGAGGAGTCGGGCAGGACTCCCTTCATGATCGATCCCAAAAGAATGGGAAGCTTTGTAGCCCTCCAGAGCTCTTCATCATGCAAGGAATAACAGAAAAGAGGACATGGAGGGTTCAATGAAGGAGCAGAAATGCCCCACATTAAACCAGGGATTCCTACCAAATTCATAAATCTCCCCATTCGAGTGCGCTTCCTGCACAACGCCAGGCCTCTAGCAGAGGGAAAGGCAGTTTCTTCTTTAAAAGGGAAGGGGGTTCTCCTCCGAGGAGCCTCACCTCCCCCTTGTCGCCCTACTTTTTTAAAGGACCATGCACCACCAAGAGCAACTTTCCAAGCTAGGGAAGGCACTTCTGCTTGGGGTGGTGGTGATCTGGAGAAGTGTTGCCCCTCCACAGGCAACGGGTTTCTGATGCAAATCTTAGCCTCCGGTGCTTTGGCTTCACCAGGTTATTCTGGAATGCTGGTGAGTGGAGGAGCATGTGCAGCTCTGGTCCCATCACCCCAACCAGAAACCTTTCTGGATTTTGCATGTGCTGGGGGGGGCGAGGGGAGGCAAGGTGCACCTCTTTAGTAATCTCCACAGTGATAACCCAGCAAGCCAGACCTCTGTGGGAAATTGATCCACATAACTCAATCTTTCTCAAACTTCAGATGCATTTGATTAGTTCATCTCCATCTTACTGACTGTAAATGAAAGAAATTATAATCCTAAAGTGTATGTATGTAACATACGCTGGAAGGAAAATGATCTATCATTCTGCATCCTTACCAAATAAGCACTAGATTAAAAAAAAGTTTCTGAGAAGAATCACCATATGGATAATGATTTTATTAGAACCAGAAATGTAGTAATAGCAATTCAAAGGATAACAATAGACTTTGAAGAAAATTTGTTTTAAGAAAAAATACATCCAAGAAAGAATAGTCTAATTATTTTCTTTCTTAGCCCCATTCTTTGTTATACAGATAAACTTTTATCTGGTGATCAGTTGTTTCCTCAGGCATGTTAAAGGCAGATAAAATTCCTCTGCAATCAGTTAAAATGAATCACAGTAACAGACACGCCCAAACACCCAAAATGGTTGTTTTCATAAAAATTTGTGGAGTTGTTTCAAAGTGAAATAGTGGAACTCTTTTTCCTGAAATACTAGTTTTCACTGGGAAAGAGCCTCAAGGTATGGCAAAATAAAAACTGAAAAGGAACTTCCAAGGCAGGGCAACCTAAAGCTATCTAGATATAGTTGAACATGGTTAATGTGAGAGATGATGCAATTTGTAGTTCATACCAATGTGCATATTTTGAAAATATTAATCATATGCATGTTTGTTCTCCTTGTTGGTAGTATTAAGGAGAAAATTTGTACTCTATCTTTTCTGTATCAGATTGAGTTTTATTATCTTTCCAGTGATGAATAAATAGAACACATTTTAAAAAAATAAAAGGGGGAAAAACCATTGCTCTGCCTTCCATGTTTGTAATGGTTATGGTAGTCAGTAGTGTAGGATACAAGAAAATTCAAAAATAAAATAGTACATAGAAATATATATAAATACTGTATAGAAGAATTCATTCTTGGGAAGGATGTTGGATTGGATGGCCTGCAGGATCCCTTCCAGCTTGCACCTGCTAAACATTAGTTGCTTTAAGATAGTTGGATAAAATACATGCTGACAGATATTTTGTTAATTAGAAAGGACCCAGCCAAAGGGATAATCCTTAATGCTAAAGCAAGAAAAATAAGAAAATGGCGTGCCTGCGAAATATTTTATGGGCAATAATAGGAGGTCTTGATAAACATCTCAGCGATGCTGTTGTCTCTGACCCTTTACGGAGTAGATATGATTTGTGACTGTATCCGATAGAAGAGGCATGGAGGGGGGCATCAAGATAGAGACTATAAATGCAATGCTTTTGAAATTCTAAGTGTGGCTTTTGGCTCAAACCTTAATTTAAGATCAGGCTGAATGATGCACTGCACTTTGCAAACTGTTATTATTATTTATTTCCAATAAATATTCTGTTTTTTAATCAATCCAAGTTTCTTTTGTTATTTCTAACAGTAGGATGAAGATAGAAAGTGGTGGTGATGTTTTCCAATAAGGGAGAGAAGGAATCATTCTGTCAAAAGACACTCATTTGGAGACAAATTGCTGCATTCTAGATTGTTATCCTGGGGATCATTCAGCAGGCTCAGGAAGTAAAACAAAATTAAATGGTATAAAGGAGGTTCCACATTATTAGAACTTAGCACTTAGATTTATATACAACTTCACAGTGCTTTGCTGCCTCTGGAACCTGTGAATGGTGAAAAATGCCCCAATGCGCCATCTGGAAGTCCTGAGGCTTCGGTGAGGCCTGCACGGGAGCAACGCAGGAGGGTTTATGTGTGCATGCACGAGAGGGAGGGCATTGCCTTATGGGTGTGGGCATGCAAATATGCGCTATTGTACACACACAAACACGCCTTTCAGCACCTGGACTAAAAAAAGTTTATAACATGAGTTTTGCCCATTGCTATAAAGAGGGACGTGGTGGCTCAGTGTCTAAGATGCTGAGCTTGTTGCCCATAAAGATCAGCAGTTTGCTGGTTCGAATCCCTAGCGCCATGTAATGGAGTGAGCTCCTGTTACTTTGCCAGCTTCTGCCCAGTTCGAAAGCATGTAAAAATGCAAGTAGAAAAACAGGAACAACTTTGGTGGGAAGGTAAGAGCGTTTTTAGTCATGCCAACCGCATGACCATGGAGACATTTTTGGACAGTGCTTGCTCTTCAGAGATTAACACTGCCCGCTAGAGTCAGGAACGACTAGCACATGTGTGAGGCCAACCTTCTGTGCACTGTACCATCTTGGAAAAAAAGTTACACCTCTTTAAGGAGATGAACACAATGCAAAGCATTTGTAACACTTTTCCAGGCTCACATGGGAGCTGAAATAAAGCCAAGCTGCTTAATGAATAGTGGGAGATACTGTTCTTTAGTTTGAATGGTGTCTAAAGGACCCCTACACATTTTCTATAATTAAAGGGCCTTGGTTTTTTATATGTAGTTATTCCTGGAAAGTTGTTTAGTTATTGAATTCTTAATTTTTACATGCTTCAGCTGCAATGGTCAAATGGTACTTCACAAATCTCTACCTTTATTGTAATATAAAATCAACCTAACGTGTTGCTTGCATAAAATCCAAAAAAACATAATATATTGTATGATCACGAGAGGTGGGTTCCCCTTACCTTCCCTACTGGTTCACATCTTGACGGAAGTGCGTGTTTTGCGAACTGATCCAAACCTGGCAGCAACCCACCACTGATGATCACCATACACATTTATTGAAATCATATCCACGTCTTGAATTAGCCTAAGTTTTCCAAGGCAATGTGATGCACTAATTCATCAAGCAACTGTTTGAGCAAACATGTTTTAACCAGCTAGTTCTCAATGCTACAGGAACGCAGCCTAAAAGACCAGTCACTAACTTCTTGAAAGGAAATTCTCAAAGAACCAATAATCACGCTATGTTAGGAAGCAGCTAACTATATTTTGCCTAGCATAACAACCAAATAGCCAAGCCTCCCAGAGGCCCTGAAGCACTTTCTTCCATGAAGACTAGCAAAATCGGGGTCCAAAAAATCGGCGACGGTCAAGCAAAGACCACTCTCTCCACCCTGTTCTCCAAGGAGTGTATCAAGTTTTGAGGACGGATGTAGTAGTCCGAATCAATTTCCCATACATTCAATAATGGAGGGAAGGCTCATAAAAGTACGGAGGGGGCGGTATTGGCGGGCTTTTACACTCGAGGTTATTTCCATGGGCATTTGTGCATTACAGTTGCCTACTTGGAACTGTGGGGCTCCGGCCGCAGCTGTTCTTCCTTACTCGGATCGGCATTTGTTACGATCCTACAAGGCAAAGAATCTCGCATCCGCCCCTCGTAGTTAGCCAATGGGTGTGGGCTTGGGAGACGGTTGGCGCGAATTCCAGCGGTTGAGTCCCACGGGTGGCCAATGAGCGGGGATCCTGGAGCGGCGGCGGGCGGGGCGAGGCAGACCAGGCCACGCCCTGCCTCATTCCTTGAGAAGGCCCTGGACAGCCGCGCAGCAACGGCGCTGCCGCCATTTCCCTCGCACCCTGCGGTGACGGCGCGGCGGCATCAGCACTGACGTGAGGCGACGCGCGGGCTCGCCCGGCCCAATCCCTCTTCCCCGCCTGCTTTTCCTGTGACGCCACGTACTCAAGTGAGTCGAGGAGGGGGCGGAGACACATCCAGTATGATGTGTGTGTGTGTATGTGCGCGTGTGTGCAGGGCGGTCTGGCGTTTGGAGGCAGTGGCGGAGGGGTGCCTCTTGGGCAGGACAAGCGGCGGGTGCCGAGGACTGAAAGAAGGGACGGGCGGGCGGACGGACGAGGAGTCGGGGCTTTTTAAATGGGGTGTGTGTGTGTCCGAGTTCGCCTTAATACCGGAGCTCCATCCGACCAGCGTACTCTTCTCCAAGGGGGAAACTTCGTCTAGTCCAGAAGGATGTGCGCATGTGCAAAGGGGGCTCTTCCTTGTTCACAAGATTAGCTTTGTGGAACGTGCTGCTTATCTGTCGCTGCTGCTTATGGCGACAATTGCCATATTTAGAGAGCGTGAGATTAATGGAAAAGGGGCTAAACATCAAAGCAAGATGCACTTTCGTATTCTGTTTGCTTCAGTGCTTAGTCTACTGCGATCCTGTATGAAGGTGTGTAGGTTTGCACTGCAATACTGTACATTATTTGGCTACTGGGTTGTGAGAAATAGCTTGTTTGCCCTTTTCAGTTGTGTTAAACCAGACCTGGGCAAGGGACAGTCCGGGAGCTGCATCCGGCCTGCCTGCTGTCTGACCGGCCCGCCCAGTATCTGACCGGTCTGTGGAGGTCAGGGTCTGCTCCACTGCAAGGATGAAAGAGCTCACCGTGTCTGCCGGGACTCCTCCGGTTCCTGCTTTCCTGATGAATCATGAGAAAAGCAGGAACTGGAGGAGTCCCAGCAGACACAGTGACCTCTTTCATCCTCACACTAGAGTGGACCCTGACCTCCTACCGAGAGCGGCCGAGCACAGAATCCACGGAAACACTCCAGTGCAGTGACTGTTGTGCACCGTGTTGCCGTAAAGCAAACGGGTCTGTAGAGTGGGTCTGGGTGTTTAGGTCAGGCCAGGGTTTGGGTCTTTACAGTATTGGGTAGAACTGAGTTAATTATATTAGTCCGGCCTGTTTCAGAAGGTGACAGCTGGGCGGCGGTGCCCAGCGGTTTTGCGTTTGTTTGTTTTTGGCTTGCACGCATTAATCGGTTTTACATTGTTTCCTATGGGAAACATTGTTTTGTCTTACAAACTTTTCACCTTACGAACCTCCTCCTGGAACCAATTAAGTTCATAAAACAAGGTATCACTGTACTTTTTTCCTTGTTTTCCCCCTCTAAAATCTAGGTGTGTCTTATACACCGGAAAATACAGTAATTGAGAAGGGTTTCCCTGTTTAAAAAAGGATGTTAGTCCAACAAAGCACACACACAAGCTGAGTCACCTAAACTCATTGCAGATTACTTATGGAAAGCTTCTGCCTATTTAGGAACCTGTTTGTAATATTTTTGAGTTTCAGTCAATGTGTCCTTTTTCAGAACTATGGTATATTTGTTTTTTATATTGTGTTTATCAACGTTCTCTGTTCTTCCCTCCTGCATCTTTGACCCTTTGGCAAATGATAGAATAGCATGTTTGGTAAAATTAACCTGAAATGGTAGAAGTAGTTTGTTAGTCTGCTTTTTTGAATGCACATTTAAGTACTCATTATACTAGAAAAAAAAGTCACAGTTGTAAGACTACTTGGCCCAAAATAAGAATAGTGTTCCTGGGAGAAGAAAGATGGGCGACCTCAAGATACGAAGTAGTGTTCTATGAAAATAATTATTTATAAATCCAGAAGTTCTTTGTGGAAAAGGTCTTTTTAAACTAATAGAAAAATTGGAGAATGGTTTCTTTGGCTGAAATTGCATGACATATGCTTGCAACTGACTCACCTATTTAATAATTGGTATTAGTTGGCGCGGGTTACAAATAAGAAACATAAATAACATATAGCCAAAAACGCATAAAGGAGCCACAGACTAACCACAACAGAATGAAGTTAACCAAACTAACCAAACCAAGATGGTGTTTTGAGCATCTTTCAGAAGGCAATGTGGGAGCCAACCAGATGTTGATTGGGATGCTATTCCGAAGAACTGGTGCCACTCAAAAATAATAAAGCCTATTTTAAAAAATATGATTAAATTGTAAACATTTGTTTTATTTACTAGCAATGGTATCCATGCATAATGTAGCAAGTTCATTGAGTCATAAATGGTTCCATTCTATTTTCAGGCATAACAAAACTTTCTATAAAAGATATAGTTGTATGTAGATTTCTGTTGGTAACATATACTGTAGTTCCCAATTGAGGAACTATATATTTAAAATAATTCATTTATAAGTTTAATGATCCTCTTTTATGTTAAAATACTTCTAACTTTTGCATGGGCGTGTTGGAATCTAAAATCAGCATTGGACTTCACTGATGTTCCTACAGATCAGTCTGTGTATCTGTATTAGCTGCACGTGCTTTCTTACCTGGGCAAATAAGCATGAAATATTTACTAAATACACCAAGAGATTTGGTGGCCAAACTGCATTGAAATTGCTGAGTTGCAAGCGTTTCCCCAAAGGTGCTCCAGCTAATATTTACATAAAAGTATCTTTTAAAGAGTTGTTAATTTTTTTCTGCTCCCTTCAAAAGGTTCTCTATAACACTTACAAAATTTCCCGCATTAGCATTAAAATGGTTCTCCGTTATACCTTTTCCTTTCTACAGTGCACCCTAAATACTATGTAATATTGGGAATGTAGGTTGCCATAGCAATAGTTATGACATCACAAACAGAACATAACTTCATTGCAAGGTTCACTAGAAGAGCGTGGTCTGGAGAAGGAAGAAGTCCTTTAAAAAAAACATTCAATCATGAGCAAATGTAGCAAAAAACAGCATGCCAGAATTAATATAAGGTAGCCATTATATTTTTAGCTATCACTAGAAGATGCTTCTGCATAACAGGCTTGTGTCCTGTATTACAATAATAGTTTTGATAAAGGGAATGCAGCCAAGCATTTGTTAACAATCTCATTTAGAGGAAGTGTGTGAGAATGTGGGTACCGTACATGTGTTAACTCAACTGTTTTAAATTTGGCTTAGTTTCAGCAATACATTATGTTTGGATTTAAGCAATATTTTTTAATATTTTACTTGAGAGTTGGGATCTTTTTTGGGAGATGCTGAATAAATTAGAACAGCATGGATTTGTGTATTTAGAATACAAGTACCAAGAAGAGATTAACTCTACCATTCTAATGGAATGCATCTCAATATATAGGCCTTACACGCACAAAAACCATGTTTATTTTTTAAGTGGAATTATGGGAGTGAAATGATTCCATAATATATCAAGCATTTTTTCATATATAAAAATGAGCCCCACATATTGTATTAAGTAATTTTAATTACTTAATTTGCATGAAGCAAGCAAATTAAACCTTTTTATAGATTGAAAATAGGTAGTGCTTGAGATTTTGACAAATAGGAATGCAAGACACATGAATTTAAGCAGCAATAAAACTACGGGCAATCTTATGTCTTAAGCTGTCAATTCCTACAACTCCACAGCCAATTTAGTAATTGACTATGCTGACTGGGAATTATGGGAGTCAAAAGACCAGCACATCTGGAGTTTGGCTGCGTTAGATGCTACATTTGACTTGTAACATGTGGAGGTAAGCTTCAACCATATTAAAACAAAAACAGAAACCAGGGTGGGGTGAAATACTATGAACAGTTGTTAACAAAGATGTAGCCCAAAGTTCTAATATGTGAGAGAAACTGCAATGAAGACCACTATGAGAATAATTTAGAGTGCAACTTAAAACAATATTGCAAAAGCTAAAGTGAATACCTTATCATTTGAGTGGTTTATGTATATGTACTATTCCCAGAATCGTAACAAGTTTTTTTGTGAATGAAATGATATCTATCTTTGGCTGAAAGCACTACATTATCTATCTGAATATTCTTTAGTTTTAATTATAGCATTCTGCAGTGATTTTTATCATTATGGACCTTAGCTATTTTCTATAATTTGACTGAAAGTGAATTTCTTTCCATAATCTTTCAAAGTATGTTAATATAAAACATGCCAGGAATATAAACCAAGTATAGAATGTAAGTAAAAATAAGAATTTAAAATGGACATGGTCAAACAGCCAAAGCCTTCTTGTTCATAGTTCTACTTGATTCCAAGAAATAATACTTTCAATTTTGATTCTGCATCTCTCAAGTTTGAAAATACATTGTAGTTACAGTATAAGTTAGTCATTCTCAGCCAAGCCTCCCACATTAACTGATGCTCCCTCTATAAGCTCTGCTTTCCCAGAAATAAATGTTTCCTGCCAAAGTTTGTATTGGCGTCTAAATAACAAACCATTGATTCAATGAATACAATAAAAAACAATAATAGGATCTCACAGGCAGCAATATTCTAAATATAACTAATTCATACCTATGATATTTCAGACCAACTTTGTAATTATACCAACTTTTAAAAAGAAGTATCTAAATATGCATTATAACATTTGCAAGAAAATTTTAATACTTGGCAAAAAATGGAACTTACTTGCTTAGCAAAACAAAACAATTAACATAGCTCATAAAATTATCTGCTGTCAACAACTACTTCAGCTTCAACCACAACAATACATGAGCACAAAACAGATTCAAACTCAAAGTGAACCGCCCCAAACATGACTGTAGAAAATGCAACTTTACCAACAGAGTGATTAATGCCTGGAACTCACTACCTGACACTGTGGTTTCGTCACCCCCCCCCCCCCAAATTTTACTCTTAGACTGTCCACTGTTTATCTCACCTGATTCCTAAGAAGTCAGTAAGGGGCGTGCATAAGTGCACCAGCATGCCTATTGTCCCTGTCCAATTTGTTCCCTCTTATCAGTACCCATCTTATGTATATAAGCAATGTTATAGCGATATGTAGTAGAAATACATACCTGATAAAATAAATAAAATAAAAATAAAATATTGCATGAAGTAAAATGGTACTTCAATGAACAATAATAAAAATGTGATGAAATTGTGTGCTGCATCTCTTAAGAATATATCTCTGCCTCTATTATAAGATTGTACTTGGAAGATGGGAAATAAAAATAAGGTCTCAGCTTCCTGCAAAATTTTAAACCACCTTTCTTTAACCTCTAAATGTGATAAAAGCAATTCACATACTTCTCTGTCTAAATGCTTGACAGCGATTCCCATAATCCACAGCTTCCATGTTCAGTGCTTATTGAAACTATGGTTATAGTTCAACTTAATATGTTGAGGCAAGTTAGCTAGATAGAACACACTGGACACATCCATAGAAATAGTTGACCCTTATATTCATGCACATTTATGTCACAAAGTTATTGTGGTATATTTTATGTAAGAGAATTTGAAATTAATAAATGAGCAGAAGTATAAGAGCTACTGAATCCCCCCGCCCTCTCTTCCTTTCCTTTAGACAGATGACCATGGAAACAGTTGAACCACAAGATGGCAGTGCAGCAGACTCTGTAACAGAAAGTGATTCTGCTAACTTGCAATCCCCGATCGGCCAAAATCAGATCTCCACTATAGCTCAAGTAATATCAAATGTTCTGTTTATTTTTTTAACATCATTATTCATTGATAATATGAAGAGTAATATGAAGTTATTTCGATGTTGGTATTAAGAAAAACCTCTTTGGAATACTCTAGGTTTTGAGTAACACTTTGATAAGTCAATTCTGTTCAGTATACAGTGATACCTTGTCTTACAAACGCCTCGTCATACAAACTTTTCGAGATACAAACCCGAGGTTTAAGATTTTTTTGCCTCTTCTTACAAACTATTTTCACCTTACAAACCCACTGCCGCCGCTGGGATGGCCCACCTCCAGACTTCCGTTGCCAGCGAAGCACCCTGGGATTCCCCTGAGGCTCCCCTCCATGGAAAACCCCACCTCCGGACTTCCATTGCCAGTGAAGTGCTCATTTTTGCGATGCTGAGATTCCCCTGCTGGGATTCCCCTGCAGCATCGCAAAAACACAGAAGTTCAGAGGTGGGGTTTCCTATGGAGGGGAGCCTCATGGGAATCCCAGCAGCACAAAAACGGGCGCTTCGGCTGGCAAAAGGGGTGAATTTTGGGCTTGCACGCATTAATCGCTTTTCCATTGATTCCTATGGGAAACACTGTTTCGTCTTACAAACTTTTCACCTTAAGAACCTCATTAAGTTTGTAAGACAAGGTATCACTGTACTGTAAAAAAATGGAAATTTACTTATAGTACTAGTCATTTTTAAAAGCAGAAATTCTTATCAACATAAAGAATCTTATAAAGCCTTAAACAAACTGGGAATAAGACTGATCTCCATACCTTTTAGGCGAGAAAAGATCATAATGATAAATTAAAACTCTTCCTAAGATGCAAAGCAATACTTGGGGCAAAGCAATACTTGGGGATAGCAGCGCAAGAGCTGGAAGCAATGTTGACACCCTGAACGTGCTTGGTAGCATGTTTTCCAGGGAAAGAGCAAATGTATTGACTTTGAAAATGCCAGTGGTCTACTCAAAGCTACATGTTGAACTGCATGTAGTTCAGGGATGATTGAGTTTTATTCCACATACCCCTTTTCCTTAAAAATAAGACCCTGTCTTATATTTATTTGAACTCTGAAATAAGTACTTGGCCTTGTTGCCATGCACTCAAAAGCCTGAATGTGTCAGACTTCGGCCTGACAGAATGGGCTTATTATCAATGGATATCTTATTTAGGGGAAACAGGATATAATTAACCTGGAATTAGGTCATCTATGGAGGTTCTTTGTAGTAAAGCAGTTGCCTACAAAAACAGGTGTCTCCTTCATTATGACACCATATTTACAGAAATCCTTCCTTATGGGGATAAATTATCTTCTTCCAATTCAGCTCACGCCATTCTTTACTCATGTCATGTTTAAGAGTCAGCTCCTGCATGCATGCTTCTTTTTCAATTGTTAAAACATTTCATTTTTCCCTACAATTGAAGTGCCAGTGAACATGTAGCTTGGCACAGTTTCTAAAGCAGCAATGTAGTAAGATACGAGATATTTTGGCATTTAAATATTAAGGGACCAGAAAATAATTTGCAATCAGTGTACTTTGGACATAGATTTATTTTAGTTCCAGCAGCCTCAAAATACACTTTTTAAATCTAAATGAAAGAGGAAGGAGGGAGTAAAAATATGTATCTTAGGGACAGGTTATAAACTTTTAAAAATAATGACATAATAAATTGCAAGAAAGGGGCCTTCTTATGTGTGATATGAAGTATATCTGGCTAATGTTAAAAATGAAATAGGAGCTACTGATGAACTGTCAACTGTTTCATATGCTTTGACAATATTCAGATACAATTATTGTCATGCAACTCTAAAGTATTATTAAGACAATCATAATGCATTATTAACTGGAATTAAACTGAGAAACTCATGGCTGTTTTAGGCAAATTGTTAGTTCTCAGTCTTCTGTTCATTAAAACTGTCGTATGATCTTGCAATGTTTCAGTGCAGAAGAACAGCACTATAGTAAATTTGTAGAAAGATACAATACTGTATAGCTATGTTACAAAAACAGTTGTATCTTGGGCAAAATTCCATCACATCTTATGTGAGGCAGCATTTTCTTTTGATTAAAGGAAAGAGGTTACTTTTTTAATTTTAATAACATCTCTGATCATAATGCATAATGCTCATAATAGGAAAACAGAAGTACCACCCAAATGATATTTCACCTGCTTTTCAGTTTTATAATTGCCAGTGTAAGCCAAAATACATATTTTGTATTATTAAAGAGCCTGTTCTGTGCTAAAGATGGAAACCTAACTGAAGTCTAAGAATTACTTTGTCAGATAATGAACATTGAGAGCTAGCTACTTAAGCTGTTTCGTGGTATTCTTTATTTACCTCAATAGGTTTCTGTGGCAGGATCAACAACTGGAAGAGGATCTCCCTCTGTAACTGTACTGCAGTTCCCTTCTGGTCAAACTGTCCATGTACAGGGAGTGATTCAAGCCACACAGTCTTCAGTAATTCAATCACCACAGTTGCAATCTGTTCAGGTTAGTTGTGTTTCCTTTATTAGCTTTTCTTTGGTTTTGTGGACTATTTATTTTTGTGCCAACACAAGAGCCAACAGAGGATCCTATATTTAATGCCAGGAGATAAGTGTACTTATTTCTCTAGTTGCCAACATAATACTAGTGGGCGCACTTTAAAAAAATTGTAATGCTTTGACCCTAAACTTGTTTCTACCTCAAAGAAGTGCTTTGAACGCAAACCATACCAATTACATACCAATTACATTCCAAATTCCTAACATCTGCTTCAAAACATAGAATACGTTTTGAATTTAGAATGGTGTTATTCAAAGCATTTTGCATGCCTCCTAATTGGCATCTTGCTTCAGATTCCTTTTTATGATAACTGCAAATCAGAAGAGATTGTTAGGTAGCTCATTTTCCATCTTCTTTTTCCTAAATGGACAGAGTTTTATTAATATTTTAAGTAATTCATATCTAATTGAACAAATTGCAGAAAATAATGTGTTCATGTAGATATTGATGAGATTGTCAAAAAGCATTCAGTTTTGCTTTCTTTGTAAAACAGGTTTTAGTTATTTTTGTTCTGGACAGGTGTTCAACATTAAAGGACAGTGAGTAAACACTGTAGTAAGTATTTTTGATGTCAGCATTTTATCACTTCATAGTATCCTTCGCTCACTTGTCTACCATTAGTCCTTGATGTACAACACAAAAATTGGCCAAAGGTTTCCCAAAATTTCACAATTCTCCAGTGTAGCTAGGGGTAATATTAAATCACAGTTAAATTATGAATGCTGGCGTTATAGACTAGGATATAAATAGAAGATGTGTGAGATCAGAATTGCAAAAATGAGTGGGGGCTGTGTTAGGAGGACAGAAAGATGTCTATGTTTTAAATAAATTGTTCTTGTCCTATACCGGTGGTCCTTGACTAACCAATGATCACCTCCAGAAAAGCTATTTAGGACCTGGTTTTGAAATTACAGTCACCGCAGTACCCTGCCCTGTGGTCTTTGGCCCTTAAGACTAATCTTGGGATGCTGAAGAGCTCCACCCCACCTGTTGCAAAACACTCCCCCCACAATACTATCCCTTGGATTCCCCACAAGCCTGGGCCTACTTCCCACATGCTCTTTACCATTGCTGCTACCAGTCACTTATCTTTTACTACAGATCCCCTTTTGGAAGTTCTGAAGCTCAGGTTGGGAAAGAAGCTGTTCTGTCCGACTGTGTCTGTAGGTAGCATGCCTATGCTCCCGAAGCAACTATCATTTTCAGAGTGGCCACAGTGGATTGTGGTGCTTCCTTCTGGAACAGAGGAATATGGGCTGAGGATGGAGCAATTTGCTCCTCTCAGCACTTGCAAGCCTACCACTGCGTTGGGTGCGCTTGCCTTCATTGTACTGAAGCCTGCTTCTCATTTTCACTGTCCCTAAGCCTGCTGCTTTCTAATCTGCAGCTCGGCTGTTGCATAGGAGGAGAAGGATCATTAGGTGAGGATATTGCATGGGCACTTCATTTTAACGGTTGTCAAAACCTTCAGCCATAACGGGGCAGCCTCCATTATAACCACTGGCCGAGGACTATCTGCAATTATTATCCCGTGTGTTCTTTTAATTTCTCATCTTTAAAAACCCTCTGGCAATTATCATTAGATTCTGGAATTAATGTAATATTGAATTTGTAACTTCTTTTGCAATCCTCTTTCATGCCTACCCATAATAACCCTGTTGTCTTGGTTAGATGTCTATAGTCAGGTTTGACATAGTAAGTCAAAATGTGGATTACTTGTTGGTTTTGTTACTGTGAATTGTGCCATTGTTGGTATAATCAATAACAATGGTTTCTTTCATGAGATTGGTTTGTTTTAAACCCTGAGTTAAAACCAAACTGGTGTGTGTATTTGTATGCGGGCATGCTTATGATGCATTAATAAGGCCTATTTACTCATCTACAGTACTTCAAAATTTAACTACTTAAACTTTTCTGGCATTGTTGACTGTTTTATCTTCCTCTTTCTTACTTTGTTATCTTTTTTTCTATTCTATTCAATCTTTTCTACTGGTTTCCTTCACATACACCCACACACACACACACACACACACACCGCCCCATTCAATGAAACTTGGTTGTCACTGCCGTTTCTGCACTTCAGGCACTCACTCACTCCTTCTCTCTCCCTCCGCCCACACCTCTCTTCATAGAAAAAAATTAATACAATTCATAGAATAAGTAGAATGTTTCCTTTCTATCATAGCAAGAATATAGAATTGTAGACAGAACTGTGAATGAGACTTGCATGCAATCAGTTCTTGAGTATGTTCTTCAAAACTATTGCATCTGTTTGTACTTTATAAGAGTCTGTTTAAATTTGCAAAACATTGTTTGGGTTACTGTGGAAAAGAAATGGAACAAGTGAATACAATTCCATGTACAGTGGTACGAACCCCTTGCCATATGAACAACCCGAGATACGAACCCGGGGTTCGAAATTTTTTTGCCTCTTCTTACGAACTTTTTCCGTCTTACGAACCCGCCCCTGCAGAGAAGCCCCGCTGCCCGGCTGTCGCTTTTTGAAACAGCCGGGGGGCTTCTCAGCGTCGTCCTGAACCCAAACGCCAAACCTGAACTTCCGGGGTTGGCATTTGGGAGGCCGCCGAGAAGCCCCCCGGCTGTTTCAAAAGGTGACAGCCAGGCGGCGGGGCTTCTCGGCGGCCTCCCAAATGCCGAACCCGGAAGTTTGGCAAAAGTTCGGGTTCAGGAGGCCACTGAGAAGCCCCACCGCCCGGCTGTCACTTTTTGAAACAGCCGGGGGGCTTCTCAGCATCCTCCTGAACGCGAACAGCAAACACGAACTTCCAGGTTCGGCGTTCGGGAGGCCGCCGAGAAGCCCCCAGCTGTTTCAAAAGGTGACAGCCGGGCAGCGGGGATTCTTGGCGGCCTCCTGAACGCCGAACCCAGAGGTTTGGCAAAAATTCGGGTTCGGGAGGCCGCTGAGAAGCTCCGCCGCCTGGCTGTCACCTTTTGAAACAGCCGGGGGGCTTCTCAGCATCCTCCTGAACCCGAACCTCCGGGTTCGGCGTTCAGGAGGCCGCCGAGAATCCCCCGGCTGTTTCAAAAGGTGACAGCCAGGCGGCGGGGCTTCTCAGCGGCTTCCCGAACCCGAACATTTGCCGAACTTCCGGGTTCAGCATTGGGAGAACGCTGAGAAGCGCCCGGCTGTTTCAAAAGGTGACAGCCAGGCGGCGACATTTTTTTCCGGTTTTTTTTTCATTGCACGGATTAATTCATTTTACATTGTTTCCTATAGGAAACAATGTTTCCTCTTACAAACTTTTTGCCTTACGAACCTCCCCCGGGAACCAATTAGGTTTGTAAGACGATGTATTGCTGTAATAGATTATTAACATTAGATCTTACAATAGAAATTAGGATTCAGTACAATGAAAATGGCTGACTATTGCACAGAGGTTCAGGCAACAAACCTTCTAGAATTGCAGCTTACTAAAAAAAAAATATTTTTTTTAAAAACTAGGTAGCGCCAGCTACAAATGCAGATGAATCTACGGAATCTGATTCTCAGAAGAGGAGGGAGATACTTTCAAGGAGGCCTTCGTATCGGTAAGCTCTGCCCTAATACAGAAATTAATACGTTTATTTACGCTATTTCTCTCCACAGCATAGGTCAGCATCTTTAAAAACATATCTTTAAATTTTTATTTATTTGTGGCAGAAAAATTCTAAATGAGCTTTCTTCTGATGCACCTGGTGTTGCTAAGATTGAAGAAGGAAAACCAGAGGAAGAAGGAACACCCTCTGGAATCCCTGCCATGGCCGTGCCAACCAGCCTTTATCAGACCAGCACCGGACAGTACAGTAGGTCTTCTAAAATATTAGGCTACCTGTTCAATAATCTATTGTTCCTAAAAGGATAGTTACAATTTTGAAAAGCAATAGAATTAAGTGACAGTTGATGTGGGGGGAAAAATAAAAGAAAACGGTTCTTTTAAGCCATGGAACCTGAATGCAACTTTCCTTGTTATGATTTATTTTAATAATCTCATAAATAGGCTATTACTTAAATAGAAATGTCCTTGATATACAGTATTCCTAAGCGTTTTTTTCATGTTTTTACTTATGTTCATTTAGTGTTAGAACCTTTGGTCAGAGATTACAGAGTGTAAGACATATCTGTGTAGTTATCTCTCATAAAGACACATTTTTGACAGCCTTTAATTTGTGATTAAGAACTAATCCCAAACAGGCTATAGGTCCGTGTTTTTCAAACATGGCAGCTTTTAAGAGGTATGAACTTCAAGCTTGCAGAATTCATATTTGCTGGGGTACTCTGGGAGTAGAAATCACACATCTTAAGTTGCTAAGCATGGCAAGTTTGCCTACTCCTGAACTATCTAGAATATAATAATTATGCAATTGAATGTGTATTTGGAAAAACTGACCTAGTTTTAACAGCATGTTTTGGCTGTTAGTTCTTTCTGTGAGTGTCTATAGCAGTGATGGTGAAAATTTTTTCCCTTGGGTGCCGAAAGCGCGTTCGCACACACTATCATGCCCTTGCGAGTGCCCACACCCATAATTGAATGCTGGGGAGGGTGAAAATTGCCTCCCCTGTTGCCCTTGGAGGTCCTCTGGAAGCCAAAGTTCCCCTCCCAGAGCCTCCATGTGAGTCAAAAATCAGCTGGCCAGTGAGTATGTGCATGCTGGAGCTGAGCTAGGGCACTGGCTCATGTGCCAGCAGATATGGCTCCGCATGCCACCTGTGGCACTCATGCCAGAGGTTCGCCATCACTGGTCTATACTGTCCCTTTATAATCAGAAACCCAGCATTTCCTATCATAATATTGTGTCTGTTACAAGGAATTACTCAATTTACAATCACAATTGGGATTGGAACTTTGATCCTTAAGAGAGATGGTTATTAAGTGAATCACATCTGATTTTTTCCCCCTCCCTTAAATCATTGCAATTGTTAAGTGAATCACATGGCCATTAAGTGAATCTTGTTACAGCTTCCATCTGCAATTAGCTTGTTGGAAGTTGGTTGGGAAAGTTGCAAATGCTGATTAAATGACATCGAGACACTTCAACTGTTATAAATACATGTTGTTTGCAAATTATTCAAATTTTAATTGCGGATATCAGTTGCAAGTCACTTTTCCTCTGTGTTGCAATAACCTTGAAAGGCCATAAAGTGAATGTTCACGAGTTGAGGACTACCTGTACAACTTTGCATTAAAAAAAAAAAGTAATTGCTACACAGTTTTAAACAGAATGTATGTTAATGAGTTCTGAGGTGGGTAAAATGAGGACCCGGATTGTGGGGGCAATATGCTGGCTCTGTTTTTAAAAAGTGCTATTTCTAACATGTTGCAAGCCGCCCTGTGTCTAAGGAAAGGGGTGGCATAAAAAAACACTGAATAAATGAAATAAATAAATAAAAAACCTCAAAACATAGGTGGTATCAATGATGGGCTGCCGGTTTAACAACTGGTTTGATGATCACGTGCTTCGCAATACAGCAATTCAAAGCTCAGTTGCTTACCTTCTAAGGCAGCCCCTGTACGTAGAACAGCAGAAGTGTAGAAATCAGCTGTGCCAGATGCTCAATTTATTTAAAATAAATCCTAATTGCAAAAAGTTGTGAAACAGTCACAAAGTTGTGAAACAGTTACCCCCAGTAATAGGCATTCTGAGTCAGTTTTGTATATGTGTGTGTTTGTATACAGTTTTATACTAGATATTGGCCTGCCCATTTTACAGGAGCAACTAAATTAAAGTGTTTTCATCTCTATCGCTGATGTCTTACATGGTATTTATTTTTTATTAAGTTGCTATAGCGCAAGGTGGAACCATCCAGATTTCTAATCCAACATCTGATGGTGTTCAAGGATTACAAACATTAACTATGACAAATTCAGGAGCTCCTCAACCTGGTGCTACAATTGTACAATATGCAACTCAAACACCTGATGGCACTCAACAGTTCTTCGTCCCTGGGAATCCGGTTGTTGTCCAAGGTAAAATCTTCATTTTTAAAATTAAACAGATAACTATGTTTGTTTTCAACTTCTGTTACTTGTTTCTATATTCTTAACTGGGTTAAGAATAATTCTTGACTGGGTTGTAACCAAAAAAAAAAAATCTATTGCAAATAATAAAAAAGTAAATGTGATGACAAACAAAGCAAAGATTTAATTAATAACCATGTTACTAATTTAACAACTGCAGTGAATCATTTAACAATAGTAAGAAAAGATGTAAAATGGGGCAAAACCCATTTAACAATTTTTTCACAATATATATGTTGGGCTCAATTGTGGTTGTAAGTTCTACAACTTACTACCGGTACATCACACATTGCATATAATTAAGACAGATGTATGTTCCAACACTTAGGATATTTTTTATAAAGCTCTCCAGCAACTTTGATTATAGTTACCAGTATACATTTATAATACTTTCATACATTTTATGGGTTAGTTCTAATCTTGAACATTTTATTAATAATTGATCTTTAGATTTTTGTGAACTTAGCATTAGTAGAGTACAATTAGTTTTAGCACCAAAGCTATGATTAAGTGCTATTGTGAATACTTGCGTGGAAGTTATTGTTACAGAAACCTTATCTGAATGGTGGCTAAGACTTCTGCCTGAGTTTTTGCATAGAACTACAAGCCCAGTAAATGGTTTTTTTTAATAGTTTCTTTTTAAAAATGAATAATTACTGTGATTCCAACAGTAATTTATGGCTGGCATATCTGTAGAGATGTCATGAGATCTTTTGCTAATGAAATAGTGAATTAGATTAGATGCAAAGCAGGTTTGGTTGTAGCAACAGGGCTCAGGCTAGAGTGTGAAAGGTTGGAGGTTTCCAGCCTTTGGTTTTTCTCAAATACACTCTGAATATACACAGCCCAATCATGCTTCTGCTTTGGTAAAATGTCTTGCTAGTTATTGCTACTGCAATCTATCCCAATCACCACATGGGGGAGAGAGAGGACTTTCACAGTCTACACTTTACTGGCTATAATGAATGGAGCTGTAGAAATCAATCTCCAGTTTTGGTAGATAGATCAACCTCACAGGGTATAAATAAGAGGAGGGGGGAGCGTTATAGAAAAAAAGGGGAAAGGGAAAATGTCAATATTTCTTTTTAATAGTTATGTGCAAAGATTTAGTGATAGAAGAGATAAAATACACAGCTGTAAAAATGATGGATCATTTTAGTCTTCAATAGAAAGGAAAATATAAAGTTCTGACTGACAAGATAATCTTATAGTTAGAAACAACAATTTTCTACCCTGTTCCTCCCCAAAATAAGACATCCCCTGATAATAAGCCCAATTGGACTTTTGAGTACATGGCAATAAGGACAAGTGCTTAGTTCAGGGTCCAAATATATATATAAGACAGGACTTAATTTCGGGCAAACACCATAGGTTGCACAAAAACACAGTAGAATTGAATTTATATAAAAGCAGAAGATTCCAAAAATGACAAATTAAGTTTACATATCCACAGTCAGTAATCCTAACACTGAACCGATACCTAAACAGCTTTTACTTATACAAGACAGCTGCTTTTTTATACAACAGATTTCCCTCTCAGTTCTTCCTTGATTTTCTCCCCAATCTACTTCACTGCAAAAACATATGGACTACCCACCTAGATCAAGGAAAATCTATTGATGCAATTTATATTGACTTTTGCAAAGCCTTCGATTCAGTGGTCCATGACAAACTGCTCCTAAAACTCAAATCCTATGGCATCTCTGGATTCCTTCACAGCTGGATTACTGCGTTCCTGTCAAACAGGCAACAAGTTGTCAAAGTTGGAAGCGCCATTTCCACCCCTGTCCCGGTTAAAAGTGGCGTTCCCCAAGGCAGCATACTAGGACCTACTCTATTTATTCTCTACATCAACGACCTATGCGATCATATCACAAGCAACTGTGTTCTTTTCGCAGACGATGTAAAACTTTTCAACACCACGGACAACACATCTACTCTCCAAAAAGACCTCGACTTTATCTCACATTGGTCTAGCCCATGGCAACTTCAAATATCAACCAGCAAATGTTCTACCCTCCACATCGGCAAAAAGAATCCGAACCTCATATATAAACTGAATAAACAAAATCTCACAGCCAACCCCCACTCAGTAAAAGACCTTAGAATACTAATATCAAATGATCTAAGTGCCAAATCCCACTGCAACAATATCGCCAAAAAGGCTTCTACAGTTGTTAACCTGATCCTACGCAGCTTCTACTCTGGCAATCTCACGCTACTCACCAGAGCCTACAAAACTTTTGCCAGACCCATCCTTGAATACAGTTCATCTGTCTGGCACCCATACCACATCTCGGACATCAACACCCTTGAAAATGTCCAAAGATACTTCACCAGAAGAGCACTTCACTCCTCCACTCGAAACAGAATACCCTACGAAAGCAGACTATCAATCCTAGGTCTAGAAAGCTTAGAACTACGTCGCCTAAAACACGATCTAAGTATTGCCCACAAGATCATATGCTGCAATGTTCTACCTGTCAATGACTATTTCAGCTTCAATCGCAACAACACAAGAGCACGCAACAGATTCAACCTTAATATTAACCGCTCCAAACTTGACTGTAAAAAATTTGACTTCAGCAACCGAGTTGTCGAAGCGTGGAACTCATTACCTGACTCAGTAGTGTCAACCCCTAACCCCAAACATTTTTCCCTTAGACTATCCACAGTTGACCTCTCCAGGTTCCTTAGAGGTCAGTAAGGGGCGTGCATAAGTGCACCAGTGTGCCTTCCGTCCCCTGTCCAATTGTCTCTCCTTATCTCATTTATCTTTTCTTCCTTTCAAATATGTTCACCTATACATTTATATCTTTTTTTTCTATTCTTTTCTTTACTTATATTATTACATATATTTCTCTTCAATGTGTATTATGTATTGGACAAAATAAATAAATAAAAATAAAATAAATAAATCCCTGAAGATTCTAGTTAGCTGAATCTGAGGCTGTTGGGGAGACAAAGTGTCTCCCTGTTTGTCTTTCAAGTCTTGGTTTTCCAATACTCTCCTTAAAAAACCTGTACATCTTTTTCTCTGAGGCAAATAAAATTAATGAATGGGGATTGAAATTCAGATGTTACTGTCAATTGCACATGATAAAGTGGTTTCCTGAGGAATATCATTAACAAATATGAGTCTAATCAAGATACCTGTATATGACTTAGTGATCTGGAAAAGCATGTCTCCAAAAACCAATTACCAGTTGGTAACAGTTATTTCCAGTTTGAAATAACTGTGTTCACATTGTAGAAGAATCTACTTGAGGATGCTAGATTACACTGGTATTTGACCTGGTTTTATAACACTCTTTAACTGTTCTTAGCATAGTGCAGGCAACCTTGGTCAAAAACCTGTAATTAATTACCGAGCTCAATGTATGACCTTTTTCAGTTCGAATTATTTTTTTAGGATTATTGTGGAGATGAAATTAAGAAGACAGTGAGATAGCAGACAGTATTAAAGAAAACATAGGATTTGTCGATGGTGATGATGATAATAAATCACAAAATACAAAGACTTGCAAATTGAAACAGAATTACTGTTTACAAGGAAAGCAAAGGAAAAGGAAAACAAAGATAGTACCTATGAGCACCCTGGATGCTATCCCAAAACATCTGGACTGGAACACCACTTGAATGCCACTGGCATTGACCATATCACCGTCAGTCAATTGCAAAAGGCAGCTCTACTAGGAACAGCTTGCATCCTGGGACAATGCCTTTAAGAGCATCAAACAACATCTGCCTATCCCAGGTTTTGGGAAGCACTCAACAGGTAGATAAAACTGCCAAATCCAGTTGAACATCAAGCCGATTGTGCAACTAACCACAGTCAATAATAGTGGTTGATACTGTTGTCTTCACTGTTGCTAAATTAAGATATGGAAGAAAACTGTTTCATCTGGGGTTCCTGAAGTGTTTGGGGTTTGGATTACAATATCTTTTAAAAGTGCAGCTTCCAGACTAACTTATTTTGAAAAGCATTTGCAGAGATTTTCTTCTTTATTACAGATAAATCTGGCATGTTTGGTCTTTGACTGAATCCCTTGATTTGTGGGTGTTTTTAATATATTGAAAAGGAAAGGAAAGCTGAAAATGCCAAAGCAGTTATTTGCAAGTTAGTCTCTCCCTCCCCCAGTTCCTGTTTCAAAGGGCTGTTCCAGTGAGAAAGCACATTAATGACGGGGTAGGCTAGTGAGGTCATTCTGATGTCAGTCCTTGAAGCTTGTAATCCCTCACATGTTTGGCTGTTTGGAAAATGTTCTATTCAGTTGGTGGCAGACGTGAAGCCTTTGAGCACGAGCTGCTGGTCATGGCTGTAACCAGGGATGAAACTGGTAGGTGAACCTGTATTATTCTTTCTAAAGAAAGGACTCAGGCTGGGGTGCGGCAATCCTGTTTTCTTCAGTGAGATATTTGACAGCACAGACGCAATCAGGTTCATCACTAGCTCTCCCCTTTTCCCTAAAAGTCACACCAAGAATTATTGATGGGCAGCCCTTGATTGCTAATTATGTTTATAATGCATGATAAAATGTTATTTAGGAAGTGAAATATTTTAGGGTGAACTGATTGCTGTTTGTTTAAAAATTGTTTTTTTCTTGCAAGCTCAGCATGGTATTTTTTTTTCTCTTTAAGGGTGAAGACTTCACTTAACTTTATTGCAGTCATTAGCCAGGTAGCATGAAAAACCAGCAACTTCTCTCTCTCTCTCCACCTTTCTATTTCAACTTTGGTGTGAATGAAAGATCACTTTTTAGACTTCTGTTAGCAGGAATCTGATGGCAGTCTGTGCTTTGTTCAGCTCGGCAGTTACTCCTTTGGCATTCATTTAGACAAATCTCTACAGCAGTAATAGGGACTTGAGACTAGCAAACCTTTGGCAGATTGTTCGTTATCTTATGCCCCCACCCCTCTTTTTGAAAGTGGTCTGGTCCACAGCTAATCAAGTTCAAAGGGCTGACGTCACTAGATTTCCTGGAATCATGTTTCAGGAGCGGAGCTGGAAAACTTAAACTCTACAAACAACATCTACATTGACGTCAGCCGCAAGTCATGCTGTGATTTAGTCAGTTCCTTTCTGCTTCAGCTAGAATTGCTGGCACGTTTTGTAATGTTATTCTGTAGCCCGCGCTCCTGATCTCTTGAGCTAAGTAAATCTGGTCTGTGTGTTTTGTGTTATTTGTCCCACTGCTCTCAGCTATTCCTAAAGACCTCGGGTTGGTTGAGCAAAGAACTAGGAGCTGCGCAACAGGCTTTTGAGAAAAGTTTATAGTCCTTCTGGTAAGATACTGCCTTAGAAGAGGGAGGAGAAAGAAAGGGGTGTAACAATCTTCTTAATATGCAGTTAGTCAAGTTCTGCTCTGCAGAAAGATCTTTGGAATCGATCTGTGATGTAAAGCTTCGTATAACTTTTGAATAGGCTCCTTGTCTGTCTGGGTCTTGTAGAATAACACAAGTGGCATGTTTATTGTGGCATAAACGTCTCTCAAGTTCACCAATGAATTTGGCTGTAGTCTATTAATGAAGCCTATGACAGTTTATCCCCCCCAAGAAATTTGAGAGCTTTAAAGTGGATCAAATTTCCTTGTTTCTTCTTTTTCATACAGGTCTGTCACTTTTGTAGAATAGAATCTTTTAACCTCTTTAAAATATCTTAATAGTTTTCCTGGTTAGATAATATCATCAATGCAATGAGCATGAATTTGGACTAACTCTGGGAGATAGTAGAGAATAGGAGACTTGGCATGCTATGGTCCATGGGGTTGTGAAGAGTTGGACACAGCAATGGAACAACAAATATTTTTCCATGACTTGATTAAATATAAATGTCATGTAATATCTAAATAATAATTTATATTTTTTCTGATAACATTTTTGCGGAAAAAAATTAAAAAATATTGTGTTGTAAGATAACCATGTCAGAGGGAGAGAAATCCACAACAATACATAATATTTTAATGGGGGTACACAAAGAGTGTAAAAGCAGAATTCTGTATGCCAAGCAAAACAATAGAAAAGGAATAGGAGACAGTAAGAATAAACAGGATATGAATAAGAAGTCCATCAATACTAAATTTGTAATATGTTCAGAAGTTAATAGAATTCAGTTTGATAGTAATGAACAGCCTAAAAATCATGGGAAAATTCATATTTGAAATTGATGGAATGATAGTGTCTCAGATCAGATTTTTAGGATTATTGAAATATGTAAAATAATTGCTAGGATTAAATTATGAGTTTTTATCTGAGAAGCTGCAACGTAAGTATCATTTCACATCTAAATATGTTCTTTACAAAATCAGTCATAAATATTTATTAAATAGGTCAAATTATACAGATTGAATATTCAAAAGGATTGAGAAGTATAATAGAAGGGATTGGACTATTCAGTATATCAATGACAACAAAAGATAATTTTGATACCTTTAATTGCTAAAATATGGAATTATCTCAGCAAAAAATGTTATTGTCAAGCGGTGCAGAAATTGGTGATAAAGTAATAGCTTGCCACATTATAGAAGGCCTGATGATGAAGCATTCAAGTGGTTCAAGGCCATCCTTTGCCCACCCAACTGGGCGGAAGTGGAAGGAAGACTTGCCACGCTGGCACAATCTGAGTGGGCAATGTGGCAAGCTTGTGGGTGGGGGACAAGAGATGTGAATTTTCAATTGGGTGGGAAACTCAGATTCAGGTTTCCTAGTATAGATGCCAGGGTGCTTCTGGTAATAAATAGGAACTTTGAAGAGTACTTTGACTTGGACTCTGATTTAGTTTGGATGCTACCTGGAACCTTAACAGTTATTTTGTGATTATGGGAAACATATGAGCCTTTTTAGAAAAGAAATTTTTAAGATAGTTTCATCTAATTATTGGCGATATGAATTGGTCCAAATGATGTGGTCATATATGGTTGTGGTTCCCTTTTGGACAATGATTTTTTTAGATGCTAACATTTTTGAAGGAATTATTGATATTTGAAGATGTTCATGTTTATTATAAAATACAAATATAAATAAATTATATTTTTAAAAATGGAAGTCACCTGATTTTAATCAATGATACAGTGACCTTCAGAACCAATACTCTTTTCTGTATTTTAATATTTGATTGTTTTAAGGGTTTTTTCCATTTAAAACAAAAATTTAAAAATACAATTTACATATGAATTATTCTGTACATATTAATTAGCTACTGTAAAGTTCATGGTACTGTAAATCCCAACATATCCCCAACCAGCGTGGCTATTAGCAAAATAATTTCATAACACTGGGAAAATTATGGTAATTACCTCATAAATTATTTTTGCTGTCTTTAGGTTTGTCTGAATCTCAGCTAAGGTTGCATAATTTTTTCAGAAATTTCATCTGGGTTTTTTTTTTTTTGTATCTATTTCAGAAGTAGCTTTTACTATGCAAGGATTAAAACATTATATTGTATTTTAATACGGAGTAGCACTGGGTGAATTAAACTATCTTTAATTCATATTATGGGACTTCCGGTTGCCATTGCATGCGGGAATCAGACACACAGACCCAGTCTCTCCACTCCCGAGGCAAGTTCTCCCCATCAGTGGGCTCTGAAAGGAGTCAAAGGTGCCCCATGGGGTGGTGAAGCAAAGAGGGGCATCCTGTGAGGTCGCGGAGAGTCGCATCTCTCCAGTCTGACCTGAGGCTCTTTCTTCCTCTCAGCCATGGCGAGGAGAAGAGGCAGCCTAAAGATGGCCGCCATGAAGCTGGGACAACTGAGGAACAACTAAGACTGGTGCTGGAGCGAAGTAGGTGAACAGTGACTAGAACTGGGGGGGAGGATTCCCTTTTGCTTAAACTAACCTTTTGCCAAGAAATAATTGAGAAGTATTGCTCAGAATTATTTGTTAAAGCAGTGATTGAGCATTTTGAGAAAAATACCAAACAGGGAAAAAAAGATGTAAAAAGAGAAAAATAATAATATGTAAAATATTGGACTTTTAAACTGTAAATACTTTATCATGGAAAGACATTTTAAAATGCTAGAATCATTTACTTAAAAAACCTATCCTGCTTTTATACTTGAACTGCAACTAAAATAACAATTGACTAGTGTCAACATTGAAATTTAAGTCAAGATTGCCCTCTGCTGATGAAAGGGAAATACAGTGGTACCTCTACTTATGAACTTAATTCGTTTCGTGACCAGGTTCTTAAGTAGAAAAGCTTGTAAGAAGAAACAATTTTTCCCATAGGAATCAATGTAAAAGCAAATAATGCATGCGATTGGCGAAACCACAGGGAGGGTGGAGGCCCTGTTTCCTCCCAGGAGATTCCTAGAGAGGTCCCACAGAGGCTCCTCCCCACTTTTTCTGGCCCGGTTTCCTCCCAGGAGATTTCTAGGGAGACCGCATGGATGCTTCTCTCAGTTTTTTCTGGTTACAGTTTCAGAAGCTTGATTTTGCAAGAAGAAAATGGTTCTTGAGAAGAGGCAAAAAAATCTGGAACACCTGGTTCTTATCTAGAAAAGTTTGTAAGCAGAGGCGTTTATAGCTGGAGGTACTACTGTATACAAGTTTGGGAATACAGTAATACCTTGCCTTACGAACTTAATTGGTTCCAGGATGAGGTTCGTAAGCTGAAAAGTTCGTAAGATGAAACAATGTTTCCCATAGGAATCAATGGAAAAGCCAATAATGTGTGCAGGCCCATTAGGAAAATCCAAAATATTAAAGTTTTTTTTAAAAAAAAAAAAAGCAGTGGCCAGACGAAGCTGAGGTGAATGGAGTGGGGGGAGGGAGTCCCAACAAAGCAAGGCGAAAAGAGCCTCTCTTGAGCTCCATGAGCCTTTCCCTCCTGTTTTTGCCCCCCCACTCTGCTCATTTCCCCCAGACCTTTCTCCTCTCTTGAGCTCCATGAGTCTTTTCTTCCCGTTTTTGCCCCCCACTCTGCTCATTTCCCCCTCACCTTTCTCCTCTCTTAAGTTCCATGAGCCTTTTCCTCCTGTTTTTGTCCCCCCCCCCCCCCACTCTCCCCATCGGAAGGCCCGTTTTTGCAATCCTGGGATTCTTCTGAGGCTCCCCTCTATGGGAAACTCCACCTCCTGACTTCAGTGTTTTTGCAAAGCTGTAGGGAAATCCCAGGAGGGGAATCCCAGGATCGCAAAAAGTCCGGAGGTGCTTCTGTGTTTTTGCGATGGTGCGATTTCGCTGAGGCTTCCCTCGCTGGGAAACCCCTCCTCCTGACGTCCATTGCCAGCAGAGTGCCCATTTTTGCGATCCTGGGATTTCCCTATAGCACCGCAAAAACGCGGAAGTCAGGAGGTGGGATTTCCCATGGAGGGGAGCCTCAGGGGAATCCCAGGATCGCAAAAACGGGGGCTTCGCTTGCAATGGAAGTCCGGGGCATCCTAGCGGCTGCGGGTTCGTAAGGCGAAAAAAGTTTGTAAGAAGAGGCAAAAAAATTCCGAACCCCGGGTTCGTATCTTGAAAAGTTCGTATGACGAGGGGTTCGTATCACGAGGTACCACTGTACTTATATGAAGGACTCTGAAAATATTTACTGGATTACATCTAACCCATCACTAATAGAGGCACAACTATGAAAACAAGGAAGTTATTTAATTATGCTAGAAAATTGAATCTGTAAAAGTGAAGTAAAGAGGCTTTTCATAACTTCTGGGACTATTTTAAAACAAAATAAATTGCTTTAAAAGTAAGAAATGAATAGAACCTTGAAGGAGATAATGTTGCTTTTCCAAAATACAAGGGACATCATGGAGAAAGAGTTTAAGGAGATTATGGAAAAAGTGGAAAATACTATACGAGGAATGATGAGTAAAAACCAATGAATAAGTAAAAACCAATTCACTCAGGAAAAGGAGGAGCCAACAGAAGAAATGGAGGAAAAGATTGAACTAAAGATCCAGCGAACAAAATAAAAAGAGATAATAATGAAAATAACAGTGATTGATGAAGTAAACCAGGGGGGAAATATTTTTAGAAAGTTGAAAAGGGAATTGGAGATACAGGAAAATACTCTTGAAAGGGAGAGAGGGGCTTGGGCAGAAATTTTGGAAACTGAAGTGAAAGAAGGGTAGAAGATGGGGGAAATACTCAGACTGAACAACCAAGAAGTAGGTGGAGACAGAGATAAAGATTCAAGAGAGGAATATTTAAATATGTCATAAAACATGACATTAAATATGTCATAAAACATGACATTAAATATGTTATAAAATATGATCGAAACATTTAAATATGTCAAAGGGTTAAATAAGGTTCAGGAGGGAAGTGTTTTTAATAGGAAAGTGAACACAAGAACAAGGGGACACAATCTGAAGTTAGTTGGAAAGATCAAAAGCAACATGAGAAAATATTATTTTACTGAAAGAGTAGATCCTTGGAACAAACGTCCAGCAGACGTGGTTGGTAAATCCACAGTAACTTAATTTAAACATGTCTGGGATAAACATATATCCATCCTAAGATAAAATACAAAAAAATAGTATAAGGGCAGACTAGATGGATCATGAGGTCTTTTTCTGCCGTCAGTCTTCTATGTTTCTATGAGAAAACATGGAATAATTAAATGATAGATTATAACTTAATATAAAAGTGTATCATTAGAAATATATCAATTGGTTGAATGTAATAACTATGATTAATACTACTAATGGATGTGTGTACGTGTGTGTGTTTGTGTAAAATAAAAAAAATTAAAAACTTGAAAAAATAATACAAACTACCTTTAATTCTGCTTTTAATTCACGTCAAGATGATACAATCTACCATTTTTTAAAAATTTCTTTGAATTGAATAAATCCCAACTACCAATTTAGTGTGAAAGGAAGCTTACTGGTGGTTTGTTAGTCCAGTAATCATGTAGACCTCACATCTCTTCATTCTGGATTTTTGCCTATCAGAGTTATTTCTTTTCCCAAAGTTTCCATTCACCTGTTCAAACAAATATAAGCTGATATTCCATTTAGCAACAATTCACACTCATATTTGTTTTCTATTTTTTCCTCAGTCTCTGAAAACAGTACTTTCTTTTTTAGAAAACACGTTTTGCAAGTAGTTAGGGTATTTTTCAGGGCTATGTATATTGAGAACGTGATTTTGTTTTCTTTAAAAATTATTTAGGGCACAAATTGCATTATGAAAATATGGGTGATGGAAGTCATTGCTTTGCTTTATCATCTACCTTTTAATTTTCAGGAATGAAAATATAAATATAATTTTTGAAAGATTAAACATAGCAACTGGAGTTAGCCTCATGGGGATAAAATGTGAATCCACAAACATTTCAAGATTTGTAGGATACTTTGTTGAGGAAACTAACATTGTGATCATCAGAGGCTTCATTTTGCTGGTTTTGTGGGACCAGGAAAACTAAATGCTATCCGGGTCTTGTCAGATCTTTGCTAGTTTTGTTTTGTTTATCTTATTATTCTGTAGAGGTGTATCCCATGTTCTCATTTCTTGGACAATATTATTAAATTAAATGAACTTTTTGTTAGAATTGTTGCTATGGCTTATTTAAATAATATCTAAAATATGTAATACAAATTTTAGTAATAACTCATTTACTTAAAATTACTGCAACGCTAAATTGGGTTTTTTCAACATGAAAAGTTTATTTATTTATTTATTTTATTACTTGGATTTGTATGCCGCCCCTCTCCGAAGACTCGGGGCGGCTCACAACATGTAAAAGACAAATCATAAGTAATCAACAATTTAAAATTTTAAAGATTTAAAAAACCCCACAAACTAACAGACTCACACACAAGCATACCATATATAAATTCAACGTGCCCGGGGGGGGGGGATGTTTCAATTCCCCCATGCCTGACGGCAAAGGTGGGTTTTAAGAAGTTTGCGGAAGGCAGGAAGAGTAGGGGCAGTTCTAATCTCCGGGGGGAGTTGGTTCCAGAGGGCCGGTGCCGCCACAGAGAAGGCTCTTCCCCTGGGGCCCGCCAACCGACATTGCTTAGTTGACGGGAAAAGTTAACAGTAAAAAAGCTGTTTGGTCATTGATAAAATCCATTATCCTCAGTTTTCTTGTATTGCATATACAGTGATACCTCGTCTTACAAACGCCTCATCATACAAACTTTTCAAGATACAAACCCAGGGTTTAAGATTTTTTTGTCTCTTCTTACAAACTATTTTCACGTTACAAACCCACTGCCGCCGCTGGGATGCCCCGCCTCTGGACTTCCATTGCCAGCAAAGCACCCGTTTTTGCGCTGCTGGGATTTCCTTGAGCCTCCCCTCCATGGGAAACCCCATCTCCTGACTTTTTTGTGATGCTGCAGGGGAATCCCAGTAGGGGATTTCCCAGCAGCACAAAAACGGGTGCTTTGCTGGCAATGGAAGTCCAGAGGCGGGGTTTCCCAGTGAGGGGAGCCCCTGTGAAATCGCAGCATCGCAAAACCACAGAGGTGGGGTTTCGAAGATTTCGGTGTTTTTGCGATGCTACGATTTCACTAATGCTCCCTTCGCTGGGAAACCCCACCTCCGGACTTCTGTTGCCAGCAAAGCACTCATTTTTGCAATGCTGGGATTCCCCTGCAGCATCACAAAAACACAGAAGTCCAGAGGTGGGGTTTCCCATGGAGGGGAGCCTCAGGGGAATCCCAGCAGTGCAAAACTGGGTGCTTCGGCTGGCAAAAGGGGTGAATTTTGGGCTTGCACGCATTAATCGCTTTTCCATTGATTCCTATGGGAAACATTGTTTCGTCTTACAAACTTTTCACCTTAAGAACCTCGTCCCGGAACCAATTAAGTTCTTAAGACAAGGTATCACTGTATTTCAAATTATGTGTCGCTGAAGCCAATTATCAACGGTCAATTGTCATGAAGTGGCAAGAATGCCTTCTTACTACCTGCTCTTGCATTATAGGGAATATAATTTGGAAATTGTGGCATGTTTGTTTAATTCAAGGCTCTGGGGCTGCTTCACAGATCTAGCTTTCTTCCCTTCCAGATGGCTATATGGGCAGTTTATGAATTAAAGATTTGCCTTCATTCATTATGTAGGAAGATAGTCATTTCCCATTCTCCTATAATATATATGCTGGTTTAAAGTACATCAGTTGGATTTTAGATTCTAAATAAAATTTGCATTTGCCCTGTTGTGCACAAAGTTACCAAAAAATTTCATAGATACCATAGAAACTTAAATTTTGCAAAAAATCATGTTAAATTAGATTAGTAATTTTGTCTTTTAAAAAAAAAACACCATTTGTTTATATTCATACATTCTTTTTTTTTAAGCCCTAGTTTATAGGTCCAATATATTTGGTCTTATGGTCAGACATGAGCACTGTTTTTTGTTAAAGCTTATTTTAGTGCATAGGAGGAAATACTTGGTGTGCTGATCAGGTCGTCTCCAGCTAAGAAGTGGCAGTGATAATGTGGCTAGTAAAGGTCTAGAGGAATTGGAGGCAAGTTTTTTAGCATGTTTTTTCAAGGAACGTGTTGTGATTCAGCCTGAGACTGCTCAGGGACCAGCTGCGTCTCTGCTGGCTCCATGCCCAGAGGAGCAGGACAGCGAAGAGGAGGGGGCTGAGCAGTCAGACGGGGGAGAGGAAAGTCAGGAATGGCACGAAGGAGAACAGCATGAGAGCCCCGGGGCGGGGGGGGGGGGCTCTCCCCAGCCAGTAGCTTGGAGTCATTAGGTGATGAAGCACAAGCCGTCATTGACATGCGACAGAGACGTTCAGATCAAAGAAAGGAGCAATTAAAGAAGTATTATCAGCACTGAATTGGGAACAGCTGGTCTTGGGTGTGGTCCTCCTTAGCAGGGTTTAAAAGGCAGGCAAGCCCTTGAAGCCATGTGGAGTGTTATCAGTTGGAGTTACGGTGACCTGTTTTGTTCCTCGGTGTCTCTGTTCCTGGCTTGTGGCCCAGCAGTTTGGAAGACCTGTGGGAGGTGTAGGTCTGCTATCTACAGCCTTGTCTTGGCAGCAAGAATCCTGTATTGCTGCATGGACTTTTGCTTTCGTGTACTGTATATCTTTGAAGTTCCAGCGTTTTCCTGTTTGTAAGGACATTTTCTGTTACCTGTGTTTTTCTTGAATTTTATAAACTGCCTTTGCCTTTTACCGGTGTGTCTAGATTATCTTTTTGGGTTGGTCATAGCTTCCGGAGTGAACCAGACAGAACAGAACGGGTAGTGGATCCTTATTAGGATCCATTTATTAGGATCCCTGTCAGCTGTGGTGGGACAGTAATCAATTTACTTATTTTTTTTATAAAAAGTTGGCAGACTGTACAAGGCTGCTTGGTGGGCCACATGTAAATTCTGGGTTATTATGTTGAGTTAGAGAGGAAGAGTCAATGTTTGTTGAAGAAAAGTGTAAAAATAAGTTCAGAGGAAAGAAATGAGGGTTGCTGATATGTAAAATGTAAAACTAAGAAAAAAAGCAGTATGCATTGGATTTATGGATCCTGGCAAAAGGATGAATGGATGGTGTGTGGTGGAGATGGGAAAATGAGTAGGAAAAAATAAAACTAAATGAGAAAAGGGTTTTAATCAAATCATTCATGGAGACACATTTTAGCACTAAGCCCCATTCAGCCAAGAAATTATCTCATACTATGACAATGAATTGGATTGTTGTTGGATTGTTCTAGATTCTATAAATCATAAGGGAGATGGAATAGCCCATCCTCAACTATATTCTGCAGTTTTAACTGGGCACCTACATACTTAGCCTACTGTTTACTTAGTGTTGAACTCTTCATTTCTTTAAAATCATATATTGTAATAATCAGGTACAATGAATGACTTCTAAGCTTTCTCATTCCTTTGCATTTGCATGGCATGGTGCTTTGCATGGATTTCCTTTCTTCCTCTATTCCTTTAAAATTAAATTATTTCTTTGAAACAAAGAAAAATGGATGAGGAATAAAAGACAATATTTCTGCTATGGTTTGCTTTTTCTTAATAGAATTGACTCAATAAAAGCACAAACAAGCTGCAGACTTCCGGTTGCGACCGCAGCAAGAACAGCTGGGAAATAGCGGGCTCTGTAGAGTCCTGTGAAAATCCAGCTGGAAACTGCTGCCAGGATATCCCTTGGGGTCACAGCCACCCTATAGGTACGGTGAAGGAAGGAGAGGTGCTTTGTTGACCATGAGGAATCCACAAATTCCTTGCTAGGTTCGAAACAAACTCCCCGAATGACAGCAAGCACAGCGGCCATTGCTGGCAGTCATGAAGTTGGGACAATCAGGAACCAAGATTGTGCAGGAGCGGTATATGGACAGAACATTGAAAATGGGTGAGATATTTAGCAACTTTTAATTCAATGACTGGCGGCAACAGAATATGAAAAGAAAACTCCTAAGTTTAAAATAGTGGCAAATTGACACATGGAGTGGGGGGAAAAAACCCTGGAAATGAACAGGTGGAAAAGGTCCAAGAGAAGCTATAGCAATACAGACAGCATGGAAAAAAGCTTAAATAATTTGGAAGCGACTTTAGGGAGAAATTATTTGTTTATTTCAATCTTAAAACCTCTTGGATTTATCTGACAATCAGCTGTTTTTGATGTTCGATTGGGGCATAAGAGAACCATCTACTGAAGAAAGAGAAGTACTACAACACTATAGCTGCAGTATATTCAATGAAAACTAATCTAATACACACAGTTTTAATACACAGAGCAAGCAGAAGAAACAACATCTGGTGAATGGTCTGACCTTGACTTTGTTGTTAGAAGACAACTGGAAAAATTCAGGAACATTCAATAGAAGTTTTATTTTCTTTACTTTTGACGAATTTCAAAAGGAACTAATTTGCAAATAACTAAATTTTATTAAAATTGACTATTGGATTATGGATTGGAAGACTAGAAGAATTTAATGAAATAATCTGGACTATTAATTTGATTAACAGAATATTCTCAGAGGCAAAAGAAAAAAGGTCAGAAGAAAAGAGAGAGGTTGGAAATAAGACTAAAACATGGATATAATTGGGGAACCATAAGGCTATCAATTATTATGAAATAAAATGTTGGGTTTTGGCGGTATAACTATGGGACTGATGTAATTTGACTAAATAGAAGCTTCATAATATTGAGGTAGTGGAAGAATAGAAATATACTTTTTATAAACTGTATCAAATCACTATAAAATGGATCTAGAGATGTATGAAGAAATATTTTGCATGTTAAAAAGTCTGCATGAATGCTTAAGAAATGACAACGAAAAAAGAGAGTGCTTAAAGATACAGAAATGAACCTAAAAGTTATTCAACAATGGGGGAGGGAGTAGGAACACGATACTCAAGAAATAGACGAGAAACTAGAAAAAGCAGGGGAAGAGAAGAATAAAAATGAGAAACGAGAAGTTAGGAATAAAGAGAAGAGATCAATAAGTATAAGACAAACACATAATAATCATAATTTATAATGGTACAGAGAGAAGAGAGAAAAACCCCTTTAAAAAACAATAGGAAATTTTGTGAATGGGTGTTCAAAAAATGCAATAGAAAGAGGCTAAAGACATCCAAAAGGAAAAGTTTAGTAGATACAAAAACCTAAAAAGAGATACAAAATCCTAAGAGAGACAAATAAAAGACTGGCAAAAAAAATCAATAAAAGATGGAATTTTAGAAAGAATAAGAGATATGAATAATGAGAAAATATATTAATAAAATGGGAAAACAACACAACCACAAAAAGTTTAGGTTAGTCGATGGTAATTTAAGATTAGACAATTAAACTGAAGTACCAATATTAACTGTGTTAAAAGATATTGTGAATTTTGAATATAAAGGATTACCGTATTTTTCAATGTGTATTCATCTAGCTAGTGTCCTTAGTCTGGTCAGCTTCAGCACATTATTTTATCCCCTAGTTAGGGCTGAGGGAAAAAAACCTTTTTGGGAGGGAATAGCAATGAAAACAAGCCTGCGGCTGCAAAAAGACCTTCAGGGTATCAATTAAAACAAGCCTGCAAGATAGGAAGAACGTTAGCACCTCATTAGGGCTGCTTAAAAAGCTTGAAAAAAAACCCCTACTTTCAGAGTATAAGATGCACCCAAATTTTCAGCCTTTTAGAGGGTGGGAGGAAAGGTGACTCTTATATTCAAAAAAAAAAAATACAGTAGATATATTCCCGTGACGGATTGAATATTGTTAAAAATTGGTATTATTAGTAATCCTATATATTTGGAATATTGATGTTATGGTGGAATAAATAGTGATTTTTAAATATTGAATGATAACATTTATTAAGCAATAAGTAAACACAGGGGGCAAGGAAATGTTATTTTATGCTTAAATAAATTAAAGGGAAAATGTAAAAGGAGTATATAATGGGACTAGTACTGTTTAAAATTGGAAGACTGGAATTTCACATATTATTTAAATTGTTATTGTTAATGTTGTGTAAAAAGGACCTGACCCGATCAATACATTCTTGATGGCAGGTACCATGTTAGAAGATAGATAGATAGATAGATAGATAGATAGATAGATAGATAGATAGATAGATAGATAGATAGATAGATAGAAAACTATGCCATTTCCCTTTGTATTATAATCTTGTTTTTTGAAATTGCAGCCGCTACAGGTGACATGCCAACTTACCAAATTCATACTCCAACCACAGCTTTACCTCAAGGAGTCGTCATGGCAGCTTCCCCAGGAACACTGCATAACCCGCAGCAGCTAGCGGAAGAAGCAACACGTAAAAGAGAACTAAGGCTTATGAAAAATAGGTACCAATTAGAATTTAAATTAAATCACTATTTATTTATTTCCCAGAATCAATGGTAAGGAAATAGTAATACCAATAAGACTAGTGTAGTACTTTAACTAGTATACCATACAATACACATTTTCCACTTAGAAAGTCCATTGCATTAACAAGAATAAAAGATGTTCTCTCACACAGAATCAGATTATAATACAGTGATACCTTGTCTTACAAACTTAATTGGTGAAAAGTTTGTAAGACGAAACAATGTTTCCCATAGGAATCAATGGAAAAGCGATTAATGCGTGCAAGCCCTTTTGCCAGCTGAAGTGCCCGTTTTTGCGCTACTGGGATTCCCCTGAGGTTCCCCTCCATAGGAAATCCCACCTCTGGACTTCTGTGTTTTTGCAATGCTGCAGGGGAATCCCAGCAGGGGAATCCCAGCATCGCAAAAACAAGTGCTTCCCTGGCAACGGAAGTCCGGAGGTGGGGTTTCCCATGGAGAGGAGCCTCAGGGGAATCCCAGCAGCACAAAAACGGGTGCTTCGCTGGCAACGGAAGTCCGGAGGCGGGGCATCCCAGTGGCGGTGGTGGGTTTGTAAGGTGAAAATAGTTTGTAAGAAGAGACAAAAAAATCTTAAACTCCGGGTTTGTATCTCAAAAAATTTGTATGATGAGGCGTTTGTAAGATGAGGTATCACTGTATCATACATACGGTTGCATATCCTAATGCAGATAATTCTTATTTACTGATAGTAATAGGAACTGGGAAGTCCGTTATTAAGGGATGGTAGTGCTGACTTCTAGTGAAAGTTCCAAAAGTTTTGATTACTGTTGTTAGTTGAATCTTACACAGTTATAATATCCCATAGTCACATGATCACTATTTGTGACCACCTGCAAGCTTCTCCATTGACTTCGCTTGTCAATGAAGAAGCTGGCAGGATTGGCAATGAAGGTCACAAATGGCAATTCTGACTCTGCAGTGGCTACAACTATGAAGATTCACTGCAGGTATTCTTTGTTCAGTGCTACCGTAACTTCAGATAGTCATTGAATGAATGAGTAGATGTTAAATGGAGAATATGTATATTTTAAATAATGCTTTATACATCCAATTTTTATGTGCACATTCATGTGAGTGTCATTTGCTTAAATAGCAAATTCTGTTTTGATTCAGTTTTACCAAAACCTGTAATTTTGTAAACTTAACAGAATAGAAGGGTAAAGTTTTTTTGCAGATCTATATTTTGCTGCAGAAAATGAATTACCGTAACTGTGGAATGCCATCTTGTATTTTGTAGAAGATTGATTTTTAAGAGTTTGGGTGTGACCTTTAAGTTGAATTTCTCACTTTGTTTACTAAATTTTATACATTGTGCAGGCTAAATTTTCCTTTTGTTTATTTACTTCCTGTATGTGCGTTAGTATTAATATTGTACTCATTGTCCAATGCCAGTATTTGTGGATATTGTTGGCATGTGCTTTACTGGAAGAAGCTGAACTCCTTGTAACTAACACTATTGCTTAATGTTTTGATGGTATTGCTTTTTCTCATGCCTTTTAATTTCAAATTGCTAATCCAGAAATGTCTTAGTTTCCATTTCTTGTTCTTCTCTCTTCAGGTTGTCCAGTGTCTATTGATATTGGCAATTAAATAATATGTGTCAGCTTATTTTGATTTTTCTGACATTAAGTGAATATTACGAACTAGCCAACGTTCTTGCTTAGCACTTGCAGATACTTTTCTCATTCATGTAATTTGTGAGATATCCTCTTAGACTGTATTTTCTTTAAAATCCTGTCAAAGATCATCCTTTTAGATTAGTATTCCAGGAAAAAACACTGTGAGAAATAATCCTATATATAACAATGTACAAGGAAAAGGATTTGACAAGCTTTTTCTTTGTGAAAATTAAAGCGGGGGGACTCCTAGAGCTTTGAGACAAATAAGTTCAGATGTGTTAATGTCACCACAGTATTCCATTAGTTAGGGAATTTATATTGATTTTAAACATTTTTGTTCAATGCTTTAACAAAAAGTTCCATATGGCGGCCTTTACAAAGGCCCGAAAAAACAGTAACATATATGTAAAATATTATATAATTTAATAGGAAAGTGAACACATATTATTTAATAGGAAAGTGAACACAAGAACAAGGGGACACAATCCGAAGTTAGTTGGGGGAAACATCAAAAGCAACATGAGAAAATATTATTTTACTGAAAGAGTAGTAGATCCTTGGAACAAACTTCCAGCAGACGTGGTAGATAAATCCACAGTAACTGAATTTAAACATGCCTGGGATAAACATATATCCATCCTAAGATAAAATACAGAAAATAGTATAAGGGCAGACTAGATGGACCATGAGGTCTTTTTCCGCCGTCAGACTTCTATGTTTCTATGTTTCTAAAGAGGTAACCAGTGATGATGATTTACTTCTTCATCTCCTATTCACAGGCTAGTGGTTTTAGAGAACTAAAAGATTAAGGAACCAGCAGCAGGAAGCATAAAAGTTGAAATAGTAGTTTAAGTTCCCCTTCATCCTTAATTATCATATTAAAGCTTAAGGTTTAAACCAATATTAATCCATATTGTGTTCACTTTAAATAATATTATTATTGGTTTTGATAAAAAAATTGGGACGATTAACAAAACATTTCAAACTAGCAGAATATAAAAGATGAAATTTTCAAGCTGAAGAGAGAAGGTACCATATTTTCTTTGCCAACAGTTAATTTCCTAATATTTTACAGGTATACTCTGAGATGACTGAGCTACTTTTTTAAGCATGTGGGCTTAATATGGGCTATTATGCGAACAGATGATTTGGGGGCTATAGATATTGAGCTGTTGTGATAGCTTCAGTTGGTTTTGTAAAGCACTATCTCATAATTGATTTTGCAACAGCCTCCTCTCACTTCTGTGCTATGCGGTATCTTCTGTCTGGTGTCTTCTGTCTGGTGTCTTCTGTCTGTCTCCCTGTTTTGCACTGTGTTCAGAGCATTGTGGTCTGATTTTATGCTATGACTGGTATACAGTGTACTTGATTTGGCATTTACTGAGTCATTTCAGCTCTTCTGGTGTCAGAGGTTATCCTAGCTATCCAGGTTTTCTTTGCCTTGTAGCTGATTGAGTAGTCATTTGCCTTGTGTTGGTTCCAGGGAAGCTGCTCGAGAATGCCGCAGGAAGAAGAAAGAATATGTCAAATGCCTTGAAAATCGGGTTGAGGTGCTCGAAAATCAAAACAAGACTCTCATTGAGGAACTCAAGGACCTCAAAGACCTTTATTGCCATAAAGCAGAGTAACTGGCATTTGGCCGTGGATTTTTTGTTACTATGAACAATAATCAAGGCATGAGATGAAGCAATTCTACAGATTGCCAAGTGAACCTTAAGAAAGGGGCAGTGTGCGGTCTTTGTGATCTTGGCTTTTCTTACGTCTTTTTTGTAAAAAGATGTGTGATTTCTAATCTTTGGAAAACATCACTGTCTCCATATTGTATTGACCTTGGTCACTGCACCATCCCCATCCTATCTTATGTCAGTAGCATGTCACAAAAGCTTTTCTGTTTGCCCTTTTTACTTTTTTTTTCAGGGAAGCTGCAAAAGAATGTCGACGAAGGAAGAAAGAATATGTGAAATGTCTGGAGAGTCGTGTTGCAATGTTAGAAGTTCAAAATAAGAAACTTATAGAAGAGCTAGAAACTTTAAAAGACATTTGCTCTTCCAAGACAGATTAGTGTCGAAACTGAAACTGTGAACTGAGTACAGCATGTACAAATGCTTCTGCAGAAAATGTCTAGTCAAAAGAATTATGACTTTTCCTTTCTATCATTTGTATTCTACTCCACTTCTAACATTCCTGAAACACTCTGCTGCTTTTTCTAGATTACTAAATGAAACTTCGCCTCATTTTTTCCTCAACCAGAAAGAGTCAGATGTTTGGAAAACACAGTCTATGTCCCACATAGAGGAAGCATATGTAAGAGCTGCTCCTCTACCTATTTGCATTATTTTCTTTATATTAGTGTCTCGCACCAGTATTTTAAATTGATCAAAGATAATCTAACACAATAAAATAAAAACCACCCAAAGTATCTCAGGAAGATGTTATATAAATATGTGCGTTGCTATGACGTATGTGTATAGAATACTAGTTTACAAATGAATTTATGGCATATTTTTGTATTCATTGCTTTGTGAAGAATATATTGTATTGCTGTCACTGAGTGCCCATGGTTGAAACTACTTTAAATAGAACCATTTTGCATAAACTTTTTAGTGTTTGGTATTTATTTAATCATCTATTCCATATTTTTAAAGAATAAAACTAATGGCATGTGCTGTGAAATATTTATTAGGCAATTTACTGTCTCTTATATTTCACAAGCATTCTCCAGAATTGTCTATGGAAATTCTCAGTCATCCAGGTTATGGTTATTCCAAAGGTGTTTTTTCCCCAAAAGGCAACTGGGCTTCCATGGTTTTTGTTTGAATATGTTTTGCTTCTGATCCAAGAGGTTTCTATTAAAACTTTTAAAGTCAAAACTGAAAAGGTTTTTGGGATGAGAAGTGAGACATCTTCAAGCAAAACCCAATAAAGTCCAGTTGCCTTTTAAATTAAAGCACCTTTGAGATTTTCTAGAATTACAGCTAACACTATTTTTTTTAAAAAAAATCACACATATTCTATAAGCACTTCTTGTTGAACTGAAATCTAATAATACTCAACTCTCAAAGAATTTTGTCTTCTCAGACTAAGTGAGAATGTGCAAAATATTCATTTCTTCATGTTATTACATGAGTTCATGATCTAGTCACCCAAATCTATGATGTTTTGATCTTGTGAGATTTTATTTTGTACGCACACATACTCCCCTCCCCCCCCCATTGTTTTGGCAATAGAGCTCAAGATGTTCCAACAGTTTATTATAATTACACTTACATCTGTCTTAGCCCGTATTGTGGCTACAGTATCAATTTTTTATTATTCTCATATCCCCTAAAAGCTTTTTTCCTAGAAACCTTGCACTGTTTGCAGGTGTGAAGGACATCTTGAGAAGCTGTGGCTGGGAAAAGCAATGGTTGTGTTTTCTGTCTTTATGACAAAGTCTCAATGAAGGCAGGACTTCTGATGTTTATTATTTTGTTTTAGAAGATAAACATAGCTTCATGCTGTCATGTAATGCAATACATATTTGACCAAAAGATTTTCTTGATGTGCAGTATTAGTATGGAGTCTGTGCTGACACTAAGCAATTCTTTGTGGTTATTATGAATGATTATAAGGGAGGATATCCTGTTCAGTGATATAATAATACTTCCTTTTACCATGATGTCATACTTAAGCAGTTCTTAACCATTGTAGTCAGACCAGTTACAATAAATCGGCCAACAAATCTACCCAATAGATCTTTATTGGAAATAAAGATAACGGCAGGTCTAAAATGACAAACTATATTGAAATTTATTCTTTCTTTAAAACAATAGTGGAATAAATAGCAAATGCTGACCCTTCAATTTCAGGGTACATTGGGGCAGAAATATGTTTCTGTGGCTTTATGTGGTTTTGTTTGCTTTTCAGTGTAAATAGAGTATATAGTATGTGTAGAAGAGACAGAAGGAGAATAATATATATGTGTATATGAATAACAATATTATTTTCTTTTTATATGAATGTCTGTTCATATAAAGACATTTTGTACTGAGAAACTATATTCTTAGAAGTGATTCATAAGAACTTAGGGAAAGGAGTTGGACTCCAATACATTTCAAATCTTCTATTCAGTTATCTACACTATTTCTATTTGGTACATATATCTGGCGGTATAGACTGTAATTTCACTAAATTGGTAGGCAAAATAAGAGGCAGGAAAATGGTAAATAAACTACAATACAGGTAGTCCTCGACTTATAACAGTTCATTTAGTGACCATTCAACGTTATGACTGCACTGAAAAAAGTGACATGATTTTTCACACTCATGACCATAATAACATCCCAGTGATCATGCGATTTGCATTCAACTGCTTGACAAGGACATGTGATCCCCTTTTGCAACCTTCTGACGAGCAAAGTCAGTAGGAAAAACAGATTTGCTTAACAACCATATTACTAATTTAACAACTGCAACGATTCATTTAACATCCGTGACAAGAAAAGTCGTAAAATGGGGCAAAGCTGTTAACAAATTTCTCATTTAACAATATACATTTTGGGCTCAATTTTGGTCATAAATTGAAGACTACCTATACAATAATAATATACCATTGGAGAAAAAAATTACGGTACTTAGAAAAAATATATCTAGTAAAGAGCTATAGATTTAACAAGTCTGCACTCTGTCAAATATTTATAGCTAGTAAAAAAAAAATTAGGTTACTATTCATCATGTTGATAATTTTTACGAACAGAGAATGTCCAGAAGTCATCAAATAACTGCATTTTTCATATTTTATTTTTTTTAAAGGAAACATTTCCATTAAGTTTTTCCTTCTTTGTGGAAATGCTTGTGTCCAGATGCCATCTTTGCAACCTTGCAGACTTCTTCTGAGGCTTGCTATTGATGGTTGTTTGAGTTCTCAAGAAATGCTCCCTTCCGATGGGAAACTGATTTTAAATTCCCTGTCCTGACATTTAATCTGATTTCTTTAATGAAAAGGATTAGGGTTAGGCTGGTCTTTTTCTTTGTTATATGGGATGCCACCTGATTCTGTTTCTACGGTTGTTTGGTATTTGTCTTCATCAGCATCATCCTAACCAACCAGTTTTTCCAAAAGTCTCGACATTTTTTAATGTACTGTATTATCTAAAGATATTACAGCCACCAAACTCCTATGAACTGTATTGGCACTGTAAAGGTATCAAATTGGACTGTTCTGAACTGTAGTGTTTTGAATCTGACTGTCAACATGTATTCACCATTGCTCATAATACTTTTCAGTTCACAAATTATGAATACACAGGCTGTCATCAGGAAAGATGAATCAAGCAGATTAATGGCGGTGGGAAGGAGGGGGAATTAAATCATGTTAAACTGCCTTTTGAAATCTACTTAAAATGAAGTAGCAACAATGCAAGAAAGGAAGTGGTGTTACCTGTTGGGGTTTTTCCAGTCCTTTAAATGACTGCTAATGATGTTTGATGTGGTTAACCTGGAAAAAAAAAGATTAGGATACTGATGCATCTTGTTTTCAAGCAAATTGTTGTTCACAGATTTTAGAGGGCAGTTCTTCTGCAATTAAGAGTATAAAGAACAGTGGTGGCATGTTTTATGAGGTCTGACTTTGTAACATCAGGTTCATATTAGAGTAAAAAGATTGACTGAATATATTATTATTTCTGATAAACTTCTGAGTGATGGACTATGTGCAAAATAGGAAGGAGAGTCTATTCGTTAAAAACAACAACAGCACTAGTACTTTGAGACAGTGCTGCTTTAGAATCTCACACAACCTTCTATCCTTGAAATTTTTAGACCTAAAATCAAGTGGAATTGTTAAAATACAATGGAGTCTTATATAATTTTGTTATACTGCAAAGAAATATATATGATTGAGACAAATAGTAGTGGGCTGCTGCATGGATGGTCCGGTACACAGCTCAAGTTGGAAAAATGGAGATGTGCATGCATCCACGTCGTGCACAATTTGGCTTTGCGCATGCGCAGGAAGTAAAATCTAGCGCAAGGATTTGACAATTTTTGGTATTTTTATGCTTTTGCTCATGCTGCAAATTTTTTATTCCACTTCCTACGCATGCGCAGAAGCCGAATCTTGCGCTGACGCGCATACGTACACACACCAAATGTGCACCCACCTGCACCGGTCACCAGGGGCGCCGGAGATGGGCAGCTTTTCACTGGAGATAAACCTATGCCAGTAAAATAAAATTTAAAAGGGCAATATCTTTGTATTATATACTCACAAAGACCAGTTTATATTAGGGGTTGCTGATTAGTATACTATAAGAGCACAGGGAAAGCATTATTAAATTCAAATTAAAGCCTGTCTCTGAATATGCTATAAGCAGGCAATTGTTGTTTTTCTGTTCTTAGAAAGTGGTTCTTCAGATTGCTTTGAACCCTACACTGAATTTTTCCACTTGAGCTATCTATTAGAAATACCAATCTAGAATGCAAAATAACCCCAAAAGATTTACAGGTAGTCAATGGCAAAATGTCTATAGATATTCTTAATCATTCAGGTCATGGTTGTCCCCAAAGTGTTTTTCCAACTGGAAAAGCAACTGGACTTAATTTTATTTTTCTCTTTGAAAAAGTTTGCTTCTTATCCAAGAAGCTTCCACAGTTCTGGCTAAATGGTGGGAAATTCCCACCATTCACTATTTACTGTCACTGGCAGTAAAGAGTACCATTTCACTCCTTGTTGTTACATTGATCTAGTACACTGTATAAATTTCTCAGGGTTTTCTTTCAGATAATTTTCTGCCACATTCAGTATATCGGCTGTGTAAATATGCACATGTCACTTTCTCAATTATTTGCATCTGCCAAGTTTATTTTTCTTATTTTAAAAGTTTGTCAAGTCCATTTTATAAAATTTGCCTTAAAATGTCTAAGATGTCTTAAAATAATTTGGTCTATAGATTTTTTTTCTTCTAATTTTACCTAATATGATAGTTTTTGCATTTATTTTCATCGGTGTCATATTTTACAGATTTTATCTAATATACTTCAAAAATAAAAAAACAATATTTATAGCTCAGGCTTGAAAGGAGGAGTCCTTAATACTCTCTGAGCTTTGTTGTTTTCTTGCAGACGTTTCATTACCCAACTTGGTAATATCATCAGTGCTAGCAAGGAGTGGGGAGCTGAGAGCAAATCCTACTCCTAAACTAGTATTGATGATGGCAAACCTTTTATTTAAGGGGCGTGCATAAGCGCAGCAGTGTGACTATCATACCTATCCCTGTTCCCTTTTATTCGTATCCATTCCATGCATTCATAATTACATTTTTACATTTTATATACATTTTTATATTATATATTAGATAGATATATTTATCTAATACATACCTGGCAAAATAAATGTAATACAGTAATCCTAGTTTGGATAATAAAATGTATGCAAGAAAATAGGCAAGATAAAAGAGCACCAAGGAAACCCCCCCCCCCCCCAAATATATATATTTTAAATTGATACGTTTCAAAATTTAAGTAGAGGTAATCCTCAATTATAATACAGGTCTATAAAAATAATTTTTGTAATCATCGCAGTTGACCTTGTACTTTTCTGAATTATTTTTTGTTCTGATTTCAAAAATGTATATAGTTTTTCTGTAACAGGTATAGTTTCCATGGAGCAGCATCATTATTATAAGGTATAAGTAATATTAAGAAAACAGTAACACAGGTCTACAAAAAAAATATGTTGTAATCATTGCAGTTGACCTTGTACATTTCTGAAACATTTTTTGGTTCCAATTTCAAAAACATATGTAGTTTTATCTTTAGCAGGTAGTTTCCACAAAGCAGCATCGTTATTATAAGTCAGTGATGGCGAACCTATGGCATGGGTGCCAAAGGTGGTACGCAGAGCCATATCTGCTGGCACGCAAGCTGTTGCCCTAGCTCAGTTACAACATGCATGTGTGTGCTGGCCAACTGATTTTTGGCTTGCACAGAGGCTCTGGGAGGACATTTTTGGCTTCCAGAGAGCCTCCGGGGAGATGGGGGAGGGTGTTTTTACCCTTCCCCAGCTCCAGGGAAGCCTCTGGAGTCTAGGGAGGCCAAAACATGAGCCTACTGGGCCTACCAGAAGTTGGGAAATAGGCTGTTTCTGGCCTCCAGAGATTCCCCAGGGGAAAGAGAAGCTGTTTTTGCCCTCCCCAGACATTCAATTATGGGTGTGGGTGCTTGTGCATGCGTGATAGTGCACGCCCATGCTCTTTCAGCACCCGAGGGGAAAAAAGTTCGCCATCGCTGTTATAGTGATAACAGGTTTAGGAAATATACTGACAACATTAAGAAAACAGTAATCTACATATCAGAAATAATGTAATAACAAAAATGCTTCTGTATCAGACTCTTTATGTGACAGAGCAAAACTAAGCATATTTTTGGAATTGGCACATCAAACTCCATAAAACAGGCATATTACTTTTCCTGATTTGTGTGTGTTTTGACCAGTGATAAGACCTGCCCATTATACTCATACATTGCAAAGGCTTTTAAGCAAAGCATCTCAGTTAATGAACTCCACATTCCTGCTCTCCAGAATGCAACCATTGAATGAATGCGTGCCTCTTTATATGGAATGCTTGGGTTGCCTCAGGGATCATCGTTAGGCCCTTAGAGGCCCAAATGCAGGCCCAAACCAAGGCCTCTCCACCCCTTGAGGCAACCGTGGCCCTGCTCATCCGCCTCAGCCTGCTCCCAAGCCTGCCATTCACAGTCAGGCAAAGGAGTCTCAATGTTAAATGGGATGAATGGAAGAGGCAGACAGGGGAAATAAATTGGAAGGTGGGTACTTACAATTTGTAGGCCGAGGCCTACTTCATACCTAGCCATCCAAGAGTCTTGTGGGACTTGCAGGCCTGTTCCTCACTAAGTTCCAGGCTCAGCGGCATCCAATTTTATTTCTTACAGAGCCGGACTGAATCCATGTAAGGCTCAGCTTTCTTTTAGAAGCCTCATAGCAACTTCTTGCTCTTATCCTAAGTAATAGTGTTTCTCTATACAGGGCCCTTTAAAAAACTGCAACAAATTCCACAAACAGGGAGCTCGCTTAAAACTGAGTTAAGTTTGTGATCTTAGTACAGTTGTTAGTATAATTAGTACAATTAGTACAATTGATCTCAATTGTGTATTACCAAAACCCCCCACAAAAGACTCCAGATTTCTACGTGTTAGGGTTCCTTCTCCAAAAATGTAGTAAATTGTGGAATCTAATGCACAAGCAAAATTTACTTGCAGAAAATAATAGAATAGAATTATTTATTGGCCAAGTATGATTTCACACACAAGGAATTTGTCTTGGTGCATATGCTCTCAGTGTACATAAAAGAAAAAGATATATTTGTCAAGAATCATGTGGTACAACACTTAATGATTGTCATAGGGGTCAAATAAGCGATGAGGAAACAATATTAAAAAAAATCCTAAGGATACAAGTTATAGTCATAATTTTCCCTTCTCCACACACATCCCTCATAAGCCCTGAGTGACATGCCTCCTAAATTGTGATCAGATTTTGGGATGATTTGCATAAGATAAGAAGGAAATATTTTGTTCCATCACTGGAAATTGGTTTTGCTGATGGAAAAACGTAATTATCTTCTGCTGGGGGTTTTGTTTTTTTGTTTAATTAAGCTCTTGTAGTTTTACTTCAGTTATTTTCCTTTAGAATGATATTCAGAATCGAAGTACTGTACTGCTAACTCTAGCATAGAAGTCAACTACCGGTATATCCAATTTTCTGTAATAAACACAATAAAGTATATTTTTTTCAAAAAATCACATTCTCATTTAACTCTTTGCTCTGGAGATGCCAGCATGAAAAAGAATTAAGACTAATCACAGTGGAGTAACCACAGTTAAATGCATTTCGTTGTAATTTAAGCCAATTTCATTTGAAAATACATTGAAATTCATGCAAATCTTCAAGTTTTTAGAATACACTTGTTGGCATCTTTACAGAATATTTATGATTTATGTTTAAAGATTGCATTATTATTATTATTATTATTATTAATTAATTAATTAAATTGAGATCAAGTTTTTAAGATGCTGATTTGATATACAGTGATCCCCCGCTCGTTGCGAGGGTTCCGTTCCAGGACCCCCCGCAACGAGCGGGTTTTCGCGAAGTAGCGCTGTGGAAGTAAAAACACCATCTGCGCATGTGCAGATGGTGTTTTTACTTCCGCAGCGCTAGCGAGGAGCCGAAGATTGGGGGCGGTGCGGGTGTTTTAAAACGTCCCCGCCGACATGGGGGGCTCGCTAGCACCCCCCTAACCCGGGTTGGGGGTTCGGGGGTGTGCTAGCGAGCCCCCCATGTCGGCGGGGATGTTTTAAAACACCCGCGCGACTTTCCAATGAGTCCCGAAGACAAACGCGTTGTCTTCGGGACTCATTGGAAAGTCGCGCGGATGTTTTAAAACATCCCCGCCGGCATGGGGGGCTTCCTAGCAGCCCCCCAAACCCGGGTTGGGGGTCCGGGGGGTGCTGGCAAGCCCCCCATGCCGGTGGCGACGTTTTAAAACAGCCGTGCCGCCCCCAATCTTCGGCTCCTCACTAGCGGGCAGGCAGGCGGCTCCTCGCTAGCGGGCAGGCAGGCGAGAGCTAGCGCCAGCGAACGGCTTGTCCGCGCTCGCTCTGGCCGCTTTCGAGCTGAGTCCTGAAGCGAATTCGCTTCAGGACTCAGCTCCAAAGCGGCGAGAATGAATGGTGTGGGCGGGCGAAGGGCGGGCGGCAGCGAGGAGTTTGCGTGGGCGGTGGGGAAACTCCTTGCTGATGGCCGCTGCTCGCCCTCCCGCCAGCAAGAGGGGGAAGACCCAGGGAAGCCGCCCAGCAGCTGATCTGCCAGGCACCATCTACGCATGCGTGCCCATAGAAAAAAAGGCACGCATGCGCAGATGGTGTTTTGACTTCCGGGTTGAAAAATCGCGAATTACCCTGTTCGCAATGGTCGGGGACGCAATAACCGGGGGATCACTGTACAGTGTTCCCTCGATTTTAGCGGGTTCAAACTTCGCGAAAAGTCTATACCACGGTTTTTGAAAAATATTAATTAAAAAATACTTCATGGGTTTTTTCCCTATGCCACGGTTTTTTCCGCCTGATGACGTCATATGTCATTGCCAAACTTTTGTTTGCCTTTAATAAACATTTTTTTTAATAAACTTTAATAAATAAACAGGGTGAGTAATAATCTAAATGGTTGCTAAGGGAATGGGAAATTGCAATTTAGGGGGTTAAAGTGTTAAGGGAAGGCTTGTGACACTGTTCATAGCCAAAAATTGTGTATTTACTTCCGCATCTCTACTTTGTGGAAATTCGACTTTTGCGGGCAGTCTCGGAACGCATCCCCTGCGAAAATCGAGGGAACACGGTATCTTTTATCTGGTCATAAATTATTAGGTGGGAAATGACTTATCTAATCACCGTAATCAGTTCTCTCATAACTTGAGAAAGGTGAGAGATAAGTTGAGAACCAGTCTTCCTCAAAGGAGAAATATCAATCAGGTCAACAACCAAAAGTCAGGTAGCTTAAATTGATATAGGGATAAGCGAAATTCCCACACAGATAGGGATAACCAACTATTTAGTGTACCTACAATCTAAATTACAATGAAGATTCTTGTCTGACCATATTGTATTGTACCTCCAAAAAGACAAGTTTCAGTGTAGTAGCCAAGTTCAACTAGATAAAGTTAGGAAAGCAAGATTTATTATAAAGCCCTGGTCCTAAAATGAGATGATGATTATTATTTTGTAAATAGTTGACCAATGCCATCTTGTGGATATAGAAAGTCAAAACATGGGTAACTCCATATTAATACATTAGGATTTGGAAGTAAAAAAAACATTCAAGCTTTAGAGTATAATAGTACAATTCTCATTGTAGACCAAGTCCACGGAGAGGGGCGGCATATAAGTCCAATAAATAAATAAATAAAACTATGGAAGTCAGTACTGTAATACTAAGCCATTTTAATATAATGGAGCTAGAGATATTGTTGTTAGCATGATTTTGAATTAAGCACAGAAATTAACTAGGCTTCGACTACAGTTTCCAGATAATAGTTATAAATTTGTAAATTTCTTGAGAAAAAAATAATTTAGGAACCTTTCTTCATTAGCTCCCTATTACAGCAAAAATATTCATAAGCAGTCTACTTTGTGTGTCCTCAGAGTTATTACATTCATGTTATCCCATCTTATAATTTGAATGAGTTTTGAGCATTACTAGTGTTGAATTATTCCCCTAATTTTGATCCAAATTGATGTGTTTCACCAATCTGTAGACACAGTGGTCAATGAATAAATGAATAATGAGCTAATTACACTAAAGAAATCTACCCCTAACTTTTCAAACTTCTAGCTGCTAAATATTACCTTTAAAACTTTTTAAAAAATTATGCATATATAAGAATTGGCAGGAATGGGTCTATCGATATTGTTAATCATCTAGGGCAGTGATGGGGTACCTTATTTTCCTCAAGTACCAAAAGTGCATGCATGCACATGATAGCATGTGTGCACATGCCCACACTCATAATTCAATGCTCTAGAGCCCTGCCCCCCCCCCGTGACCCCACGCACATATGCCCCCGTTTTGGGCCTAGCAGATCTCTCTGAAGCCTCTGGAGGCTCAGATTACCCTTTTCCCAACTGTACGTGGGCACAGTAGGCCCATTTTCTGCCCTCCCCAGGCTCCAGAGACTTTCTTGGAGCCTGGGGAGGGCGAAAACTGCCTCCCCCATGGCCCGCCCCCTAGAGGTATGAAACTGCCCATTTCCCAAGTTCCAGTGGGCCTTATAGGTCTGTTTTTTTACCCTCCCCAGGTTCCAAGGCTTTCTTGGAGCCTGGGAAAGGTGAAAATGGCCTCCCCCCATCCCTCTGGAGGCCCTACAGAGGCTGAAACACAGAAACACAGAGCCTCCACACAAGCCCTGTATTTGCCTGGTATCCAAAATGGGCTGCATGTAGGCTCCTGGGAAGGGAAGGGCGGTATGAGTGATGGGCTACGAGCCGGAACAACTGGAACATGGTTCCGGTAGTGGTAACAGAGCGCGTAGGCCCGCTCCATTGCCACTGGGCATGCATGTGCCGTGCACGCGCAGCCGGCGTGATTCCACTAAAAATTGCCGTTTCTTTGCTTCTGAGCATGGGAGGAAGCAAAGAAACTGCAATTTTTACCCAAATCTCACTGCCGCAAGGACATCAACGCGCGATTTCAGCTACTGAACATGCACAGCGGCCAAATCTCGCTGCGGCACCTAGAGCAGCACCTGGGCCCAGCAAGCAACAGCCGCCTGCCCAAGCTCCAGCTGGGGGGACTGTTCTCTGCTTTCCCGTGCGACAAGCATCTCTCAGCGCATGTGAGAGAGCACAGAGCTCGGAGCTGCCCTGCTTGCTCCCCGTACTATGGCCCATCGAATAGGAGATCAAAGGTAAGCGCTGTGGTGCGGTGGAGCGGGCAGGCTCCTTGTGCGTATGGGGGTGGGGGGCGACGTGGCGGCGGCTGGCAATGCGGCAGGCCAATGGGAGCTGGCAGCTCCCATTGCTCCTGCTGGCATCAAGGGGCGGGGGGTGGCGTAGTGGCTCAATGCGGCGAGCCGATGGGAGCCAACAGCAGGGGCTAGTGGTGCAGCTCTTACCTTATTTTGCCAATTGCTCGCAACCGGCAGCTCTTATCTCAAATTTCTGGGGGGTTTTGCTTCCTTGCATGTGCGGAAGGAAAAAAAACCCTGAAAATCTCTCTTGTGCATCGTCGTGCAAGATTTGGCTTCTGCACATGTGCAGAAGCCAAATCACGCACCGGGAGTGGGCGCACGCTGGGCGCGCGTGCTGGGGCACACTCCCAGCGCGTTCCAGTAGGGCTGGAATTGGTAGCCCGCGCCTGGGTGGTATGGTCAGGGCCAGCCGAAAATCAGCTGGACGATAATGTGCTGGAGCTGAGCTAAGACAATGGCTTGTGTGCCCGCAGATATGGCTCCACGTGTTACCTGTGGACTATGTGCCATAGGTTTGCCATGCCAGATCTTGAGTATGATTGTCCCAAAAGGTCTTTTTACAAGAGACAACTCCTTGATTTTTTTTCTTTGAAAATGTTTTGTTTCTCATCTAATCCTGATCCAAACTAATCCTTACCTGAACTGAAAAAGCTTTTTGCAAAAAAGCAGCTTTGGCAAGCATGTGTGGTACTTATAATTCAATCCCAAACTGCAATAGACAATTTATGGCCGTCATGATTGTTCTGACTTGTAGGTTTCAGCATTGCTCACAATATGCATGCTGTTGGTAATATAGTTCAGCAATGCCACATGGTTGCCCTCTTAAAATTCATTGGCTTTAAGATTGAAACGTGTCCTTTATGTTTATTAGGATCATATAGTCGTGTCACTTTTCAGGCAAGTAGCATTTTGCTCTGATGATTCTGAACTGTGCATAAAGGCAATTTTGCTTATAAGTTATTACATTGAATTTTGTTAAGAGTTGCAGTGCTGCAAACAAATTTATAGCACTGCAATTAGAATATCAGTTGAAACAAAATAATATGTATTTTATATACCTGCAAAATCCTTGCAACTTTCTGAAAATAGAAAGCAAAATATACACATGGGTTAACCTAAAATATATATTTCAGTCCAAACCACCAGAGGGGGCTATTTTGTTAAAGAATGTGGTATATGTGGAAGTGTTGGACATAAATGTTTAACCAAATTTTTTATAAATTTAGTTCATAGAAGAATATGGAATTCTATAATGATTGAATTATGAGAAATGTGTTCCTATTGGTAAATTATTATATTTTCTGACAGATAAGTTTTAGACAAATGGTTTCCTACCTGTCCTGTGTGAATTAAGGTCAGAATAATAAAAGTTTAATCAGGAAACAACTTCACAGTATTTCCAGGTTATTTAGAATGTATATATCCTACACAATTCATGGGGGGTTATTTGCTTAGTGCAAAACCAATGAAATCACAATAATTGTTGTTTGAAAGCCTTCTATGCTTGTTTCTTCTTATTTATGATTCTTTTTCTTCAGAAGTACACAATTTAGCCACTTTGATCTGAAAAGATGTAGTTATTTTGTTCACTTATTTTGATTTACTCTGTGACAATAAAATATTTGATTCATAACACACGCATTTCTGGTCTTTTCATTAATCTTTTTTTGTTTAATGCATTACAACATGCTCCAATACAATTCACCAATTCTGCAGTAACAAGACCAAAAAAGAGGTTGCTGTGAGTTTTTCAGTCACACAAAGAGTAGAGCCACCAGCATTTCTACCTTACAATCCCACTCGAAGCAGTTTGAAACTAATCCAAGGTCATTGTTATTGTTATTTCTGGCAATCTAAGAAGCAGAAAAGCACGAATAGAACCCATTGAGCAAAATTGCTTGCTGATTAATAAAAGATGAAAAACATCCTCTCCTAAATATAGGAAGGTTGCTATGGTGGTCTAGACAAAGCCAGTAAGTTCTTTCCCATGGTACAATACCAAAACTTTTTGACTCTTGAGACAGGGTTGATCTGGAAGGTTAACGTATTTTTACCACACACAGAGAACAAGCAAATATGCACCTAATACATATTTGGATTACTTTCAGGTTGAAATTGAAATATAGGCAGGTCTTGAATTACGACTGTAATTATATATATGTTTATCCCAGGCATGTTTAAATTCAGTTACTGTGGATTTACCAACCACGTCTCCTTGGAACAAACTTCCAGCAGACGTGGTTGGTAAATCCACAGTAACTGAATTTAAACATGCCTGGGATAAACATATATCCATCCTAAGATAAAACACAGGAAATAGTACAGTGATCCCCCGGGTATTGCGATCCCGATCATTGCAAACGGGCTAAATCGCGATTTTTCAACCCGGAAGTAACAACACCATCTGCGCATGCGCGCCCTTTTTTTTATGGCCACGCATGCGTAGATGGCGCCGGGCAGATCAGCTGCTGGGCGGCTTCCCTGGGTCTTCCCCCTCTTGCTGGCGGGAGGGCGAGAAGCCCCCCCTAGCACCCGCTCGCCCGCCGCTCGCCGCTCGCCCGCCCTTCGCCCGGCCACCAGCCGCTCGCTCGCTGCTCGCCCGGCCACCCGGGTTCGGGGGGGTGCTGGCAAGCCCCCCATGCCGGCGACAACGTTTTAAAACAGCCGCGCGGCTTCCCAACTGAGTCCCGAAGCCAAACGCGGAAGTTCGCTTCAGGACTCAGCTGGGAAGCCGCGCGGCTGTTTTAAAACGTCGCCGCCGTCATGGGGGGCTTGCCAGCACCCCCCGGACCCCCAACCCGGGTTTGGGGGGCTGCTAGGAAGCCCCCCATGCCGGCGGCGACGTTTTAAAACAGCCGCGCGGCTTCCCAGCTGAGTCCTGAAGCGAATTGGCTTCAGGACTCAGCTGGGAAGCGGCGCGAGCGAGCGGCGCGAGCGAACGGCTTGTCCGCCGCCTGCCTGCCCGCGTGCCCGCCGCTCGCCCGCCCTTCGCCTGCCCACGCCGTTCGCTCGCGCCGCTTCCCAGCTGAGTCCTGAAGCGAATTGGCTTCAGGACTCAGCTGAGAAGCTGCGCGAGCGAACGGCGTGGGCGGGCGAAGGGCGGGCGAACGGCAGCGAGGAGTCTGCGTGGGTGGCGGGGAAACCCCAATCTTCGGCTCCTCGCTGCTGCTGCGGAAGTAAAAACACCATCTGCGCATGCGCAGATGGTGTTTTTACTTCCGCAGCGCTACTTCGCGAAAAACCGATCATTGCGAGGGGTCCTGGAACGGAACCTTCGCAATGATCGGGGGATCACTGTATAAGGGCAGACTAGATGGACCATGAGGTCTTTTTCTGCCGTCAGTCTTCTATGTTTCTATGTTAAGTGACTATTGAAAGTTACAACGGATATCCCAAAAGGGACTTAACACCTGCTTTCAAATATACACTATTCCCTCTGCATTTAGGATCCCCAGGCACCAACTTGCATTTTATCCAATGTCTTGCAGTCACATGACCATAATTTATGATAGTTTTACCAATGGAGCAAATATGTTTCTTTAATGAAGCTGTGTTTGCTTAACAACCACTGCAAAAATGAGTCCAATGTGCTTTCTATTTATTTTATTTATTTGTTTGCTTGTTTTGTCAAGTATGTATTGATGGTATACAAAGATATAATAATATTTATATATATGATACTAGTACAAAGAAAAAAGAAACATTAGGACACGGGATGGAAAGCATGCAGGGACACTTATGCACATTCCTTACTGACCTCTTGGGAATCGGGAGAGGTCAACTAGCACAACAACTGTAATTGCTAAGCTTAATCACTGTTATAAGTCAACTACTTGCAGTAGTTTCTTTGATAAGCCGGTGCAGAATTAACAACAGTAGAAGAAAATGCCATGTCCACATAGAGGTTCTTTAAACCAGGGGTCACCAACCTTCAAACCTTAGGAACCACTAAATTCATAATTTTAAATCCCACAGACTACTAATATGCTCTGCCTAATAACCGGATGGTGGGCGTTGCTAGGTAGTCAGGTGACTAGATGGGTGTGGTCAGCTGGTTGTCACTCAGGTTGAGAAGCGCCTGGCTAGTTTCTACGCTCCCTCTCCTGCCCACCCAGGCTCCTTAGTGCCCCAATAGGAAGCAGTTGTTGGAGTTAAGCAGCCATCATGATAAACAGCTCAGTTCAAATTGGATCTGATAGAGAAGGAGGCTTAGCAGAAGCACCTCACTGAGGACTGGGAACATAGGCTTTCCAAGCAGAGGGAAGACCTGTGGGAGGTACCAGCACCTGGAGGCTTAACAGGCTGAGATAGTCAGCCAGTTCCAGGCCATGATGCACTCCTACACTGGAACAAGGCCCTGTGGTTCTTCGCCACCAGCGGTGCTTTCTTTCAGCCTTCGCCCAAATTGAGGCCAAAGCAGACCCCATGTTGGAATTTATGTCCCCCTCTGACCCACACAAAAAGAATTCAAAAGGGGAGACTTTCTGCAGCAACACGAGCGTTCGTTGCACGCATCCAGCCCAGGGGCTGCAGTTTGAGCATCCCAGTGTTGTTTTTACATCTATGGCTGTGCGGGAAGCAAATTCTTACGAGGGAACACACACGTGTGGGAAATTTCAGTATTTTGTTTCCTTCTGTGCATGTACAAAAGCAAAAACTTGCTGGGACACGCATGTATGCATGCAAGACATCTGAAATTTCGGTGGGTTTTTTGCTTCTGCATATATGCAGAAGCAAAAAATTGCCAAAACCACACGTACGTGAATCCCCTCATAAGATTTTTGCTTCCTGCACATGTGGGTGCAAGACACCCAAAGCTACACACACAGCTCAACTTTTTCTACCGGGCATGGTAGCACATACTGTGCATGCCCCACCCACCTGATGCTAACTTACCCCGCCTGCCCGATGCTCATTCACCTCGCCAAGCCCCTACTTCCAGAATCTAACTGTGTACTTCTGCTCACCGCTACTGGCAAAGATAAGGCAGAAGGGCACAGGCCTTATTTGTATTTATGTTCTGCTCACTCCGAAAAGGACTCAGAGCACCTATATATAGATATTTAGATAAAGATTGGATATAGATGATAGATATATAAGGAAAGGAAAGGAAGGAAAGAAAGAAAGAGAGAGAGAGAGAGAGAGAGAGAGAGAGAACTTAGACCACAATTGAACCCAAATTGGGATCAGCCCACCACTAATATGCATGTGTTTTTAGCCAAGAAAGCCAGGGCTGTCTGACGAGCCTTCCATGGTCATGTGTCCAAAACGTCTATACACCAAGGCACATGAACAGTGTTAGCTTCCCACCAAAGTGGTACCTATTTATCTACTTCCTCTGCTTTAAAACTGCTAGGAGGGCAGGTGCTGAGACAAGGACAGGAGCTCACCCTGCACACAGTGCTTGCTCTCAAACAGTCAACGTCCTGGTCAACAAGCCCAGTGCATTACCTGCTAGGCCAATGCCTAGTGTTATTCCACTCTATCTTTTAATAAACAAATATAATGTATACAGATATGTGATTCCAAAGAGTGTGGTGTGATGTGCTAGAGAGAACAAAACAATAGGTGCAGTTCTTAAAATCTGACATGCATACATGACTTCATGTTCCTCTGCATTACTATTTGTTTGCAATTTTTAATATCGCCACTCAAAATGTTCTGTGCGTATATAATAAAGGTTAAACATTGAAAGAGGCATCCTGTAATAGTACTCTACCATAAAGGAAAATTAACAGGCATGACAAGGACTAAATGTTCAGGAATGACCAACTAGATGATATGCCAGTAGAAATGGAAAGGGTTGAACACCAAGCTCAAATGGCCAGTGAACCCTATCTCTGGGCCAGTGATTTTCAACCTTTTTTTGAGCCGCGGCACATTTTTTATATTTACAAAATCCTGGGGCACACCACCAACCAAAATGACACAAAATGGCACTCAAGACACTCTCCTTTCTTTTTCCATCCCTGTCTTCTCCCCCCTTCTCTGTGTGTGTGTGTGTGTGTATGTGTATACACACTCTTGAACCACTTCCAAAAACAGGTGAGGGCTGGGTTTTTTTCTCTCTTATTCTTTCAAAAAACAGGTGAAGGCTGGACTTTTTCTCTCTCTTATTCGTTGGGTGCTTTTTATCATATGTTTTAAATCAAGAGTCACTTCTCTCTGTCTTTGGTTTCTTTCTCTTTCCTCTCATTCTCTGCCTCAATCATTTTCTCATTTCTTTTTTTCTCCCATTTCTCTCTCTCTCCCTTCCTCTCCTATTCTCGCTCTCTCTTGCTTTGTTTCTTTCTCTCGCTTTCTTTCTTTCGCTCTCTCTTGCTTTTTTCTTTCTCTCTTTCTTTCTTTCTTTCTCTCTCTCTTGCTTTCTCTCTCTCTCACACTTTCTCTCTCTTGCTTTCTTTCTTTCTCTCTCTCTCTTGCTGTTTCTCTGTGTCTAGCTCTTTCTCTCTTTCTCTCTCAAACACCACGCCGGCAACAGCGGAATCAGACAATAGCCACGGGGCGGCGGCAGGGCGGTTGGCTGAGAGTGGGAACTCCAGGGCGGAGGCACCGACAGCGGCAGCTGAATGTACTGCTGGATGCTGTACATGCTGACGCTGTGCTGGGCATGGACGCAGGGCTGGCATCTCCGTCCCAGCCCAGCCAGCGGGCCAGTGTCAGCCCCACAGCACTGTACGGTGTCCAGCAACATGTCCAGCCGCCGACATCAGTGCCTCCGCCCTGGAGCTCCCGCTCGCAGCCTACCGCCCTACCACCGCTCCGCAGCTACTGCCCGATGCCGCTGTTACCAGCCTGGTGTCACTGCTGCTGGCACCCTCTCGCTCCCGCTGCCAGCGCCCTCCCGCCAGGCCCCAAAGTTCACCTGCCACCGCCACCAGGGAAGCTCCATCCGACGGGTTGCTGCAGCTTCCGGAAAACTTGGAAGGCACGAAGAAGGAAGCTCAGCTTCCAGTCTTGCAAGTTTTTGCTCTTGGTGCCCTCAGCAAAAAGTTGCAAGACCGGAACCTGAGCTTCCTTCTTTGCGGCACACCTGACCATGTCTCGCGCACACTAGTGTACCATAGCACACTGGGTTGAAAAACAGTGCTCTAGGCTGTAGGAACATTTACAACAAAGACCTGCCTTCCATCTTTTCATTGCATTATTACTTTATTACTACTTTATTATTACTTTAACTAGGTACTAAAATAGTGGGGGGGTACGGAACAACGCCAGGAGGGTACGTGTGACCCCAGGGAACATGTGTGGTCCCTCTGGATCGATTCCCCTGGACAGGGGAACAATATCCAAAAGAGAAGGCAGCCACAGAGGGGGAGCAGCTGCATGGGTTCTTGTGGTTCTTGGTGGGCTCTGTGGTGAACCTGCTGCTGGACAAGGAGGAGCATCCTTTGCAGCTGGGCGAAAGCTTCGAACGGCACCCTAAAGCCTCCTTCCACACCATTCGCTGTGAGTGCCAGGCAGAGGCAGTGCTTATGGGACAGGCTGGCGACCCCAAAACATCAGGTTGATTAAGCTGCCCTGGGCCCATGTCAAAAGAGGGTCCTATCCACAGTATGCCTGCCTAACCAAAAACAGGCCCCACTGAGTTCAGTGTGACTTACTCCCAGGTAAGTGGCCTTCCCCAGCCAATAGTTTGCTTGCAGCTTATAATATATAAATATTAACACTAAAATTTCATTGGGGCCCAGATCGTGAAAGTTGGGGGGGGGGCGTGAAATGTTTACTTCTTCCTGGGCATGCGCGGAAGCAAAAAATTACCAAAATCTCATCCCCTCGCGATATTTTGTTTCTGTGCATAAAGCAAAAATACAAAAAAGTAAAAAAAGAGATGGTGCTGCCCATAGGATTGGCACGGGAGCGGTCATGCAAAAATAGCGCAATCTGGCAGCTGCTACCAGTGTGCAGTCACCTACCTCACTGGTAACAACCCATCCCTGGTTCAGATACTGAAAGGCACTGTGTAGGTTTCATGTGGTGGCCCAAATGCTTCTCTATGCATCTCCACCTTGAAATGGGCAAATCTTTCAGGTTTTCCATGATATTAGCTGGGAAATTCAGGTGAGATCCTAAGAAGGATTCTGGTGTTACCACAAACAACATTGTTTGACTTGGAAGATTCCAGAGATTAGTTTATTTTAATATCTATCATCTATCTATCTATCTATCTATCTATCTATCTATCTATCTATCTATCTATCTATCTACCTATCTACCTACCTACCTACCTACCTTTCTAACTGAAGGTCTAAGTATTGCCCACAAGATCATATGCTGCAACTTCCTGCCTGTCGGCGACTACTTCAGCTTCAACCACAACACAAGAGCACACAACAGAGTTAAACTTAATATTAACCACTCCAAACTTGACTGTAAAAAATATGACTTCAGTAACCGAGTTGTCGAAGCGTGGAACTCATTACCATAGTGTCATCCCCAAACTCCCAACACTTTACCCTTAGATTATCTACGGTTGACCTATCCAGATTCCTAAGAGGTCAGTAAGGGGCAAGTACAAGTACACTAGAGTGCCTTCCATCCCGTCCTATTGCTCTCCTATATCTCCTATACCTTTCTTCTATTCCTATATATCTTCTATTCTTTCATTGATATGTTCTATTACTATATCTTATTTTCTATTCTTTCTTAGATATATTTCACTATGAGTATCTCCTCTATAACCTTCATCATGTATTTTACTATGTGTGTGTGTGTGTATGTATATATATATATATATATATATATATATATATATATATATATACACACACACACACACACACACACACACACACACACACTAAATCCCTCATCGTGTATTGGACAAAATAAATAAATAAATAAAACTAACATGATCTGATCCCTTGACAAAGCTGAAGTTCTTGACAATTATTGACTTTTATGTGAGTCATTTAGAATTTTTAATCTACTTCTACTACTTGCTAAAGTTAAAAAAGTACTATTTTTAGATTTTCCTTCTGCTAAGGATGCGGTTTGTTTCATGGGGATCATAGTTACCAGTTTTACTCATCTTTCTAAAAAACAAAAAACCTGAAACCTATATAATAAGAACATTAAGTGCCAACTAGATTTTCTACAATTAGATTTTGGTTTGAGTTGCCAGTTTGGTGTTTTATTTGATTTTTCCATTTTATGATAGCTACTTTTCATATGATCTACTTTTGTTTTGTTTTTCTTTAAAGATGTGGCCTTTTTAAAAAACACTCTAAGGGAGGTAGTTATTAAGATCTAGTAAGAAGTGTTTTTAGGTCAATGACTAATTCTTCTCAAACCCCCATTTACAAGCTTAATGATTTATCCGAGGTTTATTTATAGAAAAAGGATAGTAAGTCTTATCTCATATCTTTAAACAATGGCACAATGGTTTTGCTCCTTTTGGGATATTCTTAGATCAGTGGTTCTCAACCTTTCTAATGTCGCAACCCCTTAATGTAGTTCCTCGTGTTGTGGTTACCCCCAACCATAGCGTCAATTCTCCCAACAGAACTTTGAGAACTTGAGTCTGTTGACACCCCTACTGTAAACGCTGGATTGGTCAGATTGTAAAATATCTTCCAAAGTGCCAGAATAGAAGCTTTACACCATGGGAAATTTGTCTTTTCCTATGGTCTTAGGCGACCCCTGGGAAACGGTTGTTTGACCCCCAAATGGGTCCCAACCCCCATGTTGGGAATCACTGACTTAGATGATGAAGTTCCTGGATTAAGGTCATCTTGGGATCATTGTACTGTATACACCTTTTTGCTAAAACATTTTGAGAATACTGGAGGAAAAAAAACCAACTTTGGATCTTCAGAGATGGTGTTAAAGAAAAAGACCAGGTGTTCCACTCCTTGATTCCTTATACCAAGTACAAAGGTGGCATGGTACCATCTCGGAAGCACGTGCCATTTTGGAATAGCCACAATTTATCGTCTTAGTTCTAAACTTTCCAGGCCCACGATTTAAAGTCTAGTCTTGTAGGGTATTCTATTTCGAGTGGAGGAGTGAAGGGCTCTTCTGGTGAAGTATCTTTGGACATTTTCAAGGGTGTTAATGTCTGAGATGCAATATGGGTTCCAAACAGATGAACTGTATTCGAGGATGGGTCTGGCAGAAGTTTTGTAAGCTCTGGTAAGTAGTGTGAGATTGCCAGAGCAGAAGCTACGTAGGATTAGGTTTACAACTCTTGAAGCCTTCTTGGCTATATTGTTGCAGTGGGCTTTGGCACTTAAATCTTTTGTTATTAGTATACCAAGGTCTTTAACCGAGTGGGGATTATCTGTGATAATTTGATTATTCAGTTCGTATTTGGAGTTCAGATTCTTCTTCCCAATGTGTAGGACAGAGCATTTGCTAGTTGAGATTTGGAATTGCCATGAACCAGAGGAATTGTAATGTTTATTAGCTCAAGGCAGTGCACAACCTGTTTCCTCCTTTTCCTGTTGACAATGTAAAATAAATTTGGTCCCAAGGTAGTGACTGGCCAGCCTAGAGAGCTTTGTCTGTCTAGAACATCATGATTAATGACATTGAAAGCTGCAGAGAAAAACAAACAAACATGAAGAATCAGGATGATCAGACCATCTCCACCTTAGCTCCACCAGAGGTCCTCAGCAAACTTGATCAGTGCTAGTAGTAAATGATTGGTGAATAGGACAGGAGCAAAGATGCCAATATTAGTGTTTAACAGAACATTAACAGGATAACAGAGTTGGAAGGATCTTGGAGGTTTTCTATTCCACTCACTTCTTAAAAAACGTCATATTTTCTGGAGACAAGTCATTCCACTGATTAATTATTCTCCTTAGTTCTAGGTTGGTTCTGTTGCTAATATCCTAGGGAAGCTCTCACCCCAAATTTGCTTAGAGGAGATTCAGTTACTGCATTTATTAGTGACTTTGTGGAGTTTTTGCTGAGAGAAAAAAAATTAACTGATTATTTATGGATTTCATAATTGAAAAGGATAGAAAATGGAAAATGGAAAGAAACTTTGATGGAGCCACAGAGAAAAGTTAATATAAATGTACTTATAACTTATTTTTCTTTCTACTACTTTTTCTATTTTGCTTCCTTTTAACTTAAATTTTGTATTGCTTTTATAATGTGGAATTTTAAAAAAATAAGCATTCTACCTTTCGCTCATCTATTTGTGTCTGTCTCTGTCTACCTATCAATCTACCTATCTAAATATCTATCCATCCACCCAAGATTCCTCTTCCCCCATACTATTAATACTTTATCAATGTTATTTCAATTTTGTATCCAGGGTTGAAATCCAACTGCAATAGACCCACATAATTTATTTATTTATTTATTATTAGAGGTGGAAGGGACCTTGAAGGTCATCTAGTCCAACCCCCTGCTCTCGCAGGAGACCCTACACCACTCCATTTCCTCGAAAACCCTCTGGACTTGAGACTAATCCTCAACAAACTGACCTAAAAATGGAATTATGCCCCTCTCCGCAGACTCGGGGCGGCTCACAGCAGTGATAAAACAGTATACAATGACAAATCTAATATTAAGTCTAAAATAACAATTTTACATTAAAAACCTAAAAAAAACCTTATATAAAAGCATACACACAAACATTCCATACATAAAACTACATAGGCAAGGGGAGATGTCTCAGTTCCCCCATGCCTGATGGCAGAGGTGGGTTTTAAGAAGTTTACGAAAGGCAAGGAGGGTAGGGGCAGTCCTGATCTCCAGGGGAAGCTGGTTCCAGAGGGTTGGGGCCACCACAGAGAAGGCTCTTCCCGTGGGTCCCACCAGCCGACATTGTTTAGTCGACGGGACCCAGAGAAGCCAACTCTGTGGGACCTAACCGGCCGCTGGGATTCGTGCGGCAGAAGGCGGTCTCGCAGATATTCTGGTCCGGTGCCATGAAGGACTTTATAGGTCATAACCAACACTTTGAATTGTGACCGTAAACCGATCGGCAATCAATGCAGACTGTGGAGTGTTGGTGTAACGTGGGCATACCTAGGGAAGCCCATGATTGCTCTTGCAGCTGCATTCTGCACGATCTGAAGTTTCCGAACACTCTTCAAAGGTAGCCCCATGTAGAGAATGTTACAGTAGTCGAGCCTCGAGGTGATGAGGGCATGAGTGACTGTGAGCAGTGACCCCCGGTCCAAGTCGGGCCGCAACTGGTGCACCAGGCCAACCTGGGCAAATGCCCCCCTCGCCACAGCTGAAAGATGTTTCTCTAATGTGAGCTGTGGATCGAGGACGCCCAAGTTGCGGACCCTCTCTGAGGGGGTCAATAATCCCCCCCAGGGTGATGGACGGACAGATGGAATTGTCCTTGGGAGGCAAAACCCACAGGCACTCCGTCTTATCCGTGTTGAGTTTGAGTCTGTTGACACCCATCCAGACCCCAACAGCCTCCAGACACCGGCACATCACTTCCACTGCTACTAAAGACTGAATGAAAATTGTCCAGAATCATTGGGTTCAGCAATTACTTTCTGACCATCAAATTGATCAAGGCAGGCAGAAACACTCTCTCCCAAATATGAATTTATAGTATATATATGTGTCTGTTGTCTGTCTGTCACCCATGATGAAAGGATGGAAGGGAAAGAGGGAGAGGGGAGGCAATTCTATATAGTATGTGAGGCAATTCTACAAATCTCAGCTCTTTCTGGATGAATCGTATTTCCTAATCAGGATCAATATCAAAAGTTATGTTGCAGGAAAGAACTCATCTTCCAACGTTTAATCTTAACAATCCTAACATGAGATTAAAAAATGACAATAAAAAGGTGTTTCTCCTCCAGGCATAAGGGATGCTTTAGGATTACAGTGTTCCCTCAATTTTCACGGGGGATGCATTCCGAGACCGCCCGCGAAAGTCGAATTTCCGCGAAGTAGAGATGCGGAAGTAAATACACTATTTTTGGCAATAAACAGTATCACAAGCCTTCCCTTAACATTTTAAGCCCCTAAATTGCAATTTCCCATTCCCTTAGCAACCATTTAGATTATTACTCACCATATTTATTTATTAGTTTATTTAAAAAATATTTATTAAAGGTAGATGAAAGTTTGACGATGACATATGATGTCATCGGGCGGGAAAACCCGTGGTATAGGGAAAAAACCAACGAAGTATTTTTTAATTAATATATTTGAAAAACCGTGGTATAGACTTTTCGCAAAGTTCGAACCCGCGAAAATCGAGGGAAGACTGTAATACAAAACTTTCTGAACTGTGGTCAAATATTTTTGGAAAGTTTAAAAGTTAAGCATATCAATGGCTTTCCTCTGCTTGTTTTATTTTCAGGATCTGATGCTCATTCCATTTTTCTAACCAAAGGGAAATGTATTTGCAGGGCCTAATAACAGCCAATAAATCCATAAACACTTTCAGCTTTCTACAAGGCCTTCCAAATTAGCAGCCGTTACCACTGGATGTTTCAAAAGTTGTCACTTTCATGTCATATTACTTGAAAAGCTTCCTTGCAGCTTCAGGATTATTGTAAACTATTCTGAAAGGCAACACAGAAATAGGTTAAAGTCCCTTATTCTATCTTCCATGAATGTGCAATGGATAGACTAGGCTAGATTAGAATTCTTTATTGGCCAAGTGTGATTGGACACACAAGGAATTTGTCTTTGGTGCATATGCTCTCAGTGTACATAAAATAAAATACACATTTGTCAAGAATCATGAGGTACAACATAATGATTGTCATAGGGGTCAAATAAGCAATGAAGAAACAATCAATATTAATAAAAATCTTAAGGATACAAGCAACAAGTTAGTCATACCATAAGTGGAAGGAAATGGGTGATAGGAATGATAAGAAAAAACCAGTAGTAATAATAGTGCCAACTTAGTAAACAGTTTGACAGTGTTGAGGGATTTGTTTAGCAGAGTCAGCGGTAACTATGAGCCGGAACGCTAAATTACACTCGCCGCTGCGACTCGTAGGTTGAGGGACCAACCTACGAGTTGGTCCCTCAACCTACGTAGGTTGATCGCACATGGAGCAGCAGGTAAAATCTCGCCGAAACACGGACGCAATTTTGCTACCTCCACAGGTGCAGCAGCAAAATCACACTGGTCCCGCAAGAACTTACGAGCTGCGGCGGCAAGCGCAATTTAGCGTTCTGGCTCATAGCCCATTGCTATTCGGGAAAAAACTGTTCTTGTGTCTAGTTGCCTTGGTGAGCAGTGCTCTGTAACAACGTTTTGAGGGTAGGAGTTGAAATAGTTTATGTCCAGGATGTGAGGGGTCAATAAATATTTTCACAGACCTCTTTTTGACTCATGCAGTATGCAGGTCCTCAATGGAAGGCAGGTTGGCAGCCATTGTTTTTTTCTGCAGTTCTGATGATCCTCTGAAGTCTGTGTCGGTCTTGTTGGGTTGCAGAACCAAACCAGACAGTTATAGAGGTGCAGATGACAGACTCGACGATTCCTCAATAGAACTGTCTCAGCAGTTCCTTGGGCAGTTTGAGCTTCCTGAGTTGGCACAAGACCATTCTTTGTTGTGCTTTTTTGATGACTTTTTGATGTTAGGTGACCATTTTAGGTCTTGAGATATGATAGAACCTAGAAATTTGAAGATCTCTACTGGATTTATTTTTATTTTAAAAAGAATCATGGAAAGGATCTTTGAATGCATTTTATTAAAAGTATAAAACAAACTCTAGATTGGAATTCATTAAATATAAACAAGCATTAATGATTTGAATTTAAATTCTAGAATAGAATTGAAAAAAATGTTTGATGTAACAATTTCCTAATTTAAGTGCAATTTTGTGACATATCAGAAAAGAAATATTTTTAATTTAATCGAATCGGAGCCCACAATTAAATTGATTGTCCAGATATGTACTTTGCATTACAGTGTACATATGCATTATGCACATATTTGGGGAAATTGCGTGCTTATCTTCCCCTAAGAACATGAAATAAAGGTTGAGTTATTCATATTGGCTCTTTTAGAAAAAGCTTTTTATAATCAAGCAAAACATTCAAGCCATTTAAACATCCATGCAACATCATTTAAAAAGATCTTGGGAGAAAAACTGTCTTACAAATTGTTACTTAGCAGCTTCTCAGTCTGATCTCTTTTTGCGTTTTCTTTATAACAGTGCAAACAGCTAGTTGTAGAAGTTCCAATGTATTTTGCATGTGTTGTTTCCAATTCTAAGTGTTTAGTCAGACGCTGTTCTATGCAAAATGTTACTGAATGTGTATTGCACTGGAAAATGGCTAGGTAAACCTAGCCTTGCTATGTAGGTATTAGCACAATCTTCCAACAGTCACTAGGTAGATTTTAACCTTCCAAATAGCCAACGTTGCCTATGTTGAGAATTCTAGAACTTGAAATCTAGCATTTGTATTGTATCCAGATTTGTTTTCCCAAATGCGGTGGTAGTCAGAACTTGTATCTTTGAATTTGTATTCTTCTATTTGTTTATTTTTGCTTATCAGCTAGTTTTAGCTGATGTACGAGCACATCTATGCAAGTTTCTTCATCTTTTCAAGTTTTATGAATCTGCTTTGATGGTTGTTGTTTGTTACTACTCAGAATCTAGCTTCCCTCATTGACTTTGTTGGAGGTGAGAAGATCTCAAATGGAGGTCACATGATCACAGGACACTACACCTGGTAGTTACCAAGCACCCAAATTTTGATGGAGGTGCTGCGAAGCCTAAGGACTGGTTGAAGGCTACTTTTTCAGTGCCGTTGTAACTTTGAATAGTTGCTAACAACTGGTTGCAAGTTGAGGATTATTGTAGCTATCATGAGCAAATCTTGTAGAGAAAAATAAATATAACTTTATTTAACAGAGCATGACTTTGGATGGTACACAACACATATAAATTAAAACACCTGATGAAACATACAGTTAACAATGAACGAATTAAAAAAAATTACAAGATCTAGTGGGAGATAATACTGCCATCACTTAGCGTTACACAACCATCTTTCTGGTTCTGAAAGTTCAAACTGCTTTCCATCCATTTTGTCTCTATATAAATAAAATTATGATTTATATGCTGCCCATTTACAGCATGGCTATACTAGAGAGAGGTTGAACTTAATGTATCCAGATGTCTCAGCAAGGTGTCAATTAATGGTCTCAAGTGTTTTAAGGGGCACTATATCAAAATTTGGGGTGTGTCTCTTGGTTACTATAGAACAGTGATGGCGAACCTATGGCAGGGATGCCACAAGTGGCACGCAGAACCATATCTGCTGGCACGCGAGCCATTGCCCTAGCTCAGCTCCAACGTGCAGATGTGCCAGTGAGCTGATTTTTGGCTTGCACAGAGGCCATGGGAGAGCATTTTTGGCTTCCAGAGAGCCTCCAGTGGGATGGGGAAGGCATTCTTAACCTCCCCTGGCTCCAGGGAAGCCTTTGGAGCCCGAGGAGGGCGAAACACAAGCCTATTGGGCCCACCAGAAGTTGGGAAACAGGCCATTTCTGGCCTCCAGGGGGCCAAGGAAGGTATTTTTGCCCTCCCCAGGCATTGAAGTATGGATGTGAGCATGCACGCTCTTTCGGCACCCAAAGAAACAAAGGTTCACCATCACTGCTATAGACAGTCCTTGACTTATCACCACTGTTGTGTTAAGCAAGGTAATTAATTGGCTTGCATTGGCTGCCGATCAGTTTCCGGTCACAATTCAAAGTGTTGGTCATGACCTTTAAAGCCCTACATGGCAATGGACCAGATTACCTCCGGAACCGCCTGCTACCGCACAAATCCCAGCGACCGATAAGGTCCCACAGAGTTGGCCTTCTCCGGGTCCCGTCGACTAAACAATGTCGTTTGGCGGGCCCCAGGGGAAGAGTCTTCTCTGTGGCGGCCCCGGCCCTCTGAAACCAACTCCCCCCGGAGATTAGAACTGCCCCCACCCTCCCTGTCTTTCATAAACTACTCAAGACTCATTTATACCGCCAGGCATGGGGGAGTTGAGATAGCTCTTCCCCCTAGGCCATTACAAGTTATGCATGGTATGTTTGTGTGTATGTTTGGTTTTATAATAGGGGTTTTTAGTTGTTTTTTATTATTGGATTGTACATGTTTGTTTATTATTGTTGTTAGCCGCCCCGAGTCTATGGAGAGGGGCGGCATACAAATCCAATAAATTATTATTATTATTATTTAATAAATTGTGTCCTGTTTTACAACCTTTCTTGTCAGTTTTTAAATGAATCATTATGATTGTTAAGTAAGTAATATAGTTGTTAGGTGAATTTGGTTTCCTCATAAGTTTCTTTGTCATATTGCAAAAGATGATTACATGCCCCTGAGACATTGCATAATTCAAAATACAGGCAAGTCAGAAAATATTGAATTTTGAACATATCACTATGGAAATGCTGCAAAGGTCATGTGAAAATGGTCAGGAGTCACTTTTTCCAGTGCCTATGTAACTTCATTCACTAAACAAATGGTTATTAAGTCGAGAACTACCTATAATCCAAACCTATCCAGTTTATTCCAGAACGGTTTCAAATATAATCATTTTACCTCAGAACTGAAGTCCAACATATGTGAAAGACATCAGCATCATGAAGTCACCACAGATGTTTCTACTACAGTAAATTTCTGTCTTTAAAGTTGCATTAAACTTTTTCCTATATTTGAATATGCTTCTCAAAACTCATTATCATGATAACCATTATTTATTGATTTGAGTGAAACTCATTGAAGCGTACATAAAGAATTATATCAGAATATTTGTATTAAGGTGAATCAAAAAAAAGAAACACAGTTATGTTCTTATTTCAGCATTTTAATCTTGTTTTTTCCCTCTCCCAAATAACTACCAACAAGTAAGAATTTGTTGATTATAAAGTCAAGCTGCATCATGCTACTACAATGTAATAATAATAATAATAATAATAATAATAATAATAATTTATTAGATTTGTGTGCCGCCCCTCTCCGAAGACTCGTACCAATCTACATGATTCAGGATGAATACAGGACAGACAGGAACTAAATTCAATTTTCAAAGATGGGAGATAGGAGCATGTATTTGCAAACTGCTTTCATCTATGCTCCTCACTACCACTTTGATGGACTAATATCATTAGTTAGCCCAGTTGTTCTGTCCATGTCACAGCCTTGCTAAATCACCAGACTGTCTCCTATTAAACCATTGTCACAGATCTGTACAATGCTCTCTATTTTAACTGGAGAGAGAGAGAGAAATAAATAATTCCATTGACTGAGTAGCAGATTTCCCCCTAAGCTTTTAATTCATCACCATAGACTGAACTCACATTGTTGTTTCACATACTTTAAGGTTTAAAATTGTCACATACTGACTGTACACTATATTTTGACATATCACTCATCTGACACTATACTTTTAAATATAACTTTCTGATATTTATTTTTCCCGTGTGTGTATTTAGCTGTAAAGTGATAACTAGAAACGTCTTTGGAGCTATCTGACAGATATTGTAATCCTACAAACCTCAGTGGGACTCATCTCTTAAAGTATGCTATTTCATACCAGTTATTTAACACTTTGGGACATGATTAAGTATGAATGAAATATGCCAGGTCCCAAATGAACGAAGCAGGTTGTAACAGTGGAAGGAGGAGGGGACAGATTATATTTCTAATTGTCAAGAAATCACGTTATATGTCTCTGGCTCTTTTGTATGCCTTAGAATGCACCCTTTTATTATGGGGATGTAGGATTTTTTATTACTGGGGCATAAATAATTTTTACTATAGCTCAAAGCCCTGGAATAAGAAGCCACACGTATAAATTACCAGGATTAATTCCAATTAAATTACGAAGGTACTGAATACCTGCGAACTATCGCCGGTCCTCAAAGTTCTTGTCTCCCCAATACCCGTGGGTCACATGATTGTAATTTATGGCCTTTCTTGCTGACATCCCAAAATGTCAATAGAAAGCTGAGAGGGAAAGTATTAAGTTGCTCTGGTAAGCACTTGAGAGAGGACTAAAGGAGGCTATCTATGTTAAAATTGAACAGCGCTTCTTCAACAGAAGAGGATGGATTCAAGGCCATCCTTTTAGCAGTTCCAAGAAGCTTCTACATCCATATCCATTGATTTAGATGACTCCGAGGATACAGACAAACTCCCAAATGGCCTCAGAGAGCTAATGAACAACCCTCAGAGTGCTAATGGCAGATGGCTGTGAAGAATAAAAATCTTTCCATTCCCCACCAGTCAGTTAGATCTGGGAAGTGGCTCCCATCTTTTGCCACCTGGCAGAAGACACTTCTGGCCTTGCTGTACTTGGGCCATTTACCTGCCTTCTTGTGGACTACCTGGAATTTACTCAACCTAGGATGCCTGCTTAACGATGGCAACATGAAGTGCCCAGTATCCAGTGGAGGGCTACCAAATTTTTTACTACCACACTGTGGTTATGCAGGATGTCCTGCATTCTCTCTCAGCCCAACAAACTTTTGAGTTGAGATGGGCTGAGAGAGAATGACTCGCCCAAGGTTACCCAGCTTTCATGGCTAAAGTAGAACTTGAACTCATGGTCTCTTGTTTTTATGCCTAAACAGGTTGTTTTGAACCAAAGTATTTTAATACGGGGGTTTAAAATATGTGCACATCTTTTCAAATATTATATATTTATTCACAGATACCGAGTCATCTTTTTCCTTTTAAAAATCCTCATTTGCTCGTATTTTTGGTCAACTCGGTATTACATCTGTTACTGGGGTTATTTTTACTTTTTTGTTTGTTTGTAAAAATAAAGAAACTATTTTTTAAAATGGTTATATTGAATTGTTGTAAGCTATTGAGTCACCTTCTGTGAGATTGGCAGCTATATAAATATGATTTATAAATAAAAAAAATAAGTGGTGGGGGCTGGTTACCTGAAACACTTATGAAGCCTAAGACAATGTATATTTGAGTCGAGTCCATCATGGGACCGTATTAAATGATTCACTATCTCACAAATATTTTATTTTGGGAAAAACCGAAAAGGGCCATGCTTGATACTTTTACTTGAGCTCCAGAACAAAAGATGGTACAAATTTAATGGGGAAAAAATCTCACTCCAGCCAATTAACTGTCCTGATTGCTACCTTACAAGAAGATAGATTTAAACAACATGGGAAACTTTTGCATGCAGGTAATCCTCAAATTATGACCCCAGTGGAATCTCAAAACTTCCCTTGCTAAGCAAAACAGGTGTTGAGAGGGTTGTTCCTTTTATGACTTTTCTTGCAGCAGTTTAAGTAAATCTTTGCAGTTGCTAAGTTAGCAAATAATTGTTAAGTGAATCTGGCTTCCTCATTGACTTTGCTTGTCAGAAGGTTGCAAAAAGGCTACTTCATACATATGAACCAGTTGCCAATCATTTCAAATTTGATCATGAGGCTATGGGGATGCTGCACCTGCCATCCGTATAACCATAAGACCCTTTTTCCAGTGCTGTTAAGTAAACTTTGAATGGTCACTAAATGAATGGTTTTAAGTTGAGGACCAGCTATAGCATTAACAAGGATCTGTCAACTGTATTTCAGAAACATGTAGATTAATAGAGTTGGAAGGGATCTTGCAGGTCATCTAGTCCAACCTCTTGCTCAAGCAGGAGACCCTCTTTGGTGCTTGCCAAGGGAAAGGATGGCTCTTCTACCACTGGCTGAACCAGAAACTACCTAATTCCTAATCGAGCTCAAGAGTTCAGTAGTAGGAAGAGAGGTGGAGGGCCAAAAGGATGCCTCATCCAGTTTGTCTGAATGTGGATGAAACACGTTCATGCCATACCTAAAAAACCAGCAATTCCTTCTCTCTCTTTTTTCCTTCTTCCTTCCTTCCCTTCTTTCTTCCTTTGTTTCCTTTCTTCCCTTCATTCTTCCCTTCTTTTTCTTGTTTGTTTCTTTCTTTCCCTTCTTTCTTCCTTTCTTCCCTTCCCTTCTTTCTTCTTTTCCTTCCCTTCCCTTTTTCTTCCTTTCTTTTCCTTCCCTTTCTTCCCTTCCCTTCCCTTTTTCTTTTCCTTCCCTTTTTCCTTACCTTCTTTTTCCTTTCCTTCCTTTCCCTTTTCCTTCCTTTTCCTTCTCTTTCTTTCCTTCTTTTCCTTTTCTTCCCTTCCTTCCCTTTTTTCCTTTCCTTTCCTTCTTTCCTTCTTTCTTTTCCTTCCCTTCTTTTTCCTTTTCCTTTCGTTCCTTCCCTTTTTCCTTCCCTTCCCTTCTTTTTCCTTTCGTTCCTTTCCTTTTTCCTTCCTTTCTTTTCCTTCTCTTTCTTTCCTTCTTTTCCTTTCCTTTTCTTCCCTTCCTTTCCTTCCTTTCCCTTTTCCTTCCTTTCTTTTCCTTCCTTTCTTTCCTTTCGTTCCCTTCCTTCCCTTTTTTCCTTCCCTTCTTTCTTCCTTTCTTTTCCTTTCCTTCTTTCTTTTCCTTCCCTTCCCTTTTTCTTCCTTTCTTTTCCTTCCCTTTTTCCTTCCCTTCCCTTCTTTTTCCTTTTCCTTTCGTTCCTTTCCTTTTTCCTTCCTTTCTTTTCCTTCTCTTTCTTTCCTTCTTTTCCTTTCCTTTTCTTCCCTTCCTTTCCTTTTTTCTTTCCTTTCCTTCTTTCTTCTTTTCCTTCCCTTCCCTTCCTTTTTTCTTCCTTTCTTTCCCTTCCCTTCCCTTCTTTTTTCTTTTCCTTCTCTTTCTTTCCTTCTTTTCCTTTCCTTCCCTTTTCTTCCTTTCCCTTCTTTCTTTCTTTCTTTTGTTTCTTTCTTTCCTTTCCCTTCTTTCTTCCTTTCTTTTTTTTCCCTTCCCTTTCCTTCTTTCTTCTTTCCCTTCCTTTTTTCTTCCTTCCCTTCCCTTCCCACTTTTCTTCCCTTCTTTTTTCTTTTCCTTTCCTTTCCTTCCTTTCATTTTTCCTTCCTTTTTTCCCTTTCCTTCCTTCCTTTCCCTTCTTTCTTCCTTACTTCTCTTCCTTCCCTTCTTCCCTTCCTTCTCCTTTTCAATCCCCCTACTCCCCGACCAATGACCACCTACTCAACCCCTCCAGGCCAGGCACGGGGATTGCCAAGGCAAGAGCCCCTGAGCTTCCACCAAGTGGCAGGGGAACACATCTGACGACTCGGGGAGCCGTCAAACGAGCGGAAGACGGCGATCTTGGCCCTTACCCAAAGGCAGCCCGTTCTCCCTGTTTCGCTTCGCCCGGGCTTCCCGCCCGGCTTAGCAGCAAGCAAGGCACCGACCTTCCCACCCACTTGAACCGGAACCGGTTTTTTTTGTTTTTTTTTTTTTGCAAAAGGCAGCCCGGAGCTTTGCTTTTGCTGCTGCTGTTTTTGCTGCCGGGGAAGGGAGACACTCTCCGAACCTCCTGCTGCTGCTGCTCCTCTTCCCCCTTTTCCTGCAGGCCGCTGGCTGGAAGCCACCGGTCGGGGCCAGCTGAGAAGATTTAAAGCGGCCGGCCATGGCGCTAAGACTGCACCCGCCTCCTCCTCTTCCTCTTCCTCAACAGCAGCAGCGGCGCGAACAGCTCGCACGACGGCCGACTTAACCCAGTTTTGCAGCAGTGCATGCCACTGCCGGCGCAGGAGGTTGCATGAGCCTCCGGACACAGCACAGGCAGAGCAGCGGGGCCAGTGGAAGCCAGAGTCACTGCACACGCCGCCGCCCCCCCCCCCTGCTCCTCCTCCCCCGGCGGAGGTGCTGGTTCTCCAACCCGTTTATGGCTTCACACCATACCAGCCGCTGGTAACTCCCGCCGCTGCTGCTCCTGCCACCGCCTTCGTCCCCGTCTGGCTTCTCCTCCCCGCCCCGCCTCCTCCGGTCCTGTTCTTCTACTACCCCGCCTGGGTCCAGCCTCCCTCGACTGCCTGCCCGGTCCCGGCGGCAGAGAACATGGGGAACGTGACCTCTTGCTGCGTCTCGTCCAGCCCCAAACTGCGGAGGAATGCCCACTCGCGGCTGGAGTCCTACCGGCCCGACGCCGAGCTGAGTCGCGACAACACTTGCAACCTGCAGCATATCAGCGACCGGGAGAATATGGACGGTAAGACGCGGGTCGGGAGAACGTACGGACAAGCGGACGCGCGCGCGGGAGGAGGGGAGGTCAGGGGATCACCGGCGGCTTGCGCAAGGCAAGGTAGGAAAGGAACCGTTGGGATGTTGTGGAGGGGTGGGGAGAAAAAGAGGCTGAAGAAACACTAGTTTGATTCCGTCCAGCGTTGGTGTTGCTTTAGATTACACCCCCCCCCCTCTGTTCCCCTCCTCCCCCTTTGAAAACTAAGCATCAGCTATGGGACGCTGGGTGTGGTAAGCAAGGCGGCAGTGCCCCTGGGCATGTGCAGTCTGCACTTGCAGTGTGAGAAAGCGGGCCTCAGAGCCATATTTGGGGATTTAGCAGCTCTCAGGCAAACGGGTGACATTCATGGTTTCCACTTGGAGAGGAGTAGTGGTGGGGTTCCGTCCCAGTCACCCCCAAAGTGGGCGAGTAGGTCCGAAAAACCAAAGCAGTTGTTTTGAAGGACTGTGTGGAAGCAACTCAAACTTTAATCCTCCACGAGGCTGAACTTGGGTGTACTGTATTTCCCATTTTTCTGGTTGTCCCAGAAAAGCAAATTCAAGCCGCCTCCTTTCCCCAGAAGGGTCCATAGAAGTTCGCCATCTACCATGCGAAAGTATTTTCTTTACAGAAAAACTGGAAACATCTGAAGGTTCAAATGTAATAAACAAACAAATACCTGTAAATGGTTGGGGGTTGGAATGAAGATTCTGCCTCTATCTGTTTAACCCTATACATAAAGAGCTAGTTTGGTCTAGTGGTTAAGACACCAGAAAGCAAGACACTCCCGAGTTCAAGTTCTACATTATCCATGAAAGCCAGCTTGGAGTCAGTATCAGCCCAGCCAACCTTGCAAGGTTGTTGTAGGAAAATAGGAGGAGGAAGGTGAGATGGGTATGTTTGCTGCCTTAGGTTATTAGTGAAATAATATATAGGCAGGGTATAAAGATATAAATGTTTTAAATGTTTGGTAGGCTGAAACAAAGATTCTGCGTCTATATACAGTGTTCCCTCAATTTTCGCGGGTTCGAACTTCGCGAATAGCCTACACCACGGTTTAAAAAAAATATTAATTAAAAAATACTTCGCGGTTTTTTCCCCTATACCATGGTTTTTCCCACCCAATGATGTCATATGTCATCGCCAAACTAATATTTTTTGGAAATAAATAACAAAAAAATAATTATTGTTAATAAATAATTATGTTTATAAATATCAGGATCACTAAGTGTCTTATTCAATGGTGAGTACCAGTAATAATGGTGAGTAAATGGTTGTTAAGGGAATGGGAAATGGTAATTTAGGGGTTTAAAGTGTTAAGGGATGGCTTGTGATACTGTCCATAGCCAAAAATGGTGTATTTACTTCCGCATCTCTACTTCGCAGAAATTCGACTTTCGCGGGGGGTCTCGGAACGCATCCCCCGTGGAAATCGAGGGAACACTGTAATACTATATATAAAGAGCCAGGTAATCCCCAGGCTAGAATCGAGAGGATCTGAGTTCAAGTGCTGCTTTGCCATGGAACAGTAGTGGGTTGCTACTGGTTCGACCCAGTGTGGCAAACTGGTAGTGGCGGGAAGCTCCGCCCACATGCCCAGACGTCATCAAAAAATGCTCTGCGCATGCGCAGAAGACTTGCACCCATGTACTCCTGTTCCCGAACCTGTAGCAATGGTAAGTGGAACCCACTATTGCCATGAAAGTTAGCTTAGTAATCTTGAGCCAACCACACATTCATTCCACCAGTCCTACCTCACAAGATTATTTTTGTGGGAGAAATAGAAGAAGGTGTGTTGGATATATTTGAATTAACTTGTGGAAATTATTTATTTATTTATTTGTTTGTTTTATTTTATTTATTTATTTATTTTATTTATTTATTTATTTATTTAATTTATTTAATTTATTTAATTTATTTAATTTATTTAATTTATTTATTTATATTAATTGGATTTGTAATACAGGCAGGATATAAATAAATACAAATGTTTTAAACAAATGGTAGGCTGAAACAGAGATTCTGTCTCAAGCCTCTCAGTCTTTAAAAGGGAAGACATGACTATTATTTTATAGCATGTTCCTTTGGCTCCATTTGCATTCTAACACAGGGATGTGGGGAAATGATGGGTGAAGTAACCTCACAGCCACGTGTGGGTTTTTTCATTGTGTTTCTCTAGAGCAAATGATTTGGACCATAATATCTTTCCTTATTTGCACCAAAGACAAATTCCTTGTGTGTCCAATCACCCTTGGCCAATAAAGAATTCTGTTCTGTTCTATTCTATTCTACTCTACTCTACTCTATTTCCATCAAGCCATATTTCTTCTAGATGTGAAAAGTATTCCACCGTAGATTCTTATTCCCCATAGGATAACTTCTCAATGGAGCACTATAGAGGAAATTGCTTCAGGAGAGAATAATTTGGGATTGTGAGTGAGGCACTGGAAAGAGGGCATTTACTATTGTTTCCAACATCAGAAACCAGCCAATCAAAAATAAGTATAAGATAAGATCTTCCCAGGTGATTTTTTACAAAGGGAATTATTTTTCCCTTTTGTTGTCTGGGCATTTGGTCTCATAACACTGAGGAATGCCAGATTTTGGCACGGAGTGAAAGATTTCTTTCGTATGGACGTGTTTGAAAGGGCTCCAGAAAGTCAAGAAAGTTGCTGAAAATGGCACCCCTTTTTATAGATGTCATGTGAGAAGCATGTCAAAAGGGGCATGGTTTTGGTTATAATTGGTTTTTAAAATTAGCTGTTTTAGTATTGGATTGTCGCATGTTGTTTTTACCATTGTTGTTAGCCCCCCCGAGTCTACGGAGAGGGGCGGCGTACAAATCCAATAAATAAATAAATTGCCATTTTGGCTTACTTGCCTCTCACTCCCCTCAGCACGGCAGTTCCTTCTAATCCTATTTAATTTGTAATTTGGGGACAAGTTGTGATCACTGGATTCCAATCTTACAGCACCCCTTAACATGATTTATAGAGCAAGAAGCCTTATCAACTGGGAAATCTCATCTACCTGTCAAATCAAATGAATACATTGGTTGACTGAAATGTAATTCTTAGTCTCTTTTTTTACTTCTGCTCTCAAATAAACATTGGTTGTGTTTCCATATTATAACCAGATCCAAAAAAAAGACTTCGGAAAAAGTGCAGAGGATTAATTGGGAATATGGCATACATTTTTTCCCTTAAATAATGTATGGAATTGGATTCAGTTGCAGTCATACTTACTGTTTCCTTCAGTAGTAGTAGTAGTAGAATTTAGTAGTACAGTATTTATTCCTAGATGTGTATTTTAGGATTATATACTAAAGCAGAGGTCTTCAAACTTGGCAACTTTAAGACTTGTGGACTTCAACTCCAATCAGCTCTGTATTTAAGATCCAGTGTCTTAGCTTCAATTTGTTAATCTTAGATTACAGTAATTCTTTTTTATGGTTATCAATATAGAAGAAGGGATTGTTGCCTGTAAAGATAGTCCTTGACTTATAATCATTGCTTGACGTTACAATGGCACTAGAAAAAGTGACTTACGACCATTTTTTAAACTTTCAACTATTGCAGTATCTCCTTGTCATGTTATCAAAATTTGGATTCTTGACAACTAGTTCATATTTATGACAGTTGTAGTATCCTGGGCCAGTTGTATCAGCTGTTGATACCTTTTGACAAGTAAAGTCAGTGGGGACACTGGATTCACTTAAAAATTGTGTTATTAGCATGACTGCAGTGATTCATTTAACAACTATGTCAAGAATGGTCGTAAAATGGGACAAAATTAATTTAACTGTCTTGTTTAGCAACATAAGATTTGGACTAAAGTGTGATTGTAAATTGAGGATTACCTATACACTATTTATTTTTGAAGTAAAGTGATTATTAAGAAAATGTTTGTGTGTTCATGTAAAATAATCCAATTTCTTTTTGATTTGTCATTTTGGTAATTTCATAAACCTGGATTTGATACCTTGTTCCATCACTGAATGTTTTAAAACCGCCCCGAGTCTACGGAGAGGAGCGGCATACAAATCCAATAAATTAATAATAATAATAATGAAAAGATTGGACAACTATTTGTCCAAAATGGTATAACTTGAGTAGGTGGTTAGACTAGAAGATCTCTAAGGTTCTTCCAAAACAATTTAGTTTTTATAAGAGTTACAGTGAAAGAAAGATTTGATCTGGCATCTCTACAAGTGCATTAATTGTTGAAATGTAAAATTATTAAGAACATAAGAAGAGTCTTGCCAAAGCCCATTGAGTCCAGCATTCTATGTCACACAGTGGCCCACCAATTGAGCATGGGAATCTTGAGCAGAAAGAGAAGGCAAAACTCTCCCTTTCTCTTGACCCCCAACAAATGGGACCCAAGGGAATCCTGCCTGCCTCCACCAACATAGAGACAGCACTTGTACCTCAATAACCACCGATACACTTGGCATCCATGAATCTGTCTAATCCTGCCTTGAAGCTATCCAGGCTGACAGCTGTCACAACCTCTTCTGGAAGTGAATTCCATAAACCAATGACCGTCTGGGTAAAGAAATATTTCCCTTTATTTGTCCTCACTTTCTTACCATTGAGCTGTAGGGAGTGCCCCCTCGTCCTAGTATTGTGTGATAGAGAAAAGAATTTTTCTCTATCCACCTTTTCTATCCCATGCATGATTTTATACACTTCGATCAAGTCACTCCTTAAACGCTGTCTTTCAAGATGTCACTAACCTTAACAAGGACTGGGTGAATATGCTGAGCTTGTTGATCAGAAAGTTTGGCAGTTCAGCTGTTTAATCCCTAGCACCATGTAACAGAGTGAACTTCCGTTACTTGTCCCAGCTTCTGCCAACCTAGCAGTTCGAACACATATAAAATGCAAGTAGAAAAATAGGGACCAATGAAACCAAATCTTCATTCAACAAATGTTGGGACCCCTTTTATAGGTGGTTAAAAAAAAGAGAATAATTTGCTTAAACAATGGATTGACCTATATATATTAGATTAGACACAAATCTAGTATAAAACTTTTCCTTTTTACTTCAAATGCTACAAGAGATATTGGATGTATAAAGATAAAATTTCACTTTTAGGTCCAAATCTCTATACTGTGATAAATTCAACGCTGGCTTCTCTCTATCTATACGACTAATCTTGATCTAAGGTAATGAGCTAATAAAGTTAAAATTAGTTCACATTCTCAACACAACTTCACTGTACACTCGCCCACCCTCTTCTTCTCTTTTATTTCTTCACCTCTTTTTTTTCTCTTCCCCTCTTTTTCTCTCTATCTTTACTTTTTCCTTTCATATTTTCTTTCTCTTACTTTTTCATAAGCCTATACGCTTACTGAATGCTATAATATATACATACAGTAGTCCCTCGCTATACCGCGCTTCACCTACTGCGGCTTCACTTCATCGCGGGTTTCTGAGGAAGTCGATCGGCAGATTTAAACAGCCCGCCAAACTCGATCTGCAGGTTTTTCAAAAAAAAAATATATATATCTAAAATTTTAAATACTGTATTTAAATACTGTATCTAAAATAAATACTGTGTGGGAAGGGTTTATAAACACTTAAAACAATGAAAATGTACCAAACAATTACAATATAAATACTTAAATAAGTACTATCAGTCGATAAATTCCCCATCGCGGATTTCACCTATCGCGGCCAGGTCTGGAACGTAACACCAGCGATAGGTGAGGGACTAACTGTATACTGTTTTGTTAAAGATCTTATTACCAACTGTTATGATTGTTTTTTATGTTTTGTATATTTGTAAATAAAAATTTTAAAGAAAAGAAAAGAAAAATAGGGACCACTTTTGATGGGAAGGTAACAGCATTCTGTGCGCCTTTGGTATTTAGTCATGCTGGTCCCATGACCCCAGAAACATCTTCGAACAGCGCTGGCTCTTTGTCTTAGAAACAGAGATGAGCACCGCCCCCTAGAGTCAGGAACGACTAGGACATATGTACAAGGGGAACCTTTACCTTTTAAAAAACTCTAAAAGACACTAATCTGTCTGTTGCTGATCATGATAAGATCTTTTTCTCCAAATGGAAACTTGGTTTGGTGTTTATCAAATCAGCTAAAGGGCACTTTTGTTTCTCAAAGAGGCACAGTGGTGCACAGTACTTTAGTCAGAACATTAAATAACTGAGTCAGAGATGAAAGCTTTGGTACAGAACGTAATATAATTCCTAAGGACAGTTGACATGGAAATCCGTGGCCAATTATGGCATTTTTTCCTCTATGTGAGTGATTTCCCCCCCAATATTAACAACTGTTATGTTGACTTTACTAAATGGTTATGCTGTGGCTTCATATTAGGGTGATTTTCTTATAGTTTTTTCTCTGAATACACATACATACACACACACACACACACACATACACACATATGCATACATGTATGTATGTATGTATGTATGTATGTATGTATTTATTTATTATTTAGATTTGTATGCCGCCCCTCTCCGCAGACTCGGGGCGGCTCACAACAAAATGAAACAATTCACAACAAATCTAAATTATAGTTTAAAATATTTAAAAAACCCATTTTACTAAACAAACATACATACAAACATATCATTCATAAATTGTATATGCCCCGGGGAGATGTCTCAGTTCCCCCATGCCTGACGACAAAGCTGGGTTTTAAGGAGCTTACGAAAGGCAAGGAGAGTAGGGGCAGTTCTAATCTCTGGGGGGAGTGGGTTCCAGAGGGCCGGGGCCGCCACAGAGAAGGCTCTTGGGGCCCGCCAACCGACATTGTTTAGTTGACGGGACCCGGAGAAGGCCCACTCTGTGGGACCTAATCAGTCGCTGGGATTCGTGCGGCAGAAGGCGGTCTCGGAGATATTCTGGTCCAATGCCATGAAGGGCTTTGAAGGTCATAACCAACACTTTGAATTGTGACCAGAAATTGATCAGCAACCAATGCAGACTGCGGAGTGTTGGTGAAACATGGGCATACCTAGGTAAGCCCATGACTGCTCTCGCAGCTGCATTCTGCATGATCTGGAGTTTCCGAACATTTTTCAAAGGTAGCCCCATGTAGAGAGCATTACAGTAGTTGAACCTCGAGGTGATGAGGGCATGAGTGACTGTGAGCAGTGAGTCCCGATCCAGATAGGGCCACAACTGGTGCACCAGGCGAACCTGGGCAATACTATCTATCTATCGATCTATCCATCGATCTATCCATCCATTTTATCCATCCATTCATCTATCCACCCACTCTGACACTTTATTTAAATAAATTTGTATATCAGTGATTGCATGACAATTGTAGATGCCATAGACTAAATAAACTACTTATGCTAATTGAATTTCAAATTTTTGCAGACAGCAACTATTGTATGAACGTCATTTGTTAAGTTCTTAATGGTGCTATAAAAAAAAATTCTGCTTCTTAATTGGTGTTGCCTGATGGAAAGTAAGTAAAACTGGGTGTAGAAATTTTACGATGTGTAAATGCTGGTAAAGAGCCTGTGAGCCTCAAGGTGGATAAAGGAGCAAGTGAAGAACTGTATGAAAACTCTATACAGTACTGACTCCTTTCATACTAGTATCATGATTCATTTTGAATTGCGGACACTTCTGCAATGATATCTCCGAGACCGCCTTCTGTCGAACGAATCCCAGCGACCGATTAGGTCCCACAGAGTGGGCCTTCTCCGGGTCCCGTCAACTAAACAATGTTGGTTGGCGGGCCCCAGGGGAAGAGCCTTCTCCGTGGTGGCCCCAACTCTCTGGAACCAGCTCCCCCCAGAGATTAGAACTGCCCCTACCCTCCTCGCCTTTCGCAAACTCCTTAAAACCCACCTTTGTCGTCAGGCATGGGGGGACTATGTATGGTATGCTTGTGTGTATGTCTGCTTAATAATGGGTTTTTTAAATATTTTATATTGTAAATTATTAGATTTGTTATAAACTGTTTTTATTGTGTTGCGAGCCGCCCCGAGTCTGCGGAGGGGGGGCGGCATACAAATCTAATAAATAAATAAATGAATGAATGAATGAAAGAATGAATGAATAAATGCTAGTATCATGATTCATTTTGAGTTGCGGACACTTCTGCAATGGATTGTTGTAGATCAGAAATCTCCAAACTTAGCAATGTTAACACGTGGCGACTTCAACTCTCTAAATTCCTCAGTCAGCATTTTTAGACACCCCCTATTGTTTGCCTTAAGAAACAAAAATGACTTTATATAAAAACATTTCGGCCTACTTTGCCACAAAGAAATGAAATTTGGGTATGTATGTCCAGAAAAATGGAAGTTGAATTTTATTTTATTTTATTTATTTATTTCTTTTATTTATTTTGTCCAATACAAATTGAGAGTTAAAGAGAATAAAAACATGTAGTAGTAAATGTCAGGGAAAGGATAGAAGAAAAGATATGAGAATAGAATACGTCAAGGAAGAATAGAGGAAAAGATATATGAATGGAAGAAAAGATATATAAAATATAGGAGGGGCAATTGGACAGGGGACGGAAGGCACACTAGTGCACTTATGCTCACCCCTTACTGACCTCTAAGGAACCTGGTGAGGTCAATCATGGTTAGTCAAAGGGAAAAATGTTGGGGGTTGGGGGTTGACACCACGGAGTCTGGTAATGAGTTCCACGCTTCAATAACTCGATTGCTAAAGTCATATTTTTTACAGTCAAGTTTGGAGCGGTTGATATTAAGTTTGAACCTGTTGCGTGCTCTTGTGTTATTGCGGTTGAAGCTGAAGTAGTCATTGACAGGCAGGATGTTGCAGTATATGATCTTGTGCAATAGAGTTGGAAAGCTTAAGAAGCATGTGTGTTAAAGTAAAGAGCTGGAATAGATATTGAAGGTTCTAATGTTTGAATGGATTGGGATTAATTAATTAATTAAATTTATATGCTGCTCAACTCCCAAGGGACTCTGGATTGAGTTGAAGCATGCTGTACACTATTACAAAAAAGCGCATGTTGAGGTGGTTGATGTTACATAAATAATGAATTAGGGTCAAAATAGTAAAGCAAACATATGAAGGAAGACCAAATGGGCTGAGAATACCAAGAAACTGTTTGTTAGAAGGAAGTAAAAAGGTTAAAGACCAAAGATAGAAACATAGAAACATAGAAGTCTGACGGCAGAAAAAGACCTCATGGTCCATCTAGTCTGCCCTTATACTATTTTCTGTATTTTATCTTAGGATGCATCTACAGTAGTCCCTCACCTATCGTTGGTGTTACGTTCCAGACCTGGCCGCGATAGGTGAAATCCGCGATGGGGAATTTATCGACTGATAGTACTTATTTAAGTATTTATATTGTAATTGTTTGGTAAGTTTTCATTGTTTTAAGTGTTTATAAACCCTTCCCACAAAGTATTTATTTTAGATACAGTATTTAAATACAGTATTTACAATTTTAGATTTAGATTTTTTTTTTGAAAAACCTGCCGATCGAGTTCGGCGGGCTGTTTAAATCTGCCGATCGGCTTCCTCAGAAACCCGCGATGAAGTGAAGCCGCAGTAGGTGAAGCGCGGTATAGCGAGGGACTACTGTATGTTTATCCCAGGCATGTTTAAATTCAGTTACTGTGGATTTATCTACCACGTCTGCTGGAATTTTGTTCCAAGGATCTACTACTCTTTCAGTAAAATAATATTTTCTCATGTTGCTTTTGATCTTTCCCCCAACTAACTTCAGATTGTGTCCCCTTGTTCTTGTGTTCACTTTCCTATTAAAAACACTATGATATGACATGAAGCAGTGCATGGATATAGTAGAAACAAGAAAAGTTTGGACCATTAGAAAGGCATGAGGGCTATAATGAAAAGTATTGATGTAAAATATTTATCCGTCCGTCCACCCACCCACCCAGTAATGATAAAATTAAGAAAAGAAGACAATAGGACAGGGACGGTAGGCACAGTGGTGCACTTATGCACGCCCCTTACAGACCTCTTAGAAAGGGGGAGAGGTCAATTGTAGATAGTCTAAGGTTAAAGGTTTTGGGGTTAGGAGTGAAATAGTCGTTAACAGGTAGGGCATTTTGGTATATGATTTTATGAACTATAATTAAGTCGGAACGGAGACGACGGAGTTGTAAGTTGTCTAAACCAAGAATTTCAAGTCTGGCGAAGTAAGATATTTTGTTGTTAGAAGAGGAATGAAGGACTCTTCTTGTGAAATATTTCTGGACTCTCTCAATTGTGTTGATGTGGGTTCCATACGAGCTGTATTCTAGGATTGGTCTGACAAATGTTTTGTAAGCTCTTGTTAGCAGTTCAAAATTACCATAGAAGAAGCTGCGAAGGATTAAGTTAACAACTCTTAAAGCCTTTTGGCAATGTTGTTGCAGTGGGCTCTAGGACTTAGGTCATTGGATATGAGTACTCCAAGGTCTTTGACAGATTGAGGGTTATCAATAAGTTTAATTCCTCCAAGTTTACATTTAGTATTCTGATTCTTTTTACCAATGTGTAAGACAGAGCATTTAGTGGTGGAGATTTGAAGTTGCCAGGTTTTAGACCATTCTGCTACGTGGTCAATGTCTTTTTGAAAGGTAGCAGCATTATCGGTGGTATTAAATAGTTTGACATCATCTGCAAAGAGAACGCAATTGCTAGTGATGCAATCGCAAAGATCGTTTATGTATAGTATGAATAGTGTGGGTCCTAAAACACTACCTCGAGGGACACCACTGTTAACAGGAGCAGGAAGAGAAGTGGCACTTCCTATTTTGACCACTTGTCTGTTAGATAGGAATGCTGTTAACCAATTGTAGATTTAGCTATTTTTTCCTTTAAAAAAAAATCTCATGCCTTTAATTTCTTTATCTTTTTGTTTCTTTTGTGGCATAATGTTGCATACCCTGAAGGAGAACATAATGGACAAATAAATATGTTTAGTTGCTTACAGCTGGAGGGCATTCCGTCAGCATAGTAGCTCTTAAATCCTGGCTATCCAGACATTTAACCTCATATTCAAGAAATAGCTTACTCAGCCTTCTGCTGTGAATATGATCAGCTTAAAGAAGCACCAAGTGGCTTGAAGTATTTTTGGAACAAGAAAAAACCAGAAAGTGTGTGACAGCAGGTGCGAGTGGAAGTATAGGTGACCTGAATTAGTGACAACACAGTGGAGTCATGAACTAAACAAATCCCACCATTAGTACAGTTGGTCCTTGACTTACAACTATTTGTTGTGACCATTCAAAATTACAGTGGTCTTAAAATGACTTAATACTGGTCTTCACATGACCATTGTCGTATCCCTGCAGCTAAAGGATCAAAATTATAGCCCTGACAACCGGCATGGTTTTATGATGGTTGCAGTGTACTGGAATCATGTGATTGTTATTTGCTGAAACACATTTAATCATATATTTCACTTAACAACAAAGCAAAAAAGGTCTTAAAATTAGGCATAACACATCTAACAACTGCTTCCCTTAGCAATAGAAGCTCTGGTGTGAACTGTGATTCTAGGTCAATAGAATAGAATAGAATAGAATAGAATTCTTTATTGGCCAAGTGTGATTGGACACACAAGGAATTTGTCTTGGTGCATATGCTCTCAGTGTGCATAAAAGAAAATATAGAATTATCAAGAATCATGTGGTACAACACTTAATGATTGTCATAGGGGTCAAATAAGCAATGAAGAAACAATCAATATTAATGAAAATCTTAGGATACAAGCAACAAGTTACAGTCATACAGTCCTAAGTGGGAGGAAAAGGGTGATAGGAATGATGAGAAAAAACTAGTAGAAATAGAAGTGTAGACTTAGTTAAAAAGTCTGACAGTGTTGAGTGAATTATTTGTTTAGTAGAGTGATGGCATTCAGGAAAAAAATGTTATTGTGTCTAGTTGTCTTGGTGTGCAGTGCTCTGTAGTGATGTTTTGAGGGTAGAAGTTGAAATGGTTTATGCCCAGGATGTGAGGGGTCAATAAATATTTTCATAATATTTCTTTTTGACTCATGCAGTATGCAGGTCCTCAATGGAAGGCAGGTTGGCAGCAATTGTTTTTTCTGCAGCTCTGATTATCCTCTGAACTCTGTGTCGGTCTTGTTGGGTTGCAGAACCAAACCAGACAGTTATAGAAATGCAGATGACAAACTCAATGTCAAGAGGTACTTAAAGAAGATCAGGTCATTTAATCTTAGTTTGTATAGCAATGAAGATGCTGTTCTAAGATACCTTTAATTTTCTTATTCCTTTTCAAATGGAATAGTTTCTTTTGTCTGAAAAGAGATATCTGGAAAGGAAAGATCAAGAAAGAAACTTGACTTGAAACTCAAAAAACTTTGTAAATGTCTGACTCAACATCAGTTTGTACAAAATAGGGTAGCTGACCTCTATGTAATGGGTGTTGATCTAAGAAGAGAATGACTGAAATATAGAAAGACCTGTTCATATAAAGATGACTCTTTTCTTAATAAAATGAGTCAACAGAATATCAATATCAGAAAATTAAAAAGACATTTATAGTAAATATTGGCAAAGTGCAGAAAAAAGCATCCCTGATAATATGTAAGTTGGGTAGGTGGTCTCTGGAGGCAGAATGGATTTCACCTTAGTTAAAGCCATCCAAGTTCCTGTTAAGAAAACATTCAAGTTTGGTACATCAAGTACGGATTTCTCTAGTGTAGAGGTTACAGACATGAAAATGTTGAAGAACTGATCAAACTTGCTTGGTGTAGAAGGAAGGTTATTTGCCTAATTCATTTCCTAGCTGAGAAATGACCATGTTAAGTTCAGAGGCAATAATTGCACTGCTATTATTAGATAGGGTTGTCTTAATGCCACAAGTCAATCAAGGGTATTATTGCACTTGTGGGCTTTGTCAAAATCATTGATAGCTCTGGTTTCTTTTATTCTTGTAATAAAGCCCTCGTATTCAATTCACATTTTTCACTGTCAGATCTAGACAAGAAAAGGGAATCCTATATAATCCTGTCGCTAATAAAATGTTGATTGTATGCTAAATTTGTTTTGCATCATTGATAAACTCTTTTTAAGGGATTGTTCTCAAAGTGATTTATTTGCTAGACAGGGATGTTTATTTCCTTTAACCTAGAATGCAAGAACAGCTTCAATCCAGGACAAAATTGCTCAAGAATTTTTAAATACGCCAACAACATGAAAAAACTGAAATAGCCACAAAACATTCATTTTAAAAATGCTATTTTTCAATGGTTGCTTAAAATGGTTTACTTCAAAATACATTACAATGCAATCACACAGTTAAAATGTATTGGGATATATTTTGTGTATAATTTGAATGAAATGGTTAGTGTATAAATTGAAGAGACTATATTTTTTTATTATTAAATCATTGCATAGCCTTTATAATTTCAGTTTATAGTAGGGGAAATTGCCAGAGTACTTATACATATGATTTCTTATTAAAATGTGAGCCTTTTCTCAATTTTCAATTAAAAAAATCAATGGATTCCAATTATTGGAATCCAATATACATATATTACACTTGAGCACATTTTTACAGAGAAATCTGAGCCAGCTATATGTAAACAAGGAATAGATATTTGAGTTTTTCTCTGTGGTATTTTCTGTTGTTTATAGAACAGGGCACTGTGGTTTTGATAAAGAATAGAAAATACTGATATTTCTACTAAAATATAATTATACAGGCTATTCATTCAGTAGATGTGATCTATTGCTATGCAAAAAAATGTTTACATTGCTACACAAAAAGCAAATGTTATAATTTGAAACATTATTAGAATGCATTGCCATTGAAATGTCAACCAATGCATGGTTGATGGAATTGCACATACAGATTACATACAAATTGCACATACAAATAGCAGTTGTCACACAATTGTTCTGTCTAAGAGTTGAATTGCTTTAGCTATTTAAAATATCCACTATCATTTATATAGAGAGCAGCAACAAAGCAACTGCAACAAAACCTTTCACTGCTTTGTGAATGAATCTACTTATTACATTTCCAAAGAAATGGACAGCTATAGAAAAATAATTATTTAGCATACAATAGTATGGTATTTTTTTTAAAAAAAAGCAGCTGGCATAAAAATGTGATATACGGCACTGTGTAATTACATCTGTCAGATTTTGGTGTATCTCATGTGAAGAGAATAGGGAAGTTATGGAAGAATGGGGATAGCAAATCAATACCAAACCAAAGTTTGTTTAGTTTTCTTATGAAGTTTCCCATGTGTATCACTGAATCAGCAATTTATGGGTTTGGGGTCTGTTATGACATTCTTCTTGCATTCCTGAGACCTTTTCACAATTTCCAGATAATCAGTAACAGAATGTGCCTTGTCTCCTTTTGTCCCTGTTCTCCGTACTGAAGGAGTGGGTCCAGCAGTCACATGGGTTGCTCCTGTCCAATCCGTTGGAACTGAGCCTAGTATTAAAAAAGAGTGCTGGATCCGCCCCTTCCCCAGAATTCGCTCAGTTCGCATATCCTGCGGTTGTATTGTGATAGCTCGTTCAACATTCTAACACCTTCCCTTCGATCCTTTCCTTCAAAAAGTAGTAAGATTTATTGTCTTTAATTATTTACTTGCACTAATTGCGCCAGCCGTTTAAAAGAAAAAAAGAAAAAAAGCGGCTAGGCTTTTTTCCTTGGGAGAAGTTGCGGTTTCGTTTTCCCCCGGCGGTTTTGCCGGTTACGATTCCTGCGGCCGCTTGTGGATTCTTCTAATCCTTTGGCCTGGAGGTCCTGGTGCAAGTATTAATCTATTGAATTATTGATTATTTATTGTATACAAAAATATTTAAGGGCTTAAGAAATACCTCCTGCGGAGTGAGACGCCTTCTAGTCTCCTGGACTTAGTCGATCGCTTCCCCTTTAAGAAATTTTACGCAGCGATCTTTTTCGGCGCGAAGGCCTTCGCGCCCTTTTTAAATCTAGGCCTCTCGTGTTGGCCCCCTGCCAGCCGTGTAGGCCTCAGTCCACCGCGTGGATCCCGGAGCGGGCCTTGGGGGTCCCAGGCTAAATTCTCCACCGGCTAAGCCTCCAACCAGAGTGCCTTGGTTTACTTAATTATAAAGTTTAGGGAGGCTGGCCCCGCTGGATTTGGGGGCACGAACTCTGGGTTTGCCCAGATTGTCCTCACGTCTCAGCAGCTTCGAGGCCTCGAAGCAGGATCCATTCCTCTTGGGAAGTCCTTGAAATTCTTCTCCTTATTATTCAGTTATTGGCTCAGCCTTGTCTTCTGTTAATTGTCAGACTATGGCTTCTTTTCCCAAGAGAGGCACTACCAAAGGTCCCAAAGAGGTTAGGCCTACTGGTAATTCTACTGAAGTTCCCCAGGCCTCTTCCTCCTCCTTCTCAGGCACCCATTCCTTAGCCAAGCCCACCAGGGCTGAGAAGAGAAGGGACCCAGCCCTACAAAAAATACATGATAAACCAGCCAAACTTTTAAGGTGCAGGCCCAAGTGCATATCAATCCAACCCCCCCGGAGGCCTCTAACCTGCCTCTTTCTGGGGTTCCTGTGCTATCCCTGGATGAGCCAAACCTAAATCCACCCCAACCTAACCTATGGGGTTTAGGTCCAGAGGAGCCAGATATTACCGAGGATTCCTCCCAGCCAGAACCTGCTCAGGCCCTCAGGGATCCTCCGGCTTTTCCGGCTGATTTTTCTTCCTTGCCACCGGAGTTTCAGTCTATCTTGACTATTCTGACTAACACCATTGACGCTAAACTCTCATCTTTCAATGTGCCTTCTCTGTCTCATCCCTCTCCACGCTCCTCCCGTCCCGTGAGTTCTTCTCCTTCCTACAGAGCCCCAGCCATGGAGATCTCTCACTCCTCTCAGGAAGAGGATGAGGACGTGGATGCAGAAGAGGATGATGACCCATTTCAGCGTCTGTCGGAAGATGAGGAATCTCAGATTAAGATTCCAGCCCCAGCTGCTATCTTTCCTTCGCAGCTTTTCAAATCTCTCCTGCTTAAAGCTAGAGTATCCACGGGGCTAGCCGGGCAAGAAAAACAGGCTACTTCTTCCTCAGATCCTCCGGAGGATAATCTTCCCTTTTTTCATGAAAGAACAGGAAGACAATGAGGTAATTCCTATGCCCAAGTTGTTTACGGATGCCTTGCTTAAACAGTGGGACCACCCAACTGCTGGCTTTACTCCCACTCCCAAGGACTAGAAGCTCTACAAGCTCTCCTCCGTCTATGAGGAACTCCTAACATGTCCCAAGCCAGATGAACCAGTGAAGACTCTCCACTCGACTGCCGCCATGCCTGGCGAAGCAGAGGAGGTCCTCCGGCCAGAGGACAAACGACTTGAGCAATGCTCAAAAGGAGTCTTCTTGCAGACTCATGGGCCTTTAAGAGTGCTGCAGCGGCATCCTTCTTTTCCAGAGCTATGCTCTTGTGGCTTCGTCAGCTCCAACCACACCTGCCTCCAGATGACTTACGGGGCCAACAGGATTTCAACAAAATCTTCGCAGCTGCCCAATATGTAGCAGATGCTACCCTCCAATCTTCCAGATTTGCAGCCAGGTCAGTAGCAGCCTCCACAACGGCCAGAAGACTTCTATGGCTCCGCCCTTGGCAGGCGGGAGTAAGACAGAAGTGGCAGTTAGCCATGGGTCCGCTGAAACGTGACCTCCTCTTCGGAGACCTTCTGGACCCTCTCCTTACAGAGACCACAGACAAGAAAAAGGTCTTGGGACCTACCACCTAGAAGGCCCCTAAACCGTAGCCTTTTCGGCGCACAGGGCGTCTACAGGATCAGGGCTTCGCATTTCAAAGGAGTCCAGGTCAGTTTTCCCTTCGGTTTCGATCCCAATCTAGAACCACCAGGGGCAGAGGTTCCCGTTATCAGAGAGGATCCTCTTCTACCAGGGCTTCCAAAAGAGCCAGATGGTAAGTTTTCCTCCTTTCCCATAGGCGGTCGCCTAGCCTGGTTCTCGTCCGCCTGGCACCGTTCTTGTAAGGACCCCTGGGTCATTGACACTGTGGAAAGGAGCCTAAGGTTAGAGTTCATTTCACCTCCCCCTAACCGTTTTATTTCGTGTCCTTCTCCCAGTTCCCCTCCATCTCGTATCCGAATGGAGGAGGCTATTTCTCATTTGTTGACTATTAGAGCTTTTCAACCGGTCCCCTCTCTCCAGAGAGGTTTAGGCTTTCTCCCATCCTCTTCATGGTCCCTAAGACCTCTGGAGGCTGGAGAGCCATCTTAGATCTAAAAAAATTGAACCGGTTCATAAAATATAGGATTTCAAAATGCATTCCTTATCTTCCATTTTTAGCAGCTCTACATCGGGGAGACTTTATGGTGTCTCTGGATCTCACGGAGGCCTTCCTCCATATCCCCATTGTCAAGATCCATAGGAAATTTCTGCGCTTTGCCTTTCAAGGCAGGCATTTTCAGTGTATGGCCATGCCATTTGGGCTCTACTCAGCTCCCAGAGTCTTCACTAAACTCTTGGGATCCTTGGCGGCTCATATCCGGGCTTCTCCCATTCATATTTTATGTTATTTAGATGACATTTTAATTCATGGAAATTCCAGAACTGGGTGGCGGCAGACCTCTCTTTTACCATTTCGGTTCTACAGAATCATGGTTTCTCCATAAATCTTAAAAGGAGCCACCTTGATCCATCCACTTCCATTCTGCATCTGGGAACTATCATTAATTCTGAGTTATCCCAGGTTTTCCTCTCCACTGAGGGAAAACGCAGCCTTTTGGATCTCATTGCTCGCATCCTGCCCCAGCAATCTACCTCCATTGCCACCCTATCTTCCCTTTGGGTAAAATGGTGTCATCTATTGGTATTGTTCCCTGGGCCTGTCTTCACGCCAGGGAACTACAGTGGCTTCTATTACCTCCCAGAGATCGGGCCACAGCAACTCGAATCGTCGCCATTCCTCCGACGGTTCGCAGATCCCTCAAGTGGTGGACTTCTCCAGCCCTAGACAAGGGATCTCCCTTCCAGTGCCCGACCAGTTGTAGTCATCACAGATGCCAGCCTCTCGGGCTGGGGAGCCCACGCCCAGGGTCTTTTAGCTCAGGGCTCATGGGCACTGGAGGAGGCTTCCAGGCCCATCAATTGATTAGAATTAAGAGCCGTGTCTCTAGCTCTAAAACAATTCCAATCTCACATCTCCAACCAGCATGTGCTGATTTTCACCGACAATATAGCCACCAAAAGCCATATTTGCAGACAGGGAGGCACAAGAGCCTAGGCCCTCAGGAGGGAGGCCCTGAAGTTAGGCCTTTGGGCAGAGAAGAATCTCCAGTCGCTTCTAGCCGACCACATCTCGGGGAGCCTCAACGTCCAAGCGGACTGGCTCTCGCGAGCGACCATAGATCCAGGCGAGTGAAATCTCCATCAGTCACTGTTCCACCAAGTCTGCCTCAGGTTCGGCCATTCAGTGTTGGATCTATTGGCGACCAAAGCCAATGCCCAGCTCCCTCACTTCATCTCCAGGTTCCCGTCTCCGGGAGCAGAGGCAATCACTGCCCTCAGGAGTCCTTGGCCTCCAGGTCTATTGTATGCTTTTCCTCCATTTACAATTCTGCCTGACGTGATCAACAAAATCCTCCTGGAGAAGGCCCGAGTAATTCTGATTGCCCCTCACTGGCCTCGCAGGCCCTGGTTCGCGGACCTCCAACAATGTCCGTCCAGGACCCCTGGCAACTCCCCGTTTCGGAGGATATGTCGCGACAGGGGGCCTCCTTCCATCCAGACCCAGAGTGGTTTCACCTCACCGCCTGGTTATTATCCGGAGGGACTTAGACCTGCGAGGGTATGACCCGGACACAGTGGAAATCATCCTGAAGTCTAGAAGAGGGTCTACCAACCGGATCTACGACCATACTTGGTCCAAATTCCATCAGTGGTGCTTGCAGAAGGGCTTATCTCCCCTGTGTCTTCCCACCCACAGGATAATCACCTTCCTCATGAAAGGCTCCCACCAAGGCCTCTCTACCAGCACCATCCGCCGACACCTGGCCGCCATCTCTTCCGTCTTGGCGGGGCCTCGCAGGCAGCCCCTCCGCTCCCTTCCAGAAATCCAAGAATTTCTAAGAGGAGTGGCCAACTTCAGGCCTTCTAAGATCCACAGATATCTCACCTGGGACTTGCCACGGGTTCTCCACTCTCTTACTCAGGCACCTTACGAACCCCTGAACTCTGCGTCCCTCAGGTACCTATCCTTCAGGGTAGCATTCCTGGTGGCGATTACATCCGCCCGACGCATATCTGAGTTGGCAGCCCTTTCTATCAGACAGGACCTTTGTCAGTTTCACCAGGACAAGGTGGTTCTGCGACTGGACCCCACCTTTCTACCAAAGGTCAGTTCCATGTCCCACAGATCTCAGGATATCATATTACCTTCCTTCTGCCTCCAACGAGAGCATCCCCTGGCAACTAGATGGCACACTCTGGATCTCACTAGAGCGCTAAAGGTTTATATCCAACGCACAAGACCCATCCGGAGGTCTGAAGCACTCTTCATAGCCTACCATCCCAGATCCTTGGGATCCAGAGTGTCTTCTACAGTAATAGGTCGTTGGATCAGAGGGACCATCTCTAAGGCCTACGAGACAGCTTCCCTTTCCATTCCAAGGAATATTACAGCGCATTCCACCAGAAGTGCTGCCACATCTGCCGCTTGGGCGACTCAGGCTCCGTTGGAAGAAGTCTGCAAAGCAGCCACTTGGGCCTCGCCAAATTCCTTCATCAACGATTCGTACGCATCAGCGGACGCTGCCTTTGGCAGAAGAGTACTCCAATCCGTTATCTCTCACGATAGCTATGTACTCCCACCCTAGGGACCTATCTCTTGGGTATGTCCCATGTGACTGCTGGACCCACTCCTTCAGTACGGAGAATAGGCGTTGATTGCTTACCTGAACGCCTCTTCTCGTACGGTGAGTGGGTACAGCAGTCACTTCCCTCCCTTTGTGTGGTCTTCTTTACCTTCTATTCTATTTTCTTATAACACATGAGAGTTGAACATTAAAGAGCTTCACTACTGAGCCTAGTCTATGGATTCGCGAATTCTGGGGAAGGGGCGGATCCAGCACTCTTTTTTAATACTAGGCTCAGTTCCAACGGATTGGACAGGAGCAACCCATGTGACTGCTGTACCCACTCACCGTACGAGAAGAGGCGTTCAGGTAAGCAATCAACGCCTATTCTGTGAATCCTGGAAAAGTTTATTGCCAGTATAGAAGCAGATATAGTTCTCCTGTTTTGTGTTAAACTTTGTTTCTACGATAATGAAATTTAAAACAATGGATTTGGTGGTGGAGAAACACATCTGAAAAACCTTATTCAGCTTCTAAATTTGGAATCTTAATTCCAGTTCTTGCTATATTTATTTATTTACTTACTTTAGATTTTTAAAAAATCCTATCTTTTATTTCTTTCAAAAATAACTCAAGGTGACAAAAAAACCCCTAACGTTTTTGATTTAATGCAGCTCATTTTGTGACCACTCAAAGTTACAACGGCAGTGATATAATTTTTCACACTTACACCCATTGCAGCATCCCCACGATCAAGTGATCAAATTTCAGATATTTAGCAACTGACTCATATTTCAATAGTAGGGGTGTCAAACTTGCGGCTAGCGGGCCTGATGCATCACGTGCTGGCCACGCCCATCCCATTTAGTGAAGGAGGTGAAAGTCACGATATGTCACGGGATAGCAATGTGACACCGCGAGTTTGACATTCCTGCACTAAAACGTTTCTTGCTACATTTATTTTATGGAACATAAGAAGAGCCATGCTGAATCAGGCCAAAGCCCATCGAGTCCAGCATTCTGTGTCACACAGTGGCCCACCAATTGTCCTTGGGGATCTTGAGCAGAAAGAGAAGGCAAAACTCTCCCTTTCCCTCGATCCGCAACAAATGGGACCCAAAGGAATCCTGCCTGCTTCAACCAACATAGAGGCGGCACATTGACATCCGTTTCAATAACCACCAATACCCTTGGCATCCATGAATCTGTCTAATCCTGCCTTGAAGCTATCAAGGTTGACAGCTGTCACGACCTCTTCTGGAAGTGAATTCCATAAACCAACGACCTTCTGGGTGAAGAAATATTTCCCTTGATTTGTCCTCGCTTTCTTACCTATGAGCTTTAGGGAGTGCTCCAACGTCCTAGTAGAAACATAGAAACATAGAAGACTGACGGCAGAAAAAGATCTCATGATCCATCTAGTCTGCCCTTATACTATTTTCTGTATTTTATCTTAGGATGGATATATGTTTATTCCAGGCATGTTTAAATTCAGTTACTGTGCATTTATCAACCACGTCTGCTGGAAGTTTTTTCCAAGGATCTACTACTCTTTCAGTAAAATAATATTTTCTCATGTTGCTTTTGATCTTTCCCCCAACTAACTTCAGAATGTGTCCCCTTGTTCTTGTGTTCACTTTCCTATTAAAAACACTTCCCTCCTGGACCTTATTTAACCCTTTAACATATTTAAATGTTTCGATCATGTCCCCCCTTTTCCTTCTGTCCTCCAGACTATACAGATTGAGTTCATGAAGTCTTTCCTGATACGTTTTATGCTTAAGACCTTCCACCATTCTTGTAGCCCGTCTTTGGACCCATTCAATTTTGTCAATATCTTTTTGTAGGAGAGGTCCCCAGAACTGAACACAGTATTCCAAATGTGGTCTCACCAGCACTCTATATAGCGGGATCATAATCTCCCTCTTCCTGCTTGTTATAGATAGTATTGTGTGACAAGAGAAAAGAATGTTTCTCTATTCACCTTTTCTATCCCATGCATGATTTTATACACTTCAATTAAGTCACCACTTAAACGCCGTCTTTCAAGGCTGAAGAGACCAAGGCGTTGCACCCTGGTTTCATAAGGGGGGTGCTCCATTTCCTTGATCATACTTGTTGCCCTTTTTTGCACCTTTTCCAGTTCTATTACATTCTTCTTGAGGTGAGGTGACATTATAGGTGAGGTGACAAACTCCTTAAAACCCACCTTTGCCGTCAGGCATGGGGGAATTGAAACACCTCCCCCGGGCTTGTTCAATTTTATACATGGTATGCTTGTGTGTGTGTCTGTTAGTATATGGGGTTCTTTTAAATCTTTAAATATTTTAAAGTTATTTGAATTATTTATGATTTGTTATATCTTGTTGTGAGCTGCCCCGAGTCTTCGGAGAGGGGCGGCATACAAATCTAAATAATAAATAAATAAATAAATAAATAAATAAATAAATAAATAAATAAATATCTATCCTTCTTGAGGTGAGGAAAATGACCAAGCGCCAGTATTTGCAACTAGTATTTTTCAATATGTTTGGTAAAATAGTATGTCAAGTTGCATATACCATGCCTAGATGCTTTATTAAGCCATTTCCATTTTTCTTCATGTGGAAAGAACATCTATTTGAAAAGATGAATGATATTGGAAATTCCAGCTATAATTTTTATCCTCTTCCCTCTTTTGTTGGCAAATTGCTAGTTTTAATGCTGAAATTTTATTTCCTCTCAATTTCTTGCCTTTTTCTATTCCCTGGTTCCTGTCCTTTTAGTGTCTGTGAATTTATGTCATCCAAAAGTCTATTTTTTTCCCTTGCTTGTCATTTCCTTGCTGTACATGTCCAGGTTCTGTAAACGTTTCCTGCTAAATTAAACTTCCTAAATGAATTGGTTAAAATTGTATTGATTTCATTAAATAGGTTTATTGTTAGTACTGTATGCCTTTCCAGATCCAGTCAAAATTACATTTAGAAGAAAAGTATTATCTAAATTCAGTTGTTAACATTGGTATGAGACAGTTTCTAACTTCACCTTTTATGCAGAATTGTTATAAGGTTGGTTCAGCATTTTATTCTTAGCTGGACATGATGGAACATTTAATGGATAATGTACCTATCAGACCAGAAAAATAGTATCACTATTTTTGGGAGGTTCATTGTGATTTCAGTGACCAGACTCCATGAAAATGTGTAATTTCATGGCCCCTCTAATGCATGAGATAGCTTTGTACTAAGTGAAAGGGGTCAAACTCAAGGCCTCTGGGTCAGATCTGGCTCACAATGTGGTTAGATCTGGTTTGCAAGACCAGCCTGAAAGCACTTCGGCCCCAGCCTAGGTCAGCCAGGTGCTGATCTACAACTTTGTGGTGACCATCCAGACTGGAAAAGTGGGACCACCCTGGAACTAGCAAGGGGCCGTCTACCCTGTGGTTGCACGCTGGATACAATGGATCCCTTGGTCCCACCTGGGCCACTACAGGTGCCTTCCGATGTGAGCGACATCAAGTTGCCCCCCCCCCTCCCATGGCCATGTCCACCCAGTTAGCTGTGACTACCCAATCTGGCCCCCAGAGGCCACAACGCTGATGCAGCCCTACAAAGATGTCAAGTTTGACACCCCTGGTCTAGCTTTAGTATAATATATATCATACCTAGCCATGGTTCTTTAACTATAGTTTGTGAATTAGAGTCACTTGTGTCAGGGGCACCTGTAATGGCCTGAGAACTCTGCCAGTGAAAATGAGCTCCTGAGTTCCGTTTTCAGCTGTGATAGCCTCCTGCAACGTTCTGCCAGCGAAAACAGAGCTTGGGAGGGTTGCATCATTTTCTCTGGCAGAGACATTACAGGGCAGTCGTTTGCTGTTTATAGAGTGGCCCCATGAATCAAATCTAAGCACCCTGTGGGCCGGATGCAGGGGCCTTCAATTTGATACCGCTGTTCTAGAGCTTCCTTCTCATTTTCAACATAGTCTCTCATTTGATGAGGACATATATGAGAACTTTTTTCCTAGTAGAACCTTACCGGAGTTTCAAAGTACTGTTGCATAAAGGACTTATACAAAGACTAAAAAAAATTTCTTAAGAAAATTGGCTTTTTGGGAGATTGGAATTGAATGGCTTCCCTTCAACTAGATGGAGCTTCTGGCAAAAATATTAAAATAAACAAAAAGGCAAATAATCAAAAGTTTTTTTTTATTTGCTGGGCAAATTAGAGTTTGTTAATGTATGGAGTCAGTATGATGGCGGTTCAAGAGTCTATGTATATTAGGCATTTCTCTGGAGAAACAGATAAATACTTAAAGGACCAAAATTTGCCAAGGATTGGAGAGGAACAGAAACGTATAACAATAAGGACATTTATGAAGCTATAAAAAGATTAAAACAAGAAAGGTGTTTGTATCAGATAAATGACCAGGTTCTTATTATAAATGTTTTGAGAATGAACTTTTGCAACCTCTACAAAATACGATGGATTTTATTTTACAGAGAGGAAGGACCCCGGAGAATTGGGAAAAGACCAAAATACTGTTACGATAATATCTAAAGATGTACAAGATTTCACTTTAAAAATAAACTATAAACGGACACCATTATTGAATAATGAATACAAGTTGTTTTCAATATTGGCTGATAAGTTGAAAATAATTTTGCAATAATTTACCTAAAAGATTGTTATCTTGCAGTTTCTAAACAATAGGCAACCATAAATGGCTAATATGTCACACAAGATACTAGAATTTTTGCCAAGGGAAATGCTAAATAAAATAAATTGGATAGGGCAGTGATGGTGAACCTATGGCATGGGTGCCACAGGTGGCATGTGGAGTGATATCTGCTGGCACACGAGCTGCTGCCTTAGCTCAGCTCCAGTGTGCATGTGTGTGCCGGCCAGCTGATTTTTGGGTCACACAGAGGCTCTGAGAGAGAGTTTTTGGCTTCCAGAGATTTGCTGGGGGGATGTGAGAGGGAGTTTTTACCCTCCCCAGACTCCAGGAAAGCCTTTGGACCCTGGAGAGGGTGAAACATGAGCTTCTGGGCCCTCCAGAAGTTGTGAAACAGGCCATTTCCGGCCTCCAGAGGGCCTCCAGGGGTTGGAGGAAGCTGTTTTTCACCCTCCACAGGCATTGAATTATGGATGTGGGCACTTGTACATGCGTGATAGCGCACGCCCAGGCTCTTGGCATCTGAGAAAAAATAGGTTCGCCTTCACTGGGATAGAGTGTGGGTTTAAATTGTTTAACGATTTAAACAAACAAACAAACAAACAAACAAATATTATTTACTGTTATCAGAAAGATTTAAAGTAGGCAAAAGAGTTTATGGTACAGGTAGTCCTGGAGTTATGATCACAACTGAAACTAAAAATCGTGTGGCTAAGTGAAACATTTATTTATTTATTGAGTTTTGCTCCATTTTATGATCTTGTTTGCCATGGTTGTTAAGTGAATCACTGTAATTGTAAAGATAGTAACACATGTTTGTTAAGTGAATCTGGTTTCCCCATTGACTTTGCTTATCAGAAGATGGCAAAAGGTGATCACATGACTCCAGGATACCTCCCCAAGTCCCGTCGACTAAGTAGTGCAGGTTGGTGGGACCACTGGGGAAGGCCTTCTCTATGGTTGCCCGACTCTATGGAACCAATTCCCCCCCTGATGTTTGTATTGCTGCCACCTACTGGTCTTCAGAAAGGCAGTGAAGACATGGCTTTGCCAACAGGCCTGGAGGCTGTGAATACTACCATCCATCACGTCCGAATTGTGTTGATTGGATAGGTATCAGTAATGGGCTTCCCCCATAGGGTAGGGGAAGCAGTGAGGATAGTAAGTTTATGCACTATTTATTGAATACTCAATAGTTTTTTTAATTGTCCTTCCTTCCTTAATGTCTTAGTATGATCCTTAATTACTTTTAAATTAATAAATAATTAAATAGCATGTTTTTACCCATAAATACATTAATCATTTTAATCATTATCTAGAACTGAACTTTTATAGCAATTAAAGAAAATTGAGCTACTTGCCTAATCTGTTATCATACTGAACCTTGTGGATTCAGTACAAAACCTTAAAATGTTACTGTGCTACTCAACAAATAATGCTGTCTATCATTTGCTCCTTTTTGTGACTATTCAAATAATGTGACTTAATCAACTGAAAAACAGTTATTTGCACTTATTTGTAAACTTACCTTGGTCGGTAAACCACTCCCACCCAGTCACATGATCTTTAAGCCACCCCCAGTCACATGATTGTCAAGCCATTCATACCTGGTCACATGGCTGGGAAGACTACTCCTACCCAGTCACAGCTGCCTTGAGTCCTTCGGGATTGGGCGGCATAGAAGTAGAATAAATAAATAAATAAATGACCATCAAGCCACACCCACAAAATAAGCCAAGTCCACAGTGTGGAACTAAAAATTTTGGCAGCCCATCAACTGATAGGTGTGTATGTTTGATTGATTGGATTGCTGCGGGTTATTACAGGATTTTATTGTTTTTATTATTTTAATGTGTTTAATATTGCCTTCTTTTATTATTGTATTATATTGTGTTTTATATTGTTGTCAGCAGCCTTGAGTCCTACGGGATTGGGCAGCATAGAAGTCAAACAAACAAACAAACATGCAGGATGAAGTGATATAGCATTCTAAACATTTGCAGGTACAGTAAGATACGTATAGTATGTCATCGGTCAAATTTTTAGAATAGCTTTTTAGTTGTGAATGTGAATAACTTCTGCTGGGGTTAAAAGTGTATGAAAATTATGGTATGATGGCACCAACCCAAGAAATGTGCTTTCATCTTCCTAGGATTACATAGTGAAGACAGTGAATTAGCAAGTGGTGAACACTGGAACTTGGTTTTCCAGCTGTTGCTTGCTATATTTTATTAACCTTTCCAAAGGCTAAAGAGTGAAGGCTGTGCATATTTTCCTTATGAAACCAATATAGGAACCGTCACTTATTAGTTATGTTTTTTGATTAAATACATATCCTGTTTTCAACATCCTTCTTTTTTGATAATTCCACTTTTTCCTATCTTTACCCAGGCCTTATTCTAGACCTGGAATTAATTAATTTATTTTATTTATTTTATTTATTTTATTTATTTTATTTATTTTATTTATTTTATTTATTTTATTTATTTTATTTATTTTATTTATTTTATTTATTTTATTTATTTTATTTATTTTATTTATTTTATTTATTTTATTTATTTTATTTATTTTATTTATTTTATTTATTTTATTTATTTTATTTATTTTATTTATTTTATTTATTTTATTTATTTTATTTATTTTATTTATTTTATTTATTTTATTTATTTTATTTATTTTATTTATTTTATTTATTTTATTTATTTTATTTATTTTATTTATTTTATTTATTTTATTTATTTTATTTATTTTATTTATTTTATTTATTTTATTTATTTTATTTATTTTATTTATTTTATTTATTTTATTTATTTTATTTATTTTATTTATTTTATTTATTTTATTTATTTTATTTATTTTATTTATTTTATTTATTTTATTTATTCTTTGTCCAATATACAATACATATGAAAGAGAATAGACATTAAGTAATATATATAATGATAAGAAGAGAAGTAGGAGGAAAGGAGAGAAAATGTATGATATATGAGATAAGGAAAGAAGATTGGACAGGGAACGATAGGCACATCAGTGCACTTATGTTTGCCCCTTACTGGCCTCTTAGGAACCTGGAGAGGTCAATCGTGGAGAGTCTTAGGGAGAAATGTTGGGGGCTGGGGGCTGACACCACTGAGTCTGGCCATGAGTTCTTTTGGATCCTTCTAGGTCTGAAATGTTTTATTTATTTAATTTATTTATTTATTTTATTTGTCATACAAATATAGTATTGTATTGTAGTATGTTTAACATAATATAAATATAAAGTAGAGATAGAAAAGATAAAAAGACATTAGGACAGGAACGGTAGGCACAAAGGTGCACTTATGCACGCCCCTTACAGACCTCTTAGAAAAGGGGAGAGGTCTATTGTAGGTAATGTAAGGTTGAAGATTTTGGGATTGGGGGAAGAAACAACAAAGTCCGGTAGTGAATTCCAGGCGTTGACCACTCTATTGCTGAAATCTTTTTTTCTGCAGTCTAGTTTGGAGCAATTTACATTTAGTTTGTATCTATTGCATGCTCTTGTGTTGTTGTTAAAGGTGAAGTGGTCGCCAACAGGGAGTACATTGTGATGTATGATTTTATGAACATCAGTTTAATCAGTTCGGAGGCGGTGCAGCTGTAAATTTTCTAAACATAGTAATTGACATCTGGAAGAGTAAGGTAATTTGTTGCGTGAGGAGAAGTGGAGGACTCTTCTTGTGAAGTATTTCTGTATTCCTTCAATTGTATTAATGTCTGTTATGCAATGTGGATTCCATACAGGTGAGCTGTATTCAAGAATTGGTCTGACAAATGTTTTGCATGCTCTGGTTAGTAGATCGGTGCTGCTAGAGAAGAAGCCACGTAGAATTAAGTTTGTGACTCTTAGTGCTTTATTGGCAATGCTGTTGCAGTGGGCTCTGGCACTTAGGTCATTGGAAATGATGTCCTAGCAATTTCAACACATGGGATAGTGAATTTGAGATTCAGTCAGGGAAGTGACAGGTTTTTAGCATTTTAAGAAAACATGATTTTGATGAGACAGACAGTGGGGAATACTTTGTTCTATGACGTGCCTTGATTGAATCTGGATTAAAATATTGATGAAATCTATTTGATCTGTGATTTCACGCAATCTCACCATCTCTGCAGCTGCTATACATTATACTCTCCCAATCTCCATTCTATTCTATTGTAGATGCAATAATTACTTCCTCAAATCAAGTAACCTTTAGATGTTTCAGGATTGCAATTCTTTGAATTCCCTAGGAATTTTTAAACAATACATCCTGCTCCATGTTGGGAAACTTATTGTTTTCCCCATTCTCAACATTCTTACCATTTCTGCCTTTTGCTTCATCTCTGCCATGAAGCATCATTCTTTGCCATTTATTTTGAGAGGAAATAATGTTAGCAGTACTCTAATAAACTAGTTTTAGGTGCCGGGGATGGGGAGATACGGCTTTTAGCAACAAGAGAATTGTTTCTGTCTAACAGAACAAGTTCACTGTCAACAAACTTTATATATTAGATTTTTCCAGGAATTCATATCAACTAATACTTTTTCTCTCCTTTCTGTTCAAGGGAGAAACTACTAACGCTTTTCTCTTTCATTATTTCTTCTCCCTAGGTTTTTAATCCAGGTAGTCCTTGACTTGTTTGACTGATGGATTGATTGATTTAATTTACATTGCTGCCTATTTGCCCATGGCGACTCAAGGCAGTTTACAAAATATAAAACCACATTTAAAACAATAAAAACTAACAAAAAGAATCAAATAAATTATTATAGTACAATATAACATAATCACACACCCCACCTCCTTCCCTGGCGATAGCAGGTCACACGATCCATTTAATGGGCTCCATCCTGCTCTGAGTTCCTTTCCGCTGACAGAACCAGGTATTCAGCGCCTTTTGGAAGAGTATTATGACCACAATTGAGCCCTAAATTTCTGTTGCTGAGACAGTTGCTAAATGAATTTTTGCCTCCTTTTACAACCTTTCTTTACATAGTTCTTAATTGAATCACTGCAAATGTTAAGTTAGTAAGCCGGTTGTTAAGTGAATCTGCCTTCTCCATTGACTGCTTGTTAGTTGTGAATAGTTGTGAATAAACATTGTGCATTGTTTATATTTGTATTTTGAAAATGGTATGATACTCATAACAGGTAAGAAAAATATATGAAAATTCCATTAATTTCAAATGCATATTCTTTTAAATTAAATTTGTGTGAGGAGTTATACCTTTAATTTCAAATTCCAAATCTGGTTGTAGATGATTGTTTATCTCCTCTCTCACCTACAATTAATAAATCAAGTATAATTTTCTGTTAGAAGTACGGTATTTGAAATATAATTGTAAGGATTTTAATACGACTGTTTATCTTTGGTTTTGAATATTATGCATGATGTTTGCTAAACAGAAAGTAATTGACAAGAGGGACATTTGTTAGTCAAGTGTGCTAAGTAATCTTGACATTACTCTTTTCTCAAACTTAGATTTAAAACTGTAATAATGAGATTTAATTAGCTAAAGATTTTTATCTTGCAGCTGCTTTGATTTTGCATTCCTGGTATTTGAATATAATTGTGGTAGAATTACAAGGTCATTCCTTCTGCAAACACATTTGGAATTGATAAGAGTTATATCTCACACGGGAATATACCTGAGTTCTGTTTTGTAATTATTTCATACATTTCCCACACTGATAAAAGATGTCCTGATTTTTGGCAAGCAAATATGTATGGCATATTCCACCCCAAGGATCAGATACCCACAGAGATGTTGAGGATGAACATGACTGGAAGCTCTATCTTTACTATGTTTCAGAAAACATAACAGTTTCTTGAGTGAATTTATGCCAGATTAGAACTAAAATTCTTCATAATTCATTGCACGATCACCTTCCCAGAATCGGCAATCTCAAATATATTATCTCTATTCTCTGTAGATAATGTTCCTATCAGTAGGTTCTGTTACCAAGAACATACACATTACAAATGGCAAAAGACTAGAATTCACCTTTGGAAACAGAAGAAAGAGTTTGTTGTTCAAATTGAGGGATCACTACAAATCCAGAATGTGAATTTTATAGCATTCAGTGGGACACAATCAGCTTGTCAATGCCACTGATTATCCTCCCCAGATGATCTCTGGACTGTGATGGAAACTGTGAGACATTCATTATACTGTTGTTTGGTTAACAGCTGTAAAGATGCAGCACCAATACTTCCTGATTGGGAGACAATCAGTTGTAAGAGTGGTTTTCTGTAGTATCAGCTGCGCTAGGGTTTTTTTTAACCAGTAAATGTGCCATTACATGATTCTGGCCCTATTTCTATCCCCAAGATTGGCAGGAGTTTCTCTTCTATTAAAGGCCCCCAAAAGAGGAAGAAACAGGGAACCAAAAATGTTGGTTTAGTTACTAAGGATAACCAAATATTCTGGACCTCGTAAGGATAAACAGAAGGCAGCATTGAAGGTTTGTATACTTTTCAGATTCAAACATATTTAGATCTTTAACCCATGCTTAGGTGGGTTGCTCCCAGTTCGGATTGGTTCTTAGAACTGATAATGCGAACTGGTGGCAAAATTATTTATAACCAACTACTGCTTTAGACACTCAAGGGAAAAAATGAGTAGCATGGAGAGAATTACAAGGACAACATTACTTTCCTCTCCCCCCCCCCCAACTCCATCTATATCAAAGGTTTGGAGTGTATTTATCTTGTCCTGGACTAGGAAGAGTTGGAAGTGTTCGGAAACTTCAGATCGTGCAGAATGCAGCTGCAAGAGCTATCATGAACTTTCCCAAAAATGCCCATGTAACACAACACTCCGCAGTCTGCATTGGTTGCCGATCAGTTTCCGGGCACAATTCAAAGTGTTGGTCATCACCTATAAAGCCCTTCATGGCACCGGACCAGGGTATCTACGAGACCGTCTTCTGCCGCATGAATCCCACCGACCGGTTAGGTCCCACAGAGAGGGCCTTTTCTGGGTCCCGTCAACAAAACGATGTCGTTTGGCGGGGCCCAGGGGAAAAGCCTTCTCTGTGGCGGCCCCGGCCCTCTGGAACCAACTCCCCCCGGAGATTAGAATTGCCCCCACCCTCCTTGCCTTTCGTAAGCTCCTTAAAACCCACCTCTGCCGTCAGGCATGGGGGAATTGAGATATTCTTTCCCCCTAGGCCTTTACAATTTATGCATGTTACGTTTGTTTGTAGGGATGTTTGGTTTTACAATAAGGGTTTTTTAGTTGTTTTAATATTGCATTTATATGATGTTTTTATTACTGTTGTTAGCCCCCCCGAGTCTACGGAGAGGGGCGGCTTACAAATCCAATTAATAATAATAATAATAATAATAATAATAATAATAATAATAAGTCAATGTCCTCTTTTCTTTCTTATTCTCTTCCTCTTTGTATTTCACACCCGTTCCCCTTTCTTCCCTTAATTTCCTTTTTTCATTGTATTATACAATTTTTTAAAAAGGTAGTAAATTCACAGGATTGTCAAATAAGATTATTTTGGAAAATTGTTCCGTTTAACTTTGTAGCTTCCAGTTCTGCTGCCAGGAATATTTCTTCATAGCAGTGATTCTGATAACCACTTGGCTTGTTTAAAATCCATTCTGGGTTAAATTTGCCTCTGTTGGACCTTAGTGTGTTTATTAGATTGGACTGTCTGTTTATTCCTGAATAACTTGCTTTTGACTGGCAAGAACACGGAAAAATGGCCCTGCTGCAAATAAAACCATAATAATTAACAAGACGGAAAGAAAGGGTGAGCCAGCTTTGTACCAGGTGCGTTCTAGAAACTAAAATGGTTTTTAATCTAAGTGAAGCAGCTGAGGAAGATAAATCAGGACATAAAGACATTCAGTTTTGCATTCCAATGTGTGTAGTTCATGCCTCTTAAGTACGAGAATTGCTTTGAACAAAAATGATGTTTATTTTGAGTAAACTTTCACAAATCTGTTCTGTGAGTGTTGTTATTTCATTACTGTGATTATTGAATTCTTGGCTGTAATAATGGTCCTATATCTTAGAAAATAGTGTTATTTAATAGTGTTTCATCTACAGTGATACTTCGTCTTACAAGACTCTTCGAGGCACAAACCTGGGGTTTAAGATTTTTTTGCCTCTTCTTCCAAACTATTTTTACCGTACAAACCTAAGCCGCCACCACTGGGATGCACCGCCTCCGGACTTCTGTTGCCAGCGAAGCACCCGTTTTTGCACTGCTGGGATTCCCCTGAGGCTCCCCTCCATGGGAAACACCACCTCTGGACGTCTGTGTTTTTGAAATGCTGCAGAGGAATTCCAGCAGCGCAAAAATGGGTGCTTCGCTGGCAACGGAAGTCCGGAGGTGGGGTTTCCCAGTGAGGGGAGACTCAGTGAAATTGCAACATCACAAAACACGGAAGTCCAGAGGTCGGGTTTCGAGGACTTCTGTGTTTTTGCGATGCTACAATTTCGCTAGGCTCCCCTCGCTGGGAAACCCCACCTCCGGACTTCCGTTGCAGCGAAGCACCCGTTTTTGCGCTGCTGGGATTCCCCTGCTGGGATTCTCCTGCAGCATTGCAAAAACACAGAAGTTCGGAGGTGGGGTTTCCCATGGAACGGAGCCTCAGGGGAATCCCAGCAGCGCAAAAACGGGCGCTTTGGCTGGCAAAAGGGGTGAGTTTTGGGCTTGCACGCATTAATCGCTTTTCCATTGATTCCTATGGGAAACATTGTTTCGTCTTACAAACTTCACCTTACAAACGTCGTCCTGGAACCAATTAAGTTGGTTAGACGAGGTATCACTGTATTTGTTAGTTAAGTTTGGTGGTGGCAAGGTACTAAAACAATAATTTAGGAGTGCATTTGCAAACCTTTACAAGAAAACAACCTTGGGCCAGTCATTATCTTTCAGCCCAAATCAGGGGGTTGTTGTAGAGAAAGCAAGAGGAGGAAGTTGTTGATTTCTTTTACACACACACACACCAGGATTAGGTTCCCGAGGAAGTGGTTTACAGTATTCTTATGCAGAACACCTGACACATGTTGCATGTTCATATATATATTCCATTACGTTGAGCTCCTTAATGAAAGCCAGAGTATAAATCTAACCTAGAGGATGTTGACTTACAAGTCCTTTCAAGGCTGGGAACTTCTTGTGGACGAAACAGGAATGTCATTATGAATCAACTCCTTTGGCGTATAAAACTGTCACCGGATGAAAGCGTACATTAAGAAAAATATCCTAGGCATTAAGGTTGCCGATAGATAAATGTGGCAGCGTTTGACTGATAGTTGGAGGAAAGCAAAGCGAAAGGCTAAATAATATTCAGATTGAAAATAAAAGGGAAGTTACATTGCAATTGCTCATCCACTGTGGGAGATTGCCGGGAGTATATAGCACGTGTGGCATGAAAGGTCACGTTGGGTGGTTTTTCTCACAGAGTGAATAACTTGCATAAAGTTATTCCCTCCTTATCTAAAGAGACAATATGTGCTTTGCTCTATCTTGGGTGACAGCATTTGACTCTTTTTATTTTAATCTTCTCTTGCAAGGTAGATTGCATAATTCTTTTGTAGAAAACCATAAATTGGAGTTTGTTGAGCTGTCAGGTGAGAGGAAATTATGGCCAGCATGCTCCAGTCTGATTGGCTTGTAGATTCTTTAATTTGCAGAATGCTTAACGCTGATCACACAAGCTAGAGAATTATGGGAGTTTCACTTAATAATTGGGGAAGGTTTATTATCATCCTGTAGGACTATGTTAAGTATTATGGGCATCTGCAGGAACCAGAAGAATGAAATGACAAAACTTTGGGGCAATTTGATTGAGAATTTACAACTGTCCTTTTGTTTGTTTGTAGTTTATCAATCATGCAGGTTATTTAAAATACAGTACAGTAAGACCTCACCTATCGCGGGTGTTACGTTCCAGATCTGGCTGCGATAGGTGAAATCCGCGATGGGGAATTTATCGACTGATAGTACTTATTTAAGTATTTATATTGTAATTGTTTGGTAAGTTTTCATTGTTTTAAGTGTTTATAAACCCTTCCCACACAGTATTTATTTTAGATACAGTATTTAAATACAGTATTTACAATTTTAGATTTTTTTTTTTTTGAAAAACCTGCCGATCGGGTTCCGCGGGCTGTTTAAATCTGCCGATCAACTTCCTCAGAAACCCACGAACCAGCAAAGATCCGCGAATGATTTTTCTCATTAATATTTCTTGAAAACCCGCGATGAAGTGAAGCCGCAGTAGGTGAAGCGCGATATAGCGAGGGACTACTGTAGTTCATTATTCCTGCCCATATGTTACATTTAACTTAAAATAAGATTAAAATGAGAGCTATTTTGGTACAGAAGTTAAAGCAATGCTACAACTGGGAGATCATGAGTTTTAGTCCTACCTTGGGCATGAATCACGAGTTTGCTGACCTGGGCCAGTTATTTTCTCTCAGCCCTAAGAAGGAAGCAATGACAAATCTCTTGCCAAGAAAACTGCAAGCACCTGTCCAGGTAGTTTCCAGAAGTCTTGATTAGTTGGACTTGAGTCTGAATAAATATGCAAGATTGGATTGTAAACATGTCAGGCTGTTCAAGAATGGGAAGATAGTGGCTGGCTTCATGCTAAGCCAAGTATACCAGTAGTGGGTTTGCCCGTGCAACACTTCTGGGCATGTGCAGAAGCGCCCCGGGCAGGTGGGCGGAGCCTCCCACCACTGGCGGTACCAGTTCTTAGAACCTGGCTGAATCAGGAGCTACCCCCTGCTGAAATATACCTATACAGGTAATCATTGATTTACAACTGTTCATTTAGTGACCGTTTAAAGTTACAACAGCACTGCAAAAAATGACATGATTGCTTTTCACACTTATGACTGTTAATAGCATCTGCATGGTCTGTGGAGAGGGGCGGCATACAAATCCAAATAATAATAATAATAATAATAATAATAATAATAATAATAATAATGGTCATGTGATCAAAATTCAGACAATTGGCAACTGGCATGAATTTATAACAGTTGTAGTATTCCCGTATCTTGTGCTCATCTTTTACAATGGACAGTGTTGTGCAATGATTTGACTGACGAGCAAAGTCAATAGGGAAGCCAGATTCATTGTACAACTGTGTTACTAGGTTTAGCAACCTAGAAATAAGAAATTTCCAGACAGAACAATTAATCAGTGGAACAGCTGAAAAAGTGGAAGCTTTTAAGAAGAGATTGGATAACAATATGTCTGAAATGGTATAGGGCAGCGATGGCGAACCTTTTTTGATTCACATGCCGAAAGGTGTGTGTGTGTGTGTGTGTGTGTGTGTGTGTTTGCTAGCCCATGTCCACACCCCTTTCCTTCTCCCCCCACATGCGCACACTACCCCTCCACATGCACACAGGCCTTTCTGAAGTTTGGTAGGTGAAAAAAAATACCCAAACGGGTAAACCGGAAGTTTGGGAAAACACGCTTCCAGTTTGCCACTGTGCTGTTTTTTGCACCCCGGGACTTCAGGAGGCTTCCCTGAACCCTTTGGAGTGCAAAAAACAGCACAATGGCAAAACAAAAGTCTATTTTTCTAAACTTCCAGTTTGTCTGTTAGATGATTTTTTTTTTTGCCTCCGGGGCTTCAGGGAAGCTTCCCTGAAGCATCCAGAGGGTAAAATGGCATTTCCCAAGGCCAAAAATCAGCTGGCCATTGCGCTCATACACAGGGCTGACACCATGCAAAGTCTTGCGTGCCCTTCAATATGGCTCCATGTGCCACCTGTGGCTCCATGTGCCATCATGGGTATAGGATTTCTTGCCTTAGCAGGGGATTGGATTAGAAGACCTCCAAGGTCCCTTCCGATTTCTCCTCTCCTCCCCACTCTGCTCCTCTCCGCTCCACTCTTCTCCTCCCCACTCCCCTCCTCTCCTCTCCTAGTGATTCACTTAACCACTGTGGCAAGAAAAGTCATAAAATGGGCAAAACTTATTTAATCATCTTGCTTAGCAAGATAAATTTTGGTTGTAATCAGTTGTGGTTATAATTAATACAATCAGTTGTGGTTGTAACTCAAGGACTACCTGTAAACATTTGAGGCCTGGGGCTGCAAGAGTAAAATGTGATCCCAGCCATCTGAAACCAGATGATCTCTGGCCTGCATATAATTTTAAATTTCAAAGGCTTTTTAGTGCATGAAGACTCTCCATTGGATATTTGCAAAGCTGAAGATTATTTAGAATTTGCCTTTTCTGTTACAAGAGTATGGGTAGTCCTTGAATTACGAGGGGCCATTTAATGACTATTCAAAGTTAAACAGCCTTGGGAAGGATGTTTTTGTAGCCTTAAAGCATTTCCATTCATCACAAAACATTATATTCCCCTGCATAACCCCATGTCATATTTGGGTGCTTGGTAAGGGGGTCGCATTAGCTCAAGCACCACAGGATTACGTGACTGTCATTTGCAATCTCTGCCAACTTCTCTTGCAAAAGTTTGAAAGTTTGAAAGCAGAGGTGATAGAGGGAGTTGAAATCGGTTGGCGGGCTATGGGAACATTTGAATATCAAGGGCTGCTTGCCAGGAGGATGTCAGCTCTTTGCATAACGCAGCAACCTTTTCATTCTTAAAGAGCTGCCTGCCATGATGATTTCATCTCCACATGGAGCTGAAATTGTTCAGGAGGCAGCTCTTTCACACTGTCTGCTTAATGAGTGAGAGATCACTTAATGACCACAGGAGGGGTGCTGGGATTGTGATTACAGAGCAAAGCAATCAGGTAGCAGTGTCTTGCTTAATGACCACTTCGCTCAACAACCTTGAGATTCTAGCCCAATTGTGTGGTTAAGCAAGGACTAACTGTATACAGTATAATTTAAAATGACTAACGTAAACAAAGCTTTCTGGATCAGTGTTTGCTTATCTGAATCTGTTGCCATGTTTAGTCCAATATAAGTGCATCATAAAACTGCTTCACAGTACATATCATAGTCCAGTTTTCGGAATAAACATTCTAGTTTTTATGGACAATTGCAGCAAATGGTACAGCTTGTTTCATGTCACAGTAGTGGCTTAATATTTTCTAATAGTCTTTATTGTGTTTATATTAAATCAGTGCCTCAACCATGTATTTATCTTTGCCTATTGATGATGAGATTGATAAAGACAAAATGCAGTTTGTCTATGATAGAATTGTGTTCTATAATCATTCAATATTATATATAATAGTGATCTTTATAGAATTTCTTGTTTTTTCAGTATCAATATGTTACTACTGGTGTAGTAGTATTACTTAAAAACTTCTCTTCAATAAAGGGAAACATCTTTTAGAGAACTCCTGGCATCTGCACTGAAAATTTGTGGTGCTTAAATATATTTCTTATCAGATAGAATACACATTTCTTAAGCTGATACAAATTTAAACTAGGTACCTAATTCTCTCTTGCAGACTTACAATTGTGTGTAAATGAATATGTTATGAAGGTTGATTCAAATGCTCCATTCCTAAAGAATAAAATTTCATCTAAAAAAGAGGGGAGGAAATTATGCCATTTTATTTCCGGTGATTCTTAGAATGTGAGCAGCCATCATTTAAAGCAGAGGTCTAAAAACTTGGCAATTTTAAGGCTTGTAGATTTTAACTTCCAGAAGCTGGCTGGAGAATTCTGGGAATTGAAATCCACAAGTCTTAACGTTGCCAGGTTTGGGGACCCCTGATTTAAAGGTTGGGTGAAATATAATGTTAAGAAATACAGTGATACCTCGTCTTACGAATTTAATTGGTTCCGGGACAAGGTTTGTAAGGTGAAAAGTTTGTAAGACGAAACAATGTTTCCCATAGGAATCAATGGAAAAGCGATTAATGCGTGCAAGCCCAAAACTCACCCCTTTTGCCAGCCGAAGCGCCCATTTTTGCGCTGCTGGTATTCCCCTGAGGCTCCCCTCCATGGGAAACCCCACCTCTGGACTTCCATGTTTTTGTGATGCTGTGATTTTGCTGAGGCTCCCCTCGCTGGGAAACCCCACCTCCGGACTTCCGTTGCCAGTGAAGCGCCCATTTTTGCGCTGCTGGAATTCCCCTGCAGCATCACAAAAACACGGAAGTCCGGAGGTGGTGTTTCCCATGGAGGGGAGCCTCAGAGGAATCCCAGCAGTGCAAAAACGGGCGCTTCGCTGGCAACAGAAGTTTGGAGGCGGAGTTTCCCAATGGCAGCGGCTTGGGTTTGTAAGGTGAAAATAGTTTGGAAGAAGAGGCAAAAAAATCTTAAACCCCGGGTTTGTATCTCGAAAAGTTTGTATGACGAGGGGTTTGTAAGATGAGGTATCACTGTATAGACGAGAAAAATGACTAAGAAGATTGCCAGATAGATTTTTCATATAATGGTCTAGTGCCATGATGACGAATCTATGGCATATGGGCATACAAGCCAACCCCCAGGTCAGCTCCACCATGCATGCCTACATGCCTCTGGCTGGCCCGATGATTTTCAGGTCTCTGCCGGGAGATGTGTGCAAATGCACAGGAGTAGGGTCACATGTGTATGCATGGGGGGCAGTTGTGTGCGCATGTGCATGGAGGGCTATATTACTACCACGCCACGGCCTGTTTTTAGTTCCAAGAGGCTTCAGGGAAGCCTGCTAGCACCACAACGAGGGTCCCATGTGCGGGGGTTGGGGGGTTACACGCAGGTCACGTGCTCATGTGCAGAGGCAGGCGGTCCTGTGGGGTTGGAATCATTGCATTATGAATGTTAGAGTGTTTTATTATTTTAAGTTGTAATAACAATATGAAGCAGGAGCACCCATTATAATTGGCATAAAGAGTGACTTCGTAAAGCAGTTGTGATAGGCAGTTGTTCCTTGTGCGAACTTTATTACACTTTAAATATGCAACAGCAAAAGTAAAGACTCCCTTGAGTGAAACTGAAAGGTGACTGCATGGAAATGTGATGTGGTTTTCTTTTTGATTTTTTTTTTTTTGAGCACTTGAAATGTATTCAGCAAATGCAAATATTGAAATGCCAATACAGGAGAATGTAACCCAAATCCATCTAATTCCCTTTTCTTTTTAAAAGAGACTACCATATATATTCATGTATAAGCCCATCTACGGATAAGCCTACTCTCACATTTTTAAACAAAATACGATGAAAAATGTGCCATCTGTGATTGAGCCAGTCCACATTTTTCATTGTATGCTGATACAGAAATTAAAGGACCTGCTTCTCTGCAGATGGACTTATACTGTATATACTAGTAGATAGGAACATTCACAGATAAGTAAAAAAACAACTTTAAATGAGTCTTTTGATACCTAGAATTCTAGGCTTATATGTGAATATAGCATCTTTCAAGGAGGCAGTCAGAAAATTAAGAATTCATTTTTATCAATTTACATTTTTACTAAAAGTTGATAGAAGGTATTATTGTGATTTGGGTGATTCTAAACCCTAGTTAAGTGTGAAATTAACCTCTTTCTTTATTGAATTAAAAAATAGGTTTAGGTATTAGTTTTTTTCTTCCTAGTTTGCATCTTGAGATTTCCTTGTAATGCCTTACTTATAATACAGGTGGTTCTCAACTTATAATAGTTCATTTAGTGACCATTCAAAATTACAGCAGCACTGAGAAAAAGTGACTTATAACCAGCGATGGGTTATGAGCCGGAATGCTAAATTACGCTCGCCGTGGCGGCTCGTAAGTTCTTGCGGGACCAGCGCGATTTTGCTGCTGCACCTGTGAAGGTAGAAAAATCATGCATGGAGCTGCAGGTGAAACCTCGCTGAAACACGTGTGCCATTTTGCTACTTCCACAGGTAATCCTTGCCTTTAATCCTTGCCTTTTGTAAGCTCCTCAAAACCCATCTATGTTGTCAGGCTTGGGGGAACTGAACTACCCTTTCCCCCCTAGGCCTTTACAATTTATGCATGGTATGTTTGTGTGCATGTTTGGTTTTAATAAGGGTTTTTAAATTATTTTAAACATTAGATTTGTTACATGCTGTTTATTACTGTTGTTAGCCGCCCCGAGTCTACGGAGAGGGGCGGCATACAAATCAAATCAATAAATAAATGAATAGATAGATGATAGATAGATGGATAGATAGATAGATAGATAGATAGATAGATAGATAGATAGATAGATAGATAGTAAGTAAGTAAGTAAGTAAGTAAGTAAGTAAGTAAGTAAGAAAGAAAGAACTTATGAGCTGCGGCGGCAAGCTCAATTTAGCGTTCCGGCTCGTAGCCCATCGCTGGTTATAAGTCACTTTTTTCAATGCTGTTGTAATTTTAAATGGTCACTAAATGAACTATTATGCTTATAACCAGGGGTGGGCTGCTGCCTGGACCGGAGGAACGCAGTGGGGTAACGAAAATGGAGATCTACTCCAGAGCACCTAATTTGCACTGAAAGGTGTTGAAAGAAAATACAGGGCATCCTGCATCAGCCACAGCCACAGTGTGATAGTAAAAAGTTTGGTAGCCCTTCATTGCTTATAACCTTTTTTTTTTCCACACTTACAACTGTTGTAGTATCCTCCTGGCCACCTGACGAAAAATCTGACACTTGGCTACTGACTCATATTTAGCACTTAATGATTATATTACAAACTTAACAACTTCAATGATTCACTTAACTGGGGCAAGAAAGATCGTAAATTGAGGCAAAACTCACTTAACAAATTACTAGTACTAATCAGGTCTGACCCTCTGGCCCTTTCTGAAACCAATGAGATGTGGTTGGATGTTATCAGCCTGTGTTAAAAGTAACATTAAATACAAGTTGTCCCTGACTTACAACTATATTTGGAACAGTAACCTAGTTGTTAGTGTCAAACAGTTGTTAACTCATAAGTCAAAGATCTAAATCATAAAAAAATAATAGGAAAATATAATGAATCAGTTCTGGGAGTTGGACTACCTACCACATACACTTAAAATGGGTGCCTAAAACACGATTTGAGTATTACCCACAAGATCATATGCTGCAACGTCCTACTGGTCAATGACTACTTCAGCTTCAACCGCAACAACACAAGGGCACACAACAGATTCAAACTTAATACGAACCGCTCCAAACTTGACTGTAAAAAATATGATTTCAACAATCGAGTTATCGAAGCGTGGAACTCATTGCCAGACTCAATTGTGTCAACCCCTAACCCCCAACATTTCTCCCTTAGACTCTCCACGATTGACCTCTCCAGGTTCCTAAGAGACCAGTAAGGGGCGTACATAAGTGCACTATCCTGCCTTTCGTCCCCTGTCCAATTGTCTTTCCTTTCTCTCACTTATCATATATATTTTCTTTCTTTCATATATCCTCTCCTCTAAGTTCATTTTACCCTTATATATATTACTACATTATTTTTCTTCCTACGTATTTGTGTATTGGACAAATGAATAAATAAATGATAATTTTCTGCTTTAAAAAATTCCATGGGGACAATAATGTGAAATAAAACTCAATATTGCTTTAATTTAGGCAAAAAATAGGGTATACACAGTATTTTTTTTTAAAAAAAACTACTCACGATCAGGTTTCTTTGAAATTCCAACTGCTTTCTTTGTGGTACAATAGGAATGTTTATTTTACAATATTTGTTTAGCATGGAAGTCCAGGTAGTTAAAGATGCTATTACCTCTTCTCGCAATGTGCTTTGCGTTTTTCTTTCGTCACTGGAAATTTTGTACGCGATCGCTGATGTGTAAAATTCACTTAGCAAAGCTGATGTCTTTTGAAAATATGTCAACAAGGTGTGTCAACGTTTCTGAAGAGGGCTACTGAACTTTTAAGTGTTGAGAAATTAGTTTTAACTCTAGTGCTACTGTAGGAAGCTAGTGAAAATCTCTCGTTGATTTCTTTTGGTTGACCTTTCAAGGAGGCTGGCTTTGAAGAGATTACTAAGGGGTTGTAGTGTATCCACCCTCTTTAATTTTGCACTAATTTCATGCATATTGTACTTGAAAGTTAGCCATTAAATTCTCTTTTATAAAACAGTTAATTTCAGTTTTAAAAAATCTGTAACATACTTGCCTTTAATTTGCCACTTGAGAGAAATTGAAAGCGGAGCCGTGGGAACTGTCTGTATTAATAACAATTGCTTAACGGCAACGTGTTGTACTTTTGTTTATTTGTTGAACTTTGCTCTTGCATTGAGTTAATGTCTCATCAACAGGATTTTACTCCAGTCGGAGAAAGTGGGTGAGACCTTTGGGACCTCATGAAATCTTTGATGAGAAGTAGCATTGACTGATAACAGTATTTTTACACATTAATAACACTCACCAATGAAAGTCTTAAGTTATAGCCACAGCTTACTGGAAGGGCATTGTGTTTCTTTGTAACTCTTAGCATGGAATATTGGAACCATTTATTGTTCTTCCAAAAGAGTGATAGTTCTGAATAGGATGATCTATATCACGGGTGTCAAAGTTGCGGTATCATGTTGCTGTTACATAACCAGGGTTGGGTTCTAACTTGCCCTGCATCTGGTTTGCTTCCTCCCATGCCTCATGGCCATGCAAAAAATCTCCCCAAAAAGCTAAAAACACGATGGCGATGCATGTGCAGTATTGGAAACTTGACTTTTGCACATGCTCAGAAGAAAAAATATTTTTAAAAAAATTAATAAAAAAGATGGCAGCACCCACAGACTGGCACCGAATGAACTGGTTCTGTGTCATCACCAGTGAGTCACTACCAGTTCAGGCAAACCAGGAGGAACGCACCTCTACACATAATGTATCATGATGTTTTTGCCCCTTTGCAGAGCTAGGATCGGAGTGGTTTGAGCATGATGTATCTGGCCCATAGACTGCCAGTTTGAGACTCCTGGTCTATACCTTAATTGTCTTGCTTGTCTCTTAAAGAAAGAGATTGTTCTGTTTACTTACAAAGAAATTGTTCTATCATCAGGAACAAATTTCAAAGCTAGGGTTTTGTTTGTGGTTCAAAATGTATACATTCTTTGAGCTGCATATCTTATATAATCATTTAGGAAGTTTTCCCGGAGATGGGCAACAGATGAAAAAAACCTTTCTATTTTAATACTATCTTGTAAACAAGATTCTTCATCATAGAAAAATGCCTTGGCAAGGATAAAAGTGGGCTTGTCTTTTCCTTGTGTGTATTGCTGATTTCCTATATGGCGTAGTATACTTTTCCCTGCCTACTTGGAAGAACATTCAGAAGTTTAACTTCTGTTTGAAACACAAATCCTGAAACAACGAAGACTAGAAACCTAAAAAATAGATCAAACAATTGGACATATCTACAAGCACATCAGATTTTTTGTTTTTATGCTAGCTACTTCCCAATTATGGCTGAAGTAGAAGATATTTTAATCAGTCCTACTTTTTTTTTAACTTTTTTTTTTAATTTTAAATTTTTTTTATTTACAAATATACAAAACATAAAAATTGATCAAAACAGAAAACAGTTAGATCCAAACATGGTGTAACAATTTATGAACATAGAGATTGTAGAAAAGGGGTGGAAGAGTGAGAAAGGGAATAGAAAAAGGAGGGGAAAAGATAGGAAGGGGAAGGAAAGACAAAGGAAGTAAAAGAGATAGAAAAAGTAAAGGGGTTGGCGAATGTCCGGGGGAGCTGTATTGAAAACGAGAACCAATCCCAAAATTATTAGCTCATTCCCTTGGTTCAAGTTAGTCGTCTGAGTAGGTAAGTGCAAGCGTTGAGTTAATCTAATTATAGAGATTATAAAATTTAGTGGTGAGTAATCTATCTGTATATATCTAAAGTCTCTTGATACTATAGAAGAAATATAAGAAAGCTATATATCGGATTTGTATCTGGTCGAGTTTATAACCATCATTTCAATCATATAGCTTGGTATTCTCTTTTTTTTTCTAGCCAACTTTTTTTTAATCAGTCCTACTTTTGGTTTATAAACCTACTAAAGACAATGAGTTTTAAGTATTTCTAACTCTGGGGTAAATCTTTAATGGGTAAGGAATGTATTATATGACAGGAAACAAGGGAGTGAACACAAACTCTTTCAAGTTATTTCTCTGCTGAACACTTTTTCTTTTTAGTTAAAAAAAACCCCTCTACTTTTTATTTCTCACTCTTTGGCTCCTATAGAATGGTCTTTCATCAATAACAGGAAGAATGTTTTTCCTTCCACTTTTGCAAAGGTGATAACAAAACACGAAATAACTCACTAGGGCAAGGTTCAGGAAATCAGCGGTATTGTATTTTCCTGTTAGATGAGTGGCATATTAGGTTTTAAATTGAGGCCTTTGATTGAATTATTGTTTATAAAATAGCACAGTTAGTTTAGTTTGGATACTATCCTATCACATACTCTTCCTTATCATGGCATAGCTATGTTTTTTAACCTAGAATTGATTGCCAGGCTGGGGGAAAATGGATTTGTATTTTTGGATTTACAGAAAAGTGTAGTTCTGCATAGTTTCCTCTTAACTTTTATCCTCCCGACTAACAGTCCAGCAATGATCTGTATGTAGTCCTCATTTAGTGACTTCAATAAGGGCTAGCAACTTGGTCATTAAATTAAGTGGTCACTAAAAGAAAAATCATGTCACCAGAACTTGGCTTATGATCTAACACTAAAGTGTTTTCCTTTGCTTTACAATGTCGGAAGGATATGACCTAAACAGTAGCTGTACCCAATTGGAGAGGAAACTTAACTCTTTTCACCAAATTGTTATTTTTTTACATGGTAGTTTAGTGCAAGGGCGTCAAACTCTGGGCCTGTGGGCTGGATCCAGCCCACGGGGTGCCTTGATCTGGTCCATGGGGCCACCCTGGAAACAGTGGAGGACCAGCCCGCGGTGCTTCTGCCAGCAAAAACAGACCTCAGGATTGCTGTGAGCTCTGTTTTTACAGGCAGAGGGCTGCAGGAGACCGTTGCAGCCAAAAATGTAACTTGGAAGTCTGTTTTCATTGGCAGAAAACTCAAGCCACCATAGGCACCCCCAACACATTGAGCTGGCCACGCCTGCCTGGCCATACCCACCCCGACTCTCCAAGGTCAAACTCAACCCTGATGCGCCCCCCAATAAAATAGAGTTTGAAACCCCTGGTTTAGTGAATGACTGAAAGTTGTCTAGTATCACCTTGGTGAGACCGGCAACATAGAAGCTTAATAAATAAATAAATAAATGCTGAGTACTAAGTAGTTCATGAAAAAAGAAGGCCTGATTTATTTAATACTTGATTTCTGTGATTAACTTAGTAGGAGGCAAAATTCTTTGACTAACTTATTTTGATCGCACGGATAATAAAATTGTGATTGGTCTTATAGGGCTTATTTGTAAAGGTGAGATAATAAGTAAAACATGAGCTGCATTTCCTTGTGGCTATTTAAGAATGTTTGGAGCCTCAGCAAAAGTAAATGGTAGCAAAAATAATGTAGGTGCATGCAAATTATAAACAATGTACAGTTAATCTTCATTTAGCAATCACAATTGGAACTGGCAACTCTATCACTAAGCAAAGCAATTGCTAGTTATATGACTCCAATAATGTTAATGTTTTTCCCTATTTAGTCCACTATTTAGCTGGGATAGCTAGCTTGAAACTGGCAAGTTTAACACCTTTGTCTTTTAATTGCCTCCTAACCACTCCTCTACCCTTGGCGCTGAGATAATTAGCAAAAAAGGAATTAATGTTTGTATTTACATCCATTGGAGAGAAAGGAATTACAAGAGAGTAAGCAGACATTGGCAGTATGAATGTATTGTGCAAACAGCCTAGGTATATCCCCCTATAGTGTGCCTGTTTACTCTCTTGAAATCCATTCATGTCCAGTCTTCTGCTTTGTGAGCGGTAATTTTGTTGTTGTTGTTGTTTCTGGATAAAGATATCAACTGAGATGTAGCTCCTTTAATCCTCAATAAAATCCTCGGCTTCTTAAAAGTTTGCCTGGGAGTCATTCCAAGCACAAGTTGTGGACATTTGTAGAAAATGAATGCTAATAAGACAGTTGCCTTGGTTGCTCCTGCTTAGGAGTCTGTTTTGTGATGCAGGTTGAAGGTTTCAAGGGGGGTTGAATGGAAAAATGGTTTGAAGAAGTGCAAAAAAAGCAGATAAATAAGCAACAATTAAAAAGGGAGAACAAATGATAGAAGCAAATAACTTGTATGGTAGGCATGTTTTTTAAAATCTGGAAAGTTTGTGTCCTAAAATAAAAATCAAATCTAGACTTTTCAGCATAAATGAAGAAGGATGATTGAGATAGAAAGAAAACTAAATTTCTGGGAACTGTGCATTCTAATTGTGTCTCGGAAAGCCTGGTACCAGATTGCCTTCCTAATTGGGATCCTCCTTCATCTCTTCATCACTCATTACTTCCAATTTATAAAGGATCTGCTTCTTTTGATGGATTAAGAGCAGCTGGATTCCAAAATCATGTAGTTCCAGTTTCATTAATAGTACTAATCATTGCCTAGAACAAGGTTCGACAAACCCAGGCGCCTGGTCGCCAGTGGCGCCTAGAAAATGTTGTCTGGCGCCTAGAGCTGCCTGGGCAGGGCGCTGCGGTGCCTCTGACCTCTCCGCTCCTGCCCGATGCCGGGGTTTCTGGCGCTCTCCTGCTGGGTCCCAAAGAAGGCAGGCAGGAAGGAGAGCTCCATTCTTCGCGCCTTTTTCCCGCCTTCCTTCTTTGGAGCCCAGCAGGAGAGCGCCAGAAACCGCGGCATCGAGCAGGAACCGGGAGCGCCCGCCCAGCTGAAGGTTCCTTGTCGGCACTGGCGGTGGGAGCGGGGGGGGGGGGGCCGCGGCTGCAGCGGCACAGGCAGTCGCGGGGAGATGGCGGGGGGAGCGGGAGGCGGCTAAAGCGGCCCCGGGCACCGTTCCCTGTACGCTTTTCCAGGGGCGCGCAGGGAGCCGCGGCCACCCGCCCGCCTACCGGATTTCCCTCCGCGCGGCTGGGGAGGTGGATTCGCCGCCCCCGCCAGCCCGATCTCCCTCCAGTGGCTGGTGACGTAGTTCTACCGCCCTCGCCAGCCTGATCTCCCTCCGTGGGGGGGTGGGGGGCGACGAACCGACGACCGGGGGCTGTCCGTCCGTGTTGGGTGGTGCAGGGCAGGCACAGGCAGCCCCAGGGGAGAACAAGGGAGGGAGAGAAAGGAAAGAGAGAGTAAGGGAGGGAGAGAAAATTGAATGAAGGAGGGAGAGAAAGAAAGAGTAAGAAGCAGAAAGGATAGAGAAAAAGGAAGAGAAAGGGAGGGGGAGAAAGGAAAGAGGGAGGAAGGGGGGGAGAGAAAATTGAATGAAGGAGGGAGAGAAAGAAAGAGTAAGAAGTAGAAAGGATAGAGAAAAAGGAAGAGAAAGGGAGGGAGAGAAAGGAAAGAGGGAGGAAGGGGGGGAGAGAAAATTGAATGAAGGAGGGAGAGAAAGAAAGAGTAAGAAGTAGAAAGGATAGAGAAAAAGGAAGAGAAAGGGAGGGAGAGAAAGGAAAGAGAGAGAAAGGGAGAGAAAGGGAGGGAGAGAAAATTGAATGAAGGAGGGAGAGAAAGAAAGAGTAAGAAGTAGAAAGGATAGAGAAAAAGGAAGAGAAAGGGAGGGGGAGAAAGGAAAGAGGGAGGAAGGGGGAGAGAAAGAAGATATGAAGGAGGGAGAAAAAGAAAGAGAGATAGGAAGGAAAGAGGGAGAGAAAGGAATGAGAGAGAAAGGGAGGGAGAGAAAGGGAATGAAAGAGGGAGAAGGGGTGAGAGATAGAAAGGATAGACAGAAAGGGAGAGAAAGGAAAGAGAGAAAGGGAGGGAGAGGAAGGAAAGAGATGAGAGAGGAAGGAGGAGACAGAGGGGGTGAAAGCGATGTCAGGTGGAGACTCGGCAAAAAACCAAGTTTGCTTAAAAAAAATTCTGGCTCCTAAATTTTTTGGCTGGCTCCTAGATTCTGAACAACTTTGTCGACCCCTGGCCTAGAAACTAGTTCAGGTTATCTCCGGGACCACCTTCTGCCGCATGAATCCCAGCGACCAATTAGGTCCCACAGAGGTGGCCTTCTCCGGGTCCCGTTGACTAAACAATGTCGTTTGGCAGGACACAAGGAAAGAGCCTTCTCTGTGGCAGCCCCGACCCTCTGGAACCAGCTCCCCCCACAGATCAGCGTTGCCCCCACCCTCCTCGCCTTTCGTAAGCTCCTTAAAACCCACCTCTGTCGTCAGACATGGGGAATTGAGATACTCCTTTTCCCCTAAGCCTTTACAATTTATGCATGGTATGTTTGTGTGTATGTTTGGTTTTAATAAGGGTTTTTAGTTATTTTTATATTAGATTTGTCATACGCTGTTTTATTATTGTTGTTAGCCGCCCCGAGTCTACGGAGAGGGGCGGCATACAAATCTAATAAATAAATAAATATTGGCTAGGAAAACTCCCAAATTCCTCTTCAAATGGTCTTTAATAACTATTAAAAACTCTGTGTTCAAAAATTGCATATGATACTAGTCATAAAAAGTAGAAAAAGTTTCACACGATTGTTAGAGAACTGCATGATTTCTTCACAATGGAATTTGTTACCAGAAGTCAAGAATGTCACAAACGGAAGATTAGGGTGAACTCAACAAAATAGAGGTACGTTTGTGTGCCAGTTTACAGTTTTGTAAAGGTGGCAAGAATTTGGAGAAAACTCCAAAAATCCCATAAGGTGTACAGTGTAGGAAATTGATATATCTGCTACTTATGATACTGTAAACAAGTGAAATGTATTTTTGACTGAGCAACTGGTGGTGCAAATTTCCCATAAAGAAAAACCGTATCTTTTATCCTTTATCTTCCTCTTGACTCTAAATTTTGAATCTGTACAGGTGCTGTGATCAAATTAGAATGAGGCAATGTTCCTCCCACTCTTGTCTGTTAATTCAGTTTTAATAGTCTTTATTTAAAACTGGAAACTGCAGATAGTCCTTGACTTAAGACCACAATTGAGCCCACAATTTCTGTTTCTAAGTGAAATGTTTGTTAAGTACCCCATGAGCCATGTAATACAGTAGTTAGAGGGCAATACTGCAGGCTACTTCTGCTGCCTGCCAGCTGCCTGCAATTTGGCAGTTCAAATCTCACCAGGCTCAAGATTGACTCAGCCTTCCATCTTTCTGAAATGGGTAAAATGAGGACCCATGTTATTGGGGGTAATATGCTGACGCTTTAGAAAGGGCTGCAAAACACTGTAAAGTGGTATATATTGTATTTTTCGGAGTATAAGATACATCCCCCCCCCCCAAAAAAAAAGAGGGTAGAAATGTTGGTGCATACACTGAATACAGCCATTTTTGGCCTCCCAAATGTTCTGTCGGGCTCTTTGGTAGAATCCTCCCAAAAATTCACAGGTACAAATTTCAGACACAGACACGTTTGAAAATTCAAAACAATGTTCTTTATAATGAAAATTCACTTAAACCAAGCCCTCTTTTGGTATAGCAAAGAGCACTCGTCTCCAAGCAAACTAGTAATATGTACAAGTCCCTTATAAGTTCTGTGATACTTAGCTTGCAGCTGTGAGGCAATTCATAGTCCTTCTTCTTTCACAAAGTGAAACACACTTTGCCCTGGTTTAGTTTCAAAGCGGGGAAAAATCAGCACACAAAAAGTCAAAGTCAGTAAAGCAGTCACGAAACACAAGGATCAGATAATCCTCCACAATGGCCAAACCCACAGGCTGCTATTTATAGCAGCCTCACTAATTACCACAGCCCCACCCAACCACAGGTGGCCTCATTTTCTTTGATAATAATCTCTCAGTTGTTGTTGCCTATGCATCGCTCTCCTCATGCGTGGCTATATCATTAACTCTTGTTCCGAATCCAAGGAGGAGCTAGATAATTGATCTCCTTCTGAGCTGTCTGCCACACTCTCCTCCTTCCCTTCACTCATGTCTTCGTCAGATGAGCCTTCATCAGCAGACTCCACCAGGGGCAAAACAGGCCTGCAGCATGTGGATGTCTCCCCCACATCCACAGTCCTTGAGGCAGGAGCTGGGCCAGAGCCAACCAGAACACCAAAGCCCTGCCCCCACATCCCATTTGAAAAACATGCTGTTTTTTGCAAAAACGGGAGCATTTTCCCCTTTCCCCAGCCCCTAGGACCAATCTGCAGACTTCCAAAAACCCTCTGCACACCCCAGTTTTGAAAAAAAAAAAAGGATGAAAATGTGCCATTTTTTTTGCAAAAAACTGTTTTTGTCTGAAAGTCTTGAGCCGGTGGTGAGATTTGAACTGCTGAACTACCGCTAGCAGTTAGCTGAAGTAGCCTGCAGTGCTGCACCTTGCAACGGTCACTAAATGAACTGTTGTAAGTTGAGGACTATCTCAAGTGAAATGGTCATTGGCAGTGAGAGGGTGACATTGGAAGAGTTTTTCTTCCCTTCCTTTTAAACTGGCTGTTGGATAAATACAGCAGCAATATAAAAATTAGTTTTAAGAGGGATTTTTCTCTCACTTGCATAGATAAGGCACTATGCTCAGATGAAAATAGGCTGCCCTTTAGATGCATTTTTCGATGCTCAGTTACAACACCCCAAGGGTAAATGTTATGTCTCAACAATCATTGGGATTTTTCTCCTGCAAAAGCACAACATTAGGAAGCCAATCTTGTCTACGGCCTGACATCCAGTTTAGTGTAAGATAAATAAACAGCAGTTTACTTTTAGCATTTCCTATCCCTAGAATAATTTGCATCCTTGGAGACAAAATGTCTTAAAGCCACAGAGTTGTCAAAAATCTTTTGAGATAAGATTCATATTTTAATACAGAAAATTATTAAAATGAGGATAAAGATGAAACCAGAAACTTTTATTTTGGGCTTAATAGAAAAAGACTTGGGGGAAAAAACAATACATTGACCGCGGGAGAATGCACAAAAATGGAAGGGACATTTCCACCATAGATGAATGGCTACAGAAATTGATGGAGTTGAAAAAAAATGGCTAAATTGACCATTTTGATCAAAGAAAAGAACATTAGTACTTTTGTTTCTACCGGGAAACCGTTTCTAGACTCAAGGTAGGAAAAAAAAATGAAACTTTGATTTTAGATTTTATTTATTAGATTGATTTGTTATAGAAATGGTGACTTTATATTAAGGAAAAGTCAAAAGTTGAGGTTCGATGTTAATGCTTTATTCTATTTCAACAGACAGAGTCAGAGTCAATGCTTTTTTCACCTCCCCCCTCCCCTCCTCACTTATTGTATTCTACAATCTCACAATTTTTTTAAAAATGAAAGCCAGAGAGCTCGAACAAACTTTCAGGGAATTATGTGTAGTGCATATCTCTTGCATCAGATTTCAGAATCGAAGAACAATCTTCTTCTAACTAGTATGTATATTGTCTGATGACATGTTCTCTCATGCAGAATTTGCAGTAATTCCCCAAATGAGGCAATACAGGTAATCATCGAGTTATGACCACAATTGAACCCAAATTTTATGTTGCTAAGTGAATCATTTGTGAAGTGCGTTTTGTCCCATTTTACAACTTTTCTTGCTACAGTTGTCAAGTGAATCATTGTGTTGATTTTTTTTAAATTATTATTATTATTATTATTATTATTATTATTAATTAGATTTGTATGCTGCCCCTTTCCGAAGACTCGGAGCAGTTAATATACATGGTTGTTAAGTGAATCTGGATTCCCCATTGACTTTGCTTATTAGAAGACTGCAAAAACTAGTCACGTGGCCCCAGGGCACTGCAACTGTCATAATTGTGAACCAGTTGCCAAGCATCTGAATTTTGATCATATGCTCATTGGGACGCCACAACTGTCATAAGTTTGAAAAGTGGTCATAAGTCCCTTTGTTTAGAACTGTTGTAACTTTAAATGGTAACGAAATGAACTGTTATAAATCAAGGACTACCTATAGAAACTCTAGGGAAGGTCAGCAGGTGTGGGAGAGATTCAGGTATAAAATTCTAGGAACTAAGTTGCGTATATTGCATATATTTCTCACGGTCGCTCATGCCCTCATAACCTCGAGGTTCGATTACTGCAACGCTGTCTACATGGGGCTACCTTTGAAAAGTGTTCGGAAACTTCAGATCGTGCAGAATGCGGCAGCGAGAACCATTGTGGGGCTTCCTAGGTTCGCCCACGTTTCTACAACACTCTGTGGCCTGCACTGACTGCTGATCAGTTTCCAGTCACAATTCAAAGTGTTGGTTATGACCTTTAAAACCCTACATGGCAATGGACCAGAGTACCTCTGGAACCGCCGGCTACCGCACGAATCCCAGTGACTGATAAGGTCCCACAGAGTTGGCCTTCTCCGGGTCCCGTCGACTAAACAATGTTGTTTGGCGGGCCCCAGGGGAAGAGTCTTCTCTGTGGCAGCCCCGGCCCTCTGGAATCAATTCCCCCCCGGAGATTAGAACAGCCCCCACCCTCCTTGTCTTTCACAAATGACCCAAGACCCACCTATATCGCCAGGCATGGGGGAACTGAGACACCGCCCCCAGGCTTTTATATTTTATGTTTGGTATGTATGTGTTGTTTGGTTTTAATTGTTGGGGTTTTATATATCTTTTCTTTTAATATTAGATTTGTTTACTGTTATATTGTATTTATTATAGTTGTGAGCCGCCCCGAGTCTACATACAAATCTAATAAATTGAATTGAATTGAATTGAATATATTGTAAATGGTTGAAAACTAAGATTTCAGCAATTGCTTTGTATGAAATTACTTTTAACCTTTCTAAAATATTATATGCACAAAGTGCAAAAAAGCAAGGACTCATAAAAACATATAACTCTTATGTATTAAGAAAAACTAATCTTACCTCTATTTTCATGACATATAATTAAAGCATTCATGGTTAAATCATTTTACTTAACTTAGAAAATGGAAAATTCATTTGTAGAGTAATGTACTCAGTCCATGTTTCCAACTAATTCAGGACTTTAGAATTCCTAGCAGTAAAATTATTATTTTTAATTGAGATGATTTTTGAAGGTTACTCTACAATTAATGGATAATGGATCTGCTCCCTACTTTGCCATAAGAGTACTGTATTTGTGCAGACATAAAAGCACTTGCTTGTTTTTCTGCTAGTTTCAAGACTCACTCACTCTCTCTCTCTCTCTCTCTATATATATATATATATATATAAAGATTTGAACCTGCAAAGTCTAGCTTGTAAGGCAGTAGCTTTTAATCTCTAGACCAGTGTTTTTCAACCAGTGTGCCGTGGCACACTAGTGTGCCGCAACACAGGGTCAGGTGTGCCGCGAAGCTCAGAGAGAAAGCAAGCAAGAGAGAGAGAAAGAAAGAGAGAAAGAAAGCAAGAGAGAGAGAAAGAAAGAGAGAAAGAAAGCAAGAGAGAAAGAGAGAGAGAAAGAAAGAGAGAGAGAAAGCAAGCGAGAAAGAAAGCAAGAGAGAGAGAAAGAAAGAGAGAAAGAAAGCAAGAGAGAGAAAAAGCAAGAGAGAAAGAAAGCAAGAGAGAGAGAGAAAGAAAGCAAGAGAGAGAGAAAACAAGAGAAAGAAAGAGAGAAAGAGAGAGAGAGAAAGAGAGAGAGAGAAAGAAAGTAAGAGAGAGAGAGAGAAAGAGAGGGAGGGAAGGAGAGAGAGACAAAGAGAGGGAGGGAAGGAGAGAGAGAAAGACATAGAGGGAGGGAGGGAGAGAGAAAGGAAGAGAGCAAAAAAGAAGGAAGGAAGAGAAAGAAAGAGGGATGGAGAGAGAGATAAAGAGGAAGGAAGGGAGAGAAAGAGGGAGGGAGAAAGAAGTAGAGTGAAGGGGAGGAAGAGAGAGAGAATTTTTTTGTCCAAACTTTTTTAGCGCCCCCCCCCGCTCAATGTGCCCCAGGGTTTCGTAAATGTAAAAAATGTGCTGCCGCTCAAACAAGGTTGAAAATCACTGCTCTAGACCACAGTCTCTAATCTCCAGCTTGCAGTACTGCACTCTAACCACTGAACCACTGTGTCTCTTCAACTTGTATATATAACTATACAAGCATCTTTAAAAGCCAGAGCAAAATTAATATATAAAACAGTCTGATCAGAAGGAAGAACTATAGCAGAAAACAATATTTTTTTAAAAGTCTGAAACAATGTTCATTATGTTTTTGTTGAATTAATGTATATTTATAAAACTACATGCCAAAATTACATTTAATTTTCTTTATTTGATAGATTTTCTCTCTCTTTCTCTCTCTCTCTCTCTCTCTCACTCCCTCCCATCCATATCTGTCTGTATATCTATCTTTCTATCATCCATCCATCACTTATCTATCTCATTTTTAAACACCCATATATTTACACGTTGTGTGCTCACTCCTACTTTGCATCCTTCAATTTAGCATACAGTTAATTTACAACAATTTGTTTAGGAATCATTCAAGGATACAACAATATGAAATGAATGGTAGCTACAAACAGTCCTCAGAGTTCTGGCCATCCCATCACCTTCCCAGGTTAAGGGATTACAATCTGGGTGCATGGCAACTAGTTCATGCTTATGACTGCGATGTGCAATCCTTCCTGTTAGCTCATCCAGAAAGGCATTGAGGAAGTTAGCAGGGAAGGTTGCGAATTGTTGAGGTAAATCTCTCCTTCCTGTGTGAACCTTCCCCCAGCCCCTCTGTGCCTCTACTGGGTTGCATGCCCTCCCCAAACCTTCCTTGTGGACCTTGCATGCTCCTTGAACCCTGCCACACTCCCTTACATACCTGTGCACTATTTATTTATTTATTTATATTTATTTTGCCAATACACAATGAGGGCTTTAGTGGGTATATATCTATATACACATAGTAAAATACATGATGAAGGTTATAGAGGAGATATTCATAGTAAAATATATCTAAGAAATAATAGAAAAGAAGGTGTAGTAATAGAACTTATCAATGAAAGAATAGAAGAAGAGATATAGGAATGGAAGAAAGGTATAGGAGATATAGGAGAGCAATAGGACAGGGGACGGAAGGCACTCTAGTGCACTTGTACTCGCCCCTTATTGACCTCTTAGGAATCTGGATAGGTCAACCGTAGATAATCGAAGGGTAAAGTGTTGGGGGTTTGGGGATGACACTATGGAACCCGGTAATGAGTTCCACGCTTTGACAACTCGGTTACTGAAGTCATATTTTTTACAGTCAAGTCTGGAGCTGTTAATATTAAGTTTAAATCTGTTGTGTGCTCTTGTATTGTTGTGGTTGAAGCTGAAGTAGTCGCCGACAGGCAGGACGTTGCAGCATATGATCTTGTGGGCAATACTTAGATCTTGTTTAAGGCGTCTTAGTTCTAAGCTTTCTAGGCCCAGGATTGAAAGTCTAGTCTCGTAGGGTCCCTAAGTGTCATTGCATTTCCTTCACATCCTTGTGCATCCTTTTTGCCTGCCTCCACTCAGCATCAGGCACTTGCCTGCCTGCCTGGTTACAGACCACCCGGGATTTCAATTTCCTCCCTGCTTTCCTATTGAGTTAGGTGGGGAGAGCTGGATTCCCATAGTTAGGTATTCTGACTGTGCTTTAAGACTGCATCGCTTAATGATGAAAATTCTGATCCAATTGCCCTTGTAAAATCAAGGAATACATACACAGAGTGGTACCTCTACTTAAGAACTTAATTTGTTCTGTGGCCAGGTTCTTAAGTAGAAACGTTTGTAAGTAGAAGCAATTTTTCCCATAGGAATCAATGTAAAAGCAAATAATGCATGCAAACCCATTAGGAAAGAAATAAAAGCTTGGAATTTTGGTGGGAGGAGGAGGAGGAGTCCTCGGAGAGGGGCGGCATACAAATCTAAATAATAAATAAATAAATAAACAAACAAACAAACAAACAAATAAATAAATAAATAAGGAAGAATAGGAGAAGGACAGTTACTGCTGAAGGAAGAAGGTAAGGTGAGGGGAATAAAAAAAAATCCAAAACCTTAAGGCTTAAAAAAAAAAAGGGGGAATCTGAGGCGGCGAGGAGGAGCACGTGTCTCCCATACACCCGGCACGAGGCTGCCTTCCATACAGTGTGCCAGAGAGAGAAACCGGGCGAGAGGGGGGAATCTCCTGCTCGTTTGACCGAAAGGCTGCTGCTGCTGCTGCTATCTGCTTCCTCTTCCTTCCCATGCTGAAGGGCTCCCTTCTCCTCTCGTTCACTCGCTTTGTAGCCGGCGCCTTTCCTTCACTGTGGTGACTCCTTGGTTTGGCTGAAGCCTAATTGATCCGGCCGGGGCGAAGTGCCCCCTTTTGCCTTTCTGTGCCAAGATGTTCCAGGAGGCAACCTCGCACCGGGCAGCGTAAAGGAGTCACCTCAGCAAAGTGGTTTATACCCCCTCCAAGTGCCCAGAGAAAGGAAAATGCTCTGTTTGCTCTGGGCTGCCCAGAGCGAAGGGAGTGTTTCTTTTCTTTGGGTGCTGGCAGCGGTTTATTTTCTCTCCAAGCGCCCAGAGAAAGGAAAATGCTTTGTTCGCTCTGGATTGCCAAAGCCTCTGAAAGACTCCTTTGGCTGCCCAGAAAAGCCCGAGATGGCCGGGATTAAAGTGGGAATGGCAGGAAACTGGCCGGCCTACGTGCCACTCTCAAATTTTGTGGAAATTTTTTCCGGGCTTGGGTCCCCGTCTCCCCCCGCAGAGATCTGGGGTAAGCGTAGCCTGTGCATGATGTATCTGGCCTGTGGGCTGCCAGTTTGACATCCCTGATCTACAGTATATCCTTGATGGAAATGAGGTAGGTTTTTGTAACCCTACTTTTCAGCCAACACAGGAGCTATTGCGATATGGTAATAATGATGCTAGCCATTCAGCCGTTTCTGATTCTTGGCAATTTTATCTCCACGTGTTCCAATCTTGTACGACTTCTTTCTGTTTTATCTTCTATCCGGTGCCAGTTTTAAGGGTGTCAAGCCATCGTGGTTTTGGTGGCCTTCTTTCCTTTTTACTGCTAATCATTCCAAATATAACCACTTTTCCTAGTGAATTTTCTTGTGTAACATGGCCAAAGATAAACTGAGATTTTGTGATTTATCTGGTTTGTCACCCCCTTTAGTACTTTATTGTCCAAGGAATGTGCAGGAAACTCCTGCAACACCAGAGCTTGAAAAGTTGGTGTTTCTCCCCCCTGTCTATTTTTTAAATGGTCTTAACATTTTTTTTGCAGCTATGGGAAACATGATGATGAAGATTAATCTGCATCTAGTTGCCAGACTTCCTATTTTTCTATACTTAGTTAATGTTCATCAATGCTGTGTGATTTGATGCTTTATTTCTGAAGAGCATTCATTGCTTTGATCAAACTCTTGATCGTGGGAAAGTAAATTATTGCACTCATTCCATCTCTTCACCCCCGATTATTATTTGACATTTCTATTCCTCACAGTGATCATGAGTGCGGTCTTTTTGATGTCAACTTTCTCGCCTTCTTCTTTAACTGTTTTGATCAGATGTTTCAGGCCTTCTCTAGTTTTTGAGAGGAGAGTTGTGTCATCAGAGTATTGAAGCTTGTTAATGTTCCTTCCTCCAATTTTTAACTCCCATTTTTGATTGTTCAGGTTCCAGCTTCCTCATGATCACTTTGGCACACAGAGCAAATAGGGAAAAAATAACCTTTGCTGCACTCCTTTCTGTATTTTACATCAATCGATACCTCCATATGGTGTCCATATAACAGCTTCCTGATTTGTGTAAAATGAATGCAGCGACATGACCAGATGTGTTGTAAAACTTGTACCAAGTCTTCACAGCTTTTTACAAAAATCTCACATTTTTGAGATTTTCCCCTAACCCAACATATATTTGCAATATGGTCATGATTGCCACAATCTCTTCTAAAATCATCTTGAACATCTGGTATTTCCCTTTCAGTAGTAGGCACTAAACCCTATGTGATCTTAAGGCAAATCTTGCAGAGATACTGCAGTAATTGGAACAATCTTTGGAGTACAGTATTCCTTTTGGCAATGGAATGAACACTAATCCAGTGATTTTCAACTTTTTTTGAACCGCGGCACATTTTTTGCATTTACAAAATCCTGGGGCACACCACCAACCAAAATGACACAAAACGACATTCTAAGACACTCTCCTCTCTTTTTCCATCCCTGTCTCCTCCCCCTCTTGTGTGTGTGTGTGTGTGTGTGTGTGTGTGTGTATACATACTCTTGAACCATTTCCAAAAACAGGTGAGGGCTGGGGGGTTTTCTCTCTTATTTTTTGGGTGCTTTTTATCATATGCTTTAAATCAAGAGTCACTTCTCTCTCTCTCTCTTTTGTTTCTCTCTCTTTCCTCTCATTCTCTGTCTCAATCGTTTTCTCATTTCTCTTTTTTCCTCCTCTTTTTGCTCATTTCTCTCTCTCCCTTCCTCTCCTTTTCTCTCTCTCTCTCTTGCTTTCTATCTCTTTCTCTCTCTCTTGCTTTCTTTCTCTCTCTCTCTCTCTCACTTGCTTTCTCTCTCTCACTCTTTCTCTCACTCTCTCTCTCTCTCTCTCTCTCTCTCAGCAAAAAGTTGTGAGACCAGAACCTGAGCTTCCTTCTTTGCAGCACACCTGACCATGTCTCGCGGCACACTAGTGTGCCACGGCACACTGGTTGAAAAACACTGCACTAATCAACTAAACTTGTGACCATGTGTTTCTTTCCCAGATTTCCGGCCACAGGGCTGTGATAGTTGTGGACGGTATAAACCTCAGTAATTATATGGTGATTGTATCAACACCTGATGCTTTCTTCCCCATACAACCTCTTCCTGAAGGATGACTGGCTCTATTTATGCTTTCCTTTATCATCCTTAGGACAATGGGCTATTATGATTGACAGAGCTCTTCTGTATATTCTAGCTATCTGTTCTTAACACTTTATTGATCAGTTCTTTCCCTTACTTGTTTTTGATGATGTTTTTGTTAGCAATAAACATTGTTCAAATGCCTTTGACTTGCACAAATACTTTCCTGGTATGGTCCTTCATGCAATCCTCTGGCTTCTTGTAATTCTGGTCCCACTAAACTTCATTATTTTTCCTTCTTCTCTTTGTAAAATCAATTTCAATATCCTTTCTGCTTTGGCTTTTTTTTTTTGCTTGGCTATTCAGATAGTTTCATCAGAGAGCCACTTGGAATTTTTCTCTGGCTTCTTGTATGTTATATATTCAATTACTGTTTCAGGGATGGTTGATTAAATTTCTTGCATTGTTCATTGAACGTCCTGACAGCATCTGTGGTAGCAGTTCAAGCTTATTTTTCACATTGGTTGCATACATGGAACTTCGGTGATATCAACATTTTTGGGTGTTGCTGTCTTTTAATGTTGCATAATTTGACTCTGATCTTAGCTATCAACAATTCATGATTGAATTGCAATCAGCTATGTCTATGTCTTGATAGTGATGACTGAACTGGACTATCTATGATCTATGCATAGGACATATTCAGTTTGATTACAATGTGTGAGGTTCAAATGTATAAGTGACACTTGTGCTGTTCCAATCAGATATTCATGATGCAAAATGGACTTTCATGCAAAATTGAACTAAATGGTTGCATCATTCATCATATTCCAGTGATGCCTGTTTCTGCTTGGCTGCCAACATGTGCATAACTATCACCTAATATGTAAACAATATATTTTGTGGAGGCATTTGCTTTAGAGGTTTTTTTAAAAAATGTTGGCATAGAAACCTTCTATTTCCATTGAAATCAATTGTTGGGGTATAGACTTGGACAACACTAATGTTGAAGGGCTTGGAACTGATACAGATAGTCATAATGAGACTATTAACCATCAAGAATCTTTCCTTTGTTGGGTGAGGTTTTCTGAAAAACTCCTTTCCACTTATTTTCCTGGTTTCATGTCCTCAGTAATAGTAAATTATGGAAATAGCTTCTGTCTACCCATTGTAACTCACTCACATCAAGGACGTCAGGTTTCCACCTAGCATCTCTTGTTTGATGACATGCAATTCACCCAGGCTCATTTCTCAGACATTCTACATTGCTATCCCATGTGTCTTTATGGATCAGCAGCAAGGATTCCTGCTGGATTTCTTCCAGGTGCAACATTAATACCTTGACTATTCCCTGCAGGTTCTGACTTTTCTGCAGTAGCTTGTTAGATATATCAGAACTGGGGGTCCTACCTTTGGATACTATATCTTGAGAGCCTTCCCATGATGCTTTAAGAACCTTTTCATGACATTTTCTTGGCAAGGTTTCTACAAGATGGGTGGCCAGATTTTAATAATAATAATAATAATAATAATAATAATAATAATAATAATAATAATAATAATAATAAAAAACAACGGAAACCCTACACTACTTCAGACGGATGGTTATCCAAAATCTTAAAAACTTCCAGTGTTGGAGTATTCACAACGTCTGGAGGCACGCTGTTCCACTGATTAATTGTTCTAACAGTCAGGAAATTACTTCTTAGTTCTAAGTTGCTTCTCTCCTTGTTTAGCTTCCACCCAATGCTTCTTGTTCTACCCTCAGGTGCTTTGGAGAATAGGTTGACTCCTTCTTCTTTGTGGCAACCCCTGAGATATTGGAACACTGCTATCATGTCTCCCCTGATCCTTCTTTTCATCAAACTAGCCATGCCCAGTTCCTGTTTATCTATTTATCCAGGCTTCGGATTGGTAAATGCACAGCTGGATTCAGAAAAGACATAGATTGCGTAGATGACATTGAGCATTGGTTAAAGGTCCCAGAAAATCTATGATACAGGCTGCATTTTTCCCTTTTACCCTGTTTCAGTCCCAAAATTGGATTTTTAAAAAACTTAGAAACATAGAAACATAGAAGACTGACGGCAGAAAAAGACCTCATGGTCCATCTAGTCTGCCCTTATACTATTTCCTGTATTTTATCTTACAGTGGATATATGTTTATCCCAGGCATGTTTAAATTCAGTTACTGTGGATTTACCAACCACGTCTGCTGGAAGTTTGTTCCAAGGATCTACTACTCTTTCAGTGAAATAATATTTTCTCATGTTGCTTTTGATCTTTCCCTCAACTAACTTCAGATTGTGTCGCCTTGTTCTTGTGTTCACTTTCCTATTAAAAACACTTCCCTTGATAAAAACTTGATAATACCACATCTTTGTGTATGTGTTGTGTGTGTACACACACACACACACCTCTGTAAAATGTTACATGATTTTTAAAATTATCTTTAAAAGAAAATAGTAATTCTAGAAGACAGGAATAGGACAGAGATAATAAATGCAATTTTGATTCCCTAAATTACAGTTACCGTATATGCTTTTAATAATAAGGGAATTAAGAACTGATGATCCAAGGATTGCTGAAGTTATTACAGTGCTGAAGAACATGTAATGTTTTATTAAGGTTAAGTCATAGAGTACGTTAGATATTACAGTATATATTAGATAAAATAATTCACTTCCCATTTTTCTGTTACTTTAAGAGTTACCGGTATATTGGCATAGTTAGTAAAGATCTGGTTAATGTTAGTATTGTACTATTTGAAATTCTGGGGAAGGATCATAAAGGCAATAGGACAGTAAGATGTAGTTGGGATATAGAACAGAAGACCTGAGGCTCAATAGCTAATTTGTAATTGTTTAATCATGGTTAAATACTTGGAAATATCTAATTTATAAAAATGAGTTCATAAAATTTAAAAAGACAAAAACTGATTTAATTAGTAAATCTAAGTGTTGTGCTTTATTCAACAAACTGTAAATAAGAAAGCCTAATGTATAAAACTAGTCTTTGTGTGCTCTTAATCTAGAAATTGTTTTCAGACTTTACTGTAGATATATTCCAAAAATGTAGCACTTCCACACAGAAATGCAGCCCTTACTGTTTCTGATTACTTTTATTTCTTTATATAATATCCAGCACAATGCACAGAATTCCATGATCACTTCAATTTTTTTGTTTTTCTTGCTACAGTATTGTACTTACTGGTAATAATCTGTCCTCTGAGATACACTTTCATTTTTGTATTAAAAGTTGAATTGATGGTGCCGCAGAAAATATTTTTCATTTTGCGTTTGGTACACTCGAATTGCCAGCAAAGAATTTTTTTTATTACCATATTTATTGATTTCTCCTCTATATCATTTTCGTTCTGGGTTATTACATACTGAGAATGTAATTGCAACATTCCATAGGAAATTCTCATATATCCATTTTCAAACTCTGGTAGATGCTAGACAGAAACATTTAATAGCTATATAAGCAACTGTCTACTTGACTTCCAAAGGAGGTATAACATTTAATAATCTTAATAATTACTGTCCAGACATACTACTATTTTTGTTTAAAATGTAATATTAAAGATACTTCACTACTATAAAAACATTCTGTGAAAATAGAAACAGAATATGATCTCAAAAGGCTATTAAAATATTTATACATATAGAAAAACCTGACAAATTCATTTTGCTATTGGGCTCCATATAGGGGAATGATACTTTTATGAGATGGATAATCAATCAGTAAATCAATACAATTAAAAATGAGCCTGGTTTTATGTCATTAGCTTGTAAAACTATGGAATAGTAAAACTATGGAATGTTTTTGATGGTGTTCACTTCTGATGTTTATGATTTGTTTTAAATCTTAGAAATAAACATTTCTCCGCTAAAATTTAGCCCAAAATAAGGGATCTGAGCAATGAAAGGCTGCAAAATTTTTAACTACCACACTGTGGGTGTGGCTTATTTTGTGGCTGTGGCTTGCTGGCCATGTGACCAGGTAGGACTGGTTTGATGATCATATGACTGAGGGCTGGCTTAAAGGTCATGTGACTGGCTTAAAGGTGGCCAATTTGACGTCACTCACGTCAAGGGTTAGGGTGCCTGGCCTCTCCTCACCTCAAAGAGATACAATTTTCCTCCCTATTTACTATTACTGAACATACAAAATATAACTATTTAATTTTATGCATATATGCAGTATGTGTACATACATATTACACACAGGCACACAAAAATATACATTATCTATTATATCAGTGATGGCGAACCTATGGCATGGGTGCCATAGATGGCACATGGAGCCATATCTGCTGGCACACAAGCTTTTGCCAATCTCAGCTCCAGCCTGCATGTGTGTGCCAGCCAGCTGATTTTTGGCTTGCAAAATCAAGCCAAAAAACGCCTCTGGGAAGGTGTTTTTGGCTTCCATAGAGCCTCTTGGGGGATGGGGGAGGGTTTGGAGCCTGGGGTGGGCAAAATATGAGGCTACTGGGCCCACCAGAAATTGGGAAACAGTCCATTTCCGACCTCCAGAAGGCCTCTGGGGGGCAGGGGAAGCTGTTTTCACCCTTCCCAGGCATTGAATTATGGGTGTGGGCACTTGCGCATGCACGATAGCGTACACATGCTCTTTTGGCCCTCGAGGGAAAAAAGGTTCACCATCACTGTACTATATAAACTGTATGTGTATGCACACAAACACACACACACACAGAGGGCTCTTCTAAAATTATACACATTCAACCTCATTTACTGCGATAGGAAAAACATACCCAGAGCCCAGAAGGGAAAAAAAGGAAAAAAAATTCTATCGGGTTGGTGTACCTGACCAAAATTTTTCAAAACTACCTAACCACACCTGTAGGGGCCCATCGGTTAAGGAATGGCGTATTTGGATCACTTTGTCATTTGGTCTGCTGAATCAAGTTCTTGGTGCTTCTTACAGGATAAAGATGAAAAAGTATTACATCATGTAGAGGAACAATTGATGAGATTCAATTACACCACATCAATATTAATAGAAATAATATCAGTTGAAAAATGTTCCACATTTAGGATGCAGCACATTCCTTGTTTTTTCTTTTCTCTTTTCTGCCACATCTTAAATATTTAGTTCTTAGCAAGAATTAAAAGGAATGGTATCACCAGGGGGATTGTTAGAATAAATGGATTTTGGCCAAGTAAAAATAACCTTGAAGGTCTTCTAGTCTTAACCCCCTACTCAATCAGGAAAACTTCTGTTTGCCTAAGCAATCTTTTCTTGAAAACTTGCAGTGTTGGTACACTCACAATTTCTGAAGGCAAGCCAGTCCACTGATTAATTGGTCTCACTGATGGAACATTTCTCCTTAGTTCTAGGCTTCTTCTCTCTTTGATTAGTTTCCATCCATTGCTTCCAGTCCTGCTTTCAAGTGCTTTCGAGAAAAGATTAGCCTCCTTTTCTTTCTTTTGAGCTTAATGGATAAAGAACTTGGAAAATAATAAATTGAAGAAACTGATGGAACGATGGGACATGGTCAGAGGTTATATGACAAGTAGAATTTGTGATCCAGCCATAAAGAATAAATTAGAATCACTCTTTGATATGTAAATAAAATGCAGATCCTAGCTTAGAAAAATGTTAAAGATGTTTGTACAGACCCTCCAATTGGTGGTGGGGTATGTATGTTGTTAGGTGGTGGGTGCACTGTCACAGGGCACTGCTTTATGTTGTATGATGTGCAGTCTGTATGTAACATTTAAACACTTATAAAAAATATTATTAAAAAAAAAGAACTTGGAAAATAAGTTATGGAATAGGAATAGGAATGCAATGGAATGGAATAATAATGGGAATAAACAGAAGACAATAGAATAGTTGAAAGGGGGTTTGAAGGTCTTCTAGTTCAACCCCCTGCTCAAGCAGGAGACCTTATACTAGTGATGGCACCCTTAGCTACAGGTGACATGCACGTAAGCTGTTGTACTAGCTCAACTCCAACGTGCATGTGGGCACCGCCCAACTGATTTTTGGCTTGCATGGAGGCTCTGGGAGAGTGTTTTTGGCTTCTGGAGGGCCTCTAGGAGGATAAGGATGGTGTTTTTGCCCACTGCAGGCTTCATGGTAGCCTCTGGAGCCTGGGGAGGGCGAAAAACGAGCCTACCAGGCCCACCAGTCGTTGGGAAATGGGCTGTTTCCGACCTCCAGAGGGCCTCCGTGGGGGCAGGGGAGGCCGTTTTTGCCCTCCCCAGGCATTGAATTATGGGTATGGGCACTTGCACACACACTTTTGTCACCCGAGGGAAATAAGGTTCCCTCCCCCTACATGGCATTGGACCAGATTACCTCCGGAACCGCCTGCTACCGCACGAATCCCAGCGACCGATAAGGTCCCACAGAGTTGGCCTTCTCCGGGTCCCGTCGACTAAACAATGTCGTTTGGCGGGTCCCAGGGGAAGAGCCTTCTCTGCGGTGGCCCCGGCCCTCTGGAACCAACTCCCCCCGGAGATTAGAACTGCCCCCACCCTCCCTGTCTTTCGTAAACTACTGAAGACTCATTTATACCGCCAGGCATGGGGGAGTTGAGATAGCTCTTCCCCCTAGGCCATTACAAGTTATAGATTGTATGTTTGTGTGTATGTTTGGTTTTATAATAGGGGGTTTTAGTTGTTTTTTATTATTGGATTGTACATGTTGTGTTTATTATTGTTGTTAGCCGCCCCGAGTCTGCAGAGAGGGGCGGCATACAAATCCAATAAATTATTATTATTATTATTATTATTATTATTATTATTATTATTATTATTATTATCACTGCCTTATATCATTTCAGACAAGTGGCTGTTCGGTCTCTTCTTAAAAACCTCCATTAATGTAGCGCTCACAATTTCTGAAGCTGTTCCACTGGTTAATTGTTCTCGCTGTTAGGAAGTTAGAAAATGATCGAGGACAGAGAAAAAAAATTGTATGGCATTGTTAAATTTTGTGCACAGGAAATGTATATTCATGATGGGAGTAGGGCAAAAGAGTATGTTGTCTCCTTTTGGAATTATTTTTTTAAGCTTACTTGGCTGCTGAACGAAGAGGCAGCTTGAATGTGTGGGTTCCTTCCAGTTCTGTGGAAAGAGGAGGAGGAATTTTTTTTCCTAATCAAATGATACCTCTCCATACTTTGGATTAAATTCAGCTGCTTTACAATAATATGTTCTCCCTTCCACGATAATAAATGTATTTACATTTAAGGTGCTCTTTGCTGTTTCTTTTAGTGAAACACGTGATGTTTTCTCTCTAAACCGAACTGTGTTATGGACAGTTATTTCTTCTGTCTTTTAGTTTAATTTAGTTTAGTTTATTAGATTTGTATGCCGCCCCTCTCCGAAGAGAAGGAGTATCTGTTTTGAAAAGGAAGATTTGAGAAACCGAGGTTACCTTCTGGAGCATAGACCAGTGATGGCGAACTTTTAATTCCTCGGGTGCCAAAACAGCATGGGCGGCGCTATCGTGCATGTGTCAGTGCCCACACCCATAATTCAATACCTGGGGAAGGCAGAAAACAGATTCCCCTGCCCCCTGAAGGCTCTCTGGAAGCTCTCTGGAGTCTGGAAACAGCCTGTTTCTCAACTTTTAGTGGGTCGAGTAAGCTAGTGTTTCACTCTTCCCAGGCTCCAAAGGCTTCTCTGGAGCTTGGGGAGGGTAAAAACACTCTCCCCCATCACCCTGGAGGCTCTCTGGAAACCAAAAATGCTCTCTCAGAGCCTCTGTGAGCCAAAAATCAGCTGGCCTGCAAACACTTGCATGTTGAAACTGAGCTAGAGCAACATCTTGGGTGTCAACAGATATGGCTCTGCGCGCCACCAGTGGCACCCATGCCATAGGTTCGCCATCACTGGCATACACCATTGATCTGCTTGGTTCAGTATCGGATGGGAATACAAAAGTCTATATCCGTGATGTTGAACCTATGGCAAGTGTTCCTAAGGTGGTACGCAAAGCCATGCCACCCAGGATGTGCAGCCTTGCCTTTTTGTCTTCCGGGTTTCTAGTGCACATGTGTGCATGAGAATCAGCTGTGCTCATGCATCACAGTGCTGAAAACTGATGTGCATATGTGCACCAGCCAGCTAATTGTCAGGGGTGCATGTATACCAGAATCTGGAAGTTTAGCTTTCCAGCGTGCGATCCGTTTCTGTGCGCAGCAATTCTGAAAACCGGCCTGCACAAATTGTGTGCGTACGAGCAAACACCTGCGAGATTTTGGCGCATTTTTTTCTTTCTGTGCATGCGCAGAAGCAAAATCGCCCTATGCATGGGCACACCTGAAAGTTGCAGTAAGTGCAACCTGCTGCCGATTGGGAGCCATCATCATCATCATCATCATCATCATCATTATTATTATTATTATTATTCTAAATTATTATTATTATTCTAAATTATTATTATTCTAAATTATTATTCTAAATAATAATAATAATAATTATTATTATAATTATTATTGTTGTTGTTGGCACTATGCATACAGTCGCCATCTTGTTTTTGGCTTTTAAAATTTAAAATTTATTTATTTATTTTTCTTAAATGTTTATTATTATTATTATTTTCTTCTGAGTAAGCATAGAAACCCAGTTTCTGGCCCTGTGATGTGGTCTCCATCTTGTTTTGGCTTTTAAAATTTATTTATTTATTTTTCTTAAATATTATTATTATTATGTCAGTACAACACAGCAAACAAGATCACTATGCTGGATTTCGTATTTCATCACCAGTCGGGTACTTCCCAGGTGAATTATGTTTGCCGATCCCAGTAAAGCGGCCTTTTGCAATTGACATATGGAGATTTTGTCAATTCCGATGGTTTTCAAATGTCCGCTGAGATCCTTTGGTACTGCGCCCAGCGTGCCAAGTACCACTGGGACCACTTTCACTGGCTTATGCCAGAGTCATTGCAGCTCGATTTTTAGATCTTCGTATTTCACTAATTTCTCTAGCTGCTTCTCCTCAATTCTGCTGTCTCCTGGGATAGCGATGTCGATGATCCATACTTTCTTTTTCTCCACAATCACAATGTCTGGTGTGTTATGCTTCAGAATTCGGTCAGTCTGAAGTTCCACAGTAGTTTTGCTTGCTCATTTTCGACCACTTTTTCGGGCTTATGATCCCACCAGTTCTTTGCCACTGGTAGATGGTAGTTCCGGCACAAGTTCCAGTGGATCATCTGTGCCACAGCATCATGTCTATGCTTGTAGTCAGTCTGTGCAATCTTTTTGCAGCAGCTGAGTATGTGATCAATTGTTTCATCTGTTGTTGTTGTTGTTGTTGTTGTTATTATTATTATTATTATTATTATTATTATTATTATTATTATTATTATTATTATGTCTTCTCTAGAGACTCCAATGCTGCGACATTCTTGCAAGGGTCAGGCCACAACCGTTTTTTGTTTTTAATTAAAAAAATTATCCTTACATTTATTGTTTTTGTTGCGACAAAAAAAACAAAATCTGTTTTTCTAACCAGATGTAAGCACAAGTCCTGGTCTTAAAATATGAGAGGATAATAAGCAGAACTTGTAGCAGATGCCAGATTCTTTTTTATGAGCCCATGGAAATGATGTACGTGATATTTTCAACAATGTGATGCTTTTCTGGGCATGAGGGATATATTAGGAATTGCCAGAGAACTAAGATTAAAAAGAAGCAGGCTTTCATTAGCAAGAAGATCACATTTTGTCCTCTTATTTTTAAACTCATCTCACAGAGTGGCAGTGAAGCTCATGATGGTTAGTGTTCACCTGTCATCCTGTCATCCATCTTTGCTTTGGTTACAGGGTTGGTATTGTTTTCTAGTGTTCTTTTTAACCATGGCCACTTTAACATGTGCGAACTTCTGGCTGGGAAATTCTGGAAATTGAAGACCGCCTATCTTAAAAGTTGTCAGACTTCAGAAACTCTTTTCTACCGCCTTCTGTTTCCATACAGCCAGTCATGCAAGAGGTTGTCGAGTTCCTGAGAAAGAAATGGAAAACAGACAAATGTCAAGAGGTGATACAGATCTGTTATTTGACATCTTCTCCCCTTAAACAGCAGCTCGTCCCAATTAGCAAGAAACCCAGAGAGAAGCATTTCATATCTTTCAAAAAGAGTCCACCTTAATTAATTCATTATAAATTAGCCTGAGAAATCTCATTTGCAGTTTTCGAGATTCCATATTTATCCCAGACTAGTGTCTTCACAAGATGAAATTTATGTATTTTTTTGCTTCCTGGATCTTGCTGAAGTGCATGAGTTTTGACAAATTGACAGAAAGAGTTATGCCAAATGTCCAGTACTGTACTGTATACATATGTCCATCCTACTCCTCTCTTCTGTTTGCACTTTCCAACCATACACAAATTATTTATTTATTTATTTATTTATTTATTTATTTATTCATTCATTCATTCATTCATTCATTCATTCATTCATTCATTCATTCATTCATTCATTTATTCGCTTTTTTTTAATGCCGCTCTTCTCCTTAGATTCAGGGCGGCTTACAACAGGTTAGCAATAGCACTTTTTAAAAACAGAGCCAGCATATTGCCCCCACAATCCGGGTCCTCATTTTACCCACCTTGGAAGGATGGAAGGCTGAGTCAATCTTGAGTCGGTGATGAGATTTGAACCGCTGACCTGCAGATCTAGCAATTAGCATTAGTGGCCTGCAGTACTGCACTCTACCCACTGCGCCACCTTGGTTCCAATTAGATTGAGGTGGCATCTTTATGCAATATTATCAAACTCTTCCTTTAGCACAGCCAATTTTACAAACTTTTAACAAGGGTTGGTTGTTAAGCAAATCTCTGTACTTGCTTAGTGAATTACATGGTCATTAAATGAATCCAGCTTCACTCTGTCAGAAGCCAGATAAGAAGGCTGCAATGCAGTCACATGGCTACATGATGCTGCAAACACCATAAATATATGAAGATTGGCAACCATCCAAATTGTGATCCTGTAACCGTGGAGATGGTTACAGACGCAGCGGCTCAGTGGCTAAGACACTGAGCGTGTTAGAAAGGTCAGAAGTTCGGTGGTTCAAGTTTCAAGTTTCAAGTTTTATTGGATTTATATGCCGCCCCTCTCCGAAAACTCGGGGCGGCTAACAGCAGTCATAGACAGTGTACAATAATAATCCAATACTAAAAGCAAATTAAAACCCCTTAATATACAAAACCAAACACACATACAGACATACCATGCATACCATTGTAACAGCCTAGGGGGAGAAGAAATCTTAATTCCCCCATGCCTGGCAGCAGAGGTGGGTTTTAAGTAGCTTACGAAAGGCAAGGAGGGTGGGGGCAATTCTAATTTCTGGGGGGAGTTGGTTCCAGAGGGCCGGGGCCGCCACAGAGAAGGCTCTTCCCCTGGGTCCCGCCAAGCGACATTGTTTAGTTGACGGGACCCGGAGAAGACCCACTCTGTGGTACCTAATTGGTCGCTGGGATTCGTGCGGCAGAAGGCGGTCCCTGAGGTAATCTGGTCCGGTGCCATGAAGGGCTCTATAGGTCAAATCCTAGGTTCGAATCCTTAGCATCATATAACGGAGTGAGTTCCTTTTACTTGTCCCGGCTTCTGCCAACCTAGCAGTTTGAAAGCAGGTAAAAATGCAAGTAGAAAAAAAAGGGACCACCTTTGGTATGAAGATAAGAGAGTTCCGTGTGCCTTTGGCATTTAGTCATGCCTGCCACATGATCACAGAGACATCGTTGGGCAGCTGGCTCTCCGGCTTTGAAACGGAGATGAGGACCATGCCGTTGAGTCGGGAACAACTAGCCCTGTGATGGTCAACCTTTTTTCCCTCAGGTGCTGAGAGAGGGCACCTATAATTCAATGACTGGGGAGGGCGGAAACAGCTGCCCCCTGAGGCCCTATGGAGGCCGGAAACGACCTGCTTCCCAACTTCTGGTGGACCCAGTAGGTTCGTGTTTCGTCCTCCCCAGGCTCCAAAGGCTTCCCTGGAACTGGAGGAGGGTAAAAATCTTTCCTTCATCCTCCCGGATGAAAGAGACATAAATCAGCTGGCCATCACACACATGCATGTTAGAGCTGAGCTAGGTGCAGGGGTAGGCAAAGTTGGCTCTTCTATGACATTTATTTATTATTGATTGATTGATTGATTGTTAGAGTTGGAAGGGACCATGCGGGTCATCAAGTCCAACCCCCTGCCTAAGCAGGAACCCTATAGCATCCTAGCCAAATGGCAGTCCAATTTCCTCTTTAAAATGTCCAGAGTATTGGAGTTCACAACGTCCGCTGGTAGGTTGTTCCACTGGTTGATCGTTCTGACCGTCAGGAAGTTCTTCCTTATTTCCAGGTTGAATCTCTCCTTGGTCAGCTTCCAGCCGTTGTTCCTCGTCCAGCCCTCTGGTGCCCTGGAGAATAAAGTGATCCCCTCCTCTCTGTGGCAACCCCTCGTATACCTGTAGACTGCTATCATGTCCGCTCTGGCCCTCCTTTTCTCTAGGCTATCCATGCCCAGTTCCCTCAGTCTCCCTTCGTAAGTCTTGGATTCTAAACCCCTGATCATTTTGGTTGCTCTTTTCTGCACCTTTTCCAGAGTTTCAATGTCTTTTTTGAGGTGTGGTGATCATAACTGAACACAGTACTCCAGGTGTGGCCTGACCAGGGCGTAATAGATTGGTATTAAGACTTCCCTGGTCTTGGAGTGTACTCCCCTGTTGATGCAGCTTAGGATTGTATTGGCTTTTTTGGCTGCTGCTGCACATTGTTGGCTCATGTTTAGTTGATCATCTACCAAGACTGCGAGATCTCTTTCGCCGTCGCTACTGCTGAGAGGGGTTTCTCCCAGGCTGTATGTGTGTCCAGGTTTTTTTTTACCTAGGTGAAGGACTTTGCTCTTGTCGATGTTGAACATCATTTTGTTGGTGTGGGCCCACTGTGTTACTCTGTCCAGGTCTTTCTGTAAACATGTGGACTTCAAATCCCAGAATTCCTGAGCCAATCATGCTTCCGTAGGAATTCTGGGAGTTGAAGTCCACATGTCATAGAAGAGCCAACTGAGCCAGGGCAACAGCCACGTGCCAGCAGATATGGCTCTGCATGCCACATGTGGCATCCGTGCCATAGGTTTGCCATCACTGGACTAGCCCATATGTGCAAGGGGAACATTTACCTTTATCTTTAACCACGGAGATGCTGTAACAGTTGTCGGGGTAAGAGTGTGTCTTAAATCATTTATTTTTCAATGTGTTTGAATGGTAATTAAATAAATGGTTGTAAATTGAAGACTACCTGTACATATTTATATGTGCATGTAACAAGTATGTGGCCCTTTTTGTGTGCCGTAAACATTTTGCCTATTTATGGTGACACTTGGAAAATTATACTGTTACTAAGTGAGGCATTGGGTATCTGAAGAGTTATGAATCAAGCCATACCTGGATGATGTCTGACACAGCAAGTAGGAAAATTATGTGGGCGAGTTAAATCTGTTGCAGGGTTCACAGAACAGTTTTTATTGCCTTTCTTAGCTAAAAATAACAGGGGGGGAGCAGCCTTGCTGAAATTCATTGGTATGTTTTTAAGACTGCCAACAACATAGAAGGCTTCGGGTACCCCTAATTGGGCCTTCCCCTGGTGCACAAAGAAGCACGGATAATTGCCTTATAGAAACATAGAAGTCTGACGGCAAAAAAAGACCTCATGGTCCATCTAGTCTGCCCTTATACTATTTTCTGTATTTTATCTTAGGATGGATATATGTTTATCCCAGGCATGTTTAAATTCAGTTACTGTGGATTTATCTACCACGTCTGCTGGAAGTTTGTTCCAAGTTTGTTTACTCTTTCAGTAAAATAATATTTTCTAATGTTACTGTTGATCTTTCCCCCAACTAACTTCAGATTGTGTCCCCTTGTTCTTGTGTTCACTTTCCTATCAAAAACACTTCCCTCCTGGACCTTATTTAACCCTTTAACATATTTAAATGTTTCGATCATATCCCCCCTTTTCCTTCTGTCCTCCAGACTATACAGATTGAGTTCATTAAGTCTTTCCTGATACGTTTTATACTTAAGACCTTCCACCATTCTTGTAGCCCGTCTTTGGACCCGTTCAATTTTGTCAATATCTTTTTGTAGGTGAGGTCTCCAGAACTGAACACAGTATTCCACAGTATTATATTATCTTTAAGTTGGATAAACTTAAAAGGAGGATTGAACCAAAATATTTTCAATAGGTAAATATAGAGGATAGATGTCACATAGATACTGTACTTGCTTCCTTTCTTCCCTCTTTCCCCTTTAAAGTGATTTTTAAAAATATAATATTTTATTCTGAGCCTTTCTTTTTCACAGATCTCTTAGCAGCCCTAGCTATATGGCAGATTGCCATTTTTAGTTCTGTAGCCTATAACAACTGAACAGTCCTCTGTAAATCAGTACTTAACTGTCCTGGTTATTTGCTTAGTGGTATCTTAGTTTGTGATGCTCTTGAACATAGAGTGTTATTTTTAAAAAAGGCTATATTAAATATCCCTTGGCAGAATGCTTGTCCAAACTGCCTAGTTTATGCTTGAACAGTGATGGCGAACCTATGGCACATGTGCCAGAAGTGGCACGCAGAGCCATCTCTACGGGCATACCAATCGTCACATGTTCCTCTTCCAAATGGACATGGACGCTGGCCAGTTGGTCTTTGCGCATACATATGTACCAGAAACTGGAAGACCAGGTGATTGGCGCACATGCACATGCTGGAAACAGGAAGCTCGGCTTCCCCGGGGCGCTCCTCCAGTTTCTGATGCTCTCGCATGTGCGTGCTGGGGAGTTGGTCTTCCAGTTTCAGGGGCTCCCTCCCCCCAATGCATGTTCCTGTTTCGGCCCTTGGTGCTGAAAGGATTCGCCAACAGTGTGCTACAATTTGCCATTGCACTCGGTGGAATATCATCCTTGAGCTAGATTTCTGCCTTCTCCAACAAGGGGAGAGTTTTTATTGAATGAACTGTATAAATTCTGTATAGTAGCTCTGCATGCAGCGAGTACATTTAACATCATGAGAATGGTAGCTTTTATTTAAGGCATACAAAGAAAAGAAGGAAAAAAAGCACTCTGAAGAAAGGAGAGTTATTAACTCTACTTGAGTTACAATTCTGCTATTCTCCTGAAAACCGTTGAGGACTGTGGAGGATGCTGAAGTAAAAATCTAAAATGTTTCTCTTCCTAATCTTGAAAACAGAACAGTCAAAGGATTAAAAGAAGGCAATCAAAAATAAAGTGCCCCTGCGTGATTTTCTGATTTTATTAGATAAAACTGTTGCTTTGTATAGTAGAGAGCGGCTCCTTTATATTTATTTATTTATTTATTTATTTATTTATTTATTTTGTCAAGTATGTATTTGTAATAAACATAGTTATAACATTGTTTATATACTGTACATAAGATGGGTACTGATAAGAGGAAACAATTGGACAGGGACAATAGACACACTGGTGCACTTACGCATGCCTCAATCTAAGGGTAAAATTTTGAGGGTTTGCTAATGAAACCACAGAGTGAGGTACTGAGTTTCAGGCATTATACACATTTGTTATGGTTAGCTCTGGCCCTGCTCCTGCCCCAAGGACTGTGGATGTGGGGGAGACATCCACATGCTGCAGGCCTGTTTTGCCCCCGGTGGAATCTGCCGATGAAGGCTCCTCTGACCAAGAAGACATGAGTGACAGGGAGGAGGAGAGTGGGGCAGACAGCTCAGAAGGAGATCAATTATCTAGCTCCTCCTTGGATTCAGAACAAGAGTTAATGATACAGCCACGCATGCGGAGAGCGATGCATAGGCAACAACAACTGAGAGATTATTATCAAAGAAAATGAGGCCGCCTGTGGTTGGGTGGGGCTGTGGTAATTAGTGAGGCTGCTATAAATAGCAGACTGTGGGTTTGGCCATTGTGGAGGATTATCTGATCGTTGTGTTTCGTGACTGCTTTACTGACTTTGACCTTTTGTGTGCTGATTTTTCCCCGCTTTGAAACTAAACCAGAGCAAAGTGTGTTTCACTTTGTGAAAGAAGAAGGAGGGCTTGGTTTAAGTGAATTTTCATTATAAAGAACATTGTTTTGAATTTTCAAACGTGTGTGTGTCTGAAATTTGTACCTGTGAATTTTTGGGAGGATTCTACCAGAGAGCCCGACAGAACAACATTTAAGTCACATTTTTTACAGTCAAGTTTGGAGTGGTTCACTTTGAGTTTGTATCTCTTGTGTGTTTGTGTATATGCGTGGTTGAAACTGAAGTAGTCATTGACAGGTAGGATGTTGTAGCAGATAATTTTATGAGTTATGCTTAGGTCCTGTCTAGGACGATGTAGTTCTAAGCTTTCTAAGCTCAGGATTTCAAGTCTGGTTGTATAAGGTATTCTGTTGCGAGTAAAGGAGTGGAGGGCTCTTCTAAGTAGAGTATCTCTGGACACTTTCTAATGTATTTAGGTTCGATATGTGGTATGGGTTTCAAACAGATGAGTTATATTCAAATCTGACTAATGTTTTGTATGTTCTGGTTACTAGTGTGATATTACTGGAGAAGAAGCTACATAAGATTAGGTTAACAGCTCTTGAAGCCTTTTTGATGATATTGTTGCAGTGGGCTTTTGCATTTAGGCCACTTGATATGGGTATTCCAAGATCTTTAACAGCGTGAAAGCCATCTGCAAGGTCTTGTTTATTCCACTTGTATTTGGTGTTCTGATTCTTTTTGCCAATGTGCAGGACAGAGCACTTGTTGGTTGAGATTTGCCATTGCCAGATGTTCTGACACAGAGTCAAGGTCTTTTTGGAGGGTAGCAGTGTTGCTTGGGGTGTTGAAGAGTTTTACATCATCGGCAAGGAGAACGCAGTCGCTCATAATGTGATCACAAAAGTCATTTATGTAGGGTGTTGGTCCTAGTTCGCTGCCTTAGGGTGCACCACTGTTAACAGGAATGGGATTAGACAGGGCACTCCCTATTTTGACCACTTGTCTATTTAACAGGGATGCAGTTATCCAATCATGTAGGGGTCTAGAGATGTCGTAGGATTTCAGTTTCAGAAGTAATTTATCATGAACCACTGAGTCAAAGGCTTTACAAATTGTTTCTATTGTTTTGCCCTGGTCATGTTTTGAGGTTCATATGTTTTTGCAGTGTAATAGTTGTAGATTGCAGGATATTTTTTTTCCTGAAACTGAATTGTTGGTTTGAAAGTAGGCTGTTAGTTCCTAGTGGAAGGTAATGGATTGGTTTATGATTGATTCCATGACTTTGCATGTTACGTAGCATAGAGAAATTGATCTGTAGTTTCTACTAGACTTGAATCTACTTTTTGAAGATGGAGATGGCTGTGGCTAGTGACCATAGGTTTGGTAGGGAACTGGTCCTGTAGGATTTTTCAAAAATTATGCATAGTGGTTCAGCTATGACTGTGATGACCTTTTTTAGAAAGTATGCACATTAGGTCCGATTGACAAGGGAGGTCATAAGCAGGGAAGGTAATGCTTTTTAAACCTTCTTCAGTCAAGTCTATTTGTGTTAAATTGTTATGAGTATTTGTGGTACAAGGTTATGTTATTAATACATCTTGGACATCAACACCCTAGAAAATGTCCAAAGATACTTCACCAGAATTGCCCTTCACTCCTCCACTCGAAACAGAATGCCCTACGAAAGCAGACTATCAATCCTAGGTCTAGAAAACTTAGAACTACGACGCCTAAAACACGATCTAAGTATTGCCCACAAAATCATATGCTGCAACATCCTGCCTGTCAATGAGTACTTCAGCTTCAACCGCAACAACACAAGAGCACGCAACAAATTCAAACTTAATATTAATTGCTCCAAGCTTGACTGTAAAAAATATGACTTTAGCAATCGAGTTGTCGAAGCGTGGAACTCATTACCAGACTCAATAGTGTCAACCCCTACCCCCCAACATTTCTCCCTTAGAATATCCACGATTGACCTCTCCAGGTTCCTAAGAGGTCAGTAAGGGGCGTACATAAGCGCACTAGCCTGCCTTTCGTCCCCTGTCCAATTGTCTCTCCTTATCTCATATATCATATATCTTTTCTTCCTTTCATATATCTTCTCCTCTACTTTTATATCTTTTCTTTATATATAATACTTCATGTCTATCCTCTTCAATATGTATTGTGTATTGGACAAAATAAATAAATAAAATAAAAATAAAATGATAAAAACACAATCCAGTTTCTCTTATTTATGTTCAGCCAAGCTACGGAGAAAAATAAATGCAATGCCTTACCAGTCACTGTAACATAACTTTTCAACCGAGAAACCCATGAAAATTGATTGACGTCATCATAGTTATTGATTCTCTTGTTTCCATGTGATCATGAGAGAACAGAGTTATCATGAAAACATACAAAAGGCTATTTACCACAGAGCTTTCAAATTATCTACGGATTATGTAAATAGTATTTTTGTGTGTGTAGTTTTGTTTCCAAACTGGACAGATGGGCCCCAATCTTTTCTTGCAGGGGATATAGCATGAATATCTTCCTGAAAAAGACAAATTGTGGAGTTCTTGGTGCACAGTACTAGTTTCTGTTGGTGAAAACAAATGAGCATACTCTCTCAATCTGAGTCTTGGTATTTCTTTTTTGGGGGGTAATCAAAAGTTTAATATAAAAGGCCCCCGGAATAATGATAGATTTATTGTGCGCAAGAACCTGTATGAGCTTATCTGAATAATTAGGGCAATAGCAAAGCAGCATGGAACAGAAGCATAAGCATGCACAGATTTTGGAGTGAGTGGGGATTGGTGGCATCAGAGGAAGGAATGAGAGAGAAAGCATGTCTGGATAGGATTCCTGTTTATGGCCTTTCCATTGCACCTCCTTGAATCAACCATGTGGTGAAATTGATTGATTGATTGATCAATTGATTGATTGATTGGATTTGTATGCCAAGGACTCGGGGCGGCTCACAACATATCAAAACAACATAACAGTGCATCTAAAAATCTAATTAGTATGGCTAAAAAAGACTTTTAAACCTCTAATATAATTTAAAAACATCACCATTCACTCAACAAAACATACTAAACACTAGTTGGTCAAGGGGCTAAATGCCAGAAGAAATGCGGTATTTATAAATTAAAACTTACAATGATCATTTTTATGGTCATTTTCAGGTCCAAAGGAGTCTCTGTGGATTTTACTCCACTAATCATTGCTGATTATAGGAGGCGGTGCTCATTTCCATTTCAAGGGTCGATGAGCCAGTGCTGTCTGAAGATGTTTCCATGGTCATACATGACATCATGGAGCGTTGTTACCTTCCCACCGAAGTGGTACCTATTAATCTACCCATTTGCAGCTAGGTTGACAGGAGCTTGGATGAGCTCGCCATCTGACAAGCCCGGCATCTTTAACCACTGAGGCATTGCCCATCCTCATTTGCGGTCAAAGCCTCTTTGAGTTCTGGATTTTATGTTTGTTGTTGTTTTTATTTTGATGCCTGATTCGTATTTGAAAATATTGACATCTTCATGTCATAACAATTACTGCTAATTTATAGAATGGCAACCAGACCTAATTAAGTGTGGCTTAATAAAAGTAATGTTTATCTCCAGCTTTGTTATTAAATACAAGTTGCTGCCTCCTTGCATTTTGTATGCATCTCTGGAGGCAGAATACAAACCTGAATTTCAGATTCAGATTCAGGGAGTCTAATCCCAAAAGATGCCTGTTGCTCTAATATCTTGTGTAATTTTTAAAGAGGTTTGGATGATTACTATTGATAACTAGAAATTGACCAGCCTTTCTGGAGTTTCCAATCAACCATTTCACTGCATGCATCCGTTACTCACAGTTGATGTTAGATCTGATGATACATAGAATGCTTAGAGTTACAAATGAAGGTGCAGTAAAATGAGGATTTTTCCCTCGAGTTTTGTAGAGAAATAATGTAGAATAGTAGACTTCTTTTTGGCTCAGGTGTTCCTTAGAAACATCTTAACAGTGTGGGTTTTCTTTTCAACTAAATATAATTTGCCAATATCTGTCATGGAACTGTTTCTGAATTTAAAATGGCTGTTTAGTTTAAAATCTCCCCAAAACTCAGAAAAGATGATTGGCGTGAAAAGGAATTCAGGTCTCTTGAGGGCCTCTGAATAGAGGAGATATTTATTACTTCTTGACAGTCATTTAATTCCCATGTCTCCTTTGATCTTCCCATAATTAAATGTATCAAAGAGAACTTATATAAAATTTGGGCCAGTTTCCTAGCATTTTAACTTGCAACTTGGATTTAGTTTTTATTACTGTATCTGCATAGGTTTTAACAATCTTAATATAATAGGAAATATAATAACCGATGGAATATATATATATATATATAGGAATCTTGGTTATTCTTATGCTATGGCCTGAAAAACTATATTATCTAGAACCGGGGTGTCAAGTTTGCATTGTCACGGTGTCACTTGATGTATTATAACTTTCACCCCCTTTGCTAAAGTGGGCGTGGCCATCACGTGATGCATCTGGCTTGCGGCCCATGAGTTTGACAGCCCTGGTCTAGAATCAGCCTGCAAGGAATTTTTTGAAAAAAAATGTGTTAGCTAAGTAGATAGTGTTTGTCTGTGTAAATGGTTGTCTTTCTGTAAACCGACTCCATTCACCATAGCCCTGCCTATCCAGTATTTAATTACAACATTTGTAGATTGCCTAACTGCAAGACTATGAGCAACGTACATCAAAGCCCATAAAAATAAGAAATAAAACATAACATAATATAAAAGTAGTATGCTTGTATAAGATAGGAAGATCCCACTTTTTCAGATTTGCTATATTAGATTGCACAGATATTCATAATTTGTGAAAATGTAGTTTTGGTTAAGATTTTATTAATTCATGCATCATTTTATACAGATGATAGATAGTGAGCGAATTAATAATATTCTTATGAATTAAACAGCATCATAATTTCCATTTATGCTGATGTATCCGACCAAGTTGAATTTGAAAAATTAGTAGAGCATGACCCAGTTATTAGCATTTGTATTAAATTTTTAATTGTTCAAAAATATTTTACGACAGGCGCATAAACAATTTTTTAGTACCACATAATTCTTGCCAATTGCCATTCTTTAAAATTGGTATCACTAGTTCTGTCACCATGAATGTAAAAAAAATACATTCCAATTCTTGGAATTGTACCATCATGCATGTTTCTAGAATATAATTCATGGATTTATTTCCAGAAAGAATAATTAAGGTTTGAAGTGACAAATTCTTAGGAATTTTGATAATACAGCAGCTTCACTGAGTTTGTGCCCCATATTTTCTTTCTTTCTTTCTTTTTTGGTACTGTTATTCTATTTTAAACTTGGTAGAATAATACCAGTGCCGTTTTTTATCTGAGCTGTAGTTTGGAAGGCACAAAACACTGCATTCTTTATTTAGTAATTCTTAAGCATAGAGTATAGACAGAAGGAGTAAATTTGTTATATAACAGCAGAAAAATTACTGACTAAAATTAGTTCTTAAGATGATCGTCCCCTCCCCCAAGTGATTTATTTTAGGAGCTCAAGGCAGTCTTATGTTTTAACCAGACAGTGTCATTAAAACAACTGTTGTTTGACTAATTTTGTATCAAACCTTAGAGGTCATCTTGGTGTGGCATAGGGAGGGTATTTGAAGGGTTGTATCTTCTTCCCAATTCACAGGTTATGATGGCAGGAGATGAATGCTACATGTCCTGTCTATTAGAGAGCGCCATCTGGTGGCAATAGTCTTTTTTTATTGCCCTAGGCAGCATCTTCCCCACAGAGATTAGATTGGTCCTGACTGTATTGGGTTTTCATAAAGCTATGTTATGAGTATGGAGGTTGGAATGTTTGGCAGAGTGTTGAGGGCTGTTTGTGGTATTATCTCAGCCCTTGATTATTCATTTTTTTTTGCCCTACATTATGTTGAGTTTTAATTAATTAATTTATTTTATTTATTTGTTTTGTCAAGTACATATTGGAGGTATGTAAAGATGTAATAATATTTATATACACGATACTAGTAAAAATAAAAATAAGGAAAAACATTAGATATAATAGTATCATATTTAGATATAATATACATATTATTATATCTAAAAAAATATAAAGAAACATTAGGACAGGGGACGGAAGGCACGCTGGTGCTCTTATGCAGGCCTCTTACTGACCTCTTAGGAATAGGGAGAGGTCAACAGTGGATAGTCTAAGGGTAAAGTTTTGGGAGTTACGAGATGATACTGCAGAGTCTGGCAGTGAGTTCTATGCATCAACTACTCGGTTACTAAAATCATATTTCCTGCAGTTGAGTTTGGAGCAGTTTACATTACAGCAGAAAAATTACTGGCTAAAATTAAGTTCTTAAGGTGATCGTCCCCTCCCCGCAGTGATTTATTTTAGGAGCTCAAGGCAGTTTTATGTTTTAACCAGACAGTGTCATTAAAACAACTGTTGTTTGACTAATTTCGTTTGTATCCGTTGTGTGCTTGTGTGTTGTTGTGGTTGAAGCTGAAGTAGTCATTGCCAGGAAGGACATTGTAGCAGATGATTTTATGGGCTATGCTTAGCTCGTGTTTAAGGCGACGTAGTTCTAACCTTTCTAAACCTAGGATTGTAAGTCTAGTTTCGTAGGGTATTCTGTTGCGAGTGGAGGAGTGGAGGACTCTTCTGGTAAAGTATCTCTGGACATTTTCTAGAGTGTTTATGTCTGAAATGCGGTGTGGGTTCCAGACTAATGAGCTGTATTCAAGGATTGGTCTGGCTAGCTCTTTCTAGCTGCTCAAAATCACTGCGAAGAGATGGGTGGTCATGTATAATTAATTAATTAAATAAATGCCATCTGAAAACGCTTCTTTTCGGATAAGCAGGACTGTCCGCACGCCACCAGGAAGACCTTGGCTGGGGAAGCCTATAAAATATAATAGCAACAGCACCAATGGTAGGTTACTACCAGTTCACCCCGGATTGGGCGAACCGGTAGCGACAGTGGAGGGAGGCTTTGCCCACCCGCCCGGACATCAAAAGGTTCTGTGCCTGCGCAGAAGTATTGCATGCACGCACCCTCACACTCTCCCATTCCAAAACCGGTAGCAAAGGTAAGTGAACCCCACCACTGAACAGTACTTAGACTTATATACCACTTGAGAGGGCTTTACAGCCCTCTCTAAGCTGTTTACAGAGTCAGCATATTTTCCCCAACAATCTGTGTTCTCATTTTACCAACCTCAAAAAGATGTAGTCAACCTTTAGTTGTTCAGGATCAAACCCCCTGACTGTGGGCAGAATAAGCCTGCAGAAATGCATTCTAACCACTTCGCCATCTGCCCCTTATATGTAAATAATACGTGGGAAATAAATAAGGTCCTTGGGATGATATATTGCTGATGAGATTGCTGGCCAACTGTTGTATTCGTTGCAGTTAAACTTTTGAAATAATCTTAAAAAAAAAATCCCAGGAGATTAATTTGAAAAATGCTATCAAGTTATTCAAGTTCTTTATTTTTTCAGGTTTTGCTAGTGACAGTTAGTTTATTTGAAAAAGTGCCGTAGAAATGTCTGGCATAATGCTAAGATTTGGGATAAGCGATATGAAACTCTGTTAAGTGTGAGCCCATGACCTAAATCTGCCATTTCCATCAGAGTCCACTGCTTATACAGTAGGGTGTTTTTTTTCATGCCTTTTTGAAAGAAGTGTTGAGTTGTCAGATCTTTTTGAAGAAAATAATAATTCAGGCCAATTAATAGAAATTGACAGGGGCGAGTGCAATTTTTTTTAGATATTATGAATCTCATTTGAATATATTATCCACGTTATCTCTGTATTTGTCACCTTCTCATGCTATCACCATTGGCCAGGCATGAGTGATTTTCATCACATTGAGATGTCATAATACCTTATCACAGAAAAAGAAAGGCTGCCAACTATTCATCTCATAAATATACCAAATAGATTTTGACATAGGAAAATGAGGGGGTGAGAGTGTCAATATAATAAGTGACAAACAATGCTATGAACTCTGTAGTGAAAAGTAATTACATGATGGTGAAAGATAGTATGTGATAGTGCTAGACTGTTAACAACCTGTCAGGAAGAGAATTACCGTATACAGTCAGTAGGAAAACCAGATTCACTTAACAACCATATTACTAATTTAACTACTGCAATGATTCATTTACTGCATTTTTCAAAGTACAGTGATACCTTGTCTTACAAACTTAATTGGTTCTGGGACCAGGTTCTTAAGGTGAAAAGTTTGTAAGATGAAACAATGTTTCCCATAGGAATCAATGCAAAAGCGATTAATGCGTGCAAGCCCAAAATTCACCCCTTTTGCCAGCCGTTTTTTGCGATGCTGGGATTCCCCTGAGGATCCCCTCCATAGGAAACCCCACCTCCAGACTTCTGTGTTTTTGCGATGCTGCAGGGGAATCCTGGCATCGCAAAAACGAGCACTTCGCTGGCAATGGAAGTCCGGAGGTGGGGTTTCCCAGCAAAGGGAGCATCAGGGTAACCCCAGCAGCACAAAAACGAGTGCTTTGCTGGCAACGGAAGTCCAGAGGCGGGGCATCCCAGCGGCAGCGGTGGGTTTGTAAGGTGAAAGTAGTTTGTAAGAAAAGGCAAAAAAATCTTAAACCCCAGGTTTGTATCTCGAAAAGTTTGTATGACGAGGCATTTGTAAGACGAGGTATCACTGTATAAGATGCACCGTTTCCCCCCTAAAAGAGGCTGAAAATTTAGGTGCGTCTTATACTCAGAATGTAGCACTTTTATTTGAAGCTTTTCCCCCCCAGTCCTAGTGAGGTGCTAACGATCTTCCCAGCTTGCAGGATTTTTTCATTGCTACTCCGAAGGGTTTTTTTTCCAGCCTAAGCCAGCGGATAAAATGATGTGCTAAAGTTGACCAAACTAAGGACACTAGCCAGATGAATACCTGGTACGTAGATTTCCCCCCCCCTATCCCCCTCCCCCAAAACTCAGTGCGTCTTATACTCTGGTACATCTTATACTCTGAAAAATACGGTAAGTATTTAATGCCAGAACTCTACAATCTTGTGCTGTGGAAGGAATCTCGGGGTTTTGCAGATATTTTACTATAAAGTTTAGGAATATTGTATTCTTATCAGTAGTGGATTGTAAAATCTGTTGCTATCGGTTCACGCACTTGGCCTCCTTAGTTTCTGTTTGGGGTAGGAAAATGGGAGCTGGTTTTTGCCCCCATTAAGGTCTTTTAATTTTTAGTCTGCTTTTTAAAAAAATATTTCCCAAAATATTTCATTTTTGGTGGAGAGAGGCTTTTCACAAAACCATGTGTGGTTTCCGGTCACAATTCAAAGTGTTGGTTATGACCTTTAAAGCCCTTCATGGCATTGGACCAGAGTACCACCGGAACCGCCTGCTACCGCACGAATCCCAGTGACCGATAAGGTCCCACAGAGTTGGCCTTCTTCGGGTCCTGTCGACTAAACAATGTCGTTTGGCGGCCCCCAGGTGAAGAGCCTTCTCTGTGGCGGCCCGGCCCTCTGGAATCAACTCCCCCCGGAGATTAGAACTGCCCCCACCCTCCTTGTCTTTCGTAAATTACTCAAGACCCACCTTTACCGCCAGGCATGGGGGAGTTGAGACACCTTCCCCAAGCTTTTTTTATTTATGTTTGGTATGTATGTGTTGTTTGGTTTTTTAAATATGATAGGGTTTTTATATGCTTCTTTTTAATTTTAGATTTGTTCTGCCTTAATATTGTTTTTTACTATTGTTGTGAGCCGCCCCAATTCTCCGGAGAGGGGCGGCATACAAATTAATAAATAATGATGGTGATGATGATGATGATGGTGATGATGATGTGTCTCATTCAATATTTTGGATGATTTTTTTTAACTGAGCCACTGTTTTAAAATAGCATGCTTTTCTTTTGTGATCCTTCTTTTGTCTACTTTTCTGTGTGAGTTTTGGATTCATTTCACATTTCTTACATTTCTAATTCTATTGCAGTATATCCATTGGATTTTGTGTGCATTTTTAACAGGAAATACAATTTGCCCTATGTTGATTATACAACAGAAAAAAACCTAGTTTTTCAATCTTGACAACTTTAAGGTTTATGGATTTCAAGTCTGAATTGGGGGTTGGAATCTACATGTCTTAAATAAAAGTTGCCAAGTTTGAAAAACACTGCTCTAGTGTCTATGAAACACAAGCTCCCTTTGGCCATTAAAGTAGCCAAAGAATACTGGGACAATAAAGATCAGTCATCGTTCTCCATCCCCTGGTATCACTTCTTTATCACATGCCCATCACATGTTGGGAGTCTGAATTACTCCTTCAGAAACCCTGTAACTATTCAGTGCTTTACAGTCAGTTTAATTTCAATTCCCGATCTTGCAGGAGTCTGTATTGGGTATGAAATATAGGAGTAAACAGGTTTCTCTCCTGCAGGTGTTTGTCTTCTTAATACTGGGAAGAAATTGAAGCAAGTAATAAGGCCGGGGTGTAAAACTCAATGCCTGTGGGCCGGATCCGGCTCGTGGGGTGCTTAGATCTGGCCTGTGGTGCCTCTGCCAGTGAAAACTTGGCTCAGGAGAGCTGCGTGCTGCCCTATGGGCTCCATTTTCGACTGCGATGGCCTCCTGCAGCACTAAACCAGTGAAAACAAAGCTCAGAGGGGGCTGGACATAGCTCTCCCAAGTTCCATTTTGCTGGCAGAGTGATAACAAATCAAACGAGTCTACGGAGAAGGGCAGCATACAAATCTAATAAATAAATAAAATAAATAAACTGCTAGCAGAAATGGATCCCTCCAACCCCACCTGGGCCAACACAGGTGTCCCTGACAAGAGTGAAGTTGAATTACCTATACCCCCCCCCCCCCAAGTCAAACACTACCGTGATACGGCCCTCAATGAAATCGAGTTTGATACCACTGTAATAAGGTATACAATGAGCATAGTGAGGCAGTGTTCTTATGTACAGGAAGAATATTGAAAAGCCTTTGCTCTCTTTTCTTTCTTGCTAGAGATTATTGTATTATCTGCTTTACATAAAAATGCATGTAATAAATTATTTATGAAGATAACAGATCTCTTAAGTAGAAATTTACTCAATTTTTTAGCTGCTCTAGAAAGTTGGTAGTAATGTTTTAGAGAAAGTCTTTATTATATAACAATCTAATAAGTGTCATGATAATATATTTAGAACAGCAATAAATTACCCATATACAGTACTACTAAAACTATCTATAACTGGGTCAAAAGTGCATTACAGGGAAATCAACAAGGTACAAGGTTGACTAAAGGTAAAAGGTTCCCCTTGCACATATGTGCTAGTTGTTCACAGGAACAACTCCATTTCTCAATTTCTAAGCTGAAGAGCCAGCACTGTCTGATGACAATTCCATGGTCATGTGGCCAGCATGATTAAAAACCAAAGGTGCCCAGAATGCTGTGACCTTCCCACCGAGGTGGTCTCTATTTTTCTACTTGTATTTTTAATGTGCTATTGAACTGCTAGGTTGGCAGACACTGAGCTTATTGAGAAGTAATGGGAGCTCAATTATGCAACGCTAGGGATTCAAACTATCGACCTTTTTGATTGACAAGTTTAGTGTCTTAGCCAGTGAGCCACCGTGTCCCCCACTACATTGACTAGTCATAGACTAATTTACAGAACACATCCAAAACACAGAAACCATGATTTCTGGGCATGGCAAATTTTTATAAAACATGCTATGGCAGCAGTGTCAAACTCGCAATTACATATTGTCATCATATGACGTATCGCAACTTTCCCCCCCATGGCCAGTGCATGACTTATCTGGCCCGCATGCCGCGAGTTTAACACCCCTATAGGTTAAAATTAATAATATGAAATTATCATAATGCATTTGATGACATGTTTTATGTCATAAAACCTATTTCCTCTGGTCAACGCCTGATATTTGACTACTACCAAGTTAAATATGGACTACTTTCAGAGCAACTCTAAATACCTGCTTGAATTTTTAAGAACTTTTCAAATACATTAAAAGTCCTGTTAATATTGAAGACATTGAGGAATCTGATAGGGAATTAATCTTTTAAATGATGTCCCAAGGGATCACAGATTTTCTAGTTCTTTTTAAAGAATTATTTACTACGAACATTTTTTGGATTATCCCGAATAGATTGTAAAATATGCTTCATACAAAAAACTTGAAATCTTAATTGTTTTCTGTTTACAGGATTCAAAGTTATCTGAACCAAAACCCCTTATTATGTATTTTAACTATGACTAATACATGGATCATATTCTTAATAAAGTATTTCCTTACTTGGTTGACTCAAAAATATACTACAAAAAATAGAGTTAAACTTTCAGTGATTAAAGTTTCTGTAGTTTAAGAAAAATAATGTTTGAGACCAATAAAAAGATAGGGCTGGTTTCACACTTTTTGTGAGCTACATGTTTTAATGACAGACCCAGGTTAGTTGGTTAATAATAATAATAATAATAATAATAATAATAATAATAATAATAATAATAATAATAAATGGCTATGTGACTCACTAGCAATTTCTAAATAGGTTTTTGCTTCTTTATCCTGCTTCTGATACTGCTAATCATGGGACAGGAGAAATTTAGCTTTTTTCTGAGCTAGGGTTGACTTTTTAAAAGCTAAACAAAATTAGCTGATGCACATTCTTCTCCCACATAACACTTTCTTCTGTTATGTAGTATCAGGATGTTTGGTTTTATAATAAGGGTTTTAAACTGTTTTAGTATTGGATTATTATTATATGCCGTTTTATTGCTGTTGTTAGCCGCCCCGAGTCTGCGGAGCGGGGTGGCATACAAATCCAATAAATGAATGAATGAATGAATGAATGAATGAATGAATGAATGAATGAATAAATAATAGACATAAATGTTTCATATTTTAGTGCATTTCTTTTTTGTTGTGTGTTTGTGTGTGTGTGTGTGTGTGTGTGTCATAAAGGTTCTTTTTTCAAGAGACAACTAAAAGAAATAATACTGAAATAAATAAAATAACAAAGTCCAGTTGCCTCTTTAAAAAGCACCTTTGGGACACCTATGACTTGGTTGACAGAGAATCTTCGTATACCCCCCCCAATCCCCCATCTATATTAGTACCCTAATTTCTTGTTTATATTGTAAACACATACACCTCGAGATTCGACTACTGTAATGCTCTCTACTTGGGGCTACCTTTGAAAAGTGTTCGGAAACTTCAGATCGTGCAGAATGCAGCTGCGAGAGCAATCATAGGCTTTCCAAAGTATGCCCATGTTACACCAACACTCCACAGTCTGCACTGGTTGCCGATCAATTTCCGGTCACAATTCAAAGTGCTGGTTTTGACTTATAAAGCCCTTCATGGCTTCGGACCAGAATATCTCCAGGACCGCCTTCTGCCGCACGAATCCCAGCGACCAATTAGGTCCCACAGAGTTGGCCTTTTCCGGGTCCCGTCGACTGAACAATGTCGTCTGGCGGGTCCCGGGGAAGAGCCTTCTCTGTGGCGGCCCCGACCCTCTGGAACCAGCTCCCCCCAGATATTAGAATTGCCCCCACCCTCCTTGCCTTTCGTAAACTCCTTAAAACCCACCTCTGCTGTCAGACATGGGGAAACTAAAATAACTTCCCCAGGCCTATATTGTTTATGTATGGTGTGTTGTGTGCATGTTTTTAAATTATGGGTTTTTAGTTTAAATTATTAGATTTGTATTACATTGTTTTGCCACTATTGTTGTGAGCCGCCCCGAGTCTATGGAGAGGGGCGGCATACAAATTTAATTAATAATAATAATAATAATAATATAGTCACTATGTAATACTGATTGACATTTCAATATATTTTTTTTTAAAAAACAAATCCTTTCTCTTGGCTTTCCCTTTTTTAGTGTGTCCCTGTATAATTCTGCCCGTTTAATTTGCCCTTTGAATGTATGTAAAAAATCTGAAATGATATGGGTAATAACTGAGGGCAGCATAATTTATATCCAGTAATTTAATGTCATTTAATTTAGCTTGTATATTCTTCAGGAATGACATGATGTGATTTTCACTTCACTTTGTCATCTTTGGACTGTTCAACGCCCATAAAGCTAGTTCCTTCCTATTTTGAAAAGTTAACTGAATATTAAGATTTTTCTATAGGGTGGAGCTCAAAATTCCAGTTTAATATTTTTAATATTAAAATTCCAGCTTAATGTTTTTACCATATTTTTACCATGGAAATATTGAGTGGGGTTTTTTCACTTCATTTTTACATGAACAAATGTTTTAAAGAAAACATTCATGAAAAGTTGGCATTTCTAGTTCGCTTAGGATGGTTTGTCATGATGATCTTGGTTCCATGGGGAAGTTAACATCCCCGTTCTTTTAGAATGAAAATACGATTTTCATGGCATTTCCCTCCCTCAATATCACTTTTACCAAGAAATTATTTTAATTACTTCTGTAAAAATCAAAACTTGTGTTCAAGTATCACTAAACATAAAAGTTGCATAGTATAATATCTGAAATTAGAAATGAGAAAGGTTTTCTACAGGTGGTCCTTAAATTACAACAGTTCGTCAGGCATGGGGGAACTGAGACATCTCCCCCGGGCATATACAATTTATGAATGGTATGTGTGTATGTATGTGTGTTTAGAAAATGGGGTTTTTAAAAAATGTTTTTAGTAGAAATTTAGATTTGTTGTAAACTGTTTTTTTCACTTTGTTGTGAGCCGCCCCGAGTCTGCGGAGAGGGGCGGCATACAAATCTAAATAAATAAATAAATAAAATAAGTTCATTTAGTGAAAGCTTGAAGTTGCAACCGCACCGAAAAAAGTCCCTTATGATCGCTTTTCACAGTTGACTGTTTCACCATCTGTGTGGTCATGTGATCAAACTTCAAATGCTTGGCAACTGACACATATTTATGATGGTTGCAGTCAGAGGCGGATTGCCATTACCCCCACTATCGCTGCACTGTGCATGCAGCTTCAGTTCTCTTGCATGTGCGCATATACATCCCAACGTATTTTTGATTTTGTGCAAGCACAGGAAGCAAAAACACGCTGAAATCTTTGAGGGGACGGGTGCGCGCGCAAGATTTTGAGGATTTATTTGGTTTTGTGCATGCGCAGAAGCAAAAAAAATCTCACGCATGAGTGCGTCCCCTCATGGTGTTTTGCTTCGCATGTGCATGCAGCAAAAATATATTGGGATGGACACGCACGCGAGAGAACTGAAGCTGTGCGTACTGTGCACCATTCCTTCCTGGTGCGCCATCCAGGGGTGGGCAGCAGGCAGGACAGGGTGGAACGCAGTTCCACCGGCGGAAATGAAGATGCGTGCGCAGCTCCAGCTGATTGGCAGCTGTCACTTCCTGGATTACTGGTCTCTGCTCGGCTCTCCTTTTTCCCCCTGCTGCTGTGTCTGCGCTCCTTGCTTTTTTCCTTCCTGGCCTCGGACCAGCTTCCCTCTTTCCTGCCCATCTCCCCTCCAGCCTCAAGCAGAAGGCATGGGTGGAAGCGATGCTGGCAGCATTTATGCTTCTGGCAGCACCCGTTTGCCTAGCTACCCAGCCTGGGATGGGGAGGCGACTCAGGAAGGAGAGTGCGGGAAACACGAAGCAAATTGTCACTCCAGCGAACGACACTGGTAAGGTTGTAAGTTGAGGACTTAACATTTCACTTGAATGATGATCATTCAAGCCACTCCCACCTGTTCACATGGCCGACAAGTCACTCCTACCCAGTCACATGACCATTAAGCCACACCCATAAAATAAGCCACACCCACAGTGTGGCAGTAAAATTTTTGACTGCCCATTACTGGCACCATCCTCTACCGTACTGGTAGCAACCCACTACTGGTTGCAGTGTCCTGAGCTCATGTGATCTCCTTTTGTGATCTTCTGAGTCAATGGAGAAGGCAGATTCACTTAACAACTTAAGCACAGTAATTCACTTAACTGTGGCAAGAAAAGTCATAAAAATCACTTAACAAATGTTTCATTTAGCAATATATATATATATATATATATATATATATATATATATATATATATATATGTTAAAATGTTTTCAGCTACTATTTCACATACAGAATATAGTTGTCGGCTATAAATATATTAACTGCCTTGTAGTGGTCCTGGGTTGGGCCTAGAGGCAAAAAGGAGCTGTGACGTTCCTTAAATATACCAGGGTGATCCGACTTAAGAAAAACATATATATATATATATATATATATATATATATATATATATATATATATATATATATATATATATATATATATATATATATATCGCAACTGTGGTGGTAAGTCAAGTACCACTTTCATTTCTCTTTTTCTCACTGTTTTTGTTGAAAGTAATTTAAATGATTTATCTATCTATGCATGCACATGAGCTTAAATATATAAAGTTGGTCCCACAATGGCCACTTACATTAGATCTATACATTTTGTATATTTGTAAGAAATATACTTGATTTAAAAGTCAGAGCAGGGAATAGTATTTTTACATGAATGACAAAACGAATTGTGTAATGGCTAGGGGATCAGGGGGAGAATACTTGGGAATTGTTGAGAAATAATAGAAAAAAGATCTATTGTTTTCCTTTTGTGTTTGCTATTTCCCCCAGAGTATTTGATTAGCCCTTCTGGGAAACAGGATACTGTACTATTCAAAATACAGTTTTGAAAACTACTATACTATTCAAAATGCAATTTGGTCTGTTTTGTAAATGAAGGTTAGGAAATCTTTGGAGAGAAAAGCCCAAAATGTTGGCATGCAAGGTTGTTAGAAAGGTAATCAATCAAGGTTAAGTAAGGATTTTTTTTTTTTTTTAAAGGATTGGGTCTTTTCACTCTTTTTCAAGGAAACCAGTAGTGAAGTTGTTTGCTTTCTTAAGTATCTCCATGCCCTTGTCACTTTTGTATGGAGAATAATATTAACCAGTTCCTTCCTTCAACAGTAAACATTTTGAGGGAAAATATTTTTAAAAATAAGATTAGAAGACATGGTCTAAACATGTGCTTTGCCCGAATCGGTAGCAACCCGTTGGTGATGTCATGGAACCATTTTGGTTGTGCTGATCCTTGGGCACAGCCGTCATTTATTTTATTTTATTTTTATTCTGAGCATGTGCAGAAACTGAGTTTCTGGCACTGTGCATACAGTCGCCATCTTGTTTTTGGCTTTTAAAATGTATTTATTTATTTTTCTTAAATTTTTATTATTATTATTATTTTCTTCTGAGCAAGTGCAGAAGCCCAGTTTCTGGCCCTGTGATGTGGTCTCCATCTTGTTTCAGTACTATTTAGCCCTATTTAGATCAGTATTGCGCTGTTAGGATGTGTAGTACAACTATCTTGCTTCTATCTTGCTAAGACTGATGTATTTTTGATAGTTAGAGTTGTGTCTTGATGATGGGAACAAGAGTGTTTTCATTGTCCTCTCCTCCTGGATAAATACCTGTGGAATGGATGATATTGCAGAGAGAAACAAACAGATGTGATTTTGACAATGACATTAAGGAAGGACAACTCAGTGAAGAAATGTTTTATAAAGAGCTCCCAAGTGGAAATCTTGACAGCTCTATTTAGTCAGGAATGTTCTGTAACAAGATACATATTAAGGTTTAATAGCTACGATTGTTGAAGTACTTTGTTTACTTCTCCTGGGAAATATAGTTTAAGAATAGATTGTTGATTGCCACAAAGGAGACTGAGCAGCAGATTATATATTTATAGCTAATATTGGCGGGTCTGCAGAAATCCAGGATACTGTATGGTACCTGGAAAAATTGATTTGGAGTCTTACTAGTATAAAGCATAATAGGAACAGGTTTTTCATGCCATGCATATTAAGTTGAGGTTAGGGATGCAGAGTTGTTTCACCGATAAAATGAACTGTCAAGCTAAACTTAAAAGTATTTATAGTTAGCAGGATTATTATCTGACCTGCATGTTCAGTCTCTAAAATCTCCTAACAAAAAGGAAAAAGAAAAAGATTATTGTCTTTAAAAAGATTTTATTTTATTTTATTTTTATTTATTAGATTTGTATGCCGCCCCTCTCCGTAGACTCGGGGCGGCATACTGTACTTCCTTTTGCCCAGAATGACACAGTGGTACACTACCTAGATACCTTTATTATTGTCAGTTAAGGCAACTACATCAGTCCAAAGTTGCTGAGATGGATAATGGCAAGGCTATAGAACTAAAAAGTTGGATCGTGGCACAAGAGCTATGGAATATGGTAGCTGTAGCAAGAAAATGATCTCAACTAAGAGAAAATTAGCTCTCATTGCAAAAAGATAAATATTATATAACTGATTTTTATACCTGACATCCTAAGAACTTCCCTGCTACCAAACACTCATCCTGTTCCCAAAATTTAAAACAGTGATGGCGGACCTATGGCACAGATGCCACAGGTGGCATGCAGAGCCATATCTGCTGACACGTGAGCTGTTGCCCTAGCTTAGCTTGGGCATGTGTGTGCCAGCCAGCTGATTTTTGGCTCACACAGATGCTCTGGGAGGGTGTTTTTGGCTTCCAGAGAGCCTCCTGAAGGGATAGGGGAGGGCATTTTTACCCTCCCCCCCTCCAAGGAAGCATTTGGAACCTAGGGAGGGTGAAACACAAGCCTACTGGGTCTGCCATAAGTTGGGAAACAGACCATTTACGGCCTCCAGAGTAGGGGAAGCTGTTTTTTCCCATTAAATTATGGATGTGGGCACTCGCGTATGCACGATAGCGCGCATGCACGATCTTTCGGCACCCGAGGAAAAAAAAGGTTCGCCATTACTGATTTAGAATGTAGCATTGGTTACAGGAGTTGAATGCAAGTTTCTACTAAACATGAGTATATGTATTCCTGTCATTTTTCAAAGCTCTTTCCATATATTTTGTGAGACAGGTAGACAAATAGCTAGATGGATAGACGGTTTATTCTTTTTTAAATGAAACTAATATTAAATTTTGTATTGCATAGCTAGGAAAGCCTAGAGAATTCCTCAGAAGCCGCTGGTTGCTAGGATACCAGGCCTTCATTGTTTTTGTGAGTTTCCCTATGTATTAATGAGCTAAAGGAATTTCTTATTTATTTAGGGTTTTTTTTTAATTTATTTGTCCCATTTGTATTTTGCCAACTACTCCAAATCTCTAAGACTTACAGCAACAAAACCATATAATATAAACATTAAAACACCACTAGTAGAAAAATTAAAACACAGAACAATTAAAACAACACACCAGCCCATAAGCCACTTGATGGGTTGATTCTATTTGGTTTATTTATCTATTTATACTGCATCCATCTTGTCAAGCTGATTCTTGGTGACAAACATTGTTAAAGTAATGTAACAATAAATAAAATAGATGTACATACATAGCAAGGACAGAAAGGCAGAAATGAGCAACTGAGAAAAAGTCCAAAAACAATAGCAATATGCAGTTCAATCAACCTTCTGACCCATGTGGCTAGAGGAGTTCTCAAATGCCCTCAGAAACAATTTTCCATTAAAATAACTTCTAGAAGGCATTAACAAATGCTGCTTTCAGGAGGCAAAGTATTCCTTACCCAAATGATTCCTGTACATTGTAATCTCCTGGACATTGCAGTTTATCCTAGACAGTCAGACAGATTGATTCTGATTGGAGAAGTCAGCCTTATAGGCCCTTAGGATAAAACTATCACTTTAATTGCTCCTGTAAACCTGTTTGCCAATGCAATCTGTGCATTGGCGAAATTTCCATCTGTCAATTGCAAAAGGCCACATTGCATGGATCCTCACATTTATTACCCAGTGGTTCTCAACCTTCCTAATGCCACAACCCTTTAATACAGTTCCTCATGTTGTGGTGACCCCCCAACCATAAAATAATAAAATTAGTAGGAAACCTGGGGGTAGGTTTTAACTTACCTCACTGCTGATTCACTTCGTCCTGTGCTGAATGGCCACACGTTATGGGCGTGTATGTGTTTTGAACTCGCATGCATGTGCATGCTGAATTTTTAAAACAATGCAAAAAAATGCTGAAAACAAGATGGTGATGCATGCCCAGTGCCAGAAATTCGGCTTTTGCACATGTTCAGAAATTTCCATGGTACAGATTATTATTATTTTTTGCAGTAGTCTATTTGCATTTGGGTAGACCCACCTAGAGATGGATAGAGGACTGGTGTCTTGGTTCCTAAGACCATATGTGTTTTCCGATGGTCTTAGGCAACCTCTGTGAAAGGGTTATTCGATCCCCAAAGGAGTCACAACCCACAGGTTCTATTACTATATCTTCTTTTCTATTATTTCTTAGATATATTTTACTATGAGTATCTCCTCTATAACCTTCATCATGTATTTTACTATGTGTATATAGATATATACCCACTAAAACCCTCATTGTGTATTGGACTGACTAACTAACTAACTAACTAACTAACTAACTAACTAACTAAATAAATAAATAAATAAATAAATAAATAAATAAATAAATAAATAACCTCTGTACTACACTGATACATAACATCCTAGGTCAGTGGTTCTTAACTTTTCTAATGCCAGAAATATATATATGACGGTCTTGGTATATTCGGGTTTCTTCCCATGTAGAATTTGGAAATTTCTGGCGACGTTTCGACGAAGTCCCACTCGTCATCTTCAGGCTGGTGTTTCTGTCCTTGTTCTAGGGCAAACACACATATCCACTAAAACCCTTATTGTGTATTGGACAAAATAAATAAATAAAATCCAGTCGGCAGCAAAACTTAGATAGGAGAGATTCAAAATTCAGTTTCTCCAGGATCATGAAATGAGAATGAGAAGCGTAGAGGATTTTGTTCCTCTATTTTTCCTCCCCTTCTTGTTTTCTGTCTACTCCTCACATCCGACTATCGGAGGGGCCTGCGCTAAGGATGACTATCACAGCCCCCTGGTTTCATTTTGTTGTAATTGGATGCTTAAACAGAAAAGTATCCATAGTTTTTGCTTTCGAATTTCACTGAAACGATTGGCCCCCTTGTGGCAGATCATCTCCTTGTACAAGTTGCTTCCTGAATCAAACCAAAGACTTTAAAGAATTCTAGAATTTTGGAAAGGGTAGGAATAAGGAGCAGGAAGAAGCGTAGAAACTAAGAGAAAAATAAGGGATATTCAATTTTTTTCTTGACCTCCTCCTGTTAGTAGTAGCAATGGAACTGTCTTGCATAAAGATCAGAGATTTCCTAATTTGAGGGCCCATTTATTTGATTTTTTAAAAAGCCTTAAAAAAGCATTTCTAAGAGTTTGTTATTTTTACACATAACAGGCAAGTATGGGGAGATCCTTTTGCAAGTTTATTCTAGTATGTTTGTCTTTTCTTCAAGAAGTTTGGTGTAAAGAATATCTCTTCTCTTCCTTTTTTTTACAGACATTAAGGTGTTCCAACCAGCTATATAATTCATTTGTGGTTTGAATTCATGGTTTCCTTATCCAGCATTCTTAATTGTGTTATGTCGGCTCCCTTTATCAGATCTTGCCAACCATTAATTCAATCTCATAAAATTAAATCTTTATAAACTGGCAGAAAGTGATGTCAATAGTTTCCACATTAGGATAAATCTGTGAAAGCAGAGGCACATAATTATTACAGGGAACAATTACTGTATATCCGAAATACAGCCTTGTTGTAAATCAGAGACTCTTAGCCTCTTAGTCTATCCAGGAATAGACTTCAGGAGGTCTTGAACTTGGATGGGAAAAATAACTTTTCTTTTTCCTACTCTTCAATTGAAATTTGTAACTTAATTAAAATTTATTGTAATTGATATGATGATGATGATGTTCGTCCAACGTGTTCGAAGAGGATGGGTTGTGGGTTGTACAGGATGTGTCCGCAGGTGGCTGGTAAGGCCTATACGGGCACGAAATGTTTTGCCACATGTTGGGCTGATGTGGGCACCACTGTTGCAGCATTTGCAGTTCTGGCTTTGCAGAGTGCTGGCTTCTCTTCTGCTATGAATATTCTTCTGGCCTCAAAGCCTTGGTGGATCAGCATGCACCACGATCTTGTGCCAGGATTTCCCAGGAGATGATATCGATATTGAGGGACTTCAAGGAGGCTTTCAACATGTCTTTGTATCACTTCCTTTGTACCCCGTGCAATCGCTTTCCTTTAGACAGCTCACCATAGAGGAGCTGCAATGGTCTGGCACAGGGATAGGCAAAGTTGGCTCTTCTATAACATGAGGACTTCAACTCCCAGAATTCCTGAGCCAATCATGCTAGCTCAGGAATTCTGGGAGTTGAAGTCCACATGTCATAGAAGAGCCAACTTTGCCTACCCCTGGTCTGGCATCCTAACAACATGGCCTGCCCAGCGTGTCTGGGCTTTCATCAGCAGGGTGGGAATTGATGGCAGGCCTGCCCTGGAGAGGACTTCAATGTCAGGCACCTTATCCTGCCACCGGATCCTCAGAATTCTATAGAGGCAGGTCATGTGGAAGTGGTCCAATTGCCTAGCATGTCTCGTATATATAGTCCAAGACTCACTTGCATACAATAGGGTAGTTAGCACCACTACTCGGTAGACTTTGAGCTTTGTAGCAAGGCTTATTCCACATCAGTTCCACACATTGGTCATTAGTCTGCCAAAAATGCAAAGCTTGCCTCGGTGATTCTGCAGTTGACCTCAGTGTCAATTGTCACTGCACGGGAGAGGATGCTACCAGGGTATGTAAACTGGTCCACTGCTTGTGTCCCTTTACTGTGATGGCGAGCTCTTGGTGTTCGGCTTTTGGAGCTGGCTGGTGCATCACTTCGGTTTTCTTTATGTTGATAAGGAGACCAAAGTTGTCGCATGCTGATGCAAAATTATCCACACTGGTTTGCATTTCCTGTTCTGATCCAGCATTCAGAGCACAGTCGTCAGCAAAGAGGAGATCACGTAGCACGGTCTCTCCTTCATCTTGGTGACAGTCTGGTGTCCTCGCAGGTTGAACAGCTTCCCATTGGTCCTGTATCTCAGGTTAACTCCCTATCAGATACCTTCCAGAACAGTTCCTTGGGAGCTAGACAGTAATTGATATAAGGGATTAAGAAAGAACCACATATACTAGCTGGTATTCTTTAATATTTTTATAATTGCATTTCATCATACTGTGTTATTGTTTGTTTGTTTTATAATATAATCTATATTTGTGTATTTGTTTTATAATATAATCTATATACTGGTATGTGTATTTTATTTTATGCAATTTTTTTCTATGAAGGAGTGGGCAATTTTTCAGCAGACTCTAACAGGAGTCTGTGTAACTAATTGATTAGCATTTTTTGCTTTAAAGGGAATAACTTGGAGAATGGAGGGTACAAAGCCATAATTTGGGGTCTAGGAAGGCATTTGATGGCTGCTAAATGTAATGTATGTTTGAGTGTTTGAATTGGAGTGATTAACCTTAAAATTGGATTTAGAACATTTCTTTTGGTTTTTTTCCTATATGTTGTGAGCCGCCCCAGATCTTCAGAGAGGGGTGGCATATAAATCCAACAAACAAACACACAAACTAATTAATTAATTAATTAATTTGTCTCTTTAAAATGGATTAGTATTAGTTGTACAATGAAACACTGAATTTACTCCTAACATTCCATTTTTTTCTTACTTTTTCCCCCCAAGATCCAAACATGGAATTCAACCCCTCAGACCATCCACGAGCCAGCACAATATTCCTTAGTAAATCTCAAACTGATGGTAAGTAACCATCTCTAATCTACAATTGGACAAAAGCCTAGTACTGAAAAATTGAACCATAATGTTGTTCATAGTTTATACTTCTCTGAGCCATTTTAAGATTATGTAGAAATTAGGAGCCAAGGATAACCATTCTTCTTTAACGAAAAATCGTTTAATCTATGTATTTTTAGAGGGGACAGTTATCCAGCAAAAACCACTTGAAATCCACGCTCTGTTCTATTCCTCTTCTATTTTAAAATGGCACTAAAAATCCAAATTTTATGTTTTGTGAATCATGTTGATTGATGAGGTGTAACTAAAATTACAGTATAGAACCAATAGTAATTTGGCGGCCTGGCCACTAGAACCGGCAGGCCCGCCACGTCCCCAAGCTGGTTCTCCCAGCACTACAGTAGATGCCACCATCTTGCTTTTAGCTTCTGCACATGCACATAAGTGTTTTTTAAGTACTACACATGTGCACGTCCCATGACACGTCCCTGAGAAAACTGGCAGCAAAGAAAACCAGAACCCACCCCTGTTTTTGAGGACTCATTTTTACTGACTATCTTGAGTCTTTTTAGTCTTTTCACTTTGGTGGTCATATGTCTCATTAATGATGATGGTGGTGGCTTTTTTTAAATCAAGGGGCTATTGGCTCATACTGTGTTTCCAGCATTAACTAATTGTTCAAGGTCTAAAATAATATTGGTCTAGTTTCAAAAAGTATAATATTCAAAGCTCAGTGGGGAAATACTTCAACATCGTTGTTGCTCTTACAAAATGAGGTATTTTTAAAAGAAATACCCGAAATATCTGAGCCATAAAATCCTGTGGAGAAAGAATGTTGTAAAGTCATGCTGTATTTTCTTATTTTCCAATGCAAGACAGTCAGTGGTATTACTTAAATCATTGTTTCATAAATAGGACAGCTATTTGCTATCTGTGTTTTGTATACAGTGCTTCATTCATTTTCCTCTAATTTCATTGTTGTCATGTCAAGGTAATCATTTTAAGCATCTGCTGATGTAGGAGCTAAATTTTCCAAAGTTTAAGGCCCAATGAATTTAGAATTAATTTAACATCTTTCTAATTTTGACTGAGATATGAATATTCTACTATTTTATACATCTTACGCATTTTTATGGTAAGAGACGTTGCATGAATTATTGTCATTTAATTGAATTGCAAAGTTCTTCACGCAATTACAAAGTTCTTCAAATATTCTTCACACATCTGCTGTCATTCAAAATTTTTGATTGGGAAGAGGGCTATTGATTAGTATTCTTGATGTAATTAAATAGGCAAAGTCCCCAGTTTATCTATTACTGTTTTGTAACTGATTAACACAGAGAGCCAGTTAGGTGCAGTGGTTAAGGCGTCACACTGTGAATATTATTGCCATCTTGGGCACAAAGCCATCGGGATGATCTTTGGCCAATCATTCTTAGCAGACTAATGTATACTATTTCATAGTACTTTACAGCCGTGTGCCTTACAATGGCAAACCATTTCTGAAATCTTGCCGATAAAACTGCAGGAACTAGTCCAGGCAGTTGCCGTGAATAACAATGACTTGAAGGCACAAAAACAAACAAAAGTAAAAACTGATTAACCCAGAATCACATTCTATTGTGAGATAAGAGCCATTACATTTCTTAAAATATTGTTATTGTTGTTGCTGTCATTATTATTATTATTATTATTATTAGTAGTAGTAGTAGAAGAAGAAGAAGAAGTAGTAATTGGACTTATATCTCCCCCTCTCCAAAGACTCGGGGCAGCTTACAACATGTAAAAAAACAATACAATTCTGAAATCCAATAGTAACTAAAAACAAACAGTCTAAAACCCCAATTTAATTTAAAAGTGATTTCCAATCCGCCAGCATACATTCAACTTACATTCATTCATAGGCAGGGGCTGATAACTAGTGTCCCCAGGCCTATTGGCACAAGTACGTCTTCAAACTCTTACGGGAGGCAAGGAAGGTGGGGACAGTACAAATCTCTGGGGGGAGCTGATTCCATTATTTGTTACATACTTAATTCCAATCTGTAATAAATTTTATAAAAAACAAAATCCAAAAATATGATAGCCTGCTATACTAAGTGAATCACAAATCATTGTATATAAATTATCTATGCAATTAAGAGCTTAGCAGTATTTGGTTGGTATATCATTAGTCAATTATTATGTTTTGTATATATTTTTCAATACCATGCTATGCACTGTATAAGCTACAGTATATATATTTTTATCTTTAAAAAATCTTGTTTAGCTTGCTATCTGTAGGGTGGAATAGATGGAAAGCCAGAAACAAGAACAGAACCGAGTATTTTTGAAACATTTTCATGCTGTGTTGTTAAGACTATCAGCGAAACTAATCTTCTCCCCATGTTCTCATTACTTTTTGGCATCGAAGTAAAGTGGTTAGCGACAACAATATTGGCTTCTCTCCCATGTCAAGTAGCAAATACTTGGAAATGACAGGACTTCTTCAAAACTGCTTGAAAAATGAAATCCTTGAGTGTGCTTCAATCTTATATCACACAACTATTGCTTAAAAACAGCAACAACAAAATCCATAAATGTTGAACGGGGGCATATCTTTCATTTTATAAACAGTTCATCCCTCAAGCTATCTCATTCAAGTCATTAATGAGTGAAGACTGAAACTGACAGTTCTTTGGTTAAAAAGAAAACACTAATCAAGATTTAAACAAACAAACAAACCCACAATCTAGCTACAACACAATTCCTGATCTGGAGTGATGATTATGTGCAATCAAGTCATTGTTAGCTGTTGGCAACCATAAAGATATTTTTTCTCCATGATAATCCTTCACTAGCATGGTCTTCCAATACTGTACCCAACTTCATTGAAACTGAGTCTATCCATCTTGAGTTAGTTGTCCTCCTCTTTCCTTCTACCCTTCCTAACATCGGGGCCTTCTCCAGAGACCTAGGTCTTCTCACAAGAAGATTAATTTGAGCCTGGTCATTTGTGCCTTGAGTTAATTGTTTTAAGTTAATAATGGTAACCCAATACAGTTTAGGTGCATGTGCTACCATCCTTTGTTTTCATTTAATTTCCAAGTACAGTGTTCCCTCAATTTTCACGGGTTCAAACTTCACGAATAGCCTATACCATGGTTTTTCAAAAAATATTAATTAAAAAATACTTCGTGGTTTTTTTTCTATACCACGGTTTTTCCTGCCCGATGACATCATACGTCATCACCAAACTAATAATTTTTAAAAATAAATAACAAAAAAAATAATTATTGTTAATAAATAATTATGTTTATAAATATCAGGATCACTAAGTGTCTTATTCAACGGTGAGTACCAGTAATAATGATGAGTAAATGGTTGTTAAGGGAATGGGAAATGGTAATTTAGGGGTTTAAAGTGTTAAGGGGTGGTTTGTGATACTGTCCATAGCCAAAAATGGTGTATTTACTTCCACATCTCTACTTTGCGGAAATTCGACTTTCGCGGGTGGTCTCGGAACGCATCCCTCGCGAAAATCGAGGGAACACTGTACTGTAAAATTCTTCCAAGAGAATTCAATAGTACAATTTTCAGCTTCTTCTTGTTATGTTTTTTTTTTTTTACAAAGGTAGACATCTCAAAGCTTTCCATGATTTAATACAGTGATACCTCATCTTACGAACGCCTCTTCTAACGAACTTTTCAAGATACGAACCCGGTGTTTAAGATTTTTTTGCCTCTTCTTCCAAACTATTTTCACCTTACGAACCCAAGCAGCTGCTGCTGGGATGAAGGGGTTTATTTTCCCCCCTTTTTTGAAGAAAGAAAAGGGAGGGGCAGCTTGGAGGAGTAAAGATTTTGCATGCTTGCAAAAGCACTGAAACAGTGTCTTTTTAAGAAAGAAAAGGGAGGGGCAGCTTGGAGGAGTAAAGATTTTGCATGCTTGCAAAGGCACTGAAACTGTGTCTTTTGAAAAAAGAAAAGGGGGGGAGCCCCCCCTTGCCTTTCTTCCTTCCCACTCACCCTTTAGCCTAGCTTTGCTTCTTCCACCCGCCCCCTTTAGCTGCTCCTCCCTGCCCTCTGTTCGCCTCCCTTCTAAAGTTTGGGATTTTCCTGAAGGATTTGCATGCATTATTTGCTTTTACATTGATTCCTATGGGAAACATTGTTTCATCTTACGAACTTTTCACCTTATGAACCTCCTCCTGGAACCAATTAAGTTCGTATGATGAGGTACCACTGTATATCTATTTTTACATCTATTCCTTCCTATTTCCTACAGAAAAGTGAGGAAATAAAACTGGAGCCCGGTCTTTCCTATTGCAAATATTTTATTCTAAGAACAGGCAAGAATTACTCATAAGTGTTTGGGAACACATTTCTGCAGTAAGGATGTTTCATCCTTGTGTTGGTTGAGTGTCTCGCCAAAACAAATTTAGGTTGAGGTTGAAGACTGCTATCATTTCTCTTGAGTGCTGTATCTTAAAAAGGAAAATACAGACACACTTCTAGATTCATTGATCAGCAGAGTTGAACCATGATCATTTATTAGTCTGCGCTTTTGCCTTCCCAGGAAATTAATAGTGTTCGCTTTAAAGTGCAACTTGATGTAATCAAGAGGAGAGGATTCACTTACTTTTAGGCTGATGCACTATTTTTAACTCCCACAAATGGTTGTATGCAATAAATTGCAACCACTTTAAAAAAAATGTGCAAGAAATATTGATAGTCATGTGTTGAGTTGCCCCTTTATTTGAGGTTTATCATGTGAGTTCTAAGCTTTATTTTCTTACAACCGTAATCTCCACGCCAATGACAATGGCTGAAATTTGGGGGCTTGTGGCTTCCGGCCATTCTTAATATTAAGGCTGAAAGAGAACTAAATAAAGAAAAAAATCTTCAAAACCATTATCCTTGAAAGAAAATATTTGAGGGAAAAGCAGGGGATCTTGGTCCTCCTTAGATCGCCTTGCCTGTCCACCCTTCCACCTCTCACAATACTAGACAACACAGTATCAACAATAGAGACCTTCAAATTTCTAGGTTCTATCATATCTCAAGACCTAAAATGGTCACCTAACATCAAAAACATCATCAAAAAAGCACAACAAAGAATGTTCTTTCTGCGCCAGCTCAGGAAGCTCAAACTGCCCAAGGAGCTGCTGATTCAGTTCTATAGAGGAATCATTGAGTCTGTCATCTGCACCTCTATAACTGTCTGGTTTGGTGCTGCAACCCAACAGGACCGACACAGACTTCAGAGGATAATCAGAATTGCAGAAAAAACAATTGCTGCCAATCTGCCTTCCATTGAGGACCTGTATACTGCACGAGTCAAAAAGAGGGCGGGTAAAATATTTACTGACCCCTCACATCCTGGACACAAATTGTTTCAACTCCTACCCTCAAAACGTCGCTACAGAGCACTGCACACCAAGACAACTAGACACAAGAACAGTTTTTTCCCGAACGCCATTACTCTACTAAACAAATAATTCCCTCAACACTGTCAGACTTTCTACTAAATCTGCACTTCTATTCTACTAGTTTTTCTCATCATTCCCATCACCCATTTCCTCCCATGTTGACTGTATGACTATAACTTGTTGCGTATATCCTAATATTTTTATTAATATTGCTTCTTCATTGCTTATTTGACCCCTATGACAATCATTAAGTGTTGTACCACATGATTCTTGACAAATGTATATTTTATGTTATGTACGTTGAGAGCATATGCACCAAGACAAATTCCTTGTGTGTCCAATCACACTTGGCCAATAAAATTCTATTCTATTCTATGTTCTAGACCAGTGATGATGAACCTATGGCAAGGATGCCGCAGGTGGCACGCGGAGCCATATCTGTTGGCACGTGAGCCGTTACCCTAACTCAGCTCCAATGTGCATGTGTGTGCTGGTCAGCTGATGTTTGGCTCACCTGGAGGTTTTGGGAGGGCATTTTCAGCTTCCAGAAAGTCTCCAGGGGGTTGGGGGAGGACAAAAATACCCTCTGGAAGCCTCTGGAGTCTGGACAGGGCAAAAAAATGGGCTCACCAGAGATTGGGAAATGGGCTGTTTTAGGCCTCCAGAGGGCCTCGGGCGGAGGTGGGGGGCGGGAGAGGCCATTTTTGCCATTCCCAAGCATTGGTCTGGAACCAACTCCCCCCCAGATATCAGAGTTGCCCCCACACTCCTTGCCTTTCGTAAGCTCCTCTAAACCCACCTCTGTCGTCAGGCATGGGGGAATTGAGATATTCCCTTCCCCCTAGGCTTATAAAATTTATGTATGGTATATCTGTATGTATGATTGGTTTTTCTTAAATTGGGGTTTTTAAAATTACTTTTAATATTAGATTTGTTTATACTGTCTTTTTTACTGTTTGTTAGCCGCCCCGAGTCTGCGGAGAGGACCGGCATACAAATCTAATAAATAAATAAATAATAAATTGAATTATGGCTGTGGGCACTTGCACATGCACGATAGTGCACACACACACACACTTTCAGTACCTGAGGAAAAAAAAGTTTGCCATCACTGTCCTAGGCTCTCAGAAAAAACTATGAAAATTATATTCAACTTCTAGCCAGTAAAATACAGTTTTTCTCTTTCCTTTAACACCGCTTATGAAATGAAGAGTAATCTGCTCTCTTAAGTCTGTACCAGAAAATCAACCATTAAGGTGGACTTCATAGGAAATCCAAAGAAGTAGGCAGGGAAGCCGAGTCAGTGCAGGGCAAACGTCAGTGCTACTCGGGAGAAGGGCACCCTTTCAAGGATCTCCTGGAGAATAGCAGTGAAGGAGAAGCCATAAGGAAGGTTTTTTGGATCCAGCAAACAGGTGGCAGAACTCACAGCTCCAATGGCCTTGTCCACTTCATTGGGTGTCACCTGGTCAAACTCCTCCCAGACAGATGGACAAAAATGGACCCCTGCCACCTCGACTGACTCGTTGTCAGCCGATACTGCGTTCCAATTGGAGTCAAGGTCTGTCTGAATCTGAACGATTTCATCAGCGAAAAACTCGTTAAAATCCTCGGTGATAACCTGCAAGGGCTCCTCACACACACACACCCGATTTAGAAGGGAGCAGATCACCCTAAACAGGGTGACCGGGCGGGATTCCGCTGATGCAATCAAGGCGGCATGATACGCGCATCTTGCCGCCTTGAGCGCCACTTTGTAAGTCTTAATATGAGCTCTTACAAGTGTTCGATCAGACTCAGATTTACCACCGCTTCTCTAGATGTCTCTTCTGGTGTTTCAACATCCGGAGTTCCTTGGTAAACCAAGAAGCTCTCCAGGGTCTAGTGCCATAGAGAGGTCGCAATGGCGCAATCCGGTCAAGAGCCTCTGTCGCAGCCTTGTTCCAGGCCACAGCGAGGGACTCTGCCGAACTGTGTATGAGTGAATCCGGTAAAACCCCAAGCGCCCTTTGAAAGCCTCTGGGTCCATCAGGCGTCTGGGGTGGAACCACCTAATCTGTTCCGCGTCCCTGTGGGGAAGGATTGAAGCCTTGAAGTCGAGCCATAGCAGAAAATGGTCTGACCATGACAAGGGCAGAACATCTAAGACAATCTCAGGCCATCACTCAGCTGCTCTGAGAGAAATATCATGTCAGGTGCATGTCCCCCTCGTGAGTCGGACCCTGAACTACTTGGGTCAGGTCCATGGCTGCCATGGTGGCCATGAACTCCTGTGCTAACCCAGAGGATTCACCAAGCGGCAGCAAATTAAAGTCCCCCAAGACTATAAGTCCGGGGAACTCTACAGCCAGCCTGACTATTTCTTCGAGCAGCACAGCAGGGTTGTTGACATGGAGCTGGGAGGCAGGTACATGACCAACAAGCCCACTTGAACCCCTAGGTCCAACTTCATAAAGAGGGACTCACAACCCGCAATCTCAGGAGCAGCGAGTCTACGTAGGCTAAAAGTCTCCTTGGCTATAATAGCTACTCCTTCCCCCCTTCCCTGGGGTCCTGGCTGGTGCCATACCTGAAACCCAGCTGGGCATATTTCCGAGAGACGAACTCCTCCCTCCGGGCCCAGCCAGGTCTCAGTCACATATACCAGGTTGGCCTTCTCCTCCAGGATCATTTCCTGGATGAGGAGAGCTTTATTTACAACCGACCCGGCATTGAGTAGCAATAGCCTAAGCTCAGGGTCCGGATTTCGCTTGTCACCAGCACCCCGGGCTGAGCTCATAGGGCCGGAACAAGGAACTGCTTTCAAAGAGCAGGCTCTCATTCCCCGAGAGCTGCCTACCCCATGGCTCCCGCCATATCTGCCTCTTCCCAGCAGGACCGGAATATTCTGGCCCTCTGTCACCCCAAAGATGGGCTCCCCCATCCCTTCCGCTTCTACACTGCCAGGCAAGCTATCCCATCATTCATAACATCAAACCCATTCATCTCATACGTACTTTCCATCCAATCCCTGACATCCATCTCTAAAATTACCCCACAATAAATTATTTTAAAAATAGAACAATAAAAACATTTTAAAAAGAATAAAAAATTAGAATAGTTAATATAGCCAATTATTAATTAGACTAAAATAATTAATATAGCTAATTATCAATTAGACTAAAAATTAATCAGTTCTATAATTCACCAGTTCTAATTCATCAATCCAGGTCAGGTTAATAAATAAATAACTGTTATAAGTTTAGGACTATTTGTAGAAAATATATTGTACTATCAACAATACATATATATTCTGCTCAGCATTGTGATTTGGCAGCAGAAGTCCAATAAATATCACAAATAAAGTTGGCAGTTGTGATTTCAGCTCCTGTGGCCAAGTGTTGGGTCTGCTGGGGTCCACAAGCCCACCATTTCCCTAAACATCTCCAGTGCTGATGCAAGAATTCTCACTACTGCATTGTGAATTTCTCTGGTGTGGTTTATATATTTAGTTGCGCCACTTGGGGTCAGAACATTTCTATTTGAAGAAAAGATCTTATAGCATCAGCACATTGTTTAGCCTTATGTAGGCAATTAGATAGGGCTCTGTGTCTATAAAATTATTCTCACTCTAGGTGGAGACAAAATAAAGCTCATATCAGTCCGAGCAAATAAATTAGCATAGCTTAGAACTTACGATAACTTCCAATGTATTCCAATGCCTCTTTAAAGATTATTGTGTTGACTTTTCTTTCCCTGCCCTCATTATTCTAGTGTCATAATATTGTTATATTCTTAGCATGACTAGTATTATTAATTTGTATACGATGAAAGTTTTAAATTGTTCATGAAACTCCAGAAGGTTATAACTATCATCAGTAGTGAGACATAATAAAAATGAATAGCTTAATTTGATGGAAGATGAAGTAGTAATAGTGGCAGTAACAGAAATTGATTTGAAAGAAATACTTAGAAATTTACATTTTTGATCAGTTCCACAGTCCTGTAGTTTATTCCTATGTCATCAAAAGAAGTAATTCCTCCGTTTTTATTTAAATGAATTATACTGTGGAGTGCAATCTTGATTCTTGTTTCTTTCATGCTGCTAAATTCCTATGCTAGGAATACTAGAGAATTGAAACTACTTTTAAATTGTGAAATTCGCCTCTTAATGTGCTCCAACATAGCCAGGTTGAACATGTATAATGGATTGTTAACTAGTAAATGGTCTGATTATGGAGATTTTCAGCATTCACGTCATGGTTGTCCTAAATGTGCTTTTTTCAAGAGGCAGCTGGACTTTCTGATTTTTAGTTGAAGACATTTCACTTCTTGTTCAAGAAGCATCTTCAACTGTGATTGGATGGTGTGGAATGGAAGGATTTATACTCCTTGCAGAAAGCTGGACTTCAAGAATGCAAATGTCCAGCTATCTGCAAGAATGCAAATATCCATATCATAAGTGGTAAATTTTTATACAGTATTTGAAAGAATTAAGGGACAATTGCAGAGAAAGACTTTTGGTTCAAACCCTTGAAGAACTATTAGAAAAATGATTAAATGAAAGAAATGTGAATAGGTTCAGTGGCACTAAAAGAGATAGAAAGAACTAAAACAAAATTAGGTAATAGCTGAACAAAATAAATTGTTATTGGTAGTTCTTACTTAATTACTGCCTTGTTCAGCAGCCGTTTGAAGTTACAACAGTCCTAAAAATAGTTTTATGACCAAGGTACGCATTATGAATTTTTCAACACCCTTAGTCGCAGTGCCATTATAATTGGTATCCATTATCCTGTACAGTTGGTAATAAGGTTGCCATGTTGTAAGTACCAAGACCTGCCAGGTTGAAAAGATTAATTACAACTACCCAGTGGAAGCCCAGTTTGGGGCTCCTTTCATGTCCCCACTGGAACTTCAATCATATGTTTGCCATTACAGTTTGCCAACCTGTTGCTGTTTTTACTTACTCCCCTCCCTTGCTGAGTGGAAAGATAAGAGAGGAAGGCATTACAAAACAGTAAGCAGACATGCAATAGGAAATACACATTGAAACATAGGTTTTGCTTACAAAAATGGGGTTGGGAGAGGGAAAAAAATCTCTACAGGCAATCTCTCCTGTGCTGTCCTATTCCTCCCTCCCTGCAGAGGGAACAGATTGGAGAGAAAGGGATTATAAAAGAGTAATCAGGCACACAATGGAGAATGCACTGGGCTATTTGCATGTGGTTCATAGTGGGGGCTGCTGGTGTCATTCCTGTATTCCTGATACGTTTTTCCCTATTGTGTGCTTGTAATCTCTTCCCCTCCAATGAATTAATTTCCTTTTTGCTAATTATTCCAGCACCAGAGGGAGCATTCGGAACAGCAGGAGAGAGATTAGGAGGGAAAGAAGCCGAAGGTATGGAACTGATTAGTCTAGCAGCCGTTCCAGTTTCCGGATGAATATTCCAAAAAGTGCGGGACTGGAGAAAAGAAAAGCATGGTTACAGTCACACAATTTCCCACTTAGTGACCGCTTTGCTTAATGACATAGCTAATGTTCCCAATTCTAGTCGCTAAATGAGGATTACTTGTTCTGAAGTCACAGACAATGTCGGCTCGCGGGGCCTATGGGAAGAGCCTTCTCTGTGGTGGCCCCGGCCCTCTGGAACGAACTTCCTCCTGAGATATGTACCGCCCCTCCCTCCTAGACTTTCATAAAGCTTTGAAAATCTACCTCTGCTTGTGGGCATGAGGGCCATGAGTGATGAGATTGTCTCCATCCGATACTAGATATGATTGGATTGGAAAAATATGAGATTGTACATGGGTTTTTTTAAATTTTTTTTAGTAAATTTCCATAATCTTTTATAGTTATTGAGATTTATTACATATTGTTGTATTTAATGTTGTATGCTGCCCTGAGTCGCCTCGAGAAGGGCAGCATAGAATTATTATTATTATTATTATTATTATTATTATTATTATTATTAATAATAATAATAATAATAATGTACATAATCCATTTGGAGCATTAAGAACTTAAGAATTATTGGGTTGGAGGCTCACCAATCTGCATGCATAATGAGTGACAAGGTTGGTTTTTGCAAACTTCTTTAGTAGCTTTATGCTCCATAGTTAACAATTTATTTATTCGATTTTTATGCCGCCCTTCTCCATAGACTCAGGGCGGCTTACAACATGTTAGCAATAGCACTTTTTAACAGAGCCAGCATATTGCCCCCACAATCCGGGTCCTCATTTTACCCACCTCGGAAGGCTGGAAGGCTGAGTCAACCTTGAGCTGGTTTTGAGATTTGTACCGCTGACCTACAAATCTACAGTCAGCTTCAGTGGCCTGTAGTACAGCACTCTACCTGCTACGCCACCCCGGCTCATTTAATTTAGACTTGGAAATTTAATATCAAATAATAAAGATGTTTCAACACAAGGTAATGTGGAACCCCCCAGGAGAGCATGCTATACTATCTTCACTGTAAACCAGATTTCAGGATTGTGTTAAAAAGAACTGCACTATGATAAGGGGGCTGAATTATCCTTAGGATCACTATTTTATAATACTGTACATTAAAACACTTTCACATAGGAATGCTTTTGATTTATCACATGCTGAAACATTGCCACAGATGCTATATGGCTATCCAGGGTCAATATCAAAGATAGGAAGTTCTTCAGCTGCAAAACTTGAATTTGGGGGAGTTCAACTCCACAAAAAATAGAAATATTTCCTTATCTTGGAAGTCTTAACTCCCAGAATTATTCTTGTTTGAATTCAGGTTTGGATGCTTCTTCAATATACAACTGAAACATACAACACTGTAACTTGGTCACATGTAGAGGTACTAGATTAGATTAGATTTATTGGATTTATATGCCGCCCCTCTCCGCAAACTCGGGGCGGCTCACAACAACAATAAAAACAGTACATAATAACAAATCCAATGCCCACCAATCTAATTACAATTTAAAATTAGTAATTTCATAAAACAATCCCAATATATATTAAAAACAAAAAACAGGCACACAGTCAATCAATCAAATGGCAAAACAACATGGGCAAGGGGGAGATGTTTTAGTTCCCCCATGCCTGATGGCAAAGGTGGGTCTTAAGGAGTTTACGAAAGGCAGGGAGGGTGGGGGCAATCCTAATCTCAGGGGGGAGCTGGTTCCAGAGGGTCGGGGCCCCCACAGAGAAGGCTCTTCCCTTGGGTCCCGCCAGACGACATTGTTTAGTCGACGGGACCCGAAGAAGGCCAACTCTGTGGGACCTAACCGGTCGCTGGGATTCGTGCGGCAGGAGGCGGTCCCGAAGATATTCTACCCAAACTTTCAGGAAAGGACAGCTTGTTAGTTTTCTAAAGGCAGTGTAGATTGTGAGCAATGAGAAGTAACATCTGTCTGAAGATTTTGGTGCAAAGGAAACTCATGCATATGCAAAAACTCAGAAAATAGGTAATGTTACACCTCTTCCATTAGCCATTGAATGCCCTGGCAGCATTCAAAACTACCAATCAGTAGAAAGACCAAAATCATGAAGGAATGAAATATTGTTGTAGCTGAATGCCTAAAGTAACATGGATGGAATTTATGCTTTGATTTTGATATCAAAAGCCCTGCATCTGTGGAATGAATGATTATGAATGTTTTAAATTTTTTTAGGGTTTTTAATTATATTAATTGGATTAGATGTATTACTATGTTTTTATATATGTTGTGCGCTTCCCCGGAGAGGGGCGGCATACAAATCCAATAAATAAATAAATCTAAAAAGTTTGGATGCTTAAATTTTGTACCTGAAATAAGACAATGTTGTTTAAAATCAAGATCAAGTCCTAGAGGAAATGTTTTAAATTAGGCTGAAGGGAAACATATAAAATCAAAATGAAGTTCTATATACTGTATACCAGTGGTGGGTTGCTCCCAGTTCGGATCAGTTCTTAGAACCGGTAGCGGCAACACAAGGGGGCTCCACCCACCCTCCCAGGACGTTTCTGCGCACGCACAAACCGGTGACGAACTAATTTAGAATCCACCACTGATATATACTATAAATATTTTAAGCATTTTAAAAATATTTTTAAAAAATGATTCCTGCTTTTGTGCTATTTCAGTGCATCAAAATGTTTTTGTCCTTGAATGTTTCAATAAAATAACTGAATCATGAAATTAGAATCATTTCCTTTATAAAGCAGGATGTTAATTTAACTTTTTTTAAAAATGTATACATCCCGATTGTGTATTCATTCTGTAAGAGTGAATATGAACATAAAGTTTGAAAATGATTCTTTGGTTTTCCATTTTTACAAAGGTCATAACTTTTTTTAAACAATAGATGGTACAAAAATTAATGGACCTCGGATTATATAACTTTCATACATTTTGTGTTTTTACAGTGAGAGAAAAACGGAAGAGTCTCTACATAAACCATGTAAGTGGAAAAAATGTTTTAGCTAAGTAGCATGTTTAAGTTATATAATAAAACATGTTGATCTCCGAACCTTCATTATGTAGACTTTGAATAAAATGAACTAAATTATATGTAAGACTTCATATGCAACTAGTGAACAAAGCTTGTTCCTTCCAAAGTGATTTTAAATTTAATGTTATTTTTATCATTATAAAATTGCTTTTTTACATTATCCATGTTATAACATTATCAATGTTATATACATTATTCATATAATTATTGGTCCATATATAGCATCAGAATATTCAGGATCTATGGTGCCCATAACAGGGTGTCCAGCAAACCTGGAAAACAGGAAAATCAGAGAATTATCAGGGAAATTGATTTTTCGGGAAATATCAGGGAATTTGTGAAAAAAAAGTGGAATAAATCAGGGAAGAAAAACAAACTGTATTAAAATGTTTAAAAGTCGGGGGGGGGGATCATGTAATCCCCCATCCCCCCCTGGATTGTGCTGCCTGGCAGAGTCAAGCAAAAATGAGCATAACTGTGGCAACAACTTACTTTCTCAGTTACCAATATTTCTCCACGGCTTTGCCGTTTGGTATGATGTCTTCTATGACCGCGCCTTAACTAGATCGCAAGTTACAGGGAAATGTTAGGAAAATATCAGGGAATTTCAAAATGCTTTCCCCCTGGACACCCTGCCATAACTGAAAACCATATATTCCAAATAGCAATTAAAATCCCAGCATAGTAACAGGATTGTGTCAATCCCAAAGATCTCTCCAGCTAAGACATTGAGTCTTTCCCTTTCTACAGTCAGTAGATTTTCTTGGGTTGGCCTTGAGTATGGCCTTCATTTCCATGGCGCTAACCATTCCTGATCCTCTCCTAATATAGAAAAGAAGCATAATAGACCTTGCAAAATAATTAACTTATGTGAAGCTAACATCAACCCCAAAACAATCTCGGAAAAACCGGATAGGGAGATTTGTTTTGCTGACACTGTTGAACTTCAATAGTAGACAACAGCTGGCCAAAGCTGGTTTCCCCCACTTGGCCAAATTAATGAAATCCTGAGATTTGGATTTTCCTGGGTTGGCCTCAGGAAGACCTCCATTGCCACTGCAGCAAACCGTTTATGATCTTCTCCTAATATGGAAATGTTGAATACTGACTTCCAAAATATTAGCTTGCATGATTCATCATTCCAAAAACAATCTCAGGAAAACCGGATAGGGAGATTTGTTTGGCTGACACTATTGAACTTCAATAGACAACAGCTGGTCAAAGCTGGTTATGCCGCATGGTCAAGGTAACGATATCCTGAAGTTTGAACCTCCTTGGGATGGCCCTGAGTAAAGCCTTCATTCCCACGACAGCTAACCATTCTTGATCCTTCTTCTTTGGGATTGTTTGCTATTACAAATTAAATGTCAGGATTTTAAGTAACAGATCCAATGGAATCAAAACTCAGAGGCCAAAGTGCTCCTCAAAATCCAAATTTATTAGACCAGTCATATTGCTACATATGGTTAAAACCTGACTTGGAAGGTCCCAATGTTTTCCCCTCCCAAATTAAAAATCAAAGTTCTTCCCTCTGCCCCCACCTCCCCAGGCCACATGTCCATCACATGGGCCAACCATGTCACAGTCCGAACCAGGGATGAAATTCAGCTGGCTCTATCCGGCTCGTGTGATACGGTAGGGCCAACTACGTGAAGCCCCTTCCACTCACGCGGACATCATGACGTCCCTTTTTTGCGACAATCTACAGCATCTGTGCATATAAAGAATGCTTTGTACATGCGCAGACGAGGGCACGTGTGAGCGAAGTGAGTGCGCACATGGCGTATGCACATTTGCAAGCCAGTAGGGAAGGTAATTGAATTTCACCCTTGCTCTCAACTCCAGTTGGTTTCAGTCCATTCCTCTCCAGCACCTGGTGAGGACGTCCTTGGTTCCCAGGCGAAAGAATTTTATTTGGGCTATAAATTCTGAACCATCCCTACTCACCCCCTCCAATTCCCAAAGCTCCAACCAGCCTTGCTGGCAGCCCCGAAAACCTTCCGAGATGGTTTCAGGGTTGAAATTAGCGGCTTTTGCGTGATCACCCTCAAAATTATCTCGGGAAAATCGGATAGGAAGATTTGTTTTGCTGAAACCGTTGAGTTTCAATAGCACACAACAGCTGGCCAACGGTCAGTGTGCTCCTAGTCAAGGTAATGAAATCTTGAATTTTGGATCATCTTGGGTTGGCCCTGAGTGTTGCCATGGCAGATAATCATTCTCAATCCTTTTCTAATATGGAGCTCTTGCATGTTAACCTCCCAAATTAATGGCTTGCGTGGTTATCTCCAAAACAATCTCAGGAAAATTTAATAGGGAGATTTGTTTTGCTGACACCATTGAACTTCAATAACACATAACAGCTGGCCAAAGTGATCAAGGTAATAAAATGCAGGGATTTGGTGTCTGAAATAAATTGATTTTAAATAAGCACTGCATGATTCTCTTCTTATATTATTTCCTTCTATTATTTCCCTGTCCTTTCTCAGTTTTTGGATCAGAATTGGGAGAGCCAGGTTAAAGTCTAACTTCAGCCGTTGAAAACGTCTAGATGATTTGGGGGGGGGGGGGTGTCACTCTCTCTCTTTAAGTGACTTGCCAGGTTGCTATTCCAAGGAAAACCGCTAGGGGGCGTGCTACATACGAGACTTCAGCCTGCTACAATAGAAAAGGGCAGGATAGAAATCAAATCAAATTGTGGTCAATTTAATATCCATAATTTCCATCAAAGTTTAGGCAGGATTGACGGTATAGGAGTTACAAGTAACCATCTTCCAGAAAATGAGGACTGCAATCCACAGGACATGATACAAAATGAATGAGGCAGAGTCCACGTACATGGAGAGAATCTGTATTATTTTGGGATTTTAGGGTTGTTAGTATTAAGCTTGTGTTAAGGTTTACAGTGAAGTACTTTAGTTTCAGCTGAAAATAACACAAAAGTATCCACTCCCTTTCTACACAGTCAAGGGCTACCACTCATGGCTTAAGAGCCCCAGATGATGCATGCCTTTCAGCAATCTGTTGCAGACAAAGGAAGTTGGTTCTGCTATTACTATTCAAATCCTGCTTTTTCTTGTTCTTTCAAATGCAACTTACCTTTAAAAAGAATGTAAAAAGCATAACAGGTGCTCAAATTTTGGAACCCTTTAGATGTATTTGACGGGGAGGAATCCTATTTTGCAAGTGATGAAATACTATGTTATTATTTTTTTAAAATATATTTTTTTACAGGCCTTAACTTTACTTTAAACCAATGTCTCCTAAACTCTGTTAAAATATAAAGTTTGGGAGGAGAAAGTACTATTTTAAGGCAAATAGAACATTCCTTCTGTAGACCACAAAAAAATCGTTTCCCATTCCTTTGATTCTATTTCCCAAATTTTGACTAATTCACAGCTGTAGGTCGTTTGGCAGCTTATTTTAACCATACTCTTTTCAAGTAACGTGCTCACATTTTTAAGCAAGATTTATTGAGATCAAAGGGAAGAGGTTACCAGCATTTTAGCAGATGAACTATTTCCCATGTGAAATGAATTTATCCTCCCAAAGAGACTGCGTTTTTTCTAGGAGACTTCCTGAAATCCAGTCAGAAGCAGTTTTTTTTTCCCACTGATAACAAAAGAACTTGCAGCTGGGTATCTATGGAGATCCTCAATCATCCAGGTCATGGTAGTCCCGAAGGTGCTTCTTCCAAAAGACAACTGGATTTTCTTAGGGAGGTTTCCTTTGAAAATATTTTGCTTCTCATCCAAGAGAACTGAAGAAGTTTTTTGAATGAGAAGCAAAGGAAAAAAACCCAAGGACATCCAGTTTCGTTTTTGGAAAAAGCCCCATTGGGATTTGCAGCTGTGTGAACAGAACAAAATAACAAGAGTTGGAAGGGACCTTGGAGGTCTTCTAGTCCAGTGTTTTTCAACCAGTGTGCTGCGGCACACTAGTGTGCCGTGGAGCATGGTCAGGTGTGCCGCAAGAGGGGAGAGAGAAAGAGAGAGAAAAAGAGAAAAAGAAAGAAAGAGCGAGAGAAAGAGAGTGAGAGAGAGAAAGAAAGAGAGAAAGAAAGAGAGAGAGAAAAAGAAAGAGAGAGAGAGAAAGCAAGAAAGAGGGGGGATAGAGAAAGAGAGAAAGAAAGCAAGAGATAAAGAGAGAGAAAAAAAGCTAGAGAGAGAGTGTGTGTGTGAGAGAGAAAGCAAGAGAGAGAGAGAGAGAGAAAGAAAGCAAGAGAGAGAGAGAGAAAGAGAGAGAGAGGAGAGGGAGAGAGAGAAATGAGAGAAAAAAGGGGAGAAAAAAGGGGAGAAAAAAGAGAAATGAAAAAATGATTGAGGCAGAGAATGAGAGAAAAGAGAGAGAAACAAAAGAGAGAAGTGACTCTTGATTTAAAGCATATGATTAAAAGCACCCAAAGAATAAGAGAGAAAAAACCCCCAGCCCTCACCTGTTTTTGGAAATGGTTCAAGAGTATGTATACACACACGCACAAGGGGGGGATAATATGTATAATGTGTACTGTCTTGGTTGGTGGTGTGCCCCAGGATTTTGTAAATGTAAAAAATGTGCCGCAGCTCAAAAAAGGTTGAAAATCACTGTTCTAGTACAACCCCTGATCAAACAGGAAACCCTATGCCATTTCAGACAAATAGTTGTCCAATCTCTGCTTAACAACCACCAGGGTTGGAGCACCCACAACTTCTATCATTCCATTGATTAATTGTTCTGTCAGAAATTTTCTCCTTAGTTCTAAGTTAGTTCTATCTTTGATTAGTTTCCATCCATTGCTTCTTGTTCTATCCTATAATAATAATAACAACAAAGTAGGAAGGGACCTTGGAGGTCTTCTAGTCCAACCCCCTGCTTAGGCAGTAAACCATACACTACTTCAGACAAATTGTTGTCCAATATCATCTTGAAAACTTCCAGTGTTGGATCATTCAGAACTTCTGGAGGCAAGCTATTCCACTAATTAATTGTTCTAACTGTTGGGAAATTTCTCCTTAATTCTAAGTTACTTCTCTCCTTGTTTAGTTTCCACCCATTGCTTCTTGTTCTACCCTCAGGTGCTTTGGAGAATAGGTTGACTCCCTCTTCTTTGTGGCAACCCTGAGATGTTGGAATACAGTACTGCTATCATGTCTTCCCTAGTCCTTCTTTTCATTAAACTAACCATGCCCAGTTCCTGCAACTGTTCTTCATATGTTTTAGCCACTAGTCCCCAATAATCTTTGTTGCTCTTCTCTGCACTCTTTCTAGAGTCTCAACATTCTTTTTGCATCATGGTGGCCAAAACTGAATGCAGTTTTTCAAGTGTGGCCTTATCAAGGCCTTGTAAAGTGGTATTCACGTTATCTTTATTCTATCCCTCTGTTAATACAGCCTAGAACTGTGTTGGCTTTTTTGGCATCTGCTGCACACTGCTGGCTCATATTTAAATGGTTATCCATTAGGGGTCCAAGGTCCCTCTCACACTTACTACTGTTGAACAATGTACCACATATACTGTACCTGTGCATTTTGTTTTTCTTGCCTAAATGTAGAACTTTTTACTTTTGTCACCATTGTATTTCATTTTGTTAAATTGTTCTGTCAGGAAATTTCTCCTTAGTTCTAAGTTACTTCTCTCCTTGTTTAGGTTCCACCCATTGTTTCTTGTTCTACCATCAAGTGCTTGACCCCTCTTCTTTGTGGCAGACCCTTAGATATTGGAAGACTGTTGTCACATCACCCCTACCCCTTCTTTTCATTTAACTAGACATACCCAATTCTTGCTGATTGATGGAAGGATTATATGCCATCAAATCTGTATCGAATTGCTGCTATTCCTATTCTTCTCTTTCCTATCATCTTTCTAAAGCACAGAGCCTTCTCTAGACAACTAGGTCTTTGAACAATGTGTCTTCAGGACGGCGTATCCATAACCATCTTCTAAATCAGGGATGTCAACTCACGTTCTGGTCACACCAACGCCCGATTTAGCAAAGGGATACTTGCATTGTCACGTGACAATACGTCACATGACAATGCAATTTTGACACCCCTATTCTAAATCTTTATCAGCCAGGATCTGATAATTACAGACAGAAAATTGAGGAAGCTACTTGTCTTTTCTCTCTCCCATGAAACCTTATTTACGAGACCGAATGAAAAGCAACTTTTCATTAGTTCTTTTTATATGGTTTTGGGGTGAGATTAGGTATTGTACTATCTTCTAACATTGAGATTAGATTAATTGTTTCTATATTAAATCTTATGAAGTTGGTCATAACTTTTGGCAAGAACCTGCAGTTGATTGAGATCGAAATCCTATGCCTAGCTGGCAGGAGGAGTGTAACTCAACTCATAGAAATCTACTATATTCCGCTACATTTCCTCACCGCTGATTGACTGAGTGTTACTGTTTAGATATCAGAAGATTTCAAGTGCTTTTATATTAGGATAAGAGACTGATTATTACATGATTATTATTTACCGTATTTTTTGGAGTATATCTGAGTATAGCGGAAAATACCCATTGGAGTATAAGACATACCTTAGTTTTGGGGGGAGGAAAATAGGGAAAATAATCTGTTTACCAGATATTCATCTGGTATTTTATCCCCTGGTCAAGGCTTTAAAATAACCTTATTCATAGAAAGTAACCATGAAAGAGCTTGTAAGTGGGTAAGAGCTGGGGACATCGTTAGCACCTGGTTAGGGTTGGAAAGAAACATTTGGAGCAAGTTAGAGCAATAAAAAAAAAACCCAGCAAAGATTTAGGGCTTGGAAAACATTCTTCACAAAGGGTAACAATGAAAGCGCTTGCAAGCCGGTAAGAACTGGGAACATTGTTAGCACCTGGTTAGGACTGGAAAGAAATATTCAGAGCAAGTAGAGCAATCAAAAAACCTACAAAGACAGGGTTTGGAAAACATTCTTGACAGAGAGTAACAAGGAAAGAGCTTGCAAGCAGGTAAGAGCTGGGAACGTTGTTAGCACCTGGTTAGGGCTGGTTAGAGCAATAAAAAAAAACCTGCAAAGACTTAGGGCTTGGAAAACATTCTTTGCAGAGCATAACAATGAAAGAACCTGCAAGGTAAGAGCTGGGGAGATCATTAACACCTAGTTAGAGCTGTGGGAAAAAAGCTTCGAAAAAAGCTACATTCAGAGTATAAGCGTACCTGAATTTTCAGCCTATTTTAGAGAGGAAAAAGGTGCATCTTATACAAAATACGGTGTCTTTTATTCAATTAGTTCGCCTCTTTTCTCCAAGAGCTTAAAGAATCTCCTTTTATTTATCCCCACCACAAAAAATCCGTGAGATAGATTAAGCAAAAGGGAAATTCCCAGTGAATTTCCCTGGAAGAGAGTAGACAAGAATCTGGATTTTTCCAGTGCTAGTCCAGCTACGTGCTGATTACTCTATACCAGTGTTTTTCAACCAGTGTGCCGTGGCACACTAGTGTGCCGCAAGACATGGTCAGGTGTGCCGCGAAGCTCAGAGAAAGGAAAGAGAAAGAGAAAGCAAGCAAGAGAGAAAGAAAACAAGAGAGAAAGCAAGCAAGAGAGAGAAAGCAAGAAACAGAGAGAAAGAAAGAAAGAGAAAGAAAGAGAGAGAAAGAAAGAAAGCAAGAGAGAGAGAGAGAGAGAGGGAGGGAAGGTGGGAGAGAGAAAGACATAGAGGGGGTAGGGAGGGAGAGAGAAAGAGAGCAAAAAAGAGGAAAGAAGGAAGAGAGAAAGAGAGGGATGGAGAGAGAGAAAAAAGGAAGGGAGAGAAAGAGGGAGAGAGAAATAGAGCAAAAGGGAGGAAGAGAGAGAATTTTTTTGTCCAATATTTTTTAGCTGCCCCACCCACCCAATGTGCCCCATGGTTTTGTAAATGTAAAAAATGTGCCGCGGCTCAAAAAAGGTTGAAAATCACTGCTCTATACCATATAGGACCATATTTATGAGGCTATTTTAACATTGGCTCAAAATGAATAGGGAAAGCACTTAACTATCTAGAACTGTGATAGTGAAGCTATGGCACCTGTGCCTCAGGTGGCATATGGAGCCATATCAGAAAGCATTCACACACCCTTTTGGCATGCATACCAAAGAAGTTCCCCATCACTGATCTAGAATGTTGACTATCTGAATCGAATATTGGCTCAACTAAGATGAGCTGCATATGGTCTCAACTTTTGTGTGTTTTATTACGGTTACTATTATTTTGATGAAATCTGTGGTCAGATTAATCTCCCCCCCCCTTTTTGCTGACCTTATTATGTTTATTATGCTTTTTATTTAGTTGGACTGAGTGTGTATGACTGTGTAGTAGATAAGTTTTTATAATGTATTTTTAAATTAGTTTTTTCAGTTTTTTAACAGAAGATTTGTATCTATATTGTATTGCTATTGTGTTGTGAGCTGCCCCGAGTCTTCAGAGAGGGGCGGCAAACAAATCTAATAAATAATAATAATAATAATAATAATAATAACAACAACAACAACAACAACAGCAACAACAATTTATTGTTGTTACTGTTGTTGTTGTTATTATTATTATTATTATTATTATTATTATTATTGTTGTTGTTGTTGGAGGAGGAATATCTTTGAGATATGTCCATAAATAACACATAGGGAAATTTTCATCTTTATTAGTGGGAAAATGTAATCTTTTCATACTATTGTATGACTGTATGGATAGTTCATCTACGGCCATAATTGAGCCCAAAATTCATGTTGCTAAGCAAGAAATATATTGAATTTTGACTTTTCTTCCCACATTTGTTAAGTGAATCATTGAAGTTATTAAGTTAGTAGCCCAGTTGTTTGGCGAATCTGGATTATCCATTGACTTTGTTTGGTCGTAAAATGTGATCACATAACCCCAGGACCCTATATCTGTCATAAATGTGAGTCAATTGCTAAGCAGTCAAATTTTGATCATGTGACCCTTTTAACTGCAATGGTCATAAGTCACTTTTTCACTTTTTCAGAGTGCTATAACTTTGAATACTGTAGTTATTAAATGAACTGTTGCAAGTTGTAGATTACTTACTTAATTTCATATAAGATTAAGATTAATTTCATATAAGATTAATTTCATGTAAGATTAAAATGGCACATGTCATTAAAATTGACTTAAACATGCCTTATAGCAGGGGGGACGTCACGATATGTCCCAACGTCACGATATGTCACGTGATGACAACGTGAGGCGGCAAGTTTGACATCCCTACCTTATAGGATAAGCCATAATTGGTTCAAATTGCACAACTTTGTAAGTCATTAAGCTATAGTTCGTAGACAACAATGACTCACACACAACATGCTAAGTTACACTAGCATTTGTGAGCTTAAGTCATAATGTCTCTCACTGTTTCTGTCTTTTGTCACTGTAGCTCGCAGGTGTCAAACTTAGCGGCGTCACCATCATGTGAGGTATGGTGATGTTTTTCCCCTTCACATAGCTGGGATGGGCGTGGCCTGAACGTGATGCATCTGGCCCATTGGCCACGATTTTGACATCCCTGCTATAGTTTAAGTAAGAGGGCCAAAAAGTTTTTTTTTTAAAAGGCAAATCAAAATGTTGTTCAGAATATTTCTATGCAATGACATATTTTTAACCTTCTGAATATAGGATATACAAATATGAACACTATTAAGCTAGCATCAGGTTGATGGGGGAAAAATATAATGCTTTCTACCTCCCTTTCTTTTATCTGATGGCAGAAGCCTGTGTTGTGCTCTAAAACTAAAAAGCATTAATTCCAGATTCTCATTAGCCAAATATAAGCCTACAGTATATTTTCTGTTTCATCGTCCATTAAGAATCCTCCATTATGTAAGAATGTACATTATGTTTCCTTCATATGTAGGTGCACCATCCAACTACTTCACTTTGAAGAATAGACTGATAATATTGCAAATAATCTTTTGATCTGAACAAAGAGCAAAGAAAGTGTAACTACTGTGCAATTCGCTCTTGATTTTTGCCAGGTTATTTATGTTGACTTGAATGTATCCAGGCATCTGCTAGAGACCGAGAGAAGCTATTTATTGAACTATTTTTTTTCTAGGAAGAAATGACGATGGCATTATGTGACTGGTTCTGTTTTATCTATATCTATATACTTTCTTTTTTCCCCTAGCATCCTCCTGGTCAATTGAGAAGGAAATACAGTTCCTGTTCTACTATTTTTCTGGATGACAGTACAGTTAGTCAGCCCAACCTCAAGTATACAATTAAATGGTAGGTATGGCAACATTTCATTGCCAAAAAAAAAATTACACAGAGAGAGACAGAGACAGAAAGACAGAGAGAGAGAGAGAGAGAAAGAAAGAGAGAAAGAGAGAGAGCTTTGCACTGTTTCTGAATATTGTTTCTAGCAGTAGCATTCTAGAAAATGGAACACCTAATATTGATTGCATTTATTGATTGATTGGCTGCCCCATTTCAACAGGACTCTGGGCAGCTAACAATAATCACAATTTCTAAAACAGTATAAAAATAAGAAACAGCAATTAATATAGCCATATAAACCCTCAGTCATTCCTAATCCCAGGCCCGCCGGAAAAGTCAGGTCTTCAGGGCTTTCTGGAAGACTGGTAGGGTGGGCATGGTATGGATCTCTGCAGGCAGTTGATTCCAAAGGGTGGGGGCTGCCACAGAGAAGGCTCTTCCCCAGGGCCCTGCCACCAGGCATTGTTTGTTGGACGGGACCTGGAGAAGACCAACCCTGTGGGCCCTTATTGGTCGCTGGGAGGTAGGAGTTAGGAGGCAGTCCCGTAAAAAGTCTGGCCCTGAGCCATTTAGGGTTTTAAAGGTGATAAACTAACACCTTGAATCGCATCCGGAGACCGACTGGTAACCAACGCAGCTCGCGTAAAGTTGAAATAATCTGGGTGTACCTCTGTGAAGTTAGGACAATGGCAAATGAGTAGTACTTACGACAGAGTCCATGGAGTTATGACCGTTGAGTCATGTCCAGAGTCACATAATCAAAATTTGGGTACTTGGCAGTCCACCTATGTTTACAGCCACATGGGCACTTCAACTCTTCTTCATGACTTCCCTTTCTGCCTTTTTGGCTACTTTAAACTGAATAACGTCTCCGTCTGCCTTAGACAAAGATAGACATGGCTTCTGAAAGGTCTGACATGACCAGCAGTTGCCTTCTGAAAGGCCAGAGACATTGTCAACAGTGGAGGGAAGAGGATTATAACGGTCAGATGGCCCCCCCAAATGGAGGGCAGCAGAGTGCATGATGACAGAAGTTTATTTTATTTATTTATTTATTTTATTAATTTTGTCAAGTACGTATTGGTGGTATACAAAGATATAATATTTATATACATGATACTAGTAAAAGAGAAACATTAGGACATGGGAGGGAAGGCACCCTGTTGCAATTATGTACCCCCCTTACTGACCTCTTAGGAATTGGGAGAAGTCAATCTAAGGGTAAAGTTTTGGGGGTCAGGTGATGATACTAGGGTACTTTTTTATTAATATTTTTATTGATTTTTATAATATAAAACACACACATAACATATAACATATAATATGTGCTCAGTGATCCCACCACCAGACAATCAATCATACCCCACCACCAGTTGGGGGTATTTCTTGTATAAATCATTTAAACCCAAGAGTGAAATATTTCTTTACATATTATAGAGTGATTCCAACTTGTTTCTTATAGCTTGGTCTCGGATCCTACTCGCCATATATCGTCTTACCTTGTCCCATCGCCCCATCAGCTGTTGCAAATCAGTTTCATTAATCGAATTCATCCTTTTATCCATAATCTTGAATTGAATGTGGTCCACGATGATACTAGGGTAGAGATGGCAGGGACGTAATTAAATGGAGGAATTGAAAAGGAGGTATTTCCTTACCTTACCAAAGCTTGGAGCTAGGACAAACCAAACCAGGAATGGCTTGGATTGGGTGAGATCTTCACCTAATGACTGAGTGGGATTCATTTAAGGACCAAAGTGCGGATTGCTAAGCGTTCCGTCACTTAGTGATACGGTCACATGATACCATGCTTTGTAACCACATTGCTTAATAACGTACATTCTAGTCCCAATTAGCATTGTTAAAGTTACTTGTAAATAGTTGCAGAAATACTCTTGGTTATATCTACAGATTTCATGTACTGGAAATGAGTGGAATAATTAGGATTGAGACTTGGGGGAAAATACATTTTTTCTCACTTCTCCTTCAGTTTAAAATGTATGTAAGGATATAGAGGGCCTAAATATGTTGCTACACATCCTTACACTTATATTAGAGAAGTTCTCTTCTTGAAATTTTGCCTATTTTGGTAAGGTTGCAGTTGAAGTTTTAAAATATGTAATTTTAAAATTGGCAATTTTCATAAGAAGACAGCATTTGGATGTCTGTTAAATGAGTTCAGACATATTTTCTTCTTGCCTTCCTTCCTGTTTGTGACTGCCACAGCTGCAAATATAGTTTTGTTTTTAATTAACAATTCCAAAACAATTTTTGTGTCCTTGGATTAATCTAAGATTTACTTATGAGTTTCTTCTGAAGCATATTTTTGGTCTTTTCTTCTTCTTTTTTTACATTTTCAATTGCTGAGATATTTTTTTGAACTGCCTGGTTGTTTTGATAACCGTTTCTTTCTTTACTGCAGTGCTGAAGGTTATTATGACTGTCTTGATAGATACAGATGAACCACCAAGGAATAGTTCCCATCGTTTTCAGTTGTGCTTGTGTGTGGCAGCAATATCACCAACAGCAGTCAAAGCTTTGATAATTGGCCCAAAGTTTTAATCTTTTTCTGAATGCAAATAAATTTCAAGCCAAAAGCCGCAAAATCAGATTAACATTCTCTCTATTTTTTTTATTTTGCACAGTTATGTCTCACAGCTTTCCTAGCAACCAAATTTTAAACATATTGCTTTTTTAAAAAATGGCATGAATTTTCAGATATTTCTGCCAATGGTTTTTTGAAACCCAATGAAAGACAAATTATAATATAACTGGAATATTCTATTGCCATAATTTATATATCATAGAATTATGATTATTTTGTAAGACTCATCTGAGGAAAAAAAATCTTTTATCTGTTCTGTCTGGGTGCCCCCAGACTTCAACACCAACTGGAAAAAGCAGCCAGACACGCTGGTAAAAGCAAAAGCACTTTATAGTTTGAAAAATAAACACAGAGAAAAACCTGTTCTTCCCAACAGGCAGGCTATGAGACCACAGCAGAGTCCTGATGGCCAGACAATACAGCAGACTTCTTGCTGGCACACCCACCACTGTAGAGAATAAGACCCACACCTTTTCCCCCCAAGGTTTCAGTATTCAAAGTCACAAACCAGAATTCCAAGACGCCAAAGATCACAGCCAGGTCCCAGGACTCCCAAAGATAATACTCCACAAGCCAGGAAGGGTGGGTCTGCCTTTTCAGCCTTTCCAGAGAGCACCACACCCAAACCCAGCTGTTGCCTCTTTAGTGCTGAAAGTACCTGGCTAATTGTCCCCTTCGTTGTGTTGCTCTTCTCTGCCGGAGATCTATGATTGCTTGTGCATTTTCATCTAAGGAATCCAGGCTGCTTGCTGGGGAGAGCTCCCCCTCGGGGGACTCTGGCTGTCCTCCCTCTCCCTCAGCCTGAGATTCCTCCTCCCCGTCTGCCTGAACCTCCTGTTCCTCATCCTCCCCCTCTGAGCAGGAAGCCGGCAGAGGATCAGCCGTTCCCTGAGGGGCCTCAGACGGAATCACAACATTATCGTTATTTATTAGTTGGAAATTATAAATCGAAAAAAAATGTAGATACTGAATAATTGATTAGGTGTTGTCAGCAAATAGACACAATGAAATCCCTTTGCTTATTAAAGTTGTCAGTCTTCAACTATTTATGTAGATGTATAATTTGTCTTAAATCTTGCTTGGTATCTCTGTAACTGTACTAAAATTGCCATTCTCACTGTTCTGACAGTCAATAGACCTTTATCCAACAAAGTCCCTTATTTCATGTTGCCTTGTGTTTTCATCCAATTCAGAATTTGTACCTATATCTATTTATTCCTTTATTTTTAGAGCTTCTCCACTTTTAGAACTAGCTGTTTTGTCATTTCTCCTTCTCTCCTGAAATTGTTTAGTTTTCTTCAAACAACCTATTGTTGCTTCACTTTGTTTCATTTCTTGTTTCCATTTTGGGGTCCTTTTTGCATCCTTGAAACTTACTCTGTTTTTATAATCTATTCAACTGCATTTAAGTTGCAGAGCTGCAGCTAATTGTGGCAACTGTTTTGCCAAATATGCTCCTTAAAAATTCTTACATTTTTTGTGCTTTTAATATCCATCTGTCCTTTGAATTCTTCCTTTTTAACTTTCTTTTATAGACATAATTGGCCTACATTTTTATAAATAGTATGATAATAGCCTGAGCCCTGCCTACTTTATCAGCGCAACAGTTCATAAAGTTAGCTACAGGTTATCCTCAACTTACAACAATTTATTTAATGACTGTTCAAAGTAATAATGACACTGAAAAAAAGTGACTTTTGACCATTTTTTATACTTATGAACACATCTCCATTGTCACGTGATTTACAGTTGGGATCAATGGTGGGTTGCTCCTGGTTTGGCCTGGTTCTGTGAATTGGTAGTAGCAACGGCGGGAGGCTCCGCCCACCTACCCAGGATGCTTCAGCGCATGCACAGAAGCATCACAAACAAGCACACACGTGAACTGGTAGTGATGGGACTTAGAACTTACTACTGGTTGGGATACTCGACAACTGTCTCATATTTATGACAGTTGCAGTGTCCGAGAGTTATATGAACCGTCTGACGATAAAAGTCAATGGGAAAGCCAGATTCACTTAACAACTGTGTTACTAATGTAACAATGCAGCGGTTCACTTAACAACTGTGGCAAGAAAAGTCATAAAATGGGGCAAAACTCACTTAACAAATGTCTCACTTAGCAACATAAATGGGGAGGGGTGTCGATTGTGATCATAAGTTGAGGACTATCTGTACCTAACTTTCTTATTCCTCATGCTGTGTTGCTGTATCTTGTAATATTATCAAAATTAAGGTGCAATTATTAATCCAGTCTTGGGATCAAGGAAGGAAATTTCCATTTAAAACAATTTTTTTATTTAATCACATTTATGTACCCATTTTAATAGAAATGGCTAGGTAGCTATTCTTGTTTTCAGGCAATAAATTGATCTTGGTTTGTATAGTTGATGCGCTCAGTGCAGTTTGCTACAACTTATTCTATTTTGTTGCTTTTATTGATCTACATTCTCCCTTTTGATTTAAAAAAATGGTTGAATAGCCTCTTTATGACTTAGTTTTAAAACCTAATGTTAAGATGCAATATATTCAATCTAACATTGCATTTTCTTTTACAGCGTAGCTCTTGCAATATACTACCACATCAAAAACAGGTAAGTTTGAATTGGAAAAACATTCCAATACTAATTCATTGTTTTTTCCTTTTTTTAAAAAAAAATCACTACCTTATAAGAAAGTTTGCAAAGCAGGAACACTTTATATCAATATTCGATGCTATTTCATGTGTAGCCTTGAATAGGTTGTAATCAGCACGAGCCACTCCGAGTCCTCGGAAAGGGGTGGCAAAGAAATCTAATAAATTATTATTATTATTATTATCATCATCATTATTATCATTATCATTATTAAACAGTACATAGTTTTCACACACAAAGGGTGACCAGTGATAGTAAGTGATGAGGAAACATTCACATAATGGATCGTGTCCATTTAGTTCCATAATCTCAAAATAAGCTACAAAAAACCTGTTCTAATGAGATAATGGCTGAAGACCTTGAAGTATGTATATGTTTGTGCATGTGTGTGCGAATGTATCTCTCTCTGTGTGTGTATACACACACACACATACACACACAGAGAGGTGAAACTCAAAAAATTATAATATCATGCAAAAGTTCATTTATTTCAGTAATGCAACTTAAAAGGTGAAGTGTAATATATGAGAGAGACTCATTACATGCAAGACAAGATAATTCAAGCCATGATTTGTCATAATTGTGATGATTATGGCGTACAGCTCATGAAAACACCAAATCCACAATCGCAGAAAATTAGATAACATCCAAGGATTGTACATAGAATAATATCGGACCTCAGCATACGTATATACTCAGTTCTTGGTTTGGCCCCTTTTGCATCAATTACTGCCTCAATGATGTGTGGCTTGGAAGCTATCAGCCTGTAGCACTGCTAGGTGCTTCAATAGCTGCCTTCAGCTCTTCGGCATTGTTCGGTCTCGTGTATCTCATCTTTCTCTTGGCAATGCCCCATAGAATCTCTATGGAGTTCAGGTCAGGCGAGTTTGCTGGCCAATCAAGCACAGCAATCCCACTGTCATTGAACCAGGTTTTGGTGCTTTTGACAATGTGGGCAAGTGCCAATTCTTTCCAGCATCCTCATAAAGCTCGACTCTGGAAGGAAGCATGAAGTGCATTGACCCTGGACTTAATGAAGCACAGTGGACGAACACCAGCATATGATATGGCTCCCCAAATCAATACAAACTGTGGAAAGTTTTGCATCTCATTTGGAAACCAAGGACTCAGCATATGGCGGAAGAATGGAGAGGCACACACTGCAAGATGCTTGAAATCCAGTGTGAAGTTTCCACTATCTCTGTTGATTTGGGGAGCCATGTCATCTTTTGGTCTTGGTCCATCATCTGGCTAGTGTCCTTCGTCTGGTCATCTTCATCGCATTAGTTCACTACTTTTGAGCATTATTCACATATTGCCATTTGTGTAGTAAGTTTTCAGACAGTATCGGGTTGCTACATGGTACGCACCACACTGTGCACTGTTAGCAAAAATGGAGCTCCGTGTGCAGGTCTCTGGTGTGCGTCCGTGTACCTCCCGGTGAGATTTTGCTTCTGCGCATACGCAGGAAGAAAAATCTTGTGACGGGATGCACATGCGAGAGAGATTTCGGCAATTTTCTGCTGCTATATATACACAAGAGCAAAATATTGCTGAAATGTCACATGCATGAAAAATTTTGCGTCTTGTGCATGCACAGAAGCAAAATCTCTGCGTGATGCGCATGTGTGCAGGCCGGCAACCAAAGCTGTGCATGCATCGCACTGATAGCGGTGGTAAGTAGCAACTCCCCCCTGTCTAAAGATGCATAGATCTCTCCAATGTTTAAATACCTGTGATCAGATTTGGAATATTGACACTTGCACATACAATCCTGCAAAGCTGCTTTTAATTAGATATGCCATTTTATTTTATTCCCTTTGCTATTTTCCCCCTGGTAATTAATTGTGGCATTGGTGGACAGAGTCACCAAACTGAGCAAAAAAAGAAATGCACTTCTAATGCATTAGGATGGATCCTGCTGGAAGATTTCCTGTTTCTATTGTTTTGTTGGTCTTAGTCAGAAGACCACTTTTTCAACCGAAATCTTAGATTATAACGATCCATTTAATTTGTTAAAAAAGTATCAGGTGGATTGTGGAGCCTAATGTGCAGCACAGGTATTGTTTGAAGACACATTGATGCTCCTAGTCAACTGCAGATATAACTGGCAGGCGTGGGAAAATATAAGACACTTAATATCCTTTAGTTCTTCAAGCAGCTTCCGTCCTTCTGCTATGAAATTATATGGCCTTCATCACTGTTCTCATTTCAAAGGGGGACATTTTTTAAATTCATCAGAAGCCCATCTTCTAAATCAGTGGTTCTCAACCTGGGGGTCCGGGACCCCTTTGTGGGTCAAACGACCGTTTCACAGGGGTCACCTAAGACCATGGGGAAAGACAAATTTCCCATGATGTTAGGAACTAATGCTTCTACTCTGGCGCCTTGGAACATATTTTTACAATTCGACCAATCAGGTGTTTACAGTGGAGGTGTCCCTCTGACCTTCCTGCCAATCAGCTTAAAGCTCTGTTGGGAGAATTGGCGCTAGACTTATGATTGGGGGTCACCACAACAGGAGGAACTGTATTAAGGGGTCGCGGCATTAGAAAGGTTGAGAACCACTGTTCTAAATGGAAGTTTTGACCAACAGTTGTACCTCTGCAAACATAAATGTTACTGAACTTGCATCCATGGAATGTGGACAGAAGATACACTTACGCTCCCTATAGTCTTCCTGTCCTTTCAAGATTCTTCTGCCCCCATTTATCGTGTTATGTAGGGTACAAAATACCACCTAAAGAACAGTGCTGTGACCCTAATTTTGAGAACTCGGGAGAAAAACTGGACATGAGTAGGTAGATAAATAGATAGAATTCTTTATTGGCCAAGTGTGATTGGACACACAAGGAATTTGTCTTGGTGCATATGCTCTCAGCGTAGATAAAAGAAAAAGATACATTTGTCAACAAAGAAGTTCTAGTATTTTCACAAAAAACAAGCAGACATTTTCTGAATCTGATTATTTTTGTCCCAGAATGATGTACATGTGCCCTCTACTGTTACCTTGGAAGTATTGTAACACTCCCTAATCAGTAGCCATCTAGCCATGTAAGAGATATCCATCTAGGGTCAACTAAAAGTCTAATTTACCCAGCATTTTTTTTTCCTGCGATCATCAGCAGTAATTGCCCATTGAGCAAAGCTCACCAGCTGTTTATAAAGGCAACCGCTGCTGCTAAGCAATTATTGTGTGGGATGGAACAAAACGCTGCCGTCTGGCAACTCTCTGACCCAATAATTATATTTTAGCATATCTACTTACATTGGCATCTAATGAAAGCAATGGATGGCAGAAAGTTTAAACGATAAATTATTCTTTAAAGTGCCTTCTTGTCCCTATCCTCCATCCTTCCCATCCCCTAGTTTGGTAGGGGAGACAATAAGTAAGTAAAGGAAAATGATGCATGCAGTGATAGGTCCAAGCTGCTATAGGGTCATAGGATTCGGTTGAAAATGGCTTTGGATTCCAGAAAAAGGTATATACTAATTTATTTAAAAAAACACTACTGTTTTGCCCATGTCCAGTCAGTCTGGTGTCCTTGAGACTCACTCATGCGTTCCACTGAGGATTGCTCTTATAAATTTTATTTTAAAATTTCAAAACAACTTTCATTTTTGGAATAAAGAGATTTCACTCTTTCTTATATTCTGTTGTAGAGTGAGCTTAAGTAAGTTCCATATTCCCTTGCTTGCCTGGCTGTAACATCTGGAGAGCTTAACTCTTATCTACAGTATATTTTTGTTGTTGCAAATGTCCCTCAAGATTAAATATCTTGGTATATGAGTGAGGACTGATTCATTATTTTACAGCATGACATACCCCCAATAGTTTTCCTTGGACAAATATAGAAAGTCTACTTTTCAATATAGTCCTTACTCCCTTAGCAGGATGAGAGATCCCATTGATATGGCTTCTTTTTACATGCCATAGGATGGGATAGTGTTCTAGATCAGCTATTTTTGTAGGACTTTGAAAAGTGCTTCTCTCCATTTCTTTTTGTTCAGTAACATTACCATTGATTCTCTTCTTTTCTTTCCTGACTTCTAGGGACGTAGATGGAACAATGCTCCTAGATATTTTTGATGAAAATCTCCACCCCCTTTCGGTAAAGCTCACTTACATAAGGACAATAACAAAAATTTGGAATTTACAATATGGGTTCTGCTACTTCTCCCCCCTTTACGTCTGCCACTTCTTTCCAAATTATGTATAACATATTCTCATTTTTTAAAAATAATATTATTTCCCCAGAAATCCGAAGTGCCACCAGATTATGACAAACATCAACCTGAACAAAAGCAGATTTATCGCTTTGTTCGGACATTGTTCAGTGCTGCTCAGCTAACTGCCGAATGTGCTATTGTCACCCTGGTGAGTATACAAAAGATCATAGCTTAAATCCTTTAAACACAATTAATTTTAGATCCTCAGTTTAAGATTTATATTTGGAATTAAGTTCACATATCATATTCACCTACCCATGACTTCCTGTATAAAATAGATGCTGCAGGTGAGACAAAATACATGTAAATACTTATAGATATTTTTAGCTTTCATATGCGGTACTTTGAATATCTTTAACATTTGTTTTACTCTTTTTATTTATTTATCGATTTTTTAAAAGAGCCAATCTGCATTTCAGAGGGGTTTTTATGGGTAGATTCAATAGTTCTTACTTTTCTTAAATAGACACCTGTCTACTGCACACTAAATCTTTTCAACTATCTTTCTTTCTGAGATTTACAGTCCAAAATCTTTTTAACCCTATCTTATTTTGCAATGTATATTATATGCAATATTTGGCTTTTTTCTTCCCAATTAATCTCTAAATCTGTGGTCATTCAGATGAATTTTATGTTTATTAATTTTTAAGGGATTCTGACTTTATTCTCATGTACCAGGTGGCCAAATATCTTAATATAATTAAGTCATACCGTTGTGCAAAGCTTTTAAGTATGTATGTTATTTTATTTTACTGACTTTATTTTCCCCAATAATTAGTTGTTACATTAAACTATTTCTAGTTTTTTTTATTATAAAGACTTTTCAATAAAAAGTAATAATGATATTTGAGTTTATTTAACTTTGTAATGTAGCATTGTTGTTCAATTCTTAAATTTCATATTTTTCCCTGTAGCATTTAAATGAACCTTTCCTTTCCTACTTACTCCTTTCTCCAGATGATATCTGGAGAAATAATTGATTTTGAAAGTTCTCAACTTAAATAATAACTTTATTTTTAAGGAAGTTTGGTAAACATGTTATATGATCTATACAAATTATTTCCAAAATACTTTTTCTAACACTCAAGCTCAATAACTGGTAAGTGTTTCATTTTGTATTTGACCCTTATGGCACTTCTTTAAATAAAGTAGCTAGGAAAAAGAGCAGATTGGAATGATAGCACATAAGAAAAAGGAACGTGAAATAATTGAAACTGGAGCTATGTATCCCCATTCCACATTTGCAGTTTCTATTTATGAGAGGACCTCATTTTTGAAGTAATTGGGGTTGCAAAAGGTTAAATCAATGGCTCCAATCTAGCTTACAGCCTCTATCTTTACTTCTTCTTAAAGAAAGAAAAACAGCTGTGTGACTAGCATCATGTTAGGCTTTTGCTAACATTTAACAGAAAGCCTCCTTTAATTAAAATAACAAATATAAACACTTGATTTTCTAGATCTATTTTAGTTTAGTTTAGTTTAGTTTATTTAGATTTGTATGCCGCCCCTCTCCGCAGACTTTGGTTTGGGTCTGGATCATAAAATTGGGAATGTTTGTCAGAAGCTGTGAAATTAGATGTCACCTCCATCCACAGAGTCAGCCTTCTCCAGCTTCCGTGAATTAGATAATGCTATTTGGCGGGGCCTAGGGGAAGAGCCTTCTTTGCAGGGGCTCCGGCCCTCTGGAATCAGCTCCTCCCAGAGATTTGTACTGTCCCCCACCCTCCTCGCCTTCCATAAGAACCTAAAAACCTATCTATGCTGCCAGGCTTGGTGTCACTAGACCCGAGCCTCTGGACGACGAGTATGAGTTATACTTGTAGTTCAAATATGAATGAATGATTTTTAATGTTCCATAGTTTTTAGAATGGGTTTTAGAATAGTTAATTATATTAATTGGATTTCAGTAATTTATATTGTATACTGTTTTCTTTGATGTGTGGGTGGGCAGGTGGGTGGGTGGGTGGGTGGGTGGATGGATGGATGGATGGAAAGATGGACAGATGGATAGATAAATTAATTTGGGGTAAAAGGAATCATGCCATTCCTGTGGATAATGTTAAAGAATTAAAATTGGAAATGCTATCTTGCCATGGTTTTTTCTCCTACATTAAGAGTTCCCTTTGGTTTGTAAATATATTTAGTATATTTAATTTTATTCAACATCTTTACAAACCACTGTTTGTCAGAAGCTGTCAAGTTAGATGTCTCCTCCATTCTACTTATCTTTTCCATTATCATCAAAGTTGCCAAGCTTTGTAATTGGTTCTTGCTTGGAGTAGATTGCAGACTAAGTGACAGCTTAATCCTGAGAAATCAGGGGGGTTGCTGGCTTGGAAAGATTGTAGCCAATCAGTAGAGGCTGTTGCTGCATTCAGAGAGGTACATTTCTTTCCATGAATGAACAAGTGCATACTTTGTGGATGTTCTTTGACCCTACTTTCTCTTGAGAGCTGTGCAATAGTAAGCTATATATCCCTGATTTGTCAATGGAACTCCTTCTTGGCGAAAGCACAATGGTCCATGTGCTCTTAAGTATATACAGTGGTACCTCGGTACTCAACCACAATTCGTTCCAGAAGTCTGGTCGAGAACCGATTTGGTCGAGTACCGAATTTATTTATCCCATAGGAAATAATGGAAATTGATTTAATTGGTTCCCAGCCCCTGTTAACTCGCTGGGAACCAATTAAATCTATTTTCTTTATTTCCAATGGGATAAATAAATTCGCTACTCCAAGCTGCAGGAAAGGTGGGGGCTGCTGCAATCCCGGCAGCTTTGGGGGGCTCTTTTCCTCATTGCTTCCTTTTATTACCTGTAAGCAGCTTCAAAAACTTTTTCCCTGTGGCTGCAAGAGCGGCGGCTTCCTTTCCAGTAGCAAGAGCGCCGGGAAGTCACGTAATGAAGGGAAGCTGCTGGAGCGGCAGCAACTGTTGAGATGGCTCCGCCGGCTTCCCTTCATCATGTGACGTTCCCGGTGCTCTTGCTACTGGAAGGGAAGCCGCCGCTGTTGCAGCCACAGGGAAAAAGTTTTTGAAGCTGCTTACAGGTAATAAAAGGAAGCAATGAGGAAAGGAGCCCCCAGAAGCTGCCAAGATTGCAGCAGCCCCCACCTTTCCTGCAGCTTGGAGCTCTTAGAGAGCTCCTCAGCCCCCTGAAGCTGCCGGGATTACATTTCGGATAATGAACAAAAATTTATCTGGCTGTTCGGTATCTGAATTTTTGTTCAGATACCGAAGCAAATTTTTGCCGAAAGTTTTGTTCGTTATCCGAAATGTACGAGAAAGGAAGCGTTCGAGTACCGAGGTACCACTGTATTTAGATAATGTGTTATTTAACCTTTAGTCTTCTTTCCATAGAAGCTTTTTTAGACTCTATATTAGATTTTATCTCGATGTATGTTTTATATATTCTTATTTATTAACTATTTATCTAATTTAGAAGTTGCCCATCTCACTAACAGAGGGATTCTGCGCAGGTGACAATTTTATATAATATTTGACTTTGATTTTCATCTTATTTTTGAAGTTTAATTGTTTTACAATATTAATTCATGTCATTGACATGAATATATACGTGTGTGTGTGTGTGTGTGTGTGTGTGTGTGTTTTCATAGATTTTCACGGGTATAGGTATGAAGGTCTTGGCATATTTGGGTTTCTTTCCGTTTAAGTTTCAAAGATTTCTGGCGACGTTTCGACGAAGTCCCACTCATCATCTTCAGGCTGGTGTTTTGTCCTTGTGCTAGGGCGAACACAGCAAGACCTGAGCTGCCTTCCCTCTATAAATACTGGTGGATGGTGGTGGAGTGCTGGCTCAGCAGCTCATATATACATATATAAATGCATATAGATGCATCATATAGCAATTATTTAAATAACTCAAATTCTAACCCTAATCTTATTTTAAGGATGTTTGAAGAATCAATGAATGGGGGTAAAAATTACTATTTTTGCAATCTTCTATTTGACCAAAATTTAAAATAAATAAAATAAAATAGAAACATGAACCATAGGGGGAAAAGGTAGAAAGGACATAGATTTATTTTTCTGTGAGTTTAGGGAATTTCTGCACACAACAGATGCTACCATTTAAAAAATAGATTTTCCCTTCAATCTTGATTTTTGTTGAGAACCATAATTCAGTGGTGAAATACTGACCTTAAAAGATAACAACTCCCTGTGTGGCAGAGGCTGTAAAAAAGAATATTGTAATCACCATTGTAGATAGTAAAGCAGTCAATTTAAACGCATCCTGGGTTAGATTATCTCTTGATTCTGTAAAGATGTATTATTACTGCTTTTTGATTGATATTAAACAAATGGGAGTGGGGTGTCAATACACATGATCCAAAAGATGTTATATTTCTAAACTTGCATATACATGAGCATTTCTTCAAGCAAACTGTCTTGGACAACTTTCAAGGACATTAATAACAACTGATATTTATTTGTAGGAGTCTGATGTTTAAAAAGTTGAATCTAGGATAGAAGCTGTCAGTTATATTCCATTGTAACCACAATAGTTTTGGAACATTGGCAATATATTGCAGAAGAGAGCATCATCTTTAGGGATAATGTTTATGAAAGAACTGAATTTGCAGAAGCAAGGCTATTTTCCATTTCTCTTCAGGCTATTCCATTCCATCTCAAACTTTAAATGGGCAGAAAGGATGTATTTGATTGCATGTAGGTAATCCGTTCATTAAGAGATGGTTTGGCCCTTCTCACTTTAAAATAAATTCCCATTATCAGATATTTAAATCCTGCTATCTGTGCTGTGTTTAGCATAGAATTGTTTAGCATGCACATAATACCCCTCTACTTACTACAAAGTTAGCATTAAATTAGAGTATTTTCAAAAGGTGATTTTCTAGACCAGTGTTTTTCAACCAGTGTGCCGTGGCACATTAGTGTGCCGCGAGACATGGTCAGGTGTGCCGCGAAGCTCAGCAAGAGAGAGAGAGAAAGAAAGAGAGAAAGAAAGCAAGAGCGAGAGAGAAAGAAAGCAAGAGAGAGAGAGAGAGAAAGAAAGAGAAAGAGAGAGAGAGAAAGAAAGCAAGAGAGAGAAAGAGAGGCTGGGAAGGAGGGAGAGATAGAAAGAGCAAAAAAGAGAGGAAGGAAGGAAGAGAGAAAGAAAGAGGAATGGACAGAGAGGGGAAGGAAGGAAGAGAGAGAAAGAGGGAGAGAAATAGAGCGAAAGGGAGGAAGAGAGAGAGATAATTTTTTTGTCCAAACTTTTTTTAGTCCCCCACTCCCCACACCCGCTCAATGTGCCCCATGATTTTGTATATGTAAAAAATGTGCCGCAGCTCAAAAAAGGTTGAAAATCACTGTTCTAGACTAAGGCATCAAGCTTGTGGTATATTTTTCCTTGTTTATTCCAATGAAGATTATTCTGACTTGCCTTAAATTTATAGTAAGTAGTAGAAACTGATGAAAGTTTATAATTCAATTATTAAAATGAATTAGATATGGATCCCATTCTGGCAAATGAAGTTAAAATGATATTTCAAAGACTTTATGCAATTCAGAACTGCTTTGTGCAACCCTCTGTTAAATCAAGCAAAATTTGTTATACCTATAATGGTCAGTGATCTTATAATTTGTTTGAAAAGATAGCAAAAAAGATTCAGAGAAAAGACAACTTATCCATGCTATTCATTAAATTCTTACAATTAAATTTAATTTTAATATTTCAAGAAAAAGAGTCAGCAATAGCACTTAGATTTGAATACCTCTTCACAGTACTTTTACAGTCCTCTCTAAATAGTTTACAAATTCAACATATTGGCCCCAACAATCTGGGTCCTCATTTTACCCACCTCAGAAGGATGGAAGGATGAGCCCAATGAGATTTGAACTGCCAAACTGCTGGTAGCCAGCAGTTAGCAGATGTAGCCTGCAGTACTGCACTCCAACCACTGTGCCACCAAAGCTCATAAATAAACATAATTATATATATTTTCTATAGCTATTTAAAATTGCCACTTTCTATCCATTATATTGGGAGATAGATCTGTCTTCTATTATACTTTTCATATAGGGTTGTCCATTCTCTTCTGGTGGTCATTCTACTTTTACTCTTCTCTGGTAATTTTCTTTTTTTCACTAATCGTGTTCCCCTTGGATTTGCTCTAGACCAAGGTGTCATTTTTTATAATTATAAAACCATTCCAATTATCAAAATGAAAGTTTCATTTTTCTCTCATTTTTTGAGTAAAAAATTCAGCAGTGATTTCCAGGTAGAAACAAGATTAGGTAACTTCTTTAACTAAAATAAGTCAGTTTCATCATCTTTCCAAACTCCGTCACTTTTCCATCCATTCTTCCATTGTGGGAATCAGAGTGTCTTTCAGCTTTTGTGCAAATAAGATTCTTATTGCTGTCAACTTATGCAGTACAGTTACTTCGTGTGCATGGCATGGTAGAAAGAAAGCATTCGTCTGTAGGGAATGCCAGTGGTAAAACAATATTACCTGTGGAAAGGCAAAGAGAAGAAGATTGATGAATGCAGAGTTACAGAATCATGGCATAAAACCTTGCCCTTTTTATACCTTACAGCAGTGTTTCCCAACCTTAGCAACTTGGAGATATTTGGACTCCAACTCCCAGAATCCCCCAGCCAGCGAATGCTGGCTGGGGAATTCTGGGAGTTGAAGTCCAAATATCTTCAAGTTGCCAAGGTTGGGAAACAATGCCTTACAGAATCATGGTCCTTGTGATGCAATTCAGCTGCTTTTTAAAATTACATTGTTAGATTTCTCCACCCCACCCCATATTGCCTTCTACTCTTTAATGTTGATTGTATTAACATCTTTGCTGATTTTCAGATGTTTTCTGTGTAGAAGTTTGCAGATCAATGAATAATCAAGGCTACTTCAGTACATCATCGTGGTAAACTCTTACTAGAAAAGCTTTTAAAGTAGTTATCATGCTGGATATTTTTAAATATTGTTTATTACACCAAGTCTGAAATATTTACACAAATCTTCAGTGCAAACTATAGGTTACAATTGAATCTAAGTGTATGTTATTAATGAACTGTGACATATTTTTTATCTGGTTGTACAATTGGAAACAGTTTTCCATTTAAAGATCACTCAGGTAGGAGGGTATAATTGGGTTTCCTCCTCCTCTTATTTCTATTCAGCTAGAGAAATGTATGTATGAACTCTTACTTTCACGTATCTTTTCAGGTATATCTTGAAAGATTGCTAACTTATGCAGAGATAGATATTTGTCCATCAAACTGGAAAAGAATTGTGCTTGGTGCAATTCTACTTGCATCCAAAGTTTGGGACGACCAAGCTGTATGGAATGTGGACTACTGCCAGATCCTGAAAGATATCACAGTTGAAGATATGTGAGTTTATTGTTTGGTCCTGTTTTTTGCTTATTTGTTTGATAACGGATGCATTGGGAAAGAGTCTGAAAATTGTATGTATTAAATCTCTTTGTTGCCCATGTCATTTTGAAAGAATTACAATAGTCTCTAGATATACAGAGCAGTATGACTAATAAAAGGCAATTCAGTTTGGGAACAAAGTTGAGGAACAAGAGATTAAATTTTTCATGAATTCAGTGGAATGGAATGGAATATGAATGAAATGGGACAGAACAGAACAGTCTATGATAAAACAGACCAGTTGTTAGATAAATTACATAGTCGTTTAGCAACTGGAAAAGTTGTGAATGATGATCACATGATCCTAGGATAAAATGTATGCCAGTTCCCAAGCACATCAATTTTGATCAGGTTACCATGGAGATGCTGCACTGGTTGTAAGTGTGAGGACTAGATATATATCACTATTTTTAAGTGTTGTAACTTTGAATGGTAATTAAATGAATGGTCATAAATTGAGGATGACTTGTAAATAGGAATTCATGAGTAAATAATGTTGCATCCAACCAAATTAGCTGAACCTAGATCCTGTTGGATAAATGAATTAAGGTTTAGGTCATAATGAAATAAATTTAACTAACTTAGTCTATGTCTAACATTTCTGATAAATAAACAAACAGAAGCTTGTCAATTCTGGCAAACCATAAATAAGAATAGGATAGGCATCTCTCTAGTAAAGAGTGCAATATTCCATCACATTATTTGTTTGTTTGTTTCTTTGTTTGTTCGTTCATTCGTTCGTTCGTTCGTTCGTTCATTCATTCATTTATTCAGATTTATACGCCACCCCTCTCTGAGGACTTGGGGTGGCTTACAACATATAAAAAACAATTCTAATCCAATTAATTTAAAATAATTAGTCTAAAACCCAGTAGTATTAAAATCATTGCCATTCACACAACAAACATACACTACATTTCTTGGCCGGGGGCAAGGGACCAATGGCCCCAAATCTGGTGGCATAATTGAGACTTGAGACTCTTGCAGAAAGCGACGAGGGTGAGAACAGTGCGAATCTCTGGGGGGAGCTGATTCCAGAGGGTGCTTCCCTCCTCAGAGAAGGCTTTCCACTAGCCCCGCCCAGCAACATTGTCTAGTTGACGGGACCTTTCCCCTGTGGGACATAACCAATTGCTGGGACTCATGTGGCAGGAGGTGGTCCTGCAACTAATCTGGTCCAATACCATATAGAGCTTTATAGGTCATAACCAAAACTTCGAATTATGTCCGGAAACCAATCGGCAACCAGTGCAATCCACGGAGGGCTGGAGAAACATGGGCATATCTGTGAAGGCCAATGACCACTCGCACGGCTGCCTTTTGCATGATTTGCAGTTTCTGAACACTCTTCAAAGGTAGCCCCATGTAGAGAGCATTACAGTAGTCGAACCTCGAGGTGATAAGGGCATGAGTGACTGTGAGTAAAGACTCTCTGTCCAGATAGGGCCGCAACTGGTGCACCAGGTGAACCTGGACAAATGCCGCCCTCGCCACAGCTGGAAGACAATGCGGACCCTCTCTGAGAGGGTCAAAAGCCCCCCCCCCCCCGAGTAATGGACAGACAGAGGAATGTGTCCTTGGGAAGCTGAACCCTCAGATTGAGTCTGAGCCTGTTAACACCCATCCAGAATCTAACAGCTTCCAGACACCGGCACATCATTTCCACTGCTTCACTTAGTGGGCACGGGGTGGAGATGTAAAGCTGAGTATCATCAGCATATCGTCTTCGGAGAGGGCGGCATACAAATCTAAATAATAATAATAATAATAATAATAATAATAATAATAATAATAATAATAATAATAATAATAGTAATAATAGTAATAATAGTAATAATAGTAATAATAGTAATAATAATAATAATAATTTTATTGTGCTGATTATTGTTGTTGTTGTTGTTATTATTATTATTACTATTATTATTATTATTATAGTGATGATAACTCACCCTGTGCCCTCAGATGATCTCACTCAGTGATTTCATGTAAATATTAAACAGCAGGGGGGAGAGGACTGACCCCTGAAGAATCCCACAAGGGAGGAACCTAGGAGTTGACCTCTGACCCCCTGCCAACACCGACTGCGACCTACTACTCTCCAGCTGGCGCAAAAAGACACCATGGTCGATGGCATTGAAAGCCGCTGTAAGGTCAAGGAGCAAGAGGATAGAGGATAACCCCCTGTCCCCGGCCCGCCAAAGATCATTCGGCAGTATGACCAAGTATGGCAGTATGGCAGTATGACCGTACTGTAGCCAGGCCTGAATCCTGACTGTTGAGGGCCCAGATAATCAGCTTCATCCAAGGACCAATGGAGATGGAGCGACACCACCTTCTCAATAACCTTCCCTATAAAGGGAAGGTTGGAGACCAGACGATAGTTATTAAATACAGCTGGGTCCAGGGAAGACTTCTTTCATAACCACTAACCATTATTAAGACATCTTTTTCATTTAAAACTATAAGGAAGATAGACACAAAGTGAAGAAATATTATTATTATTATTATTATTGTTGTTGTTGTTGTTATTGTTATTATTATTATTATTTATTATTATTATTATTATTATTATTATTATTATTATTATTATTATTATTATTTAGATTTGTATGCAGCCCCTCTCCGTAGACAATCAATTTTTAACTTTGAAGGAGTTTATTATAGAAAAAACCTGTTATATTTTATTTATTTGTTGTTCACCCAGCTCAGCCTGTTATGAGTTGTAGCAAATAAAATGTTTGTACTTTTTCTGTTCTTTATTTCTTAGGAATGAATTGGAACGCCAGTTTCTTGAGTTGCTGCAGTTCAACATCAATGTTCCCTCAAGTGTTTATGCTAAGTACTATTTTGATTTGCGCTCTTTAGCAGAAGCAAACAGCCTGAGTTTCCCTCTAGAACCTCTCAGCAGGGAAAGAGCATATAAACTTGAGGTGAGACTCTTGATCATCTCACCTTTTGAACAGTGCAATAAGTTCCCCTTTAATTTTACACCAATTCCCAAATGCATCAAATTATAACTTCATTTGTTATCACGAGAAAGCATTGATCTGTGCCAATTTGCTGCCTTGAGAATCAAAAATACTATCCATTTTTCTCTCCTCCAACCTCATTTCCCAAACAATGTAGAGATTTCTGCAGAATATATTGGGAACAGTTTATTGATTCATTTATGTCCTGGTTTCCAAACATATGGTTTGGAAAACATACTTTTTAAAGGAATGTCTATAAAGTTTAAACCAAACAACCATAATGTGTTTGGCAATACCTTGAAGAAGGTGGGGTTCCTCACTTTATTCATGAGAAAGGAAAGACAGATTTCTTTGATAGATCTGTGTCCTATCACTCCTATAGGAGCTCAAGGCAGTATCCATAGCATTCCGTCTTCTGCTTTTACTTGGTTCTGTAGAACAGTTGTTCTCAACCTTGCTAATGCTGCAACCCCTTAATACAGTTCCTCATGTTGTGGTGACCTCCAACCATAAGTCTAGCCCCATTTCTCCCAACAGAGCTTTAAGCTGATTGGCAGGAAGGTCAGAGGAACACCCCCACGGTAAACGCCTGATTGGTCGGATTGCAAAAATATGTTCCAAGGCGCCAGAATAGAAACATAGAAGACTGACAGCAGAAAAAGACCTAATGGTCCATCTAGTCTGCCCTTATACTATTTCCTGTGTTTTATCTTAGGATGGATATATGTTTATCCCAGGCATGTTTAAATTCAGTTACTGTGGATTTACCAACCACGTCTGCTGGAAGTTTGTTCCAAGGATATTTCCTCACGTTGCTTTTGATCTTTCCCCCAACTAACTTCAGATTGTGTCCCCTTGTTCTTGTGTTCACTTTCCTATTAAAAACACTTCTCTCCTGAACCTTATTTAACCGTTTAACATATTTAAATGTTTCGATCATGTCCCCCCTTTTCCTTCTGTCCTCCAGACTATACAGATTGAGTTCATTAAGTCTTTCCTGATAAGTTTTATGCTTAAGACCTTCCACCATTCCTGTAGCCCGTCTCTGGACCCGTTCAATTTTGTCAATATCTTTTTGTAGGTGAGGTCTCCAGAACTGAACACAGTAGTCCAAATGTGGTCTCACCAGCGCTCTATATAAGGGGAAGCTAGTTTTTTAGTTCCTAATACCATGGGAATTTTGTCTTTTCCCATGGTCTTAGAAGATCCCTGTGAAATGGTCGTTCGACCCCCAAAGGGGCTTTTACCCCCAGGTTGAATGGCCCAAAGTCATCCAAACAGCTGCCATGACTGGAGGATAATCCAGGTTCTGGTCCAATATTTTAGCTATATACTACTGGATCCCATGTATTTGTGTTATAAGAATATATTTATCCCACGTATTTGTGTTATAAGAATATATTTTGATTCAGGTACCAATCTTGGCTTGGATATGTCATAATGGTGGAGGACCTACTTTGAATCCGGAAGCTTCACCAAATCAAATACTCATGTATGTATGTTTGACACTCTTCATTCTCTATTATCTTATAGGCCATTTCTCGCTTGTGTGAAGACAAGTATAAAGAATTCAGGAAAGCAGCAAAAAAACGGTCAGTCAGTTCAGACAATCTGTCTGTAGTTCGATGGTCTCCTGCGGTTATCTCCTAACAGTGAAGTCTGCGATGCAAGACTCTAGAAGTACTGTTTCTATCAACAGCTTGGGGTGGGAGGGTTGGTTTTGGTGATTATTTTTTTCCTAGTTTTTTTTCCCCTTATTTTTAAATCTGCCTTTACAGTGCCTCCCCTTTTGTGTAGCACACAAGAATTAACTATAGGGACTCGTTAAAAAAGAACTTTGAAAGAAGATTTGTTTTGTTGTTTATTACAACTCCTCTCCTTTTTGATGGGGAGAAGGCAAATGCAAAATATTGGGAAAAAATATTTCTGCAAAATATCCTGCATAGAGAGGGATGAAACCTCAGAAACCAATACAAGATCATTAAAGAGGAAGAGAAAGAATAAAAGCCCTTAACAGAAATAACATTGGCATGAAAACCAATGTCATAAAAGAAGGTTGCAAGAAGCATAGTGATAAAAGAAGTTGGACGTGTTTTGAGAGCCTCTTCAATATCTTCTAGTGGTTTCGCATTTTTTTTATTTTCGATTGAGTTTGCTTTCTCTTCTGTAACAACCATGGAGAAGACGGTGCCTATGGTAGCACAACATGAGCCTCTGATGAGAGAGCCTGTTCCTTTTTCCCCTGCACTAGGGGTCCCCTAACTTCGCGACTTTAACACTTGTGGACTTCAACTCCCAGAATTCTCCAGACAGCTATTCCGTGAGTTAAAATCCACAAGTCTTAAAGTTGCCAAGTTTGAAGACCTCTGCCCTACACCTTGATATGCTTTTGTTCATAAGCTGTTTTATTAGCCTTTTGCCTCTTAATTCTTAAGAATATTGTTGTTTCTTGTGTGCTTTTACTGTATTTTTGGGGAAACTGATTGATTGACAGTGCTGAACCCAAAGTATATAAGATCAGGTTATTGATCATAATTTTATTTCCCTCTCTCTCTCTTTCTCTCTCTTTTAATTTATAGCAACCAGTGTCGTGATGTTACCCATTGAGGTGCATTTTCAGTACTGGTGCTTTTTATTATATGTGGTTGCATGTGCCTTCCTACCTTTTTTCAGATGGGTTTATTTTTTCTTACTGAAAAGACAGAGTTGCTAAAAGGATTCAGGTGAGAGTGAACCTTGGGCCAAAGTGCAGACATTGCTTTAGATAGAATAGTTCTTTTGCAAGTTTTTTTTAAAAAAAATTGTTTAGGGCAGGGGTGGGTTCTACTTACCTTCCCTACCGGTTCTGGGCCTTGCCAGAAGTGTGTATTTTGCGTGTGCCCTCGCTATGCTCACGCACGTGCCCCCGTCACTCCCAGGTTAAACTGGTCTGCGCATGCACAAGAGGCTTTGCGCATGTGCAGAGTGTTATTTTCGCGTAAATTTGGCTCCGGTTGACAGATTTCAAGCCGGACGACCAGTTCGGGGGCATGTCCAGCCGGCCATTGCCGCCAGTTCAGTGAGCAGGGGGGGAATTCTCACTATTGGTTCTAGCAAACCGGTGCGAACCAGCAGGAACCCATCTCTGGTTTAGAGATTAGGTAGAGTCAAGCGAGAGAAATGCAACGAAAGAGTGCGAGCAAGAATCTTATTTTGTATGGCCCAAATAGTTGATTTCCTTCACTTCCTGGTTCAATGTTGCAAGCAATAGCCTCAAAAGTTTTTTATATGTTTACATTAAATGGAAACCAATCTGTTTATATATAAAAGAGAAAAAAAAATTAAAAAAGTTTTTGTTTGAGGATCCATAGAAAAGAAGAGAGAAGAATTATATGTGTATGTGTTACACACATATGCACACATACATGCGGGAGCATGGGTGTGTATATAGTATAAAGAGATTAGATTTTGGAATAAAAATGAGGTGGTTTTTTTTTTCCAGTGTGGGTGCTTGTAGGAATTTAAACGAAATGCAAACTGTGAAGAAAATTTTATTGCTTTGTTGATTATTTTTTAAAATTGGTTGTCATCCTTCCTATCTTTTAATGGGATAAGCAAATCAAATGCCGTATATATATACGGTACTTGTGCTCTGTACAAATAATTGAGTTTGCACATGTGAGAAAGGTGCCATACAGAAAACCAACCAATCGGCCAAAATCTGCTTCAGTATCATGACTTCTGGAATTCATTTGTCAAGGGATGTTTTGATGAGGTTGGGTTTGCCTTTTGTGCATTGCTTCAGCAAAACAGAGAGAGCCTATTTCACCAGGTATTTTCTTTCTCGCATCTCCGTACTGTCCCTTGCACTTTACACCTTCCAGACATTTAATAAGGACTTTGTTTAGGATGAACATCTATCACTATATTCCAGAATTGTTCCCATTAGTTTCAGCAGCAGCACAAGGAGACAAACATATTGAGGTGGATCCCATTAAGCCTTAAAGCCATGATCACAGGTAGTTTACTTATAGGCAATGGAAAACCCTTTTTTTCATGAAATAAACACATTAATGTGGCTTAATTTTGGAAGGAAGGAATACGTTCCTGCCCTCAAAGGCCTGGAATCAAGGAGCTTTGAGCAAAGGACTTTGCTGGGGGTTTTTTTAATGAATTTTTTAAATTGTCTTTTTATTTCAGGAAAATAGCAAAGAGTGAGAGAAAAGAATTTCCACTTTTAAAGTGGACTAGATCTACATGGTAAAATAAAATGTTTTATTGAGATTTTACAGAACAGGTTTTTTTCCAGCAAAAAAAATTATAATAATGAGGCAGGATTTAGAAAAGGGTATGACAGAAAGATAAAAAGTTTGCTTTATGTAAAGTTTTCAATTGAATTTATTCTAATTTTGTGAAGTTTATTAAACAACCTTAAAGATTGTATAGCCTGTTTATTGTATGTATGTACATACAGTCTGATACTTAAGATTTCAAGTGGATTCCATAAAACCTTGCTCAGTCTTGTTTAGACTGTTGGATATTGTTTTAGCTTTGTGCACTGGATTCTACCTCTGTATAGGAGAATTTTCCACATTCTTCAAATAGTACTGATTCTGTGATTTAACTTGGTTATGTTTCTTGCACTACAAATTAAAAAAAGGAAATCTGTTAAATGTGGTGTTTTCTCATTATTAACATTACGTTATTGCAAGCTACGTCACTTTTAAAAATGCTTTAAAAATAGAATTCTCATAAGAATAATAATTCTGTTTTTCTATGCAAATAGATAAATAGGTACCACTTCAGTGGAAAAATGTTAAGAGTTTTCCACGCGCTTTGGTATATTGTCATGCTGACCCACATGACCATGGAAATGTTTTCAATCAATGCCAGGTCCCTTAGCTAATAAAAAGAATATAAGCTCTATGACTGGACAGGGGAAATCTTTATCTTTTATAAGAATAATTCTGTAAATCAATTGCTATATTTATTTTTTCTGTTGCAGAAAAACACCATGTTTTTCGAAAAAGGCTTAGTATACTGTTTTTATAAAATTGTGTTTCCTCATTCCCAAATTGAACTATTCTTTAACTCACACATTTAATTAAAATATTAATGAATTAGATTTATACATATGTCTAATTAAATATTGTTGCAATCCCAGTCTCATTTTTAGAAAAAAAATCTACAGATGGTCTTTATGTAATAAATACTAATGGTATATAACCAATACTTGTGTGTTTTGAGCTTTCTTTATATTGAAAGCTCATGGGCAAAAAAAATCACATTACAAGATATTGCTTAGTAGTAACTTCACAGCTGCAAACAAGTCATACAACTGTACATGGATACTAAGGAGTAATGTCAACAATCATTGGATAATGGAATTCCCATAGGTTCCCATAGTTTGAAACATGTAGGTTCATATCAAGTTGACTCTGAGTCCTCCTTCATGACAAACAAAATACCTTTGGGCAAATATAATCTGAGATGTAGAGCGGCACAGATTCTTCCCATTTCTTTTCTACCTTAGATATCTTTCCTCAGCAATCAAGTGTGAATAGAGAAGGATAGATGAAAGCCTGGGATGTAGGATAAGAGTTGAATCTCTGGATTTTAAAATCAAGAATTCTGAGGAAAAGTTGTCAGCTAAGACTCAAAACAGTGTACAGCAAAGGTTTTCAAACTTGTAAACTTTAAGACTATGCTGGCTGGAGAATTCTGGAAGTTGAAGTCCACAAGTCTTAAAGTTGCCAAGTACAGGAACTCCACTTTCTTTGTGATATGCAGACCAGACAAGAAAGGCTGTCTGATAAACCAATTCAACTTTATTGTAAAGCTACGTAAACAGAATCTTGCAAAACCGAAACCCCCCCCGAAAATTTGAGTCTCCTGATTTCACCTTTATGACCAGATAATAATTTAGGGATGGTTGCTCCTGAGCGTCTTGCTCCATTCCTATGCCAGTGATGGCGAACCTATGGCATGGGTGCCACAGGTGGCATGCAGAGCCATATCCGCTAGCACCCGAGCCATTGGCCTAGCTCAACTCCAACATGCATGTGTATGCCAGCCAGCTGATTTTTGCCTTGCCCAGAGGCTCTGGGAAAGTGTTTTTGGCTTCCAGAGAGCCTCTGTGGGGTATGAGGAAAGTGTTTTTACTCTTCCTCGGCTCCAGAGAAGCCTTTGGAGCCTGAGAAGGGTGAAACACGAGCCTACTGGGCTCACCAGAAGTTGGAGAACAGGCCATTTGTGGCCTCCAGAGGGCCTCTAGGGTGTGGGGAAGCTGATTTTGCCCCCCCCCCCCAGGCATTGAATTATGGGTGTGGGCACTCACGCATGTGCGATAGTGTACGCATACACTCTTTCAGCACCTGAGGAAAAAAAGAATCACCATTTATTTATTTATTGGATTTGTATGCCGCCCCTCTCCGGAGACTCGGGGCGGCTAACAGCAACAATAAAGCAGTGTACAATAGTAGTCTGATGTTAGAAACAATTAAAAACCCATTAATATAAAAAAACATACATACATACATACATACATACATACATACATACATACATACCATGCATAGAATTGTAAAGGCTGCCCTATGCCATTGTGGCCAATACTCTGAAGGTCATTCCTAGTACCTACCATTAGCAGATGCTTATAGAAACATAGAAACATAGAAGTCTGACGGCAGAAAAAGACCTCATGGTCCATCTAGTCTGCCCTTATACTATTTTCTGTATTTTATCTTAGGATGGATAGATGTTTATCCCAGGCATGTTTAAATTCAGTTACTGTGGATTTATCTACCACGTCTGCTGGAAGTTTGTTCCAAGGATCTACTACTCTTTCAGTAAAATAGAAAACTATTGTAGAAAACTATACATTAAGCCTTATTTTTTAAAGAGCCTAGTGCTGCTTCAGTCACACTATTTAGAGCAGTGTTTCCCAACCTTTTTGGAGCCGCGGCACATTTTTCATATTTTCAAAATCCTGGGGAACATGGAGGTGGGGGGCGCTAAAAAAAGTTTGGAAAAAAAAAATCTCTCTTCCTCCCTTTCGCTCTATTTCTCTCTCCCTCCCTCTTTCTCTCTCTTCCTTCCTTTCTCTCTCCATCCCTCTTTCTTTCTCTCTTCCTTCCTTCCTCTCTTTCTGTCTCCTCCTTCCACTCTCATCTCTTTCCTTCCTCTCCCTCCCTTTCTCTCTTTCCTTTCTCTCCCTTTCTGTCTATCCTTTCTATCTCTCACCCCTTCTCCCTCTTTCATTCCCTTTCTCTCCCTCCTTCTCTCTCATTCCTTTCTCTCCCTCTTTCCTTCCTATCTCTCTTTCTTTTTCTCCCTCCTTCATATCTTCTTTCTCTCCCCCTTCCTCCCTCTTTCCCTTTTCCCCCTCCCTTTCTCTTCCTTTTTCTCTATCCTTTCTACTTCTTACTCTTTCTTTCTCTCCCTCCTTCATTCAATTTTCTCTCCCTCCCTTTCTCTCTCTTTCCTTTCTCTCCCTCCCTTTCTCTTCCTTTTTCTCTATCCTTTCTACTTCTTACTCTTTCTTTCTCTCCCTCCTTCATTCAATTTTCTCTCCCTCCCTTTCTCTCTCTTTCCTTTCTCTCCCTCCCTCTCTTCCTTTTTCTCTATCCTTTCTACTTCTTACTCTTTCTTTCTCTCCCTCCTTCATTCAATTTTCTCTCCCCCCCTTCCTCCCTCTTTCCTTTCTCCCCCTCCCTTTCTCTTCCTTTTTCTCTATCCTTTCTGCTTCTTACTCTTTCTTTCTCTCCCTCCTTCATTCAATTTTCTCTCCCCCCTTCCTCCCTCTTTCCTTTCTCTCCCTCCCTTTCTCTTCCTTTTTCTCTATCCTTTCTACTTCTTACTCTTTCTTTCTCTCCCTCCTTCATTCAATTTTCTCTCCCACCTTCCTCCCTCTTTCCTTTCTCCCCCTCTTTCTCTTCCTTTATCTCTATCCTTTCTACTTCTTACTCTTTCTTTCTCTCCCTCCTTCATTCAATTTTCTCTCCCTCCCTTACTCTCTCTTTCCTTTCTCTCCCTCCCTTGTTCTCCCCTGGGGCTGCCTGTGCCTGCCCTGCACCACCCAACACGGACGGACAGCCCCCAGTCATCGGTTCGTCACCCCCCACCCCCCCACGGAGGGAGATCAGGCTGGCGAGGGCGGTAGATCTACGTCACCAGCCACTGGAGGGAGATCGGGCTGGCGGGGGCGGCGAATCCACCTCCCCAGCCGCGCGGAGGGAAATCCGGTAGGCGGGCGGGTGGCCGCGGCTCCCTGCGGCCCCCTGGAAAAGCCTACAGGGAACGGTGCCCGGGGCCGCTTTAGCCACCCCCCCGCCATCTCCCCGCGACTGCCTGCGCCGCTGCAGCCGTGCCCCCCCCCGCTCCCACCGCCAGTGCCCTCCCGCCGGGCCCCAAAGGACACTTGCCGATGACGACAGGGAAGCTTCAGCTGGGCGGGCGCTGCCGTGCCGGTGCCTCCGACCTCCCGGTTCCTGCTCGATGCCGCGGTTTCTGGTGCTCTCCTGCTGGGCCCCAAAGAAGGAAGGCGGGAAAAAGGCGCGAAGAATGGAGCTCTCCTTCCTGCCTTCCTTCTTTGGGGCCCAGCAGGAGAGCGCCAGAAACCGCGGCATCGGGCAGGAGCGGAGAGGTCAGAGGCACCGCAGCGCCCTGCCCAGGCGGCACACCTGGCGGTGTCTCGCGGCACACTAGTGTGCCGCGGAACACCGGTTGGGAAACGCTGATTTAGAGGATACCAATTTCATTAAGGAAATGAAAATACTTTCATTAAAAAGGAAAATAAGAAATAAGGAAAATAACTGAAATAAGGGGGGGAAAGGGGGGGGAATGCCCAAATAGCACAGACACACAGAGACTTTTATTTCAAAGGCCTGTTAAACTTTAGAAAAAGTAGAATTCTACTGCCTTTTATGTTTTTAAAAAAAGAAGTACAATTTGTTTTCTGGGAAAGAATAACTGCTAGCTACTTTTAATTTTTGTTGATCCTTACAAACATAAATTTACTAAGTATTAAATACTCAAGTTTACTCCCACTGAATGAGGAAGACATAACACTCATATCTCAAACAAATTTATCTTATAGTGTATTCTTTGTCCTTCAGTCTTCAATAAGAGCGGACACTGTTTTGAATTCTTTGAGCCAAAAGCGGAGTTTCTTTGCAGGCACAGTTCCCATCTATAGGAAAGACTATTCAGGGGAAAACAATTTTATGGCAAGCTGATTTGTTTTGGGTATCCTGTTTGTTTACCTTCATCTTTCAGTCTTTGGCTTTCTGGCAAAAACTGAGGATCTTGGTACCACTGTCAGTATTCCATCCTTCTATCGTTTGAATCCAGAGCTAAAAAATATGCACGAAATAGTTTCTTCACCAAGTTAAGTACCATATGCATTAAATTTCCCTCTTTGTAACAGTACGAATGAGAAGGTTTCAAATGTATAAACACTCTTATTTTACTTCTGCTTTCCAGGGGAATAAATTGTGCATCAACAAATCAGCAAAAATCTATGGAAATTCTCAGTCATCCAAGTCTTGATTATTCTAAAAGTGTTTTTATTTTTATTTTTCAAAAGGCAACTGGGCATTTTTTGTTTTTCTTTGAAAACATTTGGCTTCTCATCCAACATTTGGCTTCTCAGTTATGAAGAAGACTTTTATTGAATGAGAAGCATAATGCCAAAGAAAAACAAAGTCCAGTTGGGAAATATCATTAAAAAATCATAAATGGTACTTACATGAATATGGGATTCTGCAGATGGATAAATGTGGGCTAGTTGTTGAGCATCTCAAATGGGCCACATAATTACGGCAGATGGTGGTCTTTTGAAGTGGATCATAAGTAATCTTTAGAAATTCCATTCCAACATTGAATGGTTGTTAGGCAACTGGCCATAAACTTAGACAAATTAAAGCCCCCCGCTTTGTTCTTAAAGTTTGGGTTACCCTACATTTGAAATATTCAGTCAGGTGATCCAATTTTTATTTCCAAATATTTTGGCTCGAATTCAGATCAGTCATTCTGATCATACTGTAGATGTCCTGTGTTTCAAGCAACACAAAGTCTTTTTTTAAAAACTGAGAATTTGAACTGAAAGAGTCACAACAACTGGAGCAGAGTGTTTCAGGCTCAAAATGTTTCAAATCCATAATGTTTCATGCATTCCTAATACTGGACAGGTTAACCATCGCCAAGCTTAGAGCTTTTTGGAGGGGAGGGGGAGAAGAAGCCATTATGGAAAAAGAAATATCCCGGGACATCCATGAATTTTGTGTCTCACCGCTTAATCCAACTGGCTTTAGGGAATTATCTTTCATATCTGTTTCAAAGACTTTGGCCACTACAGAGACAATGTTATCATGAGCCCTGGCAGCTGGTGTTGCTATATCCTCTTTCCTTGTGGTACTCATTTCTATCACCCGGGCAAAACAAAGCTTGTTCTATTATTTCTTCTCCCAATTTATCTTTCATCGCTCAACTATCCCAGTAATTTTAGGAACCTGGAATGCCCCCAAAGAGGGTAAGGGAAGCTGACAATAGCCAGGATAATCCCTGTTGCCTTTTGTCTTTGTGCAGTTGTTGGGGCAGAGGTGAGAGCAACAAATGTCTTCAGCTATGTTTTCTAAAGAAGACTGGCTCTGCTCTTCAAAGTTGTGTTTCATTCCACTCTCTGGCCATCTTTTCAGTACTTCTCCTTTTGCTCTCTCTGTTTAGATTTCTGTAGATTTTGAGAATGCAGAGATTTTTGTTATAGGCTCAATAATTGGGCAATCAAGTTTCATCATGGAGTATTCAAATACATTCAGTTTTCTCATCATTGCTCTAAGTTACAATGAGACGATTATAGGTGAGTACATTATTTGTAAGGTGTGTATTTGTGTTTAGCTGTTTAAAGGAAGTTCAGCCATTACTTGTTATAGTGAAGTTGTCTGAAGAATGGGATCTTAATAAGTCATGCATAATAGCTTGTTTAAACCCGTGTTAACATAATATGAATGGTACAGATTAATGACTGAAATAATAAGTTATCTGAATAAAAGAGTAGCCATTTTTCAACCATAGTCATTATTTGCTTTATAGGTCTGGTGATCCATTGTTGTAGTTAATGCCTTAATTTTTTTTTAAATGACAAGAAGTACATTTAAATCCCAAATATTCTATCTACTATCTGTCTTTCTGTCTGTCTGTCTGTCTGTCTGTCTGTCTGTCTGTCTCTCTCTCTCTCTCTCTCTCTCTCTCTCTCTCTCTATCTATCTATCTATCTATCTATCTATCTATCTATCTATCTATCTCTTTCTCCATCCATCCATCCATCCATCCATCCATCCACTATCTATATCTATCTGCCTGCCTATCTATCGATATGAGCCTGTACCAGAACCTTGCCTTAAATACCATATTTTTCGGACTATAAGATGCACTGGTGTATTAAATTTCAAAGAGGTAAGTAAGAAAAAAAAAAGATTTTATCCTTTCCAGTCCCCAGGAGCACTGTGCAAGCCTCTCAAATCCTCTAGGCACCCCATTTTTGGCAAAAAAGGGGGCATTTTTGCCTTCCTCCACCCCAGGAGCACTCTGCAGGCGTCCCATTGCACATCCTGTTTTTTGAAAGAATTGATCCATTTTTCATCTGTTTTTGCAAAAAAAGGGGGAGGGGATCCAGAAGCCTGCAGATTGCTTCTGCTGGGGGATGGCAAAAACCCCTGTTTTTGTGAAAAATGGTCCATTTTTTACCCAATTTTTTTGTGCAAAAAATGGGGCACACATGATTTGGGAAGCCTGCAGAGTACTCCCGGGGGCTTGGAGAAGGCAAAAATGTCCCCAGTTTTGCAAAAAAAATGGCATGTTTTTTACCTCTCTTGCAAAAATGGGTTGCACAGAAGATTTGGGAGGCTTGCAGAGTGCTCCTAGGGGCTAGGGAAAAGCAAAAATGCCCCTGTTTTTACAAAACATGGCTCATTTCTTTTACAAAAGTGGTGGTTTTGCTTTCCCCCAGTCCCTAGGAGCACTCTGCAGTCCTCCCAAACCATCTGCGCACCCCATTTTTGAGAAAAACTGGCTAAGTTTTTTCAAAAATGGGATGCAGCGGCAGGGCTTTGAGAGGCCAAAAATGGTTCAGTGTATAAGACATACTAACATTTCCATCTTCTTTTAAGAGGGAAAAGGGTGCATCTTATACTCTGAAAAATACAGTATCTCTCCAATATTCTTTCCATGGGCTTGATAAGTATCAATTTTAGAGCTGCCTCAAACATTTTCTTGGAGATATTCACATGTATTTGATATTTTTGTACCAAACTTTTAGCATACAAGACATCTGCTGCTCGGTTTATTGGCAATTCCTCTGTTTTTGTTCTTCCGTTCTAGGAAAGATTTGGTTAGCTGTTGTGATCTTCCTGAGATTTATGGTGATATTTTTAGCAGCCTATCCTCTCTATCAAGATGAGCAAGAACGCTTCATCTGCAACACCCTGCAACCAGGATGTTCCAATGTGTGTTATGATCTTTTCGCTCCAGTATCGCATTTTCGGTTCTGGTTCATCCAAAGTGTGTCTGTCCTCCTTCCCTATGTTGTTTTCAGTGTCTGTGTATTACACGGCGTGGTTAGACACATTGTAAAGGCCTCTTCCTCCCCTTATTCTCAGTACAAAGAAATTAAGACTTTCTCTGGCTGCAAAATTACAAAGAACTTCAAATGTTCAGCAAAAAAGAGAAAAATTGGCAGGAGAAATGAAATGGCTGCCCTGGATTTTTCTAGGGCATATATAGTTCAACTTATGATTAGAATATTGATAGAGGCTGGCTTTGGAACGGGCCAGTACTATCTCTTTGGATTCTTTGTCCCGAAGCGTTTTTCCTGCGATCGCTTCCCTTGTATGAGTTTTGTTGATTGCTACATTTCCAGACCAACTGAAAAAACCATCATGATGCTTTTCATTTGGGGGCTTGGGGGCATCTCCTTTCTTCTTAGTCTTGTTGATCTAATCTTTGCTTTGCGGACCAATGGGGTAAGAAACCGTAGAAATAAACTCCTATTGCAAAAGTTCAACGCGGAAGAGGAAAATAGCCCTGACCTACAGCAAAATAACAATCCAGGCAATATTCATCATGGAAGCATGGCCAGCTCTGATGCTCTGAGTGTGAAATGTTTGCTTGCTTGTAAGGCTACGGAAGACTGTCCTTTTCCACCTACAATGACTCTCCAGCAGACAATTGGCTCCCATGTCAATAGTAACCACAATAAGCTATGTAATGAAGCTTCCAATCAAGATCTGCTTTTCAATGAATCTAAAAAGTGGGAGAATCTATCTGAGCAGTCAAAACATGAGCTCCCGTCCTACTTTGTCAAAGAACCCTTGGCTTTTAAATCCCAAGAGGGTTGCCATCATAGTTCTCATTCATTTGAAAGTTATGACAAGCCCTCGGTTCATTATTCTACTCTGGACAGAAAGACCTCTGATACTCCATCTGTCTGTGATAGTTCTGAGTACTCAAAATCCAAAAAATCTGAATGGGTATAGAAAATTGGGAACCAATATTGTAATTACATTATAATTAACTGGAATTCTTTAGTTGAAGAGTTTTGATAGAGTGTATTTCAATATTAAATGAGGTGTTGGAATGGGATAAACATGTAAACTTGTAAAAGTTCTTCGTGACACTAGGTTCACTATTTCTTTTTTTCTTTTTGATTTTTTAATTGATTTTTTAATTTCAAAACAAGACAAAAGACAGGCAAGCACATACAACATAAAAAGGAGCCAAAACTGCTCCATTCTTCTCAGAAGTCTCGGAGAATCTTACATATCATGTTAAAAAAGAGAGAAAAAGGTAGATCTAAATGGGAAAAAAAATATTGACAGTATTTGTTACTACTATTTACATTACATTGTTTTATACCATTTAATATAAAATATACTGTTATATGAGTATTCTTTTATTCAACCAATCTCTGTTTGGTATGTATTTATCAAATGTTATAGAATTTAAGTGGTACATCTGCTCCTCATTGTTGGAGGAGAAACTGCTTAAATTCAGTGTTTTAAAGGGGAAAATGGAAAACAACAGGGAAAAAATTAAAAGGGAACATATTTGTGTTCACTTTTGTATCATGGTATGACCCATTGCGATCATAGTCACACCTTTTATGATATCACTGTACTGTCATGATGGCTGTAGCATGAAGAAAAGTTCCTAGTTACAACCCTCACTGAAAATAAAACATTCCCTACTGAAAATCCTGTTCTGTGTGTTCTCACCTAGTTAGAGTTACCAATGGGCAGAGGGTTGTCTATTTATTGTATTATCCATATACAGTGGTACCACTACCTACAAATGCCTCTACTTATGAACCTTTCTAGATAAGAACCGGGTGTTCAAGATTTTTTTGCCTCTTCTCAAGAACCATTTTCCACTTGCAAACCTGAGCTTCCGAAACTGTAACCGGAAAAGGCAGGGAGAAGCCTCCATGGGGCCTGTCTAGGAATCTGCTGGGAGGAAACAGGGCTGGAAAAGGTGGGGAGAAGCCTCCATGGGGCCTCTCTAGGAATCTCCTAGGAAGACACAGGGCCAGAAAAGGTGGGGAGAAGCCTCCATGGGGCCTCTCTAGGAATCTCCTGGGAGGAAATAGGGTCTCCACCCTTCCTGTGGTTTCCCTAATCGAACACATTATTTGCTTTTACATTGATTCATATGGGAAAAATTGCTTCTTCTTACAAACTTTTCTACTTAAGAACCTGGTCATGGAATGAATTAAGTTCGTAAGTAGAGGTACCATCCTGGGATAGTATGCCTTGTTCCATACAGTGTCCCAATTTTGAATCCAGAAAACCTATATGCTAATAGTAGGGTGAAAATATGAAGAGGATATTGTCCTTCCTTTTTCTCTAGAGGTACAAGAGTCTGTAAAGATCTTTAGTTCAAGTTATTTGGTACCTGAAAGAAAGCTTTTTGCAGCTGTTGATTTCCAAAAGTTAATGCTATCATTGCACAATGCTTATGTTTTACGTAAAATGCTTTATCTGTGGTATTTTCTTTTTTTTTAATAAGTTTTTTAATTAAATTTTATCACAACAAACAAACAAAAAAATTAAAGAAAAAGTGCCCAACACCAATAACCCCTCCACCATTTAGGGGGTTCAGTTATTTACAATAATTTTCAATTTCTTCCTTGTCTCCGGTTTACTGTGGTATTCTCTACATCAGTGTTTCTCCTCCTTGGCAATTTTAAGACGTCTAGAGTCCAGACATATGAAAGTTGTCAAGATTGAGTATCACTGATCTAGAGGTATTGGCCTTCAACTCCAAGCCAAAAGATATAAAGCATAGGGAGAACACCAGGATGTAGAAGCTGATTTAATCCTTGAAATACTACAAACCCAAAGTAAGTTCAGCCAGACATCTTAAAATATTCAATGCTTTATAGTATCTTCTGTCTTAGACCTTGAAAGAGAAATTATTCGAATGTTTACAAAATAACAAATAAGTGCAGACATAACTACATGGCAAAATGTATTGAAAAACAATCCAATTCTTTTTGTTCCCCTTTTAGTTCTGCTATTGAAATACAGCTTTGGGCAATACTGATCCCAATTTAATAATAAAATATTTGTTTGGGTGCTTGTTGAATGTCATATTATCTCTGAGACCGCCTTCTACCGCACAAATCCCAGCGACCGGTGAGGTCCCACAGAGTTGCCCTCCTTAGGGTCCCGTCAACTAAACAACGTCGGCTGGTGGCTAGCGGAAGAGCCTTCTCTGTGGGAGCCCTGACCCTCTGGAATCAGCTCCCCCCAGAGATTCGCACTACCCCCACCCTCCTTGCTATCCGAAAGAGCTTAAAAACTCATCTTTGCCTCCAGGCTTGTGACTCTTAGATCTTCCCCATGATCAATGAATGTTTCAAGTATGAGTGTTGAATGATTGGTTTGATAGGTTTTTACCTTCTTTTAATAGAATTTAATGGTCGTTTTTAATGTAGTATTAATTGGATTTATATTATTGGTCTGTTTTTTATATATGCTGTGAGCCGCCCCGAGTCCTCAGAGAGGGGCGGCATACAAATCCAATTAGATAGATAGATAGATAGATAGATAGATAGATAGATAGATAGATAGATAGATAGATAGATAGATAGATAGATGTAAGTAAGTAAGTAAGTATGTATGTATGTATGTATGTATGTATGTATGTATGTATGTATGTATGTATGTATGTATAGGAGTTTCCTCATTTGTTTCATGGTGACCAGCCAAAAGTCATGGAGAATGGAAAATCTCCTTTCATTATTAAGTTCTTGTATGTACAGTGTTCCCTTGATTTTCGCAGGTTCGAACTTCGCGAAAAGTCTATACCACGGTTTTTCAAAAATATTAATTAAAAAATACTTTGCAGTTTTTTCCCCTTCTTCCACGGTTTTTCCCACCCGATGACGTCATATGTCATTGCCAAACTTTTGTCCGCCTTTAATAATTTTTTTAAAATAAACTTTAATAAATAAACATGGTGAGTAATAACCTAAATGGTTGCTAAGGGAATGGGAAATTGCAATTTAGGGGTTTAAAGTGTTAAGGGAAGGCTTGTGATACTGTTCATAGCCAAAAATAGTGTATTTACTTCCGCATCTCTACTTCGTGGAAATTCGACTTTCGCGGGCGGTCTTGGAACGCATCCCCCACGAAAATCGAGGGAACACTGTTCATATTGATGTCTTCATCTTAATATCTGGATTTGTAGAGATAGTCCTCAACTTACATCCATTTATTTAGTGCCACTTGAAGTTACAGTGGCACTGAAAGAAAAACCTTACCACCAGTCCTTGCAGTTACAGCCATTGCAGCTAACCTAGTCACTTATTAAGATTCAGACTCTTGTCAACTACTATGTATATCTGATCGTTGCAGCATCCCACTACCACGTGATTGCCATTTGCAAACTTTCCAGCGAGCTCTTGCAAGCAAAGTCAATGAGGGAAGCAAATTATGCCCTTATCACCTCATGTCTTGATTATTGCAATGTGCTCTACATGCTATACCCTTGAAAAGTGTTCGGAGACTGCAGTTAGTTCAGAAAGCACCTGTGTGAGCTTTGTAACATAACACCAATGCTCTGCATGCTCCACTGGCTACCAATTGGTCTCCGGCTACAATTCAAGGTGTTGGTTATCACCTATAAAGCCCTACATGGCTTAGGACCAGACTATTTACAGGACTGTCTCCGGCCGCATACCTCCCAGAGACCAATTAGATTCCACAGGGTTTGCCTTCTTTGGGTCCCACCAACTAAGCAGCTCCAGTTGGCGGGCTCATGGGGGAAGGCCTTCTGTGTGGTGGCCCCAGCTCTTTGGTACCAACTAGCCCCTGAGGTCCATACTGCCCCCACCCTACTGGCCTTCCGAAAAGCCTCGAAGACCTGGCTCTGCCGGCAGACCTGGGGGCTCTAATAGTCAACATCTTAGTCCCAACCAAAATATATTTTGATTGATATGTGTTTGGATATGATTGTACTGATTAGTTTAATGGGTTTTATTGTTATTAATATTTGAATTTGACTTTCTACTGTGTTGTTTTATTGTTGTAAGCTGCCCTGAGTCCTGCGGGATTGGGTGGTATATAAGTCTATCAACAAACAAACAAACATACTTAATAATAGCATGATTTTCTTAATGGCTATGGCTAAAAAGGTCATATAATTGGGCAGAACTCACTAAATAATTGCCTTGCATAGCAATGGAAATTCTGGTCTCAATCGTCGTAACTTGAGGACTACCTATAAACACAGATTTTACGATTCTCAGGAATGAAGCTTGACGTATCTTCTACCATTTTTAAAAGTGTGTGTGTGTTTTAACCCAAAGAAGAAGATAGGATCCAAAGGCAGAACTGATTTCTATATTTTCACATAGTTTTAATAATAATTTTAATAATCACTGTTTGCTTTTCTCTTTTAATTAAAGATTATGTACAAGTCATATACAATGTATCAGAAAAAGAATTTTCTCCTTTTTTGACAATACATCATATTTTTCGGAGTATAAGATGCACCGGAGTATAAGACGCACCCTAGTTTTTTGGGGGGGGAAATAGGGAAAAGAATCTACTTACCAGGTATTCTTCTGGCTAGCATCCTTAGTATGGTCAGCTTCAGCACATTATTTTATCCCCTGGTTAAGGGCTTAAAAAAAACCTTTATTCTGAGAGAGTAACAATGAAAGAACTTGCAAGCCAGTAAGAGCTGGGAACATCATTAGCACCTGGAAAGAAGTGCAAGCAAGTAGCAAGTAGACCAATGGAAAAAACCCTACAAAGACTTATGGCTTGGAAAACATTCCTCTTCACAAAGAGTAACAATGAAAAGGATTTTATGCTGGTAAGAGCTGGGAACATTGTTAGCACCTGGTTATGGCTGGAAAGAAACATTTGGAGCAATGGGAAAAAATAAAGCAATGGGAAAAAAACAAAGACAGGATTTGGAAAACACTCCTCGCAGTGAGTAACACTGAAAGAGCTTGCAAGCAGGTAAGAGCTGGGAACATCATTAGCACCTGATTAAAGCTGGAAAGAAACATTTGGAGCAAGTTAGACCAATGGGGGAAAAACTGCACAGACTTAGGGCTTGGAAAACATTCTTCCCAGAGAGTAACCATGATAGAGCTTGGAAACATTAATAGCACCTGGTTAGGGCTGGAAAGAAACATTTGGAGCAAGTAAAGCAATAAAAAACACTACAAAGACAAGATTTGAAAAACATTCTTTGCAAAGAGTAACAATGAAAGAACTTGCAAGCCAGTAAGAACTGGGAACATCGTTAGCACCTGATTAGAGCTGGGAATAAACTTATTCAGAGCAAGTTAGAGCAATGAAAAAACCCTGCAAAGACTCAGGGCTTGGAAAACATTCTTCGCAGAGAGAAACAATGAAAGAGTCTGCAATGTAAGAGCTGGATATATTGCTAGCAGCTGGTTAGGGTTGGGAAAAAAAGCTACATTCAGAGTATAAGATGATTATCAGCCTCTTAGGGAGGAAAAAAGCGTGTCTTATACACCGAAAAATATGGTAATTCCTAACCTAAAAACCTACTTCCCAAATGGAAAGTTGCATTAAATTTTACTTTCCCAGAACAACATATAAAGTGCAAAAGAAGTGTGTTTAATGTTATGGCAAAGAATGATTCTTTTCAACCACTTGTCTTAATTTTAAAATCACTCTGGTCACATTTGCAAAAAGTTTGGGAAAATGCTTCCCCAGGCTATATTGGATTACCCTGTACAGGTATTCCTCTTTTGGAATATGCATGGTCTATGGCAGTGTTTTTCAACCGGTGTGCCGCGGCACACTAGTGTGCCGCGAGACATGGCCAGGTGTGCCGCGAGGTGGCTCCTGCAAGTGGGAGCTCCAGGGCTGAGGCTTCAGCCCTGGAGCTCCCACTTGCAGAAGCCGCCCCCCGGCTATTGCCCGCCGCCGCCGCTACCCGCGCACCCCAAAATACCCCCCCTGCGTGCCCTTTTCCATGGGCGCGCAGTCCCCATTCCCCTGCCTGCCTGGGGGGGCGGGGCGGGGAGGCGCCGGCAGTAGAAGGCGCTGCCCCCGCCCGCCCGATCCGCTCCCTCTCCTCCTCTTCCGCTGAAAGAAATGCGCGGAAGCTGCCTGCTTGAGCCTCGCGTTGCTCCACCCCGCTTCGTCCTGCTTGTCATCCTCCGTTGCCAGGAAAGCTGGGTTTGTTTTCCGTGAAAGCAGCGCGCCTTTTAACACGCTGCTTTCCTGCACCAGCGACGTTTGGCTGCCGGGGGGGCGGGGAGGAGAAAATCCTCCCCCCCCCAGGAGCAGCAAAAGCCTAAGCGGCGGGGTGCGCCGTTTGCCTTCCGGCTCAGTCGCAGAGGCTTTTGCTGCTTGTGGAGGGGGGGGGGTTGGCGGTGCCGATGCCAAATGCTTTCCCTCCGCGGTGGGGGGTGCAGGGCAGGCGCAGTCAGCCCCAGGAGACAAAGATGGAATGAGAGAAAGGAAAGAGAGAGAAAGGGAGGGAGAGAAAGAAAAAGTGAGAGATAGAAAGGATAGAGAGAAAGGGAATGAGAGAAAGGAAAGAGAGAAAGAGGGGGAGAAGGAAAGAGTGAGAGATAGAAAGGATAGAGAGAAAGAGGGAATGGAAAGAGAGAGAAAGGGAGGGAGAGAAGGAAAGAGTGAGAGATAGAAAGGATAGAGAGAAGGGAATGAGAGAAAGGAAAGAGAGAGAGAGAAAATAGAGAGAGAGCAACAGAGAGAGAAAGAACAAGAGAGAGAAAGCATGAGAGAGAGAAAGAACAAGAGAGAGAGAGAGAAAATAAGAGAACAAGAGAGAGAAAAAGATAGCAAAAGAGAGAGAAAGCAAGACAGATAGGGAGAGGAAAGGAGAGTGAGAAATGAGAACAAAAAGGGGAGAAAAAAGGAGAAATGAGAAAATGATTGAGGCAGAGAATGAGAGGAGAGTGAAACAAAAGAGAGAGGTGATTCTTGAAGCATATGGTAAAAAGCATCCAAATAATAAGAAAAACCCCCCAGCCCACACCTGTTTTTGAAAAGGATAAAAGAGGAAAAAAAACCAGCCCTCAACTGGTTTTGGAAATGGTTGGAGTGTGTATACATACACACACATAAGGGGGGGAGAGAGACAGGGATGGAAAAAGAGGAGAAGTGAGAGGGAGAAGGAATGAGGGAAAAAGGGAGGAAGAAAGAGAAATGAGAAACATGAGAGAGAAAAGGGGGAAAGACAGGAGAAGTACCCATAAATGAGACAGTGGTATAAATTTCAGGAGGGATGATTGATGATTGACTGTATTTATAAGGGGATGTTACATGGGATTGTATATATGAGGGGGTTATTTATGTATGTATGTATGTATGTATGTATGTATGTATGTATGTATGTATGTATTTATTTATTTATTTATTTATTTATTTATTTATTAGATTTGTGTCATTTTGGTTGGTGGTGTGCCCCAGGATTTTGTAAATGTAAAAAATGTGCCGCGGTTCAAAAAAGGTTGAAAATCACTGGTCTATGGGAGTGAGATTTTGTTTAATGGTTGAGAAGTCACTGCAAGCATGACAATTTGATTAGCTTTTTTTCAGCAGTGGTATATTTGCAGAATGAAAAATTGCATTAACCATGTCATTTTTTTTAGAACTGTTTAGCGTATGCTTATATCTGTTCATCTTCTCTCATTAATCATTAAAGTCTGAGTGGCAGGAAGCAATAGTTCCTTCCTTCCTTCCTTCCTTCCTTCCTTCCTTCCTTCCTTCCTTCCTTCCTTCCTTCCTTCCTTCCTTAGATATGTTGTGAGCCGCTCCGAGTCTTCGGAGAGGGGCAGCATACAAATCTAATTATTATTAATAATAAATTATTATTATTATTATTAGATATATCTTGTCAGTAATTCTGATTCATTTGATAGTATTTATCGGTTAGGAATAACTTTTAAAAAAATACTTGCATAATATTGCCACAGATTTTTGCAGTTTGATAGAGGAGAATAGTTGTTGTTCGGTGTTGAAACTGATGATGCTATCTAATTTGGGCAATGAATCGTCGGCAAAAAAGCAACCAAGCTCAGAAAGCATCACGAATCCCTAATTTGCAGTTCTTGTGGTACGTAGAAAAATAAACTTCTGTATTATAATAGTTGTCATGTTTCAGTGTATTCATTATTAGATTGTGTGTGTGTGTGTGTTTCTGTGTGTGTATAATTTTATTAAGGATTTTAATCACAATATTAAAAATTTAATACAAGCCAAAAGAAAGAAGAATAGACAGAATGAAAGATGTAAAGGAGAAGAAAAAAGAATAGAAAGGAAAAAGAAAGACAAAAAACTTGGGTGTTGGAAAAGACTTGGGAACTCTATATACCAGTGTTTCTCAAATAGTGGGCTGGGTCTCCCTGTGGGGGGCATGGAGCGATGCCAGGGTGGGTGCATGACCCCTGGGAATGTGCATTTTTTTGCCACGGTGTAGGAATTTTTTGCACTGAGCAATAGCACGCAGCACAGAATAGGAGATATAAAATGCATATAACAAACCCTTAAGAGACACCATGGAAAAGTATTTAACATGGATGAAAAGAAAGGAAGAGCAAGATAATGAGACAAATGTAAGTCTCCTGAAAGGTAAGATGAAATATAAGTGTATGTTGCACTTGGCTTCACTGTGACTATGGTGGGAGACAAGAAAAGACCAGTATGTGTACTGTGTCTAAAATGTTGGTAGCAAACAATATGAAGCCAAATAAATTAAGGTGTCATTTAAACACATTTTACCCAATTATTGGGGTATAATGTGTTTAAATGACGCCTTAATTTATGTGATAATTAATTGATAAATTTTTTTCAGCAAAAATGTGCCAAATACTGCAAACAATTGTCCTGGCGGAAAGTTGGGGGAGCACAAAAAGTTTACTTCTTCCTCTAGGGGGTGTAACAGAAAATAATTGAGAAACATTGGTATATATGATTGTGTACCTTCTGACCTATCCATTGTGATGATCAAGTTTGCAGATGATGTCACCGTATTGCGCCTCATTACAGGTGGGGATCAAGCAGCATAAGGTATGGGGGGGTTTCAAAAATTATCCACGTGGTGCTCAGAAAGCAAACTGCACCTGAATATCAGCAAGACAAATGAGATTATGCTAGATTTCTGGAAGAAAAGAGAGGAAACGGCCCTACTACATTGAAGGGGAGCTATATGGAGAGACTCCTTCAAATTCCTGGGAGTCCATCTTAGCGAAGATCTCCCTGGAAAAACAACACAACCCAGGTGGCCTGGAAGGCCCAACAGAGACTCCACTTCCTTAGGATCTTGTGGAAGAACAAGGTGGAACAACAACTGATGACCTCCTTTTACTGGTCCACAATAGAAAGTTTCCTCACTTATTGCATTACAACATAGTATGTTGGTCTGACAACGGTGGTTGGAAAGACATTACAAAGGGTGATGAGCACAGCACAAAACATCACGATGAAATCGCTAGAACTGGCTGCTGTAGAAAAGTGAGGAAAACCCTGGTCAGCACTTCTTTACTTTCCTACTATCGGACAGGAGATTTTATTTATTTATTTATTTATTGAGATTTGTATGCCGCCCCTCTCCACAGACTCGGGGCGGCTCACAACAAGACACAACAATTCATAACAAATCCAAATAACTTTAAAATATTTTAAAAAGAACCCCATTTTTCTAACAAACACACACACAAACATACCATGCATAAATTGTACATGCCCGGGGGAGGTGTTTCAGTTCCCCCATGCCTGACGACAAAGGTGGGTTTTAAGGAGTTTACGGAAGGCAGGGAGAGTAGGGGCAGTTCTAATCTCTGGGGGGAGTTGGTTCCAGAGAGTCGGGGCCGCCACAGAGAAGGCTCTTCCCCTGGGGCCCGCCAACCGACATTGTTTAGTTGACGGGACCCGGAGAAGGCCCACTCTGTGGGACCTAATCGGTCGCTGGGATTCGTGCGGCAGAAGGCGGTCTCGGAGATATCCTGGTCCAGTGCCATGAAGGGCTTTAAAGGTGCAGAAGCATAGCCCGTTTTTTGCTCTGCCTAGGCTTCCAAGCCTTTCAAGGAGCCTGGGGAGGGTGAAAATGGCCTTCCCGACCCTCCCAAAGGCTCTGTGGAGGCCAGAAATGGCCTGCTCCAAGTTGGGAAATGGGCTGTTTCTGGCCTCTTGGGGGGGGGGAGCTCTTTTTGCTCTTCCCAGGCTCCTAGTAAGGCCCTGAAGCTTGGAAAATGGGTCTTCCCCACACCCTCCACAGGTTGAAAATAGGCTGTTTTCCAACTTTCAGAAGGCCCAAAAATCCGCTGGTGCGGGCATGCACTCTGGACCTGAGCTTGCATGTCCACCAATATGGCTGCATGTACTACATGTGGCACACTGCCATAGATTCACCATCACAGGTATAGAGGATTGTGTATTGTTAGTGTGACATATTGGGTTAGGGATTTTCTTTCACTGTGAGTTACAGGTATGGTCAGGTAGAAAAATTTTGAATTTTCTTTTTTTTCCCATTCTGGGCTCTGGGTATGTTTTTCCTATCGCAGTAAATGAGATTGAATGTGTATAATTTTAGAAGAGCTGTGCATGTGTGTGTTTGTGCCTACACATACAGTTTATATAGTAGATAATGTATATTTTTGTGTGCCTGATTGTAATATGTATGGGCACATATGGCATTTATACATAGAATTAAATAGCATGTTTTGGATGTTCAGTAATAGTAAATAGATAGGAAAGTTGTATCTCTTTAAAGTGGAGAGGCCAGGCATCCTAATCCACGTCAAGTTGGCCACCTTTAACCCAGTCACATGATCTTTAACCCAATCCCCGGTCATAAGATCGTCAAGCCACTCCCACCTGGTCACATGGCTGACAGCCACACCCACAAAATAAGCCATGCCCACAGTGTGGTAATAAATTTTTTTGGCAGCCCTTCACTGATTGATATATATTTATATTGGAGTGGGGTGCACAAAGGGAGGCTCAGCCAATCTCATTGTACACATTTATTTATTTAATTATTAGATTTGTATGCCGCCCCTCTGTAGAGCATTGTACCTTGACAATAAAGGTTGAATTAAATTGAATTGGTTGAATTGAATTATGGTTAGCCAGAAAAACAAATGAATTATTGAACAAAGCAATCCATACTTCTCACTTGAGGCACAAATGAAGAGGTTCACTCTCTGATCCTTTTCTGGGATAAATAATAATAATAATAATAATAATAATAATAATAATAATTTATTAGATTTGTATGCCGCCCCTCTCCGAAGACTCCTAAGTGTTCCCTGATCTTGTTGGTTTTTTGGCAGATGTTTCATTACCAAACTAGGTAATTTCATCAGTGCAGTATTATTATCTAGTTTGGTAATGAAATATCTGCAAGGAAACAACTAACCTTAGAGAAGACCAAGGAACCCACAATTCAACTCTGAGCTACAAATACTCTCTGCTGTCTAATATTTTTGGATGCATTCTATGAAGATGCAATCCCCATGGGAGGATCGTAATTCTGAGAAGGAAAAAAGAAAGAGAAGAGGGCAACAAGGAGCAGGATGCATGATTTAATTACAACATCAATGAATGCACCACTGAATCCTGAAAGGCTAAACTGAGGAGAGATCATGATGGAGAAAGACTATACAGTCACTAAAAAACTGACATTGATTTGGTGTAGCATAACCAGACAATCACACATTCTCACAAGTATGAATACACAATCTTTCAGATATATAAAAAAGTTTACTTTCACTGGATAAAAAAAAAGATGGCTGCGCCCTCCCATAGGCACTAAGACTTGAGTGAAGTAAAAATTGAATGAATAAATGCTGAATAAATAAGATGTGCTTTATGTGTGATGTACCTCACATCTTTAATTATTTTGCTTCCCCCAACGACTTGTTTGTTTGTTTGTTTGTTTGTTTGTTTGTTTGTTTGTTTATTTATTCATTCATTCATTCATTCATTCATTTATTTATTTATTTATTTATTTATTGCATTTATATGCCACTCACTCCAAACAGACTCTGAGCGGCTAAGCCCTTCATGGCATCAGGCCAGAATATCTCCGAGATCGCCTTCTGCCACACGAATCCCAGCGACCGGTTAGGTCCCAAGAGTTGGCCTTCTCTGGGTCCCATCGACTAAACAATGTCGTCTGGCAGGACCCAGGGGAAGAGCCTTCTCGGTGGCGGCCCCGACCCTCTGGAACCAACTCCCCCCGGAGATTAGAACAGCCCCCACCCTCGTCTTTCGTAAACTTCTTAAAACTCACCTCTGCCACAAGGCATGGGGGAACTGGGCCTATACAGTTTATGCATGGTATGTTTGTGTGTATGTTTCTTTTTAAATAAGGGTTTTTTAATGACTTCTAATTATTAGATTTGTTATACATTGTACTATTATTGTTGTGAGCCGCCCCGAGACTACAGAGAGGGGCGGCATACAAATCTAATAAGTAATAATAATAATAACAACAGGTATAAATACAAGTTAAAAAAAACAATTTAAAACATCACTAAAATCACATATATTATAAAACCATACTTGCAACCATCAGTCTTAATTCCAGGCCTGCCGGAAAAGCCAGGTTTTAACAGCTTTCTGGAAAACTGGTAGGGCGGAGATAGTGCGAATCTCTGGGAGCAGTTGATTCCATAGAGTCGGAGCAGCCACAGAGAAGGCTCTTCTCTGAGGTTCCGCCAACCGACATTGTTTGGTGGACAGGACCTGGAGAAGGTTGACTTTGTGGGCCCTTACTGGCTGAAATGATGTATGAGGGGAGAGGCGGTCCCAACTACTCCTTTATTTTAGTATTCCTCCAAAATGGGGAATCTTGAGAACTGATGTCCCCAAATTTTAAAATTTGAGTAACACTGTCCTATTAGCTATGGCATATCTTTGCTCCCATTAAGATAACACTGGATAGCCACTTCAACATATGTTAGAATAAATATATACACCAATTTCACAGTTGAGTGATTCTTAATTAATATCAGTCGAATGGAGAAGGGTGTGAAATACTATTATTCTCTCTCTTTTTTTCTATTTCAGAAGAATATATTCACTGGATGAAAAGAGAAGGAGCAGAAAAAGTCATTTACGAGGAAAAGTACTAAATTGCTACTGTATTTTCTCTTAAATTGTTGCTTCTTAATTTTATTCTATCCTGTTTAAAAACATCTCTCACTAAACAAAAGCCGTTGTCTTTTCTTTTTTAAAAAAATAACTTGATGTCTAACATTTGGTTTTTCTTCAACTCCTCACCAAAGATATTTGTTTACTTCTAACTCGCGAGAAAAAAAAAATCCTTTTATCATTTTATAGCTTGGACTGATTTGCTGCCAAACCTACAGTCATTCGGAGAATTGAAAACTACTGCTTCTAAAAACTAAGGTTTTGTCTTAAATATAAAAATTACCTGGCAGAAGAACAGAGACATTTTTCAGTTATCATATTTTAAATACCAAGCCAGAATATTTGTTTAATTGAATGGGTAAAGTTAATGTGCAGCTCCTCCAAATTCTAAAGTGTGGCCTTTCGTATTTTATCAGTCTTATCATTCAAACTTATTCCACTCTACGTAAGTTCATGCAAACACTACCTTTGCAAATGTTTTATTTAATTTCTTGTTCTATTTTATTCTAATACAGATTTGTATTTCCTAAATCAAGCAATTTCTATACGTTTTATAATTTTATTGTCCTTATCTGGTGAAGGTTTAAACAGTTTCTCCTCCTCTGTTCCCATATGCTTTATATATATATATATAAGGCCGATATAGATCTATCCTAGTCTCCCTTAATTTTCAAATTCAGCTTAAACATGTGACATATATATATATATATATATATATATATATATATATATATATATATACATACACATATATATATATTTCCTTGGTTTTCAAAAGCTAAATTGGAATATGGTCTGCTAGAATTCATTCGCCTTTATTCTTTGTTATAAACTATTACATGATTATTAGGGGAATTTATAGAAAATGATATCTTAACTTTCAGTTGAAGTTTGTTTAATGCTAGGAACTGCATCCTAAATTTTTTCAGTTTTCCTAACTCCATTAAAATAGTAACACTTCTGATAAAAGAACATATAATGAATATTGAAGATTGGTTATTTGAAGGAACAGGATTTTGATCTTTTACCTGTAATCGTTTAATATACTTCTTACTAAGCTGATGGTGTAGAGCTCTTCAAACCTGGCAATTTTAAGACTTGTGGATTTCAGCTCCCAGAATTGAAGTCTGTGTATTAGCATAGCAGACTGAAGAGTTCTTGGAGTTGAAGTCCACAAGTCTTAAAGTTGCCAAGTTTGGGGACCCCTGTATAACAACAACAACAACAACAGCAGCAGAGTTGGAAGTAACATTGAAGGTCTTCTAGTCTATCCCCCTGCTTAGGCAGGAAACCCTACACTACTTTAGATAAATGGTTATCCAACATCTTCTTAAAAACTTCCAGTATTGGAGCATTCACAATTTCTGGAGGCAAGCTGTTCTACTGGTTAATTGTTTTAACTGTCAGGAAACTGTGATAGAAAATGATCACAAATTCTTTATGCCATTTTAGTAATATTTATTGAACTCACAATTTAAACAATGTAAGTAAGATATGAATACAGTGGTACCTCTACTTAAGAACGACTCTACTTAAGAACTTTTCTAGATAAGAACCGGGTTTTCAAGATTTTTTTTGCCTCTACTTAAGAACCATTTCTACTTAAGAACCCGAGCCCGGATAAATTTCCCAGGAAATTTGAGAGCGGCACAAAGGGCCGGACAGTTTTCTGCCATTCCCCCTTTAATCCCATCCATCTGGGCTGCCAGAGAAGCCTTTTGGTGGCACTTAAGGAGGCTTTGGCAGTCCAGAGCAAACAAAGCATTTTCCTTTCTCTGGGCACTTGGACAGGGAATAAACCTCTGCCAGCGCCCAGAGAAAAGAAATGTTCCCTTCGTTCTGGGCAGCTGAGGAGTCACCACAGTGAAGGAAAGATGCCGGCTACAAAGCGAGCAAGCGAGCAAGCGAGCAAGCGAGCAAGCGAGAGGGGAGCACTTCAGCATGGGAAGGAAGAGGCAGCAGGTAGCAGCAGCAGCAACCACCTTTCGGTCGAAAGAGTGGGAGGTTCCAACTTCCCACCTGCCTGGGTTTCTCTCTCTGGCCCAGTGTATGGGAGGCAGCCTCGCACTAGGTGTATGGGAGGAGCGTGCTTCTCCTCGCCGTCTCAGAGTTCCTCTTTTTTTTTAAGTCTTAAAGTTTGGGATTTTTTTTATTCTCCTCACCTCACCTTTTTCCTTCAGCAGCGACTGTCCTCCTCCTCTTCTTCCTCCTCCTCCTCCCACCCAAATTCCGAGCTTTTCTTTCTTTCCTAATGGGTTTGCACGCAGTTTGCTTTTACATTGATTCCTATGGGAAAACTTGCTTCTACTTAAGAATGTTTCTACTTAAGAACCTGGTCACGGAACAAATTAAGTTCTTAAGTAGAGGTACCACAGTATATACCAGCTATTTTGGGAAGTTGCTTGCTAAGTATTTTCAAGAGCCAATCATTAATTTTTTAAACAAAAAATAGGAACGTTTTTTAATAGGAAAGGGAACACAAGAACAAAGGGGCACAATCTGAGGTTAGTTGGGGGAAAGATCAGAAGCAACATGAGAAAATATTATTTTACTGAAAGAGTAGTAGATGCTTGGAACAAACTTCCAGCAGACGTGGTTGCTAAATCCACAATAACTGAATTTAAACATGCCTGGGATAAACATATATCCATCCTAAGATAAAATACAGGAAATAGTACAAGGGCAGACTAGATGGACCATGAGGTCTTTTTCTGCCGTCAATCTTGTATGTTTCTATATTTATCCAAGTGAGACCAAGAAGAGCCTTCTCTCTGGTGGCTCCTTCTCTGTGGATCATCATCCCTGTGAAGATAAAATTAGCTCCCACCTTGGTACTCTTTTAAAAAACTTGAAGACATGGTTTGCCAGTAGGCTGGTGGACCCCAAGGTAATCTAGAGCCCATCAAATGGTTTACTTGAAGTTTTATTTCTGTAAGCCAAAACAGAGTCTCCATGACTGAGTTAAGTGGTGGCAAAATAAATTTTCTAAATAGCAATAGCATTGCAATAGCATTTAGACATTTATATCACTTTTAAAGCCTACTCTAAGCAGTTTACAGAATCGGCATATTTCTCCCAACAATCTGGGTCTTAATTTTACCCACCTTGGAAGGATAGAAGGCTTGAGCCGGTGATAGATTTGAACGGCTGAACTACAGCTAGCAGTTAGCCTGCGGTGCCGCACTCTAACCACTGCACCACTCCGGCTCTTATCATGAAATGTTTGTTTGTTTGTTTGTTTATTTATTTATTTAATTAATTAATTTATTTATTTGCCACTCATTCCCAAACAGAATTAGAGCGGCTAACAAGTAAAATAAATACAACAATAGTAAAATAAAGAAATAGTAAAAACAATCAGAATAAAATCAATAATATAATAAAACAGTATTATAAAAGAACCATACATATGATACAGTCAATCTAATTCCAGGCCTGCCAGAAAAGCCAGGTTTTAATGGCTCTCCGGAAGACCGGTAAGGAGGAAATTTCTGGGGACAGTTGATTCCATAGGTTTGGAGCAGCCACAGAGAAGGCTCTTCCCCAAGCAACTGACAGGGACCTGGAGAAGGCTGACTCTGTGGGCCCTTACTGGTCAAAATGAGGTATGAAGTCGGAGGCGGTCCCATAAATAATCTGGCCCTGAATCATTTAGGGCTTGAAAGGTAATAACCAACACCTTGAATTGCGTTCGGAGACCGACTGGCAACCAATGCAGCTTGCATAAAGATGGAGTAATACGGGCATATCTTGGTACACCCGTTATTGCACCCGCTGCTGCATTTTGCACCAGCTGAAGTCTCCAAACACTCTTTAAGGGTCATTATCTTGATCATAATCACCTTTGGTTTCTCTATTGTCGAAGTAATTTTATCGATCATCACACTTGGGGAAAATGCTATTGTATACTTATTCCTGTTTATTACATTTACTATTATATTTATACTGATCTAAATGCAGTGTTAATGTTGATAATCTTTGAGTAATTCTAGGATTTTTTCAAAGCCTCCTTTGGTGATTGCTAAAAAGAATGTTCTTGCTGAATTTCTAGCTTTGTGTTCAATTGCACAAGTGATTAAGAAATCAAAATGAAACACTGGCCAAAGTTCTCAAGAAAACTATTAATTGCCTATATCTGAATATGTTTTAAATCACATTGAAATTGGGGAGCAGCCTTCCAAACCAAACTGACCTAATGCCATCTTATGATATTGCCATTTGATTATTTCTTTACTTATCATGGCTAATTATGTGCAAAATAAAAGTGTTTTTTAAGATTTCATTTTCCTTTTAAAATAAGCAGGTCTGCGCTTTCCATTGATGGCTTACCATAAGTACAAAATAGAACAGGAAGACGACCCTCACTCTGTCAAAGACCTTGGACACTGTTACCTCTAAGCTGCGCGGGTGCATGCCCGCGCAGCCATTAAGAACCCCCCTGCGCAAAAACTTTTGAAGTGGCACAAAGCCATGCAGTCCTGGATCACTCACTTCTCTGGCCAGCAAAGCCAGCTGCCCGAGAAAGAGGCGCACTTTTTAAACGTGTGCTTTTCAAACGCGCCGCTTTCCCGGGCAGCTGGCTTTGCTGGCCAGAGAAGCGAGCGATCCAGGACTGTGTGGCTTTGTGCTGTGACAACAACAGCAACAAAGGTGCTGCGGCAGCCCTCAAGTGTGGCCCTTTGTGGTGCCCCACCACCCATTCCTGCAGGTAGAGGTCGGGCGTGCTACCGGGAGGAGGAGGAGGTGCGGGGCCGGGTGGTGGGCGCTGTGGACGCCGGGGAGAGCGAAGGGATGGACGTGGCTGCTGCCTCTTAGCTGAAGAGCTGGACGGGGCGGAGGTGACTGCGGAGTCCGGCGCTGGGGCCATGCGGGGCCGCTGATCCAGGGGCTGTGGACCGGCAAGCCACCCTCCGCTCTCACTCTGTTCTCTCTCTCTGTCTTTCTCTCTGTTTCCGGTGTGGTGTATAAGAGAGAAAGAGAGAGAGAGAAAAAGGGGGGGAGAGAGAAAGAGAGACAAAGAAAGCAAGAGAGAGAGAAAGTGAGAGAGAAAGAATGCAAGAGAGAGAGAGAAAGAGAGTGTGAGAGAAGGAAAGCAAGAGAGAGAGAGAAAAGTAGAGGATGAGAGAGAGAGAGAGAAGAAAGCAGGAGAGAAAGAGAACAAGAGAGAGAGAAAAAGCAAGAGAGACAGAGAGGGTGAGGAAAAGAGTGAGAAAAAGAGAGAAAGAGTGAGAAAGAGAGAGAGAGCAAGAAGAAAGAAAGAGAGTGAGTGAGAGAGAAAGAAAACAAGAGAGAGAGAGAGAAAAGGAGAGGAAGGGAGAGAGAGAAAGAAATGAAAGCAAAAAGGGGAGAAAAAAGACAAATTATACACACACACACACACACACACACACACACACACAAACATATATAACTTCTGTGGCGCCCAGTCCCAAAGGGACTGCTGCTCAGACACTATACTTTTCCGCCCACACTGAAAAATTATTAGAGGGAACATTGACATTGGAGTAGTCATATCCAATGACCTAAGTGCTAGAGCCCACTGTAACAACATTGTCAAAAAAGCATTAACAATTGTTAATCTAATCTTATATAGCTGTTTTTCTAGAAACAATGAACTGCTAACCAGAACATACAAAACATTTGTCAGACCAATTCTAGAATACAGCTCACCTGTATGGAACCCGCATTGCATATCAGACCTTAGTACAACTGAGAGAGTCCAGAAATATTTCAGAAGAAGAGTCCTTCACTCCTCCTCTCGCAACAAAATACCTTATTTCACCAGACTTGAAATACTGTGATTAGACAATTTACAACTACGTCGCCTCAGATCTGATCTAATTGTAGTTCATAAAGTCATATACCAAAATGTCCTTCCTGGTGATTACTTCATCTTCAACCTCAATAACACACGAGCATATAATAGATACAAACTAAATATAAACCGCTCCAAACTAGATTGCAGAAAATGTGACTTCAGCAATAGTGTGATCAACGCCTGGAATGCACTACCTGACTCTGTGGTTTCTTCCCCAAATCCCAAAAACTTTAACCTTAGATTGTCTACAGTTGACCTTGCCCCTTTTCTAAAAGGTTTGTAAGGGGAATGCATAAGCGCACCATTGTGCCTACCATCTCTGTCCTACTATTCTATTGTCTTCTTTTATCTGTTATCTAATACATGCTTGACAAAATAAACAAACAAACATTCACAGCAGAAAAGACACTCGGGAACATCCTGAGATTAATCTCAAAAGGAAGTGAGAATCTTACAGAATTAAGGGGAATTTGATAGAAGAAGAAAAAAGCCATGGCATTTGTAGTACTTTTTTTTTTCAAACAGATGCTTCCAAAGCCTTCTCCTTTTTAAAAAATTACATGATAAGCTAAAATATTAAGTATTCTACATAATGCAATTTCACTCAGATGAAAAATGAACAGAAAATGAAAGTTTTAGCATCTTCTTTATTGTGAAAAGTAGTCCAGTTTTTCTAAATATCTACAGTGGGGAGTGGGGAGTATTTAGTTAGACACCAATTTCTGCAAGTTCTCCCACTTAAAAAGATGAGAGAGGCCTGTAATTGACATTATAGGTAGAACTCAGCTATGAGAGACAAAATGAGAAAACACATCCAGAAAATTACATTGTCTGATTTGGAATGAATTTATTTTGCAAATTATGGTGGAAAATAAGTATTTGATCACCTATAAACAAGCAAGATTTCTGGCTCTCGTAGACCTGTAATTTCTTCTTTAAGAGGCTCCTCTGTCCTCCACTCATTACCTGTAGTAATGGCACTTGTTTGAACTTGTTATCAATATAAAAGACATCTGTCCACAACTCAAACAGTCACACTCCAAACTCCACTATGGTGAAGACCAAAGAGCTGTTGAAGAACACCAGAAACAAAATTGTAGCCCTACACCAGGCTGGGAAGATTGAATCTGCAGTAGGCAAACAGCTCAGTGTGAAAAAAATCAACCGTGGGAGCAATAATTAGAAAATGGAAGACATACAAGACTATGATACTCTCCCCCGAACTGGGGCTCTACGCAGGATCTCACTCCGTGGGCTCCAAATGATCACAAGAAAAAAATCCCAGAATCACACAGGGGGACCTAGTGAATGACCTGAAGAGAGCTGGGACCAATGTAACAAGGCTGCCACTAGTAATACACTATGGCGCCATGGACTCAGACCCTGGAATGTCAGAAGTGTCCCCCTGCTTAAGCCAGTACATCTCTGGGCCCATCTGAAATTTGCTAGAGAGAATTTGGATGATCCAGAAGAGTATTGGGAGAATGTCATATGGTCAGATGAAACCAGTGAAGGGCTACCAAAAGTTTTACTACCACACTGTGGGCGTGGTTTATGCAGGATGCCCTGCATTTTCTTTCAACGTCGTTTAGTGCAAATTGGGTGCTTTGGGGTGGAGCTCCATTTTTGCTACCCCACTGTGTTCTCCCCACCCGCCCATCCGGGCAGTAGCCCACCCCTGGATGAAACCAAAGTAGAACTGTTTGGTAGAAACACAACTTGTCAGGTTTGGAGGAGAAAGAATTTGGAGTTGCATCCAAAAAACACCATACCTACTATGAAGCCTGGGTGTGGCAACATCATGCTTTGGGGCTGTTTCTCTGCAAAGGGACCAGGATGACTGATCCCTGTACATGAAAGAATGAATGAAGCCATGTATCATGGTGGGTCTTTCAGCATGATAATGATCTCAGGAACACCACCAGAGCAACGAAGGAATGGCTCCGTAAGAAGCATTTCAAGTCCTGGAGTGGCTTAGCGAGTCTCTAGATTTCAACCCTACAGAGAACATTTGGAGGGGGTTGAAAGTCTGTGTTGCCCAGCAACAGCCCCCAAACATCCCTGCTGTAGAGGAGATCTGCATGGAGGAATGGGCCAACAACAGTGTGCGCCAACTTTGTGAGGACTTACAGAAAACGCTTGACCTCTGCCATTGCCAGCAAAGGATATACAGTAGTCCCTCACCTATCGCTGGTGTTACGTTCCAGACCCGGCCGTGATAGGTGAAATCCGCGATGGGGAATTTATCGACTGATAGTACTTATTTAAGTATTTATATTGTAATTGTTTGGTAAGTTTTCATTGTTTTAAGTGTTTATAAACCCTTCCCACACAGTATTTATTTTAGATACAGTATTTAAATACAGTATTTACAATTTTAGATTATTATTTTTTTTTAAAAACTTGCCGATCGAGTTCGGCGGGCTGTTTAAATCTGCCGATCGGCTTCCTCAGAAACCCGCAATGAAGTGAAGCCGCAGTAGGTGAAGCGCGGTATAGCGAGGGACTACTGTATAACAAAGTATTGAGATGAACTTTTGTTATTGACCAAATACTTATTTCCCACCATAATTTGCAAATAAATTTATTCCAAATCAGACAACATGATTTTCTGGATGTGTTTTCTCATGTTGTCTACCTATGATGTGAATTACAGGCCTCTCTCATCTTTTTAAGTGGGAGAACTTACACAATTGGTGACTGACTAAATACTTTTCCCCCCGCTGCATATTTTCTCATCCTTCTTAGGTCTTATCTATACGGTCTTCTTGCTCCACTTTGAGACTGCTTGTTCTTGAGGTTATGTCCTCTTAATGGAGCCACCATCACTTTACTGGTCTACCAATGAGGCAGAGAGAAACCAAACCAGCAAAAGTTTTTTCACAGAAGAGCAGGGGAAAAGACCCATTTCATCTAATTTGGAGAGAAAGACTTCAAAGGGTTAGCAACTTGTTGGATTTTAACTGACTTGGTCTATGTTCTGCACATTGCTGTGCTCTATGCCCCTATAGCTATTTACTCCTTTGTTGTCTGCTTTAATCAAGAGAATATCAACCTTATGAAAAATCAAATGTAGATCTTCAATGAGTTTTTCCCATCTCTATTCAAATTGTAAAGAAACAAACTCTGATGGAATTGACACTAAGCATGAGTGCTTGCCTAGAAGAAACATAGAAACATGGAAGATTGATGGCAGAAAAAGACCTCATGATCTATCTAGTCTGTCCTTATACTATTTCCTGGGTCTTTCAGTATGATAACTGTGCTCTTGCTGTATAGAGCGCTGGGATGGATATATGTTTATCTTGGGATGGATATATGTTTATCCCAGGCATGTTTAAATTAAGTTACTGTGGATTTACCAACCACATCTGCTGGAAGTTTGTTCCAAGCATCTACTACTCTTTCATAAAATAATATTTTCTCACATTGCTTCTGATCTTTCCCCCAACTAACTTCAGATTGTGTCCCCCTTGATCTTGTGTCCACTTTCCTATTTAAAGCACTTTCCTCCTGAACCTTATTTAACCCTTTAACATATTTAAATGTTTCGATCATGTCCCCCCTTTTCCTTCTGTCCTCCAGACTATACAGATTGAGTTCATTAAGTCTTTCCTGATTAGTTTTATGCTTAAGACCTTCCACCATTTTTGTAGCCCGTCTTTGGACCCATTCAATTTGATCAATATCTTTTTGTAAGTGAGCTCTCCAGAACTAAACACAGTGTTCCCTCGATTTTCGCAGGTTCAAACTTCGCGAAAAGTCTATACCACGGTTTTTCAAAAATATTAATTAAAAAATACTTAGCGGGTTTTTTCCCTATACCACGGTTTTTCCCACCCAATGATGTCATATGTCATTGCCAAACTTTCATCTGCTTTTAAAAAATTTTTTTTATAAACTTTAATAAATAAACATGGTGAGTAATAATCTAAATGGTTGCTAAGGGGATGGAAAATTGCAATTTAGGGGTTTAAAGTGTTAAGGGAAGGTTTGTGATACTGTTCATAGCCAAAAATAGTGTATTTACTTCCGCATCTCTACTTCGTGGAAATTCGATTTTCGGAACGCATCTCCCGCCAAAAGCGAGGGAACACTGTATTCCAAATGTGGTCTCACCAGCGCGCTATACAGCAGGATCACAATCTTCCTCTTCCTGCTTGTTATACCTCTAGCTGTGCAGCCAAGCATTCTACTCGCTTTCCCTACCGCCTGACCGAACTGTGCCCCTTCAATGGAGGAAAACACATTGAGTAGGTGTTGTTGACAAATTATTTACTTTCAAAACATAGGCAATGACTAAGAAATGTACCTACTATTATAGCATGTGCTTGCTGTTACTCGGGTCTCTTTCTTTGCCTGTGGCATACTACTATATAAGTAAATCTATGGGTAATAAAGAAGTTATGGAATTCCCAGTTATTGAACTGAAAGACAGATCCTGTTAAAAAGGAATGACCAATGGTATATTCATGCAATGATCCCAGTAATCTTGACAAAGAACATTTTAATTTCCCTGAGTGCTTCAGAGTAGCCTTCACAGGCAAGGTGGCCCTATCTGTTAGACGTCAGCCCTTGGAAGCGATAGGAGTGGAAGGTTAATATTGTTGGAGGACATCAAGTAGAGCCAGGCTGCCCCAGTAGAGGTCATGTTGATGTCCTTGGGGGGGAAAAAACATTAACAAGGCAGGGAATGTGTCAAAGAAGGGCTTCTGAAACCACCCATGCTGTTTCCCTTTATATTATAGGCACAAAACCCCCACTGAGCATTTATGTAGCATATTTTTCGGAGATGCACTTTTTCCCCCCTAAAAGAGGTTGGAAATGATGCGTCTTATTATATACCGAGTACAGCCATTTTTGGACTCCCGAAGCCCCCATTTCACAAAAATGGGGCCATTTTTCACAAAAACAGGGTGCACAGAGGGTTTAGGAGGCCTGCAGAGTGCTCCTGGGGATTGCGAGGAGGGCAAAAGTGGGGGCATTTTTGCCTTCCCCCAGCCCCCAGCAGCACTTTTCTGGCCGCCCAAACCTTCTTTGTGCCCTGTTGTTCCACAAAAATGGGAGTGTTTTTGCCTTATCCCAGCCCCCAGCAGCACTTTGCTGGTCTCCCAGAATTTTGCACACTCCCTTTTTTGCAAAAATGGATGAAAAATGGACCCATTTTGCAAAATAAAAAATAAAAAATGAGATGTGCAGAGAGTTTGGGAGGCTTTTAGAGTGTTACTAGGGGCTGGGGAAGACAAAGACATATTTTTCCTTCTCTCTTCTAAATCTTTTTTTAAATTATTTTATTTATTTTTGTCAAGTACCTATTGGTAGTATACAAAGACATAACAATGTTTATATGCATGATACTAGTGTGAGAGAGAAACATTAGGACAGGGGACGATAGGCATGCTTGTGCACTTATGCATGCCCCTTACTGACCTCTTAGGAATTGGGGGAGGTCAGGGATGGGCTATAAGCCGGAACGGTGGGAACGCTGTTCTGGTGGCAGCAATGGAGCATGTAGCTTAGCTCCATTGCTGCCAGGCACGCACGCACCGTGCATGTGCAACCTGGTAAAAATAACTACTGATTCCAGTAAAAGTTAGCGGGTTTTTTTGCTTCTGCACATCCACGGAAGCAAATCTCTGTGTGCGAGATTTCAGCTGCTGCACATGCGTAGCAGCCGAATCTTGCTATGGCGCCTAGAGCAGCAGCTGTGGCCAGCAGCAAAAGCGGCCTGCCCGAGCTCCAGCCGCATGGCCTGCTTTCTTCTCTCCCGCGCCACAGGTATTGCTTGGCGCTCTGAGAGATGCCTGCAGCATGGGAGAAAAGAGAACAGGCTGTGCGGTTGGAAGTTGGGGTTGCCCGCCCTTCTCCCTGCGCTGAATGTCAGCGAGGGAGAAGCTTTCACGCAAGGTAAGGCAGGGGCGGGGGCAGAGCACTCAGGGTACTCAGGGTGGAGCTGCCGCTCGCAGCCGGGGAGGGGGAGGGGGCAAATGGGCAGGGGCTGGGGCACACGGCGGGGGGTAACTTACCTTTTTGCTTTCCGGTTTTTTTGCTTCTGTGCATTCACAGAAAATCACAGAAATCACACATCCTCACACAAGTTTTGGCTTCTGCGCAGGCTCTTCTGGCCCTGTTCTTGTGTTGCCGGGAATGGTGGCCCATTGCTGGGTGAGGTCAACGGTGGATAGTCTAGGTGTAAAGTTTTGGGGCTTAGGTGATGATACTACAGAGTGAGGTAGTGAGTTCCATGCATTATCTACTCGATTACTAAAGTTGTATTTCCTGCAGTTAAGTTTGTATCTGTTGTGTGCTCGTGTATTGCTGTGGTTGAAACTGAAATAGTCATTGACAGGAATGACATTGTAGAAGATGATGCGTCTTGGTGCATCTTATACATCGGTGAGTCTTGTAGTCCGAGAAATGTGTTTTATTTATTTATTTGTTTGTTTGTTTGTTTGTTAGTTTGTTTATTCATTTGTTCATTCATTCATTCATTCAATCAATCAATCAATCAATCAATCATCAATCATTTTTATGCCGCTCTACTCCTTAGACTCAGGGCAGCTTACATCATATTAGCAATAGCACTTTTTAACAGAGCCAGCATATTGTCCCCACCATATGTGCATGTTAGATAATGTAGAAGCACTCTTCTATAGATTGCATTACCGGGCGGGGGCAGGGGCAGGGAAGGAGCTTCAATCTAAACCATAAATAACATTCTGAGCTACTTCTCCATATGGGCATATTGGGGAAAAGTTTCCTGGATTTTGTCTTTCTACTGCCACCACTAGATCCATTCCATTCCATTCCATCCCACCTCTGCCGCCAGGCATGGGGGAACTGAGATATTCTTTCCCCCTAGGCCTTTACAATTTTATGCATGGTATGGATGTATGTATGTTTGGTTTTATAATAAGGGTTTTTAACTGTTTTAATATTGGATTGTTATATGCTGTTTCTATTACTGTTGTTAGCTGCCCCGAGTCTACGGAGAGGGGCAGCATACAAATCCAATAAATAAATAAATAAATAAATAAATAAATAAAATTTTCGAACTAGATCTTTCTCATTTTGATTAATTATTGGACTTTTTGAGAGTTCACCGAAACAACTAATTTCCAATCCTGTCCTAATTTTTAGACAGTCATTATGTTGCTAGACATATATCAGGTTAAATATTAGAAAAGTCCCTTTAATCAGTCCTCTCAGTTGAATCAGGCAGGATGCATACTAAAAGGAAAATTCATAAGCCAACCTGGTTGCATTTGTTATAGGTGAGATACTCATTATTTCCTAGAAGAAATGATGTCTTTGAAAATGCCCATCTTTGACACTCTAAGTGATTCTCAACTGGGGATCGTGAGGGACCCCTTTGAGGGTTGAATGACCGTTTCGCAGGGGTTACCTAAGACCATGGGAAAAGACAAATGTTAGGAACTAAAGCATCTCTTCTGACCGATCAGGCATTTACAGTAGAGGTGTCCCTCTGACCTTCCTGCCAATCAGCTTAAAGCTCTGTTGGGAGAATTGGCGCTAGACTTATGGTTGGGGGTCACCACAACATGAGGGACTGTATTAAGGGATCAACGCATTAGAAATGTTGAGAACCACTGTAAGGAATATTCAGATGGGAGACATATTCCTATATGTGTGTGTGTGTGTGTGCTAGGAATACACACTCTGTCAGAAGGCACCTCATCTTTGGAACCATCACATGCAGATGTGAGTCAATTAAATTCAGAAAAAAAGATTTAAAAAATTCTGCACAGGCAGAGACACACACTTTGGGATGGATGGAGAGGAAGAGAAGATCTCTAGATCTCCCGTTGGTGTTCCTCTGGATAAAACCTATGTGCAAACTGGCGTTTGGACAAGGAAGGACCCAAAGTATCTACACTGGAAATAAAGTTTCCCATCAAATATCTGACCATATGGTACTTGACTTCATTGCCATGCTTTTGTTTTCTCTTGTTCCTCCTGTTGCTATTGATGGAAAGGTACAGTCTTGATGCTTTGTTACTGAGCTATAGAATGGAGCTCTTTGGGAAGGCTTGAGCAAAAAAAAAAAAAGGCTTGCCAGGAAAAAAAACCCAGATAATCCCCTTTACTTGCCAAGATGCCTTTTCTATATCAAATTGGATCACCTCGAAATACTGACTATCAGTGCTTCATTAAAATATGTGCATCCCACAGGGGCTTTTTTTTTTTTTTTTTGGTCTAGATACAAAAGATAACAGTGACAGATGTTTCCTTGTATGGTGGGAGGAGACAATTTGCTTTCAGTGTTTTTTAGACTGGACAATTTGTTGCTGAGCTTATTCCTTTGAAAGAGAGAGAAAGAGAAAGAGGTACCAGAAAGAGGCTAATCCTGAAAAGTAAAAAGGTGAGCAGATAGACAAACATAAAGCATCTCTTGTGGCTTAGTTGTGTAGAAGTTTGGAATTAGTTGTTTCACTTAGAAAGAGAATTTTTTTCTTGGTAAGTAATGTGACTGCTAAAAGTCCAGGTTTTATTTTGTTCTTCAATTTCATCTTCCTTCCTCCCTCCCTTCTTCCTTCCTTCCTTTTTTCGTTATTTCTTTCTTTCTTCCTTCCTTCTTCTTTCCTTCCTTCCTTCCTTCTTTCTTTCTTTCTTTTTCTCTTTTTGGTAGAAGTTTAAGTAAGTATTATGCTTGAGATCAATGTTGTTTACTTGATTTTCAAAGTTTGATGAATTCTGATTCCTTTAAGGAAGAGTTATATTTCCCAAAGAAATCTTATTTCCCTGCCAGTTTTGCTTACTTTATGTATTATTCCTCTTAAAAGCCAGCTTTAGAGAATTATTTATTTATTTAATGTTTCTTCTCCCTCTTCTCATTTAGATTGCTGCATTTCATCCTTCCTATAGAAAAAAGTGGTCAGAGAAATGATTTCGCCTATGAAATACTGGAATGCATTTGGCTTTTTCTTCATTGTTCTCAGTTATAATGTGACCATTGTTGGTAAGTATATAGAAATTTACATTTGAGATTTAATTATTTTTATTTGGGGAAACTTCTTTCAACGTCGTGGGAAGGAGAGCTGGTTTGAGAACCAGGTGATCACCCTAAAATGAAATCTCCAGGAATAAAGCGAATCAGAATTTGCACATATCTTCCGCAAAATAGAATCATAAATATCTGGTGTCGAGGAAACTAAGTGGCAAAATGTTTTGAGCCAAACTTTTATAGCAAAAGAAAATGGGTAAATTAGTCTTGTGGAACAAACTAATATTATTCTGTTAAGTAATAATTAGACACAAATACAATTCAGAACTCTTCCTAAGGTACTTAATCATCAACACCCCCCCCCCCGAATATAATTAATTGATTTAGTTTTGGCAAGAGCAATGGAAGAAAGAATAAAATTGGAAGATTCGGCCAAAAGGAAGACACATCCATCTTTATGTGCCTGTCTAGCAGGGATAGCCTTAAAATCAAGCATTGTGCGTAGCCTATTTTCATAGGAGCAGTCATTGAAATGTTTAGGTATTGCTGCTTTATATATTGTCTGCAACTTTTCTTTGCCTTGTCTATTGGCAGACTCAATAGATTATTTAACTTATTTCTCGATTGGATCCCCTTTAAATCTATTATCACTGTAACAGATAGATCACACCAGTCATATGATTTTATGGCAAAATGCAAAAAGCACTGTCAATACTATATTATACCCAGCATTTATTCTTGAAAATTAAGATTTGCTGGAATAATATGACTGAAAAAAAGAAACTTTTTAACAATATACTTACAATACTTACAATATACCATATGATATTGAAGAAAGGGTGGGGGAGCTTAGATTTTGTTCCGACGCATCAAGACAAATTCCTTGTGTGTCCAATAAAGCCAATAAAATTCTATTCTATTCTACCAGTGAAAACGTAAACTATGCATAATGGCCATTGAGTATATAGCTTATTTTGAATTGGGCTTGATTCCTGGCAACTTTAAAAACACATCTATGAAAAACAGAAGGAATCTATTCTTCTGATATTTATCAGTTTATTACCCAATCAAGCCTATAAACTTAGAATTTCCTTCGTGTCTCTCATCCAAGTACAAACCCAGCTTCTTATCTCAGAAGACCTGCCAGGCTAATTTTTGTCTTTCTTTGATACAAAATTTGAACTCATGGCATGTAGTGACATGAATTAATGAAAGATTTTGAAAAGATGGATGGGAGTATTTGTTCACTCAATGCATACAATTGATGGAGTTGACTAATACAAAATGTATCCAAAATATGTGTGGTATATAAATAAATATATTGACATGTGAGGTATAAATAGATGAACTTTATAAAGGACTTGAATACAATCAGGTTTATAAAGGACTTGAAAACCAAATCCTGTAAGAAAATAGCTGAAGCCAATTGAATGTGTGCAGTTTAGAAAACAGAATAGTAAGTGAATATAGCAATCTTTGAAGATTAACTGAGAAGAAATGTACATCCTATTACTCTGATAAGCAGGACTAGAACACCTGGTGGAAATGATTTTTGAATGCAGCCAAATGTTAAAAGAAATTCTCTAACAATGTAAGATGTTAAGTCAACAGGTTACCTCAGAAGAGTCAGCTCTATTTTTTGATGATATTTGAAGCTGCTAGGCAGCTATTTTTCATATTACATCCATCAGCTAACATGTGGAGGGTCCACAAGCTGTTCAGCATGCTAGCCATTTAACTTAAAAGGTTTGAAAAAGGGACTAGATGTATGCATTGAAGATAAAGTTGTTTATTGCAATAATTTTTGTAGTTTCCCTTTTATAAACAAGAGGACCAAGATGTACGATGTTATTCACTGGGAAAAAAGAGGGTCATTTTTATGAGCATCTTCTGATTGAAATTTGACTATTTCTACAACTTACCAATGCAATTGATAAGCAGCGTGTGTAATCCTTACATGCATAGGATTTAAATATTATTACTATTAGAAATTATTCTCAACCAGTCTAGTCAATGTCAAGATTTTAGTGATTGGTGGATTTTTTAACATTGGTTTCATCTCGCCCTTCTTTCTTTCCAGGAAAAATTTGGTTAATCTACATGATCCTGATGAGATTGATGGTGATCTTGTTTGGGGCATATCCTGTCTATGATGACGAGTTAACAGCCCTCGTCTGTAATACTGAAGAGCCAGGATGCACAAGCATGTGCTATGATGCTTTCATTACAGTCTCTCAAGTGCGCTTCTGGTTCTTCGAGTTTGTGTCTGTCCTGATCCCTATTGCAGTGTTTATTATGTGTATCATGCATAGTGTGATTAAGCAAGTGGTGAGGATCTATTCCTACCCTTGCAGCTATTGCAAACAGACCAAAATATCCACTATTTTCAGGGGTGCAGAATCAATCTTCAACGATGCAGACAAGAGCAGAATCGCCTGTGCTGCCCATGAATTTTCAATCCCTGATTTCTCACGGGCCTATGCAATTCACCTCTTTGTGAGGCTAATGATAGAAGTTGGTTTCAGAATTAGCAGTTATTGTTTGTTTGGTTTCTTTGTTCAGAAATTATACAGTTGTACCGAGGAACCTTGCCCAGGTAAAATAACATGCTTTATCCCCAGGTCAACAGAAAAATCTGCCATGATTATCTTACTGTGGATTATCAGTGGTTTCTCCTTAATTCTTGGCCTGGTTGACCTGTTTGTGGCTGTAAAAGGTTGCAGGAATAAGCCGGGTGGAACCAGCACAGCGGAGATAGGCAGGAGCCGCCTCCAGCGGCAACCGAGACAGTTGTTCAGCTTGAGAACCGACGTTGTTACTGAGGATTCCAGCAATCTTCCCAAGAAAACCTACAAAAAGGAACGGCACCCTGTGAAAGATCTCAATTGCTAAAATCCTAAATTTGCACTGAATGCGCGCATTCTCTTTTCATTTGCAAACCATATATAACTTTTTGTAGCATTTAACCTTTGCATAATTAGAAAGGTTCACTATATAGAAAAAAAGAGAGCTGTTTGGTCCTAATGCTTTCCTCTCTTAGACAGGGTTCTTCAACCTAGGCACCTTAAAGAAGTATAAACTTCACATTTCTCCAGCCATTTCTCCTTCCCCTTCTAATGATATTTTAAAAAAGAAGATTGCCCATCCAGTAAAGGCAACTGATTTTTGAAAAAGCTCAGAAGGGTGGAATGGTAAATAATTAAAATCTTGAATTTTGAAACCAACACATTTTCTTGGAGCAATTATACAAACTTTTACTTAAATAGGATCCAGAATAAGAAAGAATAAATCCCAAAACTTGATGATCAAAGAGATGCAATGTTTTAAAGAAACAGTTGCCACACAACAATGGGAAAATTTATGGCATGGTCTGTAAGATATAGATGAAGTTATAACTTAAAGTAAAATAGATACAACATATCCTACCTATATGGTATATAGTTCCAGCAATAATATTTAAGATAAGCAGTTCATACAGTAGTAAGTTTCGGAAGTGCCACGAAACAGAAGGACCACTTTTAATAGAGATATAAAAATCCCACAAAGTACTGGAATACATAGTACAATGTAAAAAAAAAGGAATTTAATTTGAAATGAAACCACAGCTATAATACCCTCCCCCCCGCCAAAAAAAATAGAAAATAAATTTTGCTTAGCAATGGAAGAAATATACAATTCTGACCATCTATCTAGAAATTTGGAGAACATGCAGCAATGGAAGAGAAGTTTAAGCAAATTTAAGGAAAAATAGTTGCCAGACATACAAGACAACATGCTGTGTGGCAAATACCATCACAGTCTGCCACCTGAAATCGTAATTTTGACACAATAGCAGATCTACAAAGGAGGGAAATTGGAAACCCTTTAGTTCTTTTCCTATTTAATTTCCCCCTTTATATATTACTGTTTTTAGTATTTTAATTCTTCTTATATTAATTTTGCTTACTGTATTTTTTTAACATGCACAGATACAAATGCATGCATCTATATCTATACATATAGTTTGTCATCTTTAACCCACAACAAATAGTTTGATATAATCTGCAGACAGATTAAGTTGCTTTGGATTATTTCATTTTTTTCTTTTATTAACAATTACACATATACGTATAAGTGTGTGAGTGTTTATATCTACATCTAAAATATTATAATTTAGATTTAATAATCATCTCAAGTTTGAAATTTTCAATGCAGAACAAATACTGTGAAATAACCTGCAGACAGATTAAAATTTTGCTTGTCATACTTTAGTTTTTATTAACATGCACATACATATGCATGTATGTGTCTCTATACCCATATCCATATTACATATAAAACATTTGCAATAATTACTTTAATACTAAGCAACTAGCTCAAGGTTAGGAGCTTTTATTAATACTCTGGTAGGTTTTTTAAAAAAATTAATATTGTTAACTCTTTGTAACTTCAGTGTCATAAATTGCAATCCACACTGTAGAACTATTTTTTTTCTTTTTATTATCTCTAATGCTCAAAGTTATCTAAACAGAACATCATTAATATCAATTAATCCTGTACTAATATCATTGTGTCAAGTCAATATAATGTATTATAATTTACATACAAAAAATAATAAAATTTTCAAAATTATTCGGAGTCTCTCCCTCTTTCTCTCCCCCCCCCAGGAAAAATAAAAACAAAATTGGGAATTGGGTGGGAAGACTGATTAAGGCATCTTCCTCAAGAACAGCTACATTATTATTTCTCGACATCTTCAAATGCTTTGTATAAGAAATTAGAGGTATCTAATTTTTTGGAAAAGCTCACAAAGCTAAGGAGGTGAATAAAGAAAGTTTTGCCTTTCCATGGATGTTGAAAAGAAAAGGTTTAGGTAAGAAGCCAAATTACATCTATCATACTTAGACTTGTGATAAGTTTAGACCTCTAAATCAAACAAAAGTTTCCATGCAGATATCTTCAAAGAGTTCTATCAGGGAAGGGGAACCAATCATTTGAATGGAGATGTAACAAGAACATTCCGAATGAATTTTGACACACACAGAGATTTTCAGTAGTTGGTTTTGTGCATATCTGGGCTAATAAAAAATTGAGAGTATTTTGAGCATCATGATTTACAAACACTGGTCTAAAACTCCTAAAAATATTGGTCAGGTTAATTATATAGAATTCATCATAAGCCTATAAAATTGGTTAGCATTGTGTGAGAGTTTTAACATTGGCAAAGTAGCTGTTTTTAAAGAGTGAACTGATAGTCCTTCATTTGCGTTCATTAAATCGTTACAATACATACATATATGAGATGTGGAGTATAAATATTTCAAATATTTATTTATTTATTAGATTTGTATGCCGCTCCTCTCCGTAGACTCGGGGCGGCTCACAACATACAATAGAACAATTCGCAACAAATCTAATACATTTTTAAAAATTTTTTAAAAAACCCATTATTAAACCAAACATTCACACAGACATACCATACATAAATTGTATAGGCCCAGGGAAGGGGGGAATACCTCAATTCCCCCATGCCTGACGGCAGAGGTGACTTTTAAGGAGTTTACGGAAGGCAAGGAGGGTGGGGCAGTTCTAATTTCTGGCGGGAGCTGGTTCCAGAGAGTCGGGGCCGCCACATTACTACAATATTACTACAAAGATTAATATTAAAAAGTCTAAAAATTAATATTAGAATTAAAAAGTTAAAAATATGTATTGGGGACAATCCTCCCCCAATTTTCCCACCACATGTTTAATCTTTAGAAGTTAGGCATTTCTCAGTCTCCCCAAGAATGACCAGGGAAACAAATTTGTGATTTAGTTAGACACCATAAGTGTTGTGTAAAGGATCTCAGTGGAGTTCTCATTAGAGTTTTAAATAAGGAACATCGTAACAATGTACTCAACCATGTTCCAATATTCTGCATTCTATTTAGCATGGCTTTATAAATGGAGTACTTAATATTTCAACCTTATTTAAACTGGAACTGAGTTTGGCCAGTCTGGTGAAGAGAAGGATCACCATGATAGTGGTGTTCCAATACATGAGTGGCTGCCACAGAGAAGAGCGGGTGAGGCTGTTTTCCAAAGTATCAGAAAGCCAAACAAGGAATAATGGATGGAAGCTGACCAAGGAGAGATTCAGCCTGGAAATTTATTTATTTATTGATTGATTGATTTTGTCCAATACACAATACACAATGATGGTTTTTGTGGGTATACACATAGTAAAATACATAATGAAGGTTATAGAGGATATACTCATAGTAAAATATATCTAAGAAAGAATAGAAGAGAAGATATAGGAATAGAACATATCAATAAAAGAATAGAAGAAGAGATATAGGAATAGAAGAAAGATATAGGAGATATAGGAGAGCAATAGGACAGGGGATGGAAGGCACTCTAGTGCACTTGTTCTCGCCCCTTACTGACCTCTTAGGAATCTGGATAGGTCAACCATGGATAATCTAAGGGTAAAGTGTTGGGGGTTTGGGGATGACACTATGGAGTCTGGTAATGAGTTCCACGCTTCGACAACTCAGTTACTAAAGTCATATTTTTTACAGTCAAGTTTGGAGCGGTTAATATTAAGTTTAAATCTGTTGTGTTGTTGTGGTTGAAGCTGAAGTAGTCGTCGACAGGCAGGACGTTGCAGCATATGATCTTGTGGGCAATACTTAGATCATGTTTAAGGTGTCTTAGTTCTAAGCTGTCTAGGCCCAGGATTGAAAGTCTAATCTCGTAGGGTATTCTATTTTGAGTGGAGGAATGAAGGGCTCTTCTGGTGAAGTATCTTTGGACATTTTCAAGGGTGTTAATGTCTGAGATGTGATATGGGTTCCAAACAGATGAACTGTATTCAAGGTTGGGTCTGGCGAAAGTTTTGTAAGCTCTGGTAAGTAGTGTGAGAAGCTATGTAGGATTAGGTTTACAACTCTTGAAGCCTTCTTGGCTATGTTGTTGCAGTGGGCTTTGGCACTTAAATCTTTTGTTATTAGTATACTGAGATCTTTAATGAGGAGAAACTTTTTTAAATGGTGAGAGCGGTTAACCAGTGAAACAGTTTGCCAGCGGAGGTTGTGAGAGCCCCAACACTTGTGACCTTCAAGGGGAGATTGGACTGCCATCTGTCTCAAATGGTATAGGAACTCCTGTTTGAGTGGGGGATTGGACTAGATGACTTGCAAGGTCCCTTCCAGCGCTAATAAATAAATAAATGAAAACCAAATTAATATCCTTTACTCCTTCTGTCATTGGAATCAACCCCGGGCAATATTTTCCTTCTCATCTCCATCTCCCATACTCTTAGTTTAAGATCAGTAAATCTATTCCCATTCCATTTCATATCACTACTGAAATGCTGCTCTCTAGAGGAATCGGAAGAGCTTGCTGGTTGAAAAAATGCAGAACCAGGATAGCTGCAGTGGGACAAATAGTTCATAATTCACTATAAGTCAAATACAGTGATACCTCATCTTACGAACTTAATTGGTTCCGGGACGAGGTTTGTAAGGTGAAAAGTTTGTAAGACAAAACAATGTTTCCCATAGGAATCAATGGAAAAGTGACTAATGCGTGCAAGCCCAAAACTTACCCCTTTTGCCAGCCGAAGCGCCTGTTTTTGTGCTGCTAGGATTCCCCTGAGGCTCCCCTCCATGGGAAACCCCACCTCCGGACTTTTTGTGATGCTGCAGGGGAATCCCAGCAGGGGAATCCAAGCAGTGCAAAAATGGGTGCTTCGCTGGCAACGGAAGTCCGGAGGTGGGGTTTCCAGTGAGGGGAGCCTCAGTGAAATTGCAGCATCGCAAAAACACGAAAGTCCTTGAAACCCCACCTCCAGATTTCCGTGTTTTTGTGATGCTGCGATTTCGCTGAGGCTCTCCTTGCTGGGAACTCCCACCTCCGGACCTCTGTTGCCAGCGAAGTGCCTAGTTTGGGCTGCTGGGATTCCCCTGCAGCATCGTAAAAACACGGAAGTCCGGAGGTGGTGTTTCCCATGGAGGGGAACCACAGGGGAATCCCAGCAGTGCAAAAACGGGTGCTTCGCTGGCAACAGAAGTCTGGAGACGGGGCATCCCAGTGGCGGTGGCTTGGGTTTGTAAGGTGAAAATAGTTTGGAAGAAGAGGCAAAAAAATCTTAAACCCCGGGTTTGTATCTCAAAAGGTTTGTATGACGAAGGGTTTGTAATATGAGGTATCACTGTACCAGCCTTTCAGCAGCAATATGAAATGGAATATGAAACTTAGTAATGAGTTCCCATAACAAAATTTACCAAAGCAACCAGTCATCACAGCCCATAGCCTTCTCGGTGTTTCAGAAAATTTCGCAGGATCCTTTCAACACTAAAAGTTCAAATACATTCTTGATTGCTTCCTTAATATGATGTGGAAACTTCACAGTATCTCAGTTTTCAGCTTCCTGTCTTTTTAATTGCCATGAAAGCTGAACCACATACTGGAGACAGTGGTGGGTTGTTCTTGGTTCAGCCCGGTTCTAAGAACTGGCAGCGCTGTTGGAGCGAGTCTCTGCCCACCTGCACAGGACGTTTCTGCGCATGCGCAGAAGTGGTTGCACAGGAGCACACGTACAAACGGGTAGTAAAGGGTTTTAGAACTCACTACTGACTGGATACTACTAGATTTTGACAGAGCTAAACAGAGCAGAGGCATATTTGAGGAATCAAAACAGATCCTATGTGATTGCAGCCCTGTCCTTTTGGATGGTAAAGATCTGTTCTGTACATATACATATGTACAACACAAGAGCACGCAACAGATTCAAACTCAATATGAACCGCTCCAAACTTGACTGCAAAAAATAGGATTTCAACAATCGAGTTATCGAAGCGTGGAACTCATTGCCGGACTCAATTGTGTCAACCCCTAACCCCCAACATTTCTCCCTTAGACTCTCCACGATTGACCTCTCCAGGTTCCTAAGAGGCCAGTAAGGGGCGTACATAAGTGCACCGGTGTGCCTTTCGTCCCCTGTCCAATTGTCTTTCCTTTCTGTCACTTATCATATATTTTCTTTCTTTCATATATTCTCTCCTCTAAGTTCACTTTTACCCTTATACATGTCTATTTTTCTTCCTATGTATTTGTGTATTGGACAAATGAATAAATAAATAAAATAAATGAATGAATAAATAAATAAAATGTATGCCTTTTGGTTAGGTAGTCATAGCTGTCTTTTCACACACACACACACACACACACACACACACACACACCGAGGATATGTAGCGGCATATAACCAACCAACCAACCAACCAACCAACCAACCAACCAAACAAACAAACAAACAAACAAACAAACAAGTATTAAAGAACTTCAGCATTTTATATTTGGCCCTTCAGTTCGGTGCTTGCATTTTCCTGTTTTGCTGTACAACAGTGATTCAGTTAACCAATGAGGCAAGAAAGGCTTAAAATAGGACAAAACATAGTTAACAACTGCCTCCTCGCTTGGTAACAGTAATTCTGGACTTAATTGTGCTCATAAGTCAAGGACTTAGGGGTCACAGCTATTTTCTCCCTTCCTCTCCCCCCATCTCACCCACCCATCCTTCCTCCCTTCTCTCTCCCTCTTCCTCTCTCCCTCCCTCTGTCTCACCCACACACGAATAATGAACATCAGTATTTTATATGCCTAGCCTTTCAGTTGTCCAGTGTTTTCACTCTTCTGTTACAACGGCAAAAATACAGCAAGGAAAAAAGTTAGAGCACATTAAATACAATCATACAATAACTGGAAGGGACCTTGGAGGTCTTCTAGTCCAACCCTCTGCTCAAGCAGAAGTTTCTATACCATTCTAGACAAATGGCTGTCCAGTCTTTTATATTGACAAGCTCTAATAAAGGAGCATACAGTTCTTCCAGTGGTAAGCCATTCCATTTATTGATTGTTCTTACTATCAGGAAATTTCTCCTTAATTCTAAGCTGGATCTGTCAATAATATTCCACCTGTTTGTTCTTGTCCTATCATCAGGTGCTTCTCTTCTTTATGATGGTTCCTCAACTGGTGAAAGACTGCTGTTGTATCATCCCCCATCTTTCTCTCTGATAGACCGAGTTCTCACATTATGGTCCATAAATACTCACGTTGCATCCTTAAATCCTTGTTGGCCTCCCTTGAAAGTAGTACGGTATCAAAATCCTACAGTCTTCCCTCCTTCCGTCCTTCCTTCAGCAATGAGAGGGACCTTGGAGTCCTAGTGGATGATGAGTTGAATATGAGCCAGCAATGTGCAGCAGCAGCCAAAAAAAGCTAATACAATCATAGATTGTATAAACAGAGGCATAGAATCAAAATGACATGCAGTATTAGTACCGCTTTATAAAAGCCTAGCAAGACCACACCTGGAATACTGCATCCAATTTTGATCACCATTCTGCAAAAAAGATAACAATTGCATTATAGCATTTGGACTTACATACCGCTTCATAGGGCTTTTATAAATCTTTTTACAAATCTAAATAATAATAATAATAATAATAATAATAATAATAATAATAATAATAATAATAATAATAATAATAATAGCCCTCTCTAAGCGGTTTTACAGAATCAGCATCTTGGCCCCAACAATATGTATCCTCATTTTACCCACCTCAGAAAAATGGAAGGCTGAGTCAACCTTGAGATTTGAACTGCTGAACTACAGCTAGAAGTTAGCTGAAGTGGCCTGCAGTGTTGCACTCTAACCACTGTGGCACCCCGGCTCTGATTTTGAGACCCTGAAAAAAGCTCAGAAAGGAGCAACTAAGATGATCAAAGGCCTGGAGACTAAAATATTTGAAGAATGGCTACAGGATTTGTGTTTGGCTAAGGAAAAAGAAGAATTAGGGGTGACATGATAGCAATATTCCAGTATTTGAGGGGCTGCTGGAAAGAAAAGGGGATCAAATTATTGTACAAAGCATTAAAGGGCAGGACAAGAAACAATGGTTGGAAACTAAACAAAGAGAGAAGGAACCTGGAATTAAGGAGAAACTTCCTAACAGTTAACCAATTACCTTCAGAATTTGTGAGTGCTCCTGGTGGGTTTTAAGAAGAGACTAGACAGCCACATATTTTAAATAATATAGGTTCTCCTGCTTGAACAGGGGGGGGGGGTGTAGTAGAAGACCTCTAAGGTGCCTTGCAGCTCTATTCTATTCTAAATATTTTCACTGAAACTCTTGGTTTTAAATTTTTGTATTGTTCCAGATGAATATTTCATTGTTTGGTAACATTGTGAGAAATTAGACAGTCCCGTCCAATTAAAGGAACTGTAATCATTCCGTCATTCTGGGATATTCACATCATGAACATTAAAAAAAAATGGTGGAGTTTTAATTACACTATCGTCATTGCCATCTTGATTTTTCCAATTCACCAGGGAAAAAGCAGATTTATTTGCCAAGGAAAGGCGACCTGAAAACCATGCAATGCTAGCAAGTATCAGTACTTGACGTAAAACAAGCTGACCCAAATCTAATGCGTCTCATACTCCAGCCTTACTTCTACTGCCTTATTGAAGGCTGCAGGGTGGCAATGGGAGCCTAAAGACATAACACAACGAAGGAGTCAAAATATTCTGTATATTACAAAGAGAAATGATGCTATTAATCCTGGGACTGCATCAGCAATGATGGACATGTTGCATTTTTGTACCTAACCCTCATCTTAAGAATACTTTTTCATTTGGAACACTGGTTACGTCTGCCAGTGAACTTTTATTAAATATTTAGCTTATTTAGCAAGAAGAGCTGAGTCTACCCTGAGCAATCTAATCTCTTTGGGGTGGGCCAACTGAACTTGAATGAGCAAAAAGGTTGTTTTCCTATTTTAAACAACCTTGTAATAACTGGCCTTCAGTGTAAAGTCCGTAAAGATAAATATGCTTCCCCAAATGCTAGCCTTTGTGGGCAAATTCTCTCTCCCCCCCCCAATATTATTGCTCCTAGTTCTAATAGTTGCTCTATTATGCCTGATTCTGAAACTATGCAGAAGGAAGGTTAATAGTTTAGGAAATTCTAATATATTAATTGGTTTTGGAAGTTGAAAGTTGGTCAAAATAAGACCTTAGGAAAGAGGTGAGTTTAATAAAGACTTGAATAGAGTTGTGTAATATCTTAAAAGGACAAAACAGTAATCATCCATTGAAAAAAAGGCTGCAAGTTATTCATATATTAGTTGATGTTAATTTTTTTCACTCCTTTTTCTTGCAATTTTCTCTCTCTTTAATTCCATTTTGTCTCCCATTCTATGCAAAAAATAATAATTAATGAATATATACCGCATATTAAAAAAAGAAAGATAGTCAAGCAGTATCATTCATTGATCCTAAAATCAAGATGGTATTGGTTGGAAGCTTAAAGCAAAGTTATATCAGCATGAATATTTAGAAAAAGCCTATTAGTTGAACCAAGCAGGGTGTACACTAAAAGGACAATTCATAATCCTTCCTAGTTGCATTTGCTATAGGTGAGATAGTCATTATTTCCTTGAAGAAATGATGACTCTGAAAATGCCCATCTCTGAAACCCTATAACAAGGACCTCAAATTTGATTTCATTGTGATTAGTGTTGGGTGAACCGAACTTGCAAAGTTCGGGCTCGTGCCAAACTTTGCAATGTTCCGCATGCCGAACCCGAACTTTTAAAAAAGTTCGGGTAAAGTTTGGGTTCGGTGTTCAGTTGAACACTGCGAAATGCCGCCGCTTGGGAGGAGACTGGGGAATCCCATCATGGGATTTCCCACCTCCTTTTGCTTACAGCGCCATAAGCAAAACTAAAGGAGATGGGAAATCCCACGATGGGATTCCCCACTCTCCTTCGGGGTGGCGGCATTTCGCAGTGTTCGGCCAAATGCTGAACCTGAACTTTACCTGAACTCCACGCCGAACCCAAACTTTATCCAAACTTTTAAAAAAAGTTTTTAAAAAGTGCTGCTGCGGTTTGGGTTCGGGTAAAGTTTGGGTTTGGGTTCGGGTTTGGCGAACTCACCCGAACTTCACTGCAAAGTTCGGGTGAGTTTGCCGAACCCAAACTTCCAGAAGTTCGCCCAACACTAGTTGTGATCATAGTGGGCATGTTGGGGCATCTGTGGTGGCTAGGTGCTAAAGCAATACTTTTCGGAGACCCTCCCTCACTTTCATTTTAATCTCCTTCCTTCCTTCCTTCCTTCCTTCCTTCCTTCCTTCCTTCCTTCCTTCCTTCCTTCTTTCCTGTTTTTGCCTGTGACAGCCTCCTGCAGCCCTCTGCCAGCAAAAACGGAGCTCTGTTTTCTCTGCCAGAGGCATTGCAGGCTGGTCCTTGGCTGCTTCCAGGCCTGTCCTGCAGGCCAGATCTAAGCACCCAGAGGGCCGAATATGGCCCCCAGGCCTTGAGCTTAAAACCTCGGCCTTAGGACCTATTTCTAAATACAGTATATGTTATGAATACACACGGTGTATTTCATCTTTGTTACCTCCACATGCAGAATATGCTAACATGTGAATCAATTAAAGTCAGAAAAAGAGTTTAAAAAATTCTGCGCAGGCAAAGAGATACAGTTTGGGATGGATGCACCCAGTTTGGGATGGGTTGCTTACTGTCCCCTACTGCTGTGTGCACATCGCAATGTTTCACATGCATGAGCCCTTGCTACATTCAAGCGTGCGCGTCCCCAGCACAATTTTGCTTCTGCGCATGTGCAGAGGGACAATTTTCCTTCTGTGCATGCTCAGAGAGTGAAAATCATGAAAAATTATTTTAAAAAGATGGTGCCGTGCACGGACCAGCAAAAACAGACTGGAGCCGTTGCGCCAGAATTGTGCAATCAGTGAGCCGCTACTGGAGCGGCACACCAGACCCCACTGGATGTGTTGCTTTTAGGCTATTGATGGAATGGCCATGGCCAAAGCACATCTTAAGGTTTTATTACTTGAACTGTAGGGAAAGAATAATGGCAGATACTTCGATGGAGGTCTTGGGAGAATGCTTGAGCAGAAAGGGAAAAAAAATGGCTTGCAATAAAAAAATAAAAGATCCTCTTTCCTAGGCGGAGTTGCCTCCCCTATATCAAATTTCCAAATAATGACTATCTATGATTTACAAAAAATGTGTTTACGTACAACACTTTTTTCTCTCTCTGGAAACAACAGATAACTATGACATCTGCTTCCTTCCACGGTGGGAGGAACAATTTGATTTCACTGTTTTCTACTTGTTGCTGAGATTCTCAGCTTCAGAAGGAGCGAGACCTTTCTAGCTACCAGCTCATCCCTGAAAGCAGATAGACCAACCTTAAACTTCTCTGACTGATTGACTACAGGTTTCGGCTCGCATCATTTAGGAAGAGAAATTTCTCCTAGTAAGTAATCTGCTAAGTGATAAGCTTTTGTTTCCTTCTTCAATTTCAACTATTTTCTCATTATTATTATTGTTTGGCAAAAGTTGCTTTAAAAACAGGCCTGAAATTAACAGGGTTTTTTTTTTTAAAGTTCAGATAAATTCTGCTCCCTCTAAGAAAGAATTACATTTTTCAAAGAAATCTCAATTCTCTGCCAATTTTGCTTACCTTATTTCAATATTCTTCTTTTTTCCCCCTTTTTAATGTTTCTTCTGTCTCTTTTCATTTAGATTGTTGCAGTTCATTCTGCTTGTAGGGAAAAAAAGATTATGACTACAAGTATGAAATACTGGAGTGCTTTTAGCTTTTCCTTCCTTGTCCTCAATTCAAATGTGACCATTGTAGGTAAGTATTTATAAATTTGCATTTTAGATTTGGGTTTTAATTATTTTTGTTCTGGGAAACTTCTTTAAATGCTGTGGGGAGGGAGTTGGTTTGAGAACCAGACAACTCTACCTTGAAATGAAATTTGCAGGAACAAAATCCAACCAGAATTTACACACATCCCACCCCACAAAAAAGGGTGGTGTGGAAGTGAAGCTGCAAAGGGAGTTTGCCTTTTTGAGCGTAACTTTTATTTAATGTCTGCAAAGATAATAACAGAAGGAAATTGGTGAAGGCACTTTAGGGCGTTAATATTGTTCTGCTGGGGAATAATTAAACATAATTAGTTACAAATAAATATGATCAGAACTAGTGTTTGGCAAGAGCCGTGGGAGAGAAAAAGAAGAACACAACCACCTCACCTTTATGTCCTTGTCCTTGATAGTAGCGATAGCCTCAATATCAAATATTGTCCATCTGTCTTTTTAAAAAATGAGACTATTTTCATAACATCACCAAAACATATGTGCATTGTGACCTTGTATAGTGTCTGCTTCTTTCTTTCTCTTGTCTGTTGGCAGACTCAACAATCTAGATTTATATTATTTAACTTATTTCTTGATTCTATCAATTGGTTTCAATCTGTCCCTGGTAAATTCACGATCCCTTTAGCCTATGGATCCCATGAGCCATTCTGTGTTTTATGACAAAAGTAAAAAAATACAACGTCAGTTCTATATTGACATTATTCCAACTTTGGGGAAAAAACTTTTTGAAGTTGGGGGGGCGGGAAGAAGGAAGCTATTATTGCTATCTTCTGGTATTTATCTGTTTACTACCCCATCTATTCTATACATGTAGAATTTTCGTGTTTCTCTTTTGTGATGCTATACAATGTGAGTATGCCATGATTACTTTCACAATTTATTCTTTTCTCCAGCTCAGCAATGGAACAACTGACCATGGCCAATTCACTGCAGCCAACTGACCAGGGCTAACTGACCACGGGACAACTTGCCATGGCCAACATGCCACAGGACAAATCACTGCAGGACAATTTAACAATTCAATTATTTAAAATAAATTAAACATTATTTTAATTTCACATTTCATTTTGTCCCTTCTTTCTTCATTGCTTCTACTTCACCATTTCTTTGATATTAGGGCAACTCCTCTCCTGCAGTGAATTGTCCAGTGATGCCACATCAAGTTGACCATGGTGATGAGTTGGATGTAGTGAGTTGGCCATGGTGAATTGTCATTGACCCACTCAGCAATGCAATTGATGAGAAGTATTTATTTATTTATTTGTTTGTTTGTTTGTTTGTTTATTTATTTATTTATTTGTTTGTTTATTTATTTATTTGTATGCCGCCTCTCTCCGGAGACTCGGGACGGCTAACAGCAACAATAAAGCAGTGTACAATAGTATTATCTAATATTATCAAGCCTAACACAGCTACTGATTTAGACATTATTCTCAACCAGGCTAGTCAATGCGCAGGGGGTTTGATGATGGATTGGACATTCTTATTTGACTTACACCATCCTTCTTCTTCCTTTCCAGGAAAGATTTGGCTAATCTACATGATGCTGATGAAACTGATGCTGATATCGCTCGGGGCGTACCCTCTCTATCAAGATGAATTGGCAGCTTTCGTCTGCAATACAAACCAGCCAGGGTGTTCAAGCATGTGCTACGATGCTTTCACAACTGTCTCTCAAGTTCGTTTCTGGTTGTTTGAGTTCTTGTCTGTCCTGCTCCCTTTTTCAGTGTTTGTCAGCTTCGTTGTGCACAGTGTGGCCAATCAGGTTGTGGAGGTCTACGGTCTCCCTTGTACTTATTGCAAACAGATCAGAACAACCCTTGGCCACAGAGTCATTGAAACAACCTTTAGCGAGTCAACGAAAAGCAAAGTCACTTGCGGGGCCCACGAGCTGGCAATTCCTGATTTTTCACGCGCATATGCAATTCAACTGGTCATGAGAATCCTGATAGAAATTGGCTTTGCAATTAGTAGCTACAATCTGTTTGGCTTCCTTGTTGAGAAATTCTATAATTGCACCGAGGAAATTTGCCCAAACAATATAACCTGCTTTGTCCCCAGAACAACTGAAAAATCTGCCACAATGATCTTACTGTGGGTTATTAGTTGTTTCTCCATATTCCTTGGCCTTCTTGACCTGATTGTAGTTTTCAAAGAGTATAGAGATAAGCTGGGTGTTACTGGCAAGTCAAAGATATGCAGGACTCGCCAAAGAGGGGGAGGAAGCAGAGATTTGTTCAACATTGATGACAGTGAGGAGGGTACTAGCTTCCCCATGAAAAGTTATAGAAGGGAAAGGCACTGTGCAAAAGAGTTTGAATTTTAAATCTGCTGTTACGTCTACATTGAGCTGAGAGAAAACAATGCATGCATTACAAACCATGTACAGTGGTACCTCGGTACTCGACCACAATTCGTTCCAGAAGTGTGGTTGAGAACCGATTTGGTCGAGTACCGAATGTATTTATCCCATAGGAAATAATGGAAATGGATTTAATTGGTTCCCAGCCCCTGTTAACTCGCTGGGAACCAATTAAATCTATTTTCTTTATTTCCAATGGGATAAATAAATTCAGTACTGCAAGCTGTAGGAAGGGTGGGGGCTGTTGCAATCCCGGCAGCTTCGGGAGGCTCCTTTCCTCAATGCTTCCTGTTATTACCTGTAAGCAGCTGCAAAAACTTTCTCCCTCCCAGTGACTGCAACGGCTTCTCTTCGAGGAGCAACAGCGCCGGGAACGTCACGTAAGGAAGGGAAGCTGCTGGAGCGGCGGCAACTGCTGAGATGGCTCCGGCGGCTTCCCTTCATCACGTGACGTTCCCGGCGCTGTTGCTACTCGAAGGGAAGCCGTCGGCGGGAAGGAGAACGTTTTTGCAGCTGCTTACAGGTAATAAGAGGAAGCAGTGAGGAAAGGAGCCCCCCGAAGCTGCTGGGATTGGAGCAGCCCCCACCCTTCCTGCAGCTTGGAGCTCTTAGAGAGCTCCTCAGCCCCCCTGAAGCTGCCAGGATTGGAGCAGCCCCCACCCTTCCTGCAGCTTGGAGCTCTTAGAGAGCCCTCAGCCCCCTGAACATTTCGGATAATGAACAAAATTTTCTCTGGCTGTTCGGTATCTGAACTTTTGTTCAGATACCGAAGCAAATTTTTGCTGGAAATTTTGTTCGTTATCCGAAATGTACGAGAACCAAAGCGTTCGAGTACCGAGGTACCACTGTATAACTTTTTGTAGCGTTTAACTCTTGCATATTTAGAAGGGTTCACTATATAGAAAAAAAGGTATCTGGTTGACCATAATCCTTTCCTCTCTTAGACAACATTCTTCAACCTTGGCACCTTAAAGAGGCATAAACTTCACATATCTCCAGCTAGTCTCTCCCTTCAGATTATTTTTTCTTAAAAAAAAGAAGATTGCTTCATTCAGTTTAGGCAATTGTTGTTGTTTTTTTTGAAAAGCTCACAAAGTGGAGAGATAAATAATGCAAGTCTTGATTTTTGAAACCAACACCCTCTCTTGGAGCACTTATATATACTGTATATATTTAAATTTAGATAGAATACAGAATAAGGTAGAATAGTCCTAAAACCTTGTGATAAAACAAATGCAACATTTTAAAGAAACAGTTGCCACACAATAATGGGAAAAATTATGGCATTTACATAATTTACATGACAAAACATTAAAAACTTTATAACATAATGAGATATTTGCTTACAGCAGCAAAAATAAGTTTTGCTCAACATTGGAATAAATGAAATTCTGGCCATATCTAACCAGGAACTTAAACTTGTAGAGCATGTAACAATTGCAAAATTAATGGCATATAGACGAAAAGGAAGTTTAACTAAATTAAAAAATATATACAATATATGGGTGCTGCATGGCAAATGCAATCACAATCTGCCATCTAAGGAGGCTAAAAACCCAACAATCTGGTATATTAGCAGGATAAAAGAGAATATTACAAATCCACCAGTTCTTTTCCCTTTTCCCTTTCCTTCTCCCTTTTTATAATTATTGCATGCTTATGATATATTTTTCCTTATATTAACATGCACTTATATATACATGTGTGTGCATGTCCATATACCTAGAGTTAAAATACACTACAGACTTTAATACTCAGCTCAAGTTTTAATTGTTTGATATAACCTGAAGACATATTCAATTGCTTTTGCTTACAGTATTTTTTTTCTTTTTATTAACATGCATACATAAATGTGTGTTTTTACAGCCATACCTATATCTACACATACAACATTACAGCGCAGACTTCAATACTGAAGTCTGAAACTTTTATTACACCACAAATACTTGCATATAGATTAAATTGTTTTTTTCTTATTGTATTTTTTTCTTTTCATTAATACACACATGTATGTGTGTGTGTACGTGTGTGTGTCCATATCTATACCACATATAAAACATTACAATGGAGATTTCAATACAAAGCATTGAAGGGCAAGAATAAGATCTTTATTGCTCAATAAATACTCTGGCAGGGGTGTTTTATTATTATTATTATTGTTATACTCCATATGAAAAAGTCAAATTATTATATCCTTGTAATCAATATTATAAATTGTAATCCCTACTGTATAACCACTCCTTTCTTTTTATTCTGTCTAATGCTCAAAGCTATCTAAACAATAGAATATCTTTATTCTGTATTAATATCATTGTATCAAGTCAATATAATGTATAATAATTTACAAACAAAAAATTAATGAAATTTGAAAAATTATTTGGAGTCTCTTTCTTTCTACGGGGAAAACAAAAAGATGAGTTGGGTGGGGAGACTGATTAAGGATTCTTCCTCAAGGACAGCTATGTTATTATTTCTCAGCACCTTCAGATGCTTTGTTTAAGAAGATTTGCCTATCCAGTAGAGCAGTGATTTTCAACCTTTTTTGAGCCGCGGCACACTTTTTACATTTACAAAATCCTGGGGCACACCACCAACCAAAATGACACAAATCTAATAAATAAATAAATAAATAAATAAATAAATACATACATACATACATACATACATACATACATACATAAATAACCCCCTCATATATATAATCCCATGTAACATCCCCTTATAAATACAGTCAATCATCAATCATCCCTCCTGAAATTTATACCGCTGTCTCATTTCTGGGTACTTCTCCTGTCTTTCCCCCTTTTCTCTCTCATGTTTCTCATTTCTCTCTCTTCCTCCCTTTTTCCCTCATTCCTTCTCCCTTTCACTTCTCCTCTTTTTCCATCCCTGTCTTTCTCCCCCCCTTATGTGTGTGTATGTATACACACTCCAACCATTTCCAAAACCAGGTGAGGGCTGGGGTTTAATTCTCTTTTATTCTTTTCAAAAACAGGTGAGGGCTGGGGGTTTTTTCTTATTATTTGGGTGCTTTTTACCATATGCTTCAAGAATCACCTCTCTCTCTCTCTTGTTTCTCTCTCCTCTCATTCTCTGCCTCAATCATTTTCTCATTTCTCCTCCCCTTTTTGTTCTCATTTCTCTCTCTCTCTCCTTTCCTCTTCCTGTCTCTCTTGCTATCTTTTTTTCTCTCTCTCTCTTGCTTTCTTTCAGTATATCTTGCTATCTCTTTTTCTCTCTTGCTTTTCTTCTCTCGTGCTTTTTCTTGTTCTTTCTCTCTCTCTGTTGCTCTCTCTCATTCTCTTATTTTCTCTCTCTCTCTCTCTTTTCTTTCTCTCTCTCTTAGTCTCTCTCTCTCTTGTTCTCTCTTATTTTCTTTCTCTCTCTTTCATGCTTTCTCTCTCTTGTTCTTTATCACTCTCTCTCTCTCTCTCTGTTGCTCTCTCTCGTTCTCTCTCTTCCTTTCTTCTCTGTGGAGGCCAGCGAAGGTTTCCCTTAGTTTGAATGTTCCGAGCAAGCAGCCCCTTTACTGACAGCCCGGGACAGGACTGTGAGAGGGGTGGGCGTTCCCACAGCGCTTGGAGCGGCTAGCGGCCGGATCGCCAGCGCCGCTGCAGCCACCGCTGTGGAAGAAGCCGCACCCCAAAAAAGCTTGAGAGAAGGAAGGATCAGGCTGGCGGGGACAGCCACAAGTGGAAGCCTCAGCCCTGGAGCCCCCTCGCGCCCATGGCTTCTCGTCGATGTCTCTGCCTGCCCGATCCGCTGGAGTGCTAATAGCAGCGGCGGGCAGGAGCCCCCCCGCTATTCCCGCCGCCACCGCTATTAGCACTCCCGCGGATCGGGCAGGCAGAGGCATCGATGAGAAGCCATGGGTGCGAGGGGGCTCCAGGGCTGAGGCTTCCACTTGCAGCCCCCCCCCCCTATTCCCGCCGCCGCCGCTATTAGCACTCCCGATGCCATTGCCACCGTGGGGAGGCAGGGGCAGCCGCGGCTCCCTTTACTCCTACTGCCGCACCTCCCTGCCCCTGCCTCCCCACGGTGCCTCCGGCCAAACGCGCCTCTGGCTTCTCCGCCCTGCCCCATTGCCCGCCCACTCTCCTCCGCCGCCGCTTCCTGCCTTGGGGCGAGGAGTCCGGGACTGTGTGGCTTTGCGCCATGAAGAGAAAACGGCAGCAGGGAAAAGTCGGCCGTTTTCTCTTCATGGCGCAAAGCCACACAGTCCTGGACTCCCGGCCAAACGCGCCCCTGGCTTCTCCCCCCTGCCCCATTGCCCGCCCGATCCGCCCACTCTCCTCCGCCGCCTCTCGCCGCGGCACACCTGACGGTGTGTCGCGGCACACCAGTGTGCCGCGGCACACCGGTTGGGAAACGCTGCAGTAGAGGCATCTGATTTTTGGAAAAGCTCCCAAAGATACAGTGTCAAGGAAGTCTTGTGTTACCATGGGTGATGAAAAGAAAAAGTTTAGGCAAGGACCCAAATTGCATCTATCATGCTTAGCCTGTGTTTCGGGATTCCACAAGTTTAGGAAAAACGTTTTTTTAAAAAGAAAACTCTAAATCAAGCAAAAGTTTTCCCGCAGGTATCTTCAAACAATTCTATCTTGGGGTGAGGGTGAGAAAACCAGCATTTGAGGGGAAATGTAACAAGGATACATTACAAATGACGTATGTCTTTTGACATACACTTCCATTCCTAGAGATATTTGCAATAACAATAATAATAATAATAATAATAATAATAATAATAATAATAATAATAATTGTTGTGATTCAGCCTGAGGCTCCTCAGGGACCGGCTGGAGCTCTGCCGGATCCATGCTCAGAGGAGGAGGAGGACAGTGAACAGGAGGGGGAGGACCAGGCAGACGGGGGAGAGGAACGTCAGGAAGAGGAGGAGGGAGAGCAGCCTGAGACCCCCAGGGGGGGCTCTCCCCAGCTAGTAGCCTGGATTCATTGGATGAAGACGCACAGGCTATAATAGACATGAGGCAGCGACGTGCAGCTCAAAGACGGGGCCAATTAGAAAGATATTTCCATCCCTGAATTGGCAACAGCTGGGTTTGGGTGTGGTTCTCCTCAGCAGGGTTGAAAAGGCAGGCCCGCCCTTACAGTCTTGTGGAGAGTTATCAACTGGGAGTCCTGTGACCTTGCTTCGATTCTTGGCGTCTCTGATCTTGGCTTGTGGCCTAGAAGTCTGGAAGACTTGGGGGAGGCGTGGGTTTTATTATCTCCAGCGTTGTTTTTGCCAGCAAGAATCCTGTTTTATTGCCTGCCCTTCGTGAAACCGCTGTGAAGCTTCATAGTGTTCCTTTCTGTAAGAACAGTTTTTGTTACCTGTGTTTGCTTTCAATTATATAAACTGCCTTTGCTTTTTACCAGTGTGTCTGGATACTCTTTTTGGTTGGTGTTGGCGTCTGGGGGGACCCAGACAGAACAAATAATAATTTATTAGATTTATAGACTGCCCTTTTCCTCGCGGACTCAGGGCAGCTAATAATTGGTTCTGGGAACGTCTGGGTTGTAAAAATTAAACAGAGGTTTCTGAGGATCATGATTTACAAACACCGGTCTAAAACTCATAAACATATTGGTCAGGTTAATTATGCAAAATTAATTATGAGTCCATGAATTGCTAAGTATTGTGTGAGTGTGCAAAATACCTATTTCGAAAAATGGGAATGATATCCCTTCATCCGCATTCCGTTAAACCATTGGAATATGTGCACCTATGAAATGTGGAATATAAACATTTCAAAAACACTTTAACCTCGAGAAAAAGAAAGGAATAAATCTCCACCTCCTTATACGTTAAATGTTTAAAAGTTTGCACGTAACCCAGTCTCTCCAAGAATGATCAGGAAGATAAAAATACCCATAAGAGTTGTGAAATGTGTGGTTGTAATTACTATGGAATATACTGCAATTTCAATTAATAAACATCTTAAGGATACCAGGTTCAAATTCTCTGCATGCCATTTAGTATTCACTTTATAAATGGGGTACTTAGCATTTCAAATTATGTAAACCATATCACTGGAAATATTTTTTCTTTTGACATCTCTGAACCATTTACCTCTTTTGTTACTAGAATCAATATTTTTCTTTTGATCTCTGTCTTCTGTACCAAACTGATTTCCGTTCAATGAATCTCAGTCCCTTTAATTTCATGTCATGTTACTGCAGAAACTCTGGAGTTACTCAAGCCACAAAAGGAAATGCTGCTCTCTAACATTTGGAAGAGTTCGCTGGTTGAAAAAAAAAATCAGTGGGAGAAATAGTTCAGAATTAACTAAAAGTCAGAAAAGCTTTCTAATGAGTTTCCATAAGAACATTTTGCAATCGGCCATCACAACCCACAGCCCCCTCTGAATGTTTCAGAAAATTTTGCACCCTGCATGCAAGAATATTTTCAATACTAAAAGATCAACTCGGTTCCTGGTAGCTTTCTTAATATGGTCTGGAAACTTCACAGTGCTTCAGTTTGCAGGTTTCTGCCCTTTTAATTTTTAATTGCCATGAAAGCTTAACTAGGTATTGGATACCACTAAATATTGACAGATCTAGACAGGAGAAAGTCTTCTGTGAAGTAGGGAAGAAATCAAAACAATTTAGATGTGTGTGTAATTGCAGCCCAGTCCTTTTGGATGTACAGACAGGTCTTGACTTACAACAACTCTTTTAACGACTGTTCCAAATTACAAAACCACTGAAAAAAGGGACTTATAAATGTTTTTCACACTTATGACCATTTCAGCATCCTCATATGCTCAAAATATGGATGCTTGGCAACTGGCAAGTACTTATGACAGTTTTAGTATCCCAGAATTATGTGATAACCTCTTGTCAAAGTCAAGGGGGAATCCAGATTCACTTAACAACCATGTTCCTAACTGAACAATGGAAGGGATTCACTTAACAGATGCAAGAAAGGCTGTAAAATAGGGCAAAAATAATTTAACAAACACCTCACTTAGCAACATTAATTTGGGGCTCAGTTGTGGTCATAAACCAAGGACTACCTGTACAGTATACATATGGCCTTTGACTAGGTGATCACAGTTCTCTCCTCCATCTCTCTCTCTCTCTCTCTTAGCGCGCACACACACACACACACACACACACACACACACACACACACACAAACATAATGAACCTCAATATTTTATATACAGATAACAGATAACCAGGGTTGGAAGGGCCCTTGCAGGTCATCTAGTCCAACCCCTTGCCCAAGCAGGAGACCCTACATCTGCCTCTACCTAGGATCGAACTCACAATTTCCTGATTGTGAGACAAGAGCTCCACCTCCTGGCCACAGCAGCTGGATATTCCTAGCCTTTCAGTTTTTCAATGTTCGCACTGTTCTATTTGGCTGAACAATACCAAAAATACCGCAAGGAAAAGTTAGAATGAAAGAGCACATTAAATACAATCATACAATAACTGGAAGGGACCTTGGAGGTCTTCTAGTCCAGCCCTCTGCTCAAGCAGAAATTCCTATACCAGTGATGGCAAACCTTTTTTGGTTTGCGTGCCAAAAGGTGTGTGTGTGGATGTGCTAGCCTTTCTGAAGCCTGGTAGGTGAAAAAAATGCCCAAACGGGCAAACCGGAAGTTCGGGAAAATGCACTTCCGGTTTGCCATTGTGCTGTTTTTTGCAGTCCGGAGGGTTCAGAGAAGCTTCCCGATGCTCCGGAGTGCAAAAAACAGCACAACAGGTAAAACGTAAGTTTGGAAAATGCATTTGTGGTTTTGTGCTGTTTCTTGTACTCCAGAGTTTCAGGAAGCTTCCTCCCTGAACTCTCCAGTGTGCAAAAAAACACCACAACGGCAAACCGGAAGTAAATTTTTCTGAGGTCTTTTATATTGTCAAGCTCCATTAAAGGAGCATACATTTCTTCCAGTGATAAGCCATTCCATTTAGTTAATAGTTCTGGTTTGTCCATTGGGCAATTTTTTTTTGCCTCCAGGACTTCAGAGAAGGTTCCCTGAAATGTCTGGAGGGTGAAACAGCCTTTCCCAAGACCGAAAATCAGCTGGCCAGCAAGCACATGCGCACTGGAGCTGAAACATGGCAAAGTCTTGCGTGCCCTCTGATACGGTTCCACGTGCCACCTGGGGCACACGTACCATAGGTTCACCATCACGGTCCTATACCATTCTAGACAAATGGCTGTCAAGTCTTTTATATTGACAAGCTCCATTAAAGAAGCATACATTTCTTCCAGTGATAAGCCATTCCATTTAGTTAATAGTCCTCACTATGGAGAAATTATATCCTTAATTATAGGTTGGATCTGTCCTTAATAATCTTCCAGCTGTTACTATTTGTCATGCTCTCAAGTGCTTTGGAGAATATTATCCTCACAGGTCCATAGATTTTAACATTTACTTTTAGTTTATTTATGTTATATTAGTTTATTTCTAGGTTCTATCATATCTCAAGACCTAAAATGGTCACCTAATATCAAAAACATCATCAAAAAAGCACAGAGGATAATCAGAACTGCAGAAAAAACAATTGCTGCCAACCTGCCTTCCATTGAGGACCTGTATACTGCACAAGTCAAAAAGAGGGCGGGGAAAATATTTACTGACCCCTCGCATCCTGGTCACAAACTGTTTCAACTCCTACCCTCAAAACATCGCTACAGAGCACTGCACACCAAGACAATTAGACACAAGAACAGTTTTTTCCCAAATGCCATCACTCTACTAAACAAATAATTCCCTCAATACTGTCAGATTTTTACTAAATCTGCACTTCTATTTCTACTAGTTTTTCTCATCATTCCTATCACCCATTTCCTCCCACCTAGGACTGTATGACTGTAACATGTTGCTTGTATCCTAAGATTTTTATTAATATTAATTATTTCTTCATTGCTTATTTGACCCCTATGACAATCATTAAGTGTTGTACCACATGATTCTTGACAAATGTATATTTTATTTTATCTACGCTGAGAGCATATGCACCAAGACAAATTCCTTGTGTGTCCAATCACACTTGGCCAATAAACATTCTATTCTATTCTATTCTATATGTTAATGTTATACATATAATCTATATCTATTGATTGGGGTGAGCTCTGACTTACCTCACTGCCTGTTCACTTCCTGATGCGCCATGCATGCGCAGTGCTAAAAACCCAGCTTCTGTGCATACGCAGAAGCAAAAAACAAAATGGCATCGCCTGTGGTGTTGCTGAGAAAGCTGGTTTGGGGACGTGGCAGGCCTGAATCATTGTCAGTTCCAGCGACCCAGGCCGCCAAGTTACTACCGGTTCCATAGAACCAGTCTGAAGTGGGAGGAAGTCACCTCCGATATAGATACATTTTTATGAATGCAAGCCACCCAGGATTACTCTATGATAAGATGGGCAGCCAATACATTTTATAAATAAATAAACTAATATTACACAGATGCACATGGAAATGTGTTAAGCCCATTGTGAATGTCATCCTGACTTTTTGGATCATACTTCTATTGTAACCCCTGCAGTTCACCAGGAGAAAACCAGATTTGTTTGCCAAGGAAATGAGCTCTGAAAACCAGGCAATTTTGGCAGGTATTTGACCTACAACAAGCTGACCTAAATTTAATGCATCTCTTACTCCAGCCCTACTTCTACTGCCCTAATGAGGACTGGATGATGGTAATGGAAGACAAGAGAAATAAAGAACGAGAGAGTGAAAAAATATATGTGCGGATCCTGGGACTCCCATCAGCAATGCTGCATTTTGTTCTTAACAACACCTTGAGAGTACTGTACTTTAAAAAAAAATTGAATTCTTATTATGTCTTTCAGCAAACATTTATTAAATACCTAGCTTTTTCTAATTGCAAGAAGAACTGGGACCACCCTGTACAATATTATCTCTTTGCAGTGGGCGGGCTGAGTCTGACTTACCAAAGAGGCTGTTTGCATATTTTAAATGTCCTTGGAATAACTGTGGCCTTCATTGCAAAGTCTGTAAAGATAAATATGCTTCTCCAAATGCTAGCCTCTGTGAGCGATTCGCCCACCCCTGTCAATATAGAATAACAGTGTCGGAAGGGACCTTGGAGGTCTTCTAGTTTGACCCCCTGCTTAGGCATGAAACATTACACCTCTTCAGACAGATGGTTATCCAACATATTTTTAAAAACAATGTTGGAGCATTCACAACTTCTGGAGGCAAGCTGTTCCACAGATTAATTGTTCTAACTGTCAGGAAATTTCTCCTTAGTTTAAACTTACTTCTCTCCTTGATTAGTTTCCACCCATTGCTTCTTGTCCTGCCCTCATGTGCTTTGGAGAATAGCTCTTCTTTCTGGCTACCCCTGAGATATTGGAATATGGCTTTCATGTCTCTCCTAGCCCTTGAGATATGAGTAAGGGAAAATTCACACACATTTCGGAGCTGTTTTAAATTGGAGGGGGGAAACCCCTCCCCCCACCAAGTTAAGACTCCTAAAAACAAAAATCAAGTACATTATTTCTCAACTTACAACCACAATTGAGCCCAAAATTTATGTTGCTAAGTGAAACATTTGTTAAGTGAGTTTTGCCCCTTTTAATGATTTTTCTTGCCACAGTTGTTAAGTGAATCATTGTAGTTGCAAGTTAAGTTAATAACCTGGTTATTAAATGAATCTGTATTCCCCATTGACTTTGATCATCAGAAGATCACAGAAAGGGGATCACATGACCCCGAGACCCTGAAACTGTCAAAAGTATGAACAAGTTGCAAAGTGTCTGAATTTTGATCGCATGACCATAGGGATGGTGCAATGGTCATAAATGTGAAAAATGATCATAACTCTTTTTTCAGTGCCATTGCATTTTTGGACAGTCACTAAATGAACTGTTGTAAGCAGTGATGGGCTACCAAAATTTTTACTACCACACTGTGGGCATGGCTTATGCATTTCTTTCAGTGCAAATCGAGTGCTCTGGGGTGGAGCTCCATTTTCGCTACCCCACTGCATCCCCACCCCCAAATCCGGGCAGTAGCCCACCCCTGATTATAGAAACATAGAAGATTGACGGCAGAAAAAGACCTCATGGTCCATCTAGTCTGCCCTTATACTATTTCCTGTATTTTATCTTAGGATGGAAACATGCTTATCCCATTATCTACTATATAAAGTGTTCTTATATAGCAGAACTATATAAGTTCTTCTAAAATTATACACATTCAATCTCATTTACTGCAATAGGAAAAACATACCCAGAGCCCAGAAGGGAAAAAAAATATCAAAATTTTGCTACCGGTACTGTGTATCTGACCGTACCCATAGGAGCCCATCACTGGTTGTAAGTCAAGGACTACCTGTAGATATTTGTACTAAATTTCCCCATCATAGAAAATAAACCAAATCTTAACATACAATGCAGCTGCGAGAGCAGTCATGGGCTTCCTCAAATATGCCCATGTTACACCAACACTCCGCAGTCTGTATTGGTTGCCGATCAGTTTATGGTCACAATTCAAAGTGTTGGTTATGACCTATAAAGCCCTTCATGGCACCGGACCAGATTATCTCAGGGACCGCCTTCTGCTGCACAAATCCCAGCAACCAGTTAGGTCCCACAGAGTGGGCCTTCTCCGGGTCCCGTCGACTAAACAATGTTGTTTGGCGGGACCCAGGGGAAGAGCCTTCTCTCTGGCGGCCCCGGCCCTTTGGAACCAACTCCCCCCAGAGATTAGAATTGCCCCCACCCTCCTCGCCTTTCGTAAACTTCTTAAAACCCAGCTCTGCCGTCAGGCATGGGGGGACTGAGATATTCTTTCCCCCTAGGCCTTTACAATTTACGCATGGTATGTCTGTATGTATGTTTGGTTTTTATAATAAGGTTTTTTTTAGTTATTTTACTGTTGAATTGGATTGTTACATGCTGTTTTTATCATTGTTGTTAGCCGCCCCGAGTCTACGGAGAGGGGCGGCATACAAATCCAATAAATAAATAAATTTGTAAGTGAGAAAGCAATTCTGAATGTGTAGATTTTTAGAGTTCTTGAATAGTCAGCAATGGTATAAGGTACCTGAAACACCAGTTCCATTCTGCTAAGAATGATATTTTCCCAGTATAATGAATTTTAGAAAATGCAGGTACCTAATGCTAGAATAGAATAGAATAGGAATAAGGAATGGGAATGGGGATAGGAATAGAATAACAGAGTTGGAAGCAGTGATGGGCTACCAAATTTTTAATTACCACACCATGGGCATGGATTATACATTTTGTTTCAACATCTTTCAGTGCAAATTGGGTGCTCTAGGGTGGAGCTCCAAATTTTGCTACCGGAACTGTGTTCCTGACCCTTCCCCTAGCAGCCCATCACTGGGTGGAAGGGACCTTGGAGGTCTTCTAGTCCACCTATCTCCTTAGGCAGGAAACCCTGCAGTACTTCAGACAACATCTGACAACATCCAACATCTTCTTAAAAAACTTCCAGTGTTGGAGCATTCACAACCTCTGGAGGAAAGTTGTTCCACTGATTAATTTTTCCAACTGTCAGGAAGTCTCTCCTTAGTTCTAAGTTGCTTCGCTCCTTGATTAATTTTCACCCATTGCTTCTTGTCCTGCCTTCAGATGCTTGGGGAATAGCTGGACTCCTTCTTCTTTGGGGCAACCCCTGAGATATTGGAACACTGCTATCACATCTCCCCTGGTCCTTCTTTTCATTAAACTAGCCATGCCCAGTTCCTGCAACTGTTCTTCATATGTTTTAGTCTCCAGTCCCCTAATAATCTTTATTGCTCTTCTCTGCACTCTTTCTAGAGTCTCAACATCTTTTTTACATCATGGCGACCAAAACTGAATGCAATATTCCAAGTATGGCCTTAGCAAGGCATTTACCATTAATATTAGTATTAATTAAGAGTATTAATTATTAATAGACATTAATATTATTGCCATGAACAATATAGTATAAAATTTCTACATTAATAGTTCTATATATGTTGAGGTTGAAAGATGTTCAAAATACTAAGAAAAACATGGAATAAATGAGGGGCTAAGAGATCAAGTTCAGCTGCTGTATCCTAAATGGCCCAGGGGTGGAGCTCTTGCCTCACAATCAGGAAGTTGTGAGTTCAATCCTAGGCATAGGCAGGTGTAGGGTCTCCTGCTTGCCCAGGGGGTTGGATTAGATGACCTGCAAGGTCCCTTCCAACTCTGTTAAAGCTGAAAAAGATGGGGAAGATAATAAGATTTCAATTAGCCATTGAGAAGAACGACAGAAGTCATTCACACATTCCTAAAATTGTTTTCTTTCCCTCTTTTTTTATTTCTTGCAAGTTCTCCTCTCTCTTTACTTTTAGTTATTGCAAATTGTGTTTCATTGTCTGAATAAAATCTTAAACTACACACACACACACACACACACACACACACACACACACACACACACACACAGAGAAAGAATATCTAGTAGTCTGTTATATTTTTTTCTGCCAGCAGAGGGCATAGTAAGGTTGAGATGGAGCTTCCTGGATTCTTTTGCACTCCCGCTGGTCCATGGGGTATTTTATCACTTCTATTCCATCTTTTTCTTTAGCAACACTTTAGGACATACAGTTATTTAGCAAGGGAAAGCAGATACCCCTCCCACTGAAAGAGTTAACAGCAAAATGTACATAATTGACAGCAAAAGCCCTTAGACTTATTTTTTATTTTTAAATTTTATTTATTTATTTATTTTGTCCAATACAAATTGAAAGTTAAAGAGAATAAAAATGTGTAGTAGTAAATATCAGGGAAGGGATAGAAGAAAAGATATGAGAATAGAAAACATCAATGAAGAGTAGAGGAAGGATATATGGATGGGAGAAAAGATATATAAAATATAGGAGAGACAATTGAACAGGGGACGGAAGGCACACTAGTGCACTTATGCTCACCCCTTACTGACCTCTAAGGAATCTGGAGAAGTCAACCATGGAAAATCTAAGGAAAAAATGTTGGGGATTGACACCACGGAGTCTGGTAATGAGTTCCATGCTTCAACAACTCGATTGCTAAAGTCATATTTTTTACAGTCAAGTTTGGAGCGGTTGATATTAAGTTTGAACCTGTTGCGTGCTCTTGTGTTATTGCGGTTGAAGCTGAAGTAGTTGTTCACAGGCAGGATGTTGCAGCATATGATCTTGTGGGCAATACGTAGATCATGTTTAAGGCGTCGTAGTTCTAAGCTTTCTAGACCCAGGATTGTAAGTCTAGTTTCGTAGGGTATTCTGTTTCGAGTGGTGGAGTGAAGGGCTCTTCTGGTGAAGTATCGTTGGACCTTTTCTAGGGTGTTGATGTCCGAAATTCGGTGTGGGTTCCAGACAGGTGAGCTGTATTCGAGGATGGGTCTGGTGAAAGTTTTGTAAGCTCTGGTAAGTAGTGTGAGATTGCCGGAGCAATCATTTCACAATGCTTTACAAGCCTTTCTAAGTGGTTTACCTATTGTAAGAGTCAGCCTATTGTGCCTAACAATCTGGGTCCTCAATTTTCAGACCTTGGAAGAGTGAAAGGATGAGTCAAGCTTGAACTGGTGAGAATTGAACTGCTGGCAGTTGGCAGTCAGCAGCAGTAGCCTGCAATACACGTAAGTAAGAAATTTGTTAAGTGGTAATTTTGCCCCCTTTTTACAACTTTTCTTGCCACGTTGGTTAAATGAATCACTGCAATTGTTAAATTAGTAACAGGGTTGTTAATCTGGTTTCTTCATTGACTTTACTTATCAGAAGGTCACAAAAGTGGATTGCATGACCCAGGGACACTGCATACTGTCATAATTGTGAATTAGTGGATAGTGGGATAGTGTAATAGCCATAGTGTAATAGTCTCTACATGGGGCTGCCTTAGAAGAGTGTTCGGAGACTGCAAATTGTGCAAAATGCAGCCGCGTGAGCTATAGTGGGGCTCCCACATTGAGATCTGCCTATATCTCAACATCATTCCCTGAGCTGCATTGGTTGCCAATTGGTCTCCAGGCACAATTCAAAGTGCTGATTATAACCTACAAAGCCCTACAAGTCTTAGGACCAGACTACCTATTGGACCGTCTCCTGCCTCATGTATCCCAGTGATCAGTTAGGGCCCACAGAGTTGGCCTTCTCCAGGTCCCATTGGCCAGACAATGTCATTTGCCGGAGCCTAGGGGAAGAGCCTCCTCTGTGGTGGCCCCTTCCCCCTGGAACTTCCTCCCTCCGGAGATACATACCGTGCCCTCCCTCCTGGTCTTTCGTAAAGCTCAGAAGACCTACCTTTACCGGCGGGCACTGGGGCTGTGAGAGACAAGATTGTCTCCGGCTGATGTTGTGAATGATTGAATTGAATTTATTTATTTATTTACTAGATTTGTATGCCACTCCTCTCCGAGGAGTCGGAGCGGCTCACAACAAGAACAATACAAATGCAACATTTAAAACAATTTAAAACCCTTAATATAAAAACAATCATACATCTCATACAGACCATAGATAAAGCGGAAGTGGCCCAGGGGAATCAATTTTCCCATGCCTGACGACAGAGGTGAGTTTTGAGGAGTTTGCGAAAGGCAAGAAGGGTGGGGGCAGTCCTGATCTCAGGGGGGAGTTGATTCCAGACAGTTGGGGCTGCCACAGAAAAGGCGCTTCCCCTGGGTCCCACCAGACGACATTGTTTCGTCAATGGGACCTGGAGAAGGCCAACTCTGTGGGACCTAACTGGTCACTGGGATTCGTGTGGCAGAAGGCAGTCCCGGAGATATTCTGGTCCGATGCCATAACCAACATGAATGAATGGGAATGACTGCATATGGGGGTTTATGATTTTATAAATAATTATTTTTAATAATAACTAGATTTCTTTGTATACAGTGTTCCCTTGATTTTCATGGGAAATGCGTTCCAAGACCACCCGCGAAAGTCGAGTTTCTGCGAAGTAGAGATGCAGAAGTAAATACACTAATTTTGGCTATGAACAGTATCACAAGCCTTCCCTTAACACTTTAACCCCCTAAATTACAATTTCCCATTCCCTTAGCAACCATTTAGATTATTACTCACCATGTTTATTTATTAAACTTTATTAAAAAAATATTTATTAAAGGCGGATGAAAGTTTGGCGATGACATATGACATCATTGGGCGGGAAAAACCGTGGTATAGGAGAAAAAAACCACGAAGTATTTTTTTATTATTTTTTTTTGAAAAACCGTGGTATAGACTTTTTGCGAAGTTCGAACACGCGAAAATCGAGGGAACACTGTATATTGTTTTTCATTAGGTTGTATGCTGCCCTGAGTTGCTCCAAAAAGGGCAGCATAGAAATCAAATAAATAAATAAATAGATGAATGAATGAATGAATAAATAAATAAATAAATGTGAAACATTGTCAAAAGTCACTTTTTTCTGTGCTGTTGTAACTTCAAATGGTAACTAAGTGAACTGCTTTAAGTCGAGGATAACCCGCCCTGCATTCTAACCCCTGTGCCAGCCGCGGCTCTTGTAGCTTCCTTCTTATGTACAGATGTGTCCCTAAGGCAAACTTGGGATTAATGCATATTGGTCTCCGTTAACTTGCTATCCTCAAAGCATACAACCACAAATCCCATTATTCTGAGCTCCAGCCCTTCTCTATAGGAATGAAGACTATACTGTATCTTCAAGAAGAATTAGAGTTAAATAAAACGGTTGTACTGTACAGGATTCTGTCTCCCCCTGCTGGTACTTTATGGACATGGCTGGTGTTACATTGCCACGGTTTATACTTTTTGAATCTTGATATTACATTGCCTTTTCTATTGGCTCATTGCACAAGCTAATCATCTCCTATCATTTGTTTCTATTTGACTCACAGCCAGTGATGGGCTCCTACAGGTACAGTCAGGTACACAGAACCGGTAGAAATATTTTGAATTTTTTTCTTTTTTTCCCTTCTGGGCTCTGGGTATGTTTTTCCTATTGGAGTAAATAAGGTTGAATGTGTATGATTTTAGAAGAGCTGTGTATGTGTGTGTGTGTGTACATATTGTTTATATAGTACATAATGTATAGTTTTGTGTGCCTGTGTGTAATATGTATGTACACATATGGCATATATACCTAGAATTAATGAGTATATTTTGGATGTTCAGTAATAGTAAATAGGGAAATTGTATCTCTTTGAGGCGAGGAGAGGCCAGGTACCCTAACCCAAACCCTTGATGTGAGTGACGTCAAGTTGGCCACCTTTAAGCCAATCACATGACTTTTAAGCCACCCTTGGTCACACGGTCATCAAGCCACTCCCACCTGGTCACATGGCTGGCAAGGCACACCCACAAAATAAGCCACACCCACATCATGGTAGTAAAATGTTTTGCAGCCCTTCACTGCAAAGAGCCCACCTTTCTTTCCACAGTTAAAGGAAGCATTGCCTCCTCTGATGTTCCCATCTTACAATAGATCTTGAGCTGAGAGATAAAAACTGGCCCAAAACAATCCAGAAAGTTTTCTGGTTAAGGTTTTCTTGGAATTAATTTCCAGCAGACATGGTTGGTAAATCCACAGTAACTGAATTTAAACATGCCTGGGATAAACATATATCCATCCTAAGATAAAATACTGGAAATAGGGCATAAGGGCAGACTAGATGGACCATGAGGTCTTTACTGCTATGTTTCTATGTTAATCTCACACCCTATATACCATGTTGACTCTTATCTTGAGAACTACGTTGGATCGGATTCTGCTTATGGCATTCCTTTGCAATTTCCCACTGGTCAATTTATGAAGTTCTAAAGGGGTCTTGAAAACCTGCAGTGATGTTTACTGAGAAAATGCAGAAGTGGTGGTTAATTTGGAGGGAGAGGAGGCCATCTAGAGGCAAAATTATGTCATTTTCAAATGTTTGCTTTATAGACATTACAGATTGTTGCAGAACAGTCTTTCCTAACCTGCTTTTCTTCCATTGTGGTGTGGCTCTTAGGACATAGATTTATGAGAACCAAAGTGTAACATCTGGAAAACACACATTTTATTTATTTTTATTGTGTTTGTTTTGTCAAGTACATATTGGTGGCATGCAAAGATATAATAATATTCATATACATGATACTAGTAAAAAAAGAAACATTAGGACAGGGGACGTAAGGCACGCTGGTGCATTTATGCACGCCCCTTATTGACCTTACTGACCATATAGAGATAGAGAAAGAGAGAGGCACATACACAGAGAGCGAGGGACGGGGGAGATAAAGGGTGAGTAAGAGAGAGATAGAGATAGAGATAGATAGAAAAGGAGTAAGAGAGAGAGAGATAGATAGAGATAGATAGAAAAGGAGTAAGAGAGAGAGAGATAGAGATAGATAGAAAAGGACGAGGAGAGAGGAAGAGAGGGTGGGGGAGGAAAGGAGAGAAAGAGACTTGAACATTGGGTGCTATCAAACAAAATGAAATTCAGTGGTGAAAAAAGCAAGATTCTAAATTTAGGCAAGAAAAACAAAATGCACAGGAATGCTATATGTGGCAGCTTGGTCAACAGTAGTAACCATGTAAGGTATCTTGGAGACCTAGTGGACAACCATTTAAATATGAACCAGCAGTGTGCAGCAGCTGACAAAAAAGCCAACACAGTTCTAGGCTGCATTAACAGAGGGATAGAATCAAGATCACGTGAAGTGTTAATACCACTTTATAATGTCTTGGTAAGGTCACACTTTGAATACTGCATTCAGTTTTGGTCACCACAATGTAAAAAGGGTGTTGAGACTCTAGAAAGAGTTCACAGAAGACCAACAAAGATGATTAGAGGGCTGGAGGTTAAAACATATGAAGAACAGTTGCAGGAACTGGGTATGTCTAGTTTAATGAAAAGAAGGACCAGGGGACAGAGGATAGCAGTGTTCCAATATCTCAGGGGTTGCTACAGAAGAGGGAGTCAAACTATTCTCCAAAGCAACTGAGGGTAGGACAAGAAGCAATGGGTGGAAACTAAACAAGGAGAGAAGCAGTTTAGAACTAAGGAGAAATTTCTTGACAGAACAATTAATCAGTGGAACAGCTTGCCTCCAGAGGTTGTGAATGCTCCAATACTGGAAGTTTTTAAGAGGGTGTTGAATAACCATTTGTCTGGAGTGGTCTAGTGTTTCCTACCCAGGCAGAGGGTTGGACTAGAAGACCTCCGAGGTCCATTCCAACTATGTTGTTTTTGTTGTGGTGGTGGTTGTGATTGTTTATATTGTTATTATTATTGACAGGACAAAAAAGAAAGAGAGAAAATGCTGGTAAAGAATTAAGAACTTTCTTGATTATAAATTGTTTGAGTGTCATTCATCCTGAAGTCAAGGTGTTATTGATTTGGGAGGATGAAAATAAATATATGAATAGAGTTAGTTCATAAAGCTGCTATCTGTAATCTTTACTAAATATACATGGTACATATGACTTTTTAAATTTTAAACTGCAACCTGCCAATGTACATTATACAATGTACATTATACATTATACAATATCCACTTGCAGATGTGATGTTTCACAAACAGATTAAAGGAAAATGCTGCATATTTTTTATCATAAACATGGAGACCTTTCCCACATTCAAAAAAAAGCTCAATGCTGCATTGTTCCTATTTGCAACCAGCCGTTACTTAAAAGTAGGGTCTTCATCAGTAAATCTGTCCTATTGGAATTTAAGGAATATACTCAAGGCCAATGAACGCTGGCAACTGAACCAAAATGTCAATAAGCAAATTCTTCATTTAGCACGAGAGGCAACATTCTTGGGAAGAACATCTGCAGTTTTTTCCTCTCTTTCTCTCTCTCCCTTGCACATTTTTATCAAGAAGTATTCTTTGAAGTTTGAAGATGAAAAGATGCTAGGCACTCTGTTTTAACCTTTAGAGAAGATATATAGGTACAAAACCCGGCAAGCTGATAAGTATAATGAGCTATTCAATATTTTTTACTTGAGGAATGTGAGGTATTATCTTAACAGTTGTGTGTTTATGTGTGTGAGTGTGTGTGTGCGTGCGTGCGTATGTACACTTTTGAGTCAGTACATTGCCACTTACAATGTCTTGGATATGTGTTTTCTGTGCAAAATTTTTCGGAAGTGGTTTGCCATTGCCTTTTGTCTTCCTAGGACTGAAAAAAGAAATCTTGATCCAGGATTGGCTTTGTGCCTAAGGTGGAACTAGAACTCAGCACCTCCCAGTTTCTAGCCCGGTACTTTAGCCATTATTATTATTATTATTATTATTATTATTATTATTATTATTATTTGTATGCCGCCCCTCTCCGTAGACTCGGGGTGGCTCACAACAGTAATAGCACAATATATAACAAATCTAATAATTAAAAGTCACGAAAAATCCCTTATTTAAAAAGAAACATACACACAAACATACCATGCATAAACTGTATAGGCCCAGGGGAAATGTCTCAGTTCCTCCATGCCTGACGGCAGAGGTGGGTTTTAAGAAGTTTACGAAAGGCAAGGAGGGTGGGGGCAATTCTGATCTCTGGGGGGAGTTGGTTCCAGAGAGTCGGGGCCGCCATAGAGCAGGCTCTTCCCCTGGGTCCCGCCAAACAACATTGTTTAGTCAACGGGACCCGGAGAAGGCCAACTCTGTGGTACCTAATCGGTCGCTGGGATTCGTGTGGCAGAAGGCAGTCTCGGAGATATTCTGGCCTGATGCCATGAAGGGCTTTATAGGTCATGACCAACACTTTGAATTGTGACTGGAAACTGATCGGCAACCAATGCAGACTGCGGAGTGTTGGTGTAACATGGGCATACCTAGGGAAGCCCATGATTGCTCTTGCAGCTGCATTTTGCATGATCTGAAGTTTCCATTACTCTACAACATCCTGGCCTAATATCAAACAGGACAATGTCAAAATTCTCTTATGGTTTTATAAGTCATCCTACTTGTGTTGCAATCTTAAATGAAGAGTAGGGAATCTATAGCCCTCCATATGTTGCTGAACCTGTCCTCTTAGGAGATGCAGTCATATGGCCACTAGTGAAGGACGTTGTGAACTCAGCAACATCTGGAGCACCACACTACCCACACTTCTGAAGACAGACTTCTACATGGTGTTCTGTATGAATTGGCTCATAATTCATATATCCCTATGTTAGAATATCTTGGCCTATTTTATTCGAGATATGGGAGTTGAAATCAAAGAATTAATCATTTAGTACAAAGTATTTAGTAACAATAAATTGAAGAGGAAATATAAAAGAATTATATAAGACCAATTATGAAATGTAAATGTGTTAAACAATATGAATAACTGCATAAAATGTTAGCCGCCTCGAATCTTTGGAGAAGGGCGGCATACAAATCTAATAAATTGAATTGAATTGATAAGAAACAATTAAGACTGGGACAGTCAAGGGAGAAATAAGAAATTGGTGGTGTTTCTGTTTCTGTTTTGTCTTTTGTTTTCTGTTTTTGTCTCTTTTGTTGACTTGCTTGCCTGTTATTACAACCATCATTATGATTATATATATTGCAAGTTATTTTTGTAAATACATCACGCACATAGCTTTTTAAAATAATAAAATTTATGTATGAGGCAGATTGTACTAGATGCACAATCCTTCAATTCAAATATAAACTCTACTGTATACAATTCAGAGGTCCCCAAACTTGGCAACTTTAAGACTTGTGGACTTCAACTTCCAGAATTCTTTAACCAGCTATGCTGGCAGGAGAATTCTGGGAGTTGAAGTCCACAAGTCTTAAAGTTGCCAAGTTTGAAGACCTCTGATGTGCATTGTTTTGAGTCTTAGCTGGCAACCCTTATCTTACATCCCACTCCTCATCCTTTCATCCATCCATCTATCCTTCTTCTCCTATGCCGGCTGAAGAATTCTGGGAGTTGAAGTCCACAAGTCTTAAAGTTGCCAAGTTTGAAGACCTCTGGTATACATAAAGTACAGAATTGCTTAAATCTCATTGACATGCAAAACTCTCTGTAGAGATTGTGATATAAAATTAGTATCAATACAGCTGGCAAATGCTGGTGAGGTTTAGCACCTGTAATAGCAAGATACACCCAGATAATCACAAGAGATTATCTGCTACTAGATACTTGCCACCCTCCTACACTAACAAATGTAGGAAATTCTTCTTGCAGAAAAATAGAAGTCCAAACACTTGTTTCTATATGGAAATAAGTTATGTAGTCCCTAAAATCATCAGTCTCCAAGGCAAACATGTTTAATACTCCAAAGTCAGTACACTTTTAATTAGTAAAATTAACTAGATGGAAACAAAGTCTATATTGCTTGGAATTGTTAATTTACTTTTTGGCCAATAGGTGGCAGTCACCCCTAACTTTTCCAAATGCTTTCCCCCCACAATTAGTATGCAATTGTATTACAATAGAATAGAATTTTATTGGCCAAGTGTGATTGGACACACAAGGAATTTGTCTTGGTGCATATGTTCTCAGTGTACATAAAAGAAAAGATAAGTTCATCAAGAATCATAAGGTACAACACTTAATGACAGTTTGGGTACAAATAAGCAATCAAATCATATTAGGAACCAGCCAATATAAATCATAAGGATACAAGCAACAAAGTTACAGTAATACAGTCATTTGTGGGAGGAGATTGGTGGTGGAAATGATAAGAACATTAATAGTGCAGACTTAGTAAATAGTTTGACAGTGTTGAGAGAATTATTTGTTTAGCAGAGTGATGGCGTTTGGGAAAATACTTGTTCTTGTGTCTAGTTATTGTGGTATGCAATGCTCTATGTCATTTTGAGGGTAGAAGTTGAAACAGTTTGTGTCCAGGATGCGAGGGGTCAGTAAATATTTTTACAGTCCTCTTTTTTGACTCTTGCAGTATACAGGTTCTCAAAGAAAGGCAGGTTGGTAGCAATTGTTTGTTCAGCAGTTCTGATTATCCTCTGAAGTCTGTGTATGTTATGTTGGGTCGCAGAACCAAACCAGACAGTTATACAGGTGCAGATGACAGACTCAATGATTCCTCTGTATTGACCATTTACTGGATTTTTCCTAATAAACCAGCCCAATTTCTTTGATCAACCTTTATTGGGAAATGTTTAATTTTATTACTTTATTATCAGTAATTTATTGCACTTTATGATAATTCTTCCTGTTTCATGTGTATTCTCTTACAGTGAAGAAAAAGAAAAACACACAAACAGAAACACACAACAACCCTCTTAAGAACTACATTGTCCAAAAATGTTATTATTTTCCAGGATTTGTGCACCTCTTATGTAATTTACATTCTGCCCTAAAAATACCCAAAATAATTTTTGGCAAACCAGTTCTAATTTGCTGTAAAACATATCCTCTAGGGCTAATTATTCTCCTGACAAGTCTAAACAGTCTCTCTCTGCCATCTGACTTGTCTTTTGCTGATTCTGCGGGATTTTATTGGAGCAGGTTTTGTCCGGCTTCAACAGCTGAAATCACAAAAGAGATAAAAGGAAACAAACACAATAAGTCATCTTGAAAAGCACATAAAGAGGAAGTTTAACTTCCCACTTGAGTTCTACTTCAGTACTGCAAGGTTTTTTTTTTTAAAAAAAAGTTTGTGTGATTGTGTGTGTGACCAAAAAATAATAATTCACAATTTCAAAGCTCCTTTATTTCAAGTTCTAGAAGGAAAAGGAGATGGGCCATCCTTATCTGGCAACTGTCAATACATTAATTGATATATGTCATTTCTAATCATAATTATTATTCACTTCCCATTTGTTTGTTCAATTTTTATGGCCGCCCATCTCAAAAAATGACTCTAGGCAGCTTTTAATCTGCATCCTTGATATAGAAACACCAAGCCCAACTCTACTTTTAAACTTCTAAAGCTTTTAAACAGTTAAAACTGGCCACCTCTTGATGTTAAGAGCACTAGAATTACCCCTTTCACTAGGAGGTAAGAAAAGGGAAATAAGAGGGGGGGGGGAAAGGAAAGTGATGGAAATCTGCAAAGGAGAGAAAGGAGAAGAAGAGAAGAGGGAAGTAGGAAGAGAGAGGAGGAGAGAAAACAATGGAAATATTATTTTGATTGCAAAACTGGGGAAAATATGACAAACATCAGAAAATAAACAGAAAAACAATTTTTGGTCGAATTGACAGCTGTATGATTAATATTAAAAGAGAAGATTTCAAAACAGTTAAAATATTATTCAGTGAATATAATTAAATTTGAAAGTATAATATTGATATACGTATGTATAAGCACTCTTGACAACACTGTTTCAATTAAAAATGGATTTTTTAAATTATAAAATAAAAAACATTAAAAAAAAACCCTATCACCGATAGCCTAATTTAGAGTAGAGATGGAGAAATGTTGGCTCCAGACAGATTTAAGGCCAACATGCTTCATCATTGGCATGATGGCTAAGAATCCTGGGAAACAATTTCTGAATTTAAGTAGGCATTTTGAGATTGGCAAGTTCCCTTTCTCTGTAAAATCTACCGCTCCATGTATCCCTTTATCCAATTTCTGATTCTACCACTAAGCAAACTGGCAGCCCAGATCTTGAGAGCTACCAAGCATCTGTCTGTATCCCTTAGTTTTGCTCACCTAGCTTGTTTCTCCCCCCCCCCCCCAGCAACTACCAGGCAGTCAAAGCAACCCAAAACGCAAGCTTTCTGCACCAAAACCTAGGGTTTAAAATGTATATGTACAGAGAGCAAGGTAGGAGAATGAATGGTAGGACCCTAAAAGCTTATTTAAGCAAAGCAAAACAAAAACAAAAGACCTGGTTCGTAGCAGCTTTGTCCATGAAGCACCAGCTAGTGTGAGTGAAGAATTCAAAAATATAATTGGTCTGCAAAAAATGCTTTTAAACAGGAGCAATTCTAAGTAGACCATGGGCCACCTGTAGAGCATTTAGAAATTTCTCTCTCATCCCACCCCTCTCCATAATACTCTAACCTTGGCCCTACATGCCTTTATTCTGATTAACAAAGCTAGGAAATGCTGGTTAAAAGGCTGTTCTTTTCCTCTGGATTCACTAACTGTTACAAGTCTCCCCCCCTTTTTTAAAAAAAGCCATACATTCTTTTAATTGAAGAACTTTTGAAGCTCCATGGTTGCAAATTGGTCTAACAAGAGAAACTGGGCAGTAGAAAGAATTTTCTAAAGAGAGAAACCCCTCAAACCCGCTATACAAGACATTTACAGACAAGAGATCAAAGTTTGTAGGGGTTTTTTTTTTTGATTCTCTAAAGGAGCTAAGATCTCTATAGATTAACCTTATTCATTTAGTTCTGTTTAAAAGAGCTGCTCTCTGAGTTATTGGGATAGACAGGTAAAAAGTTCATCTGTTGTTATAAAGCAGTCTGCTAATTCTACAACTTCCCACTTCAATCAATTAATGCTTGCCTTGATGGGGGGAGTGGGTGGGACAGGGCACCTTCATTTCTCAAGAGCATTTGATGTCCATGGGAGACCATGTGATCCCTCTAAACACATTTTACAGAATCCATAAATAAAAGCCCCCACAGTTCTCAGCTTATTTTTCCATCATAAAACGACTATTCTCAGCTTTGCCTTGCTGCAATTACCACCCATAGAAAGGATAACACACAATTCTCCCACACTGGCAGATGTCACAATAAACTTGTGGGAAGGAAATGCTATTGTTCTGATTACTGCAGGGTAAAGCCAAGAGTTCCTGAATGAGAAGACAGCCCCCCAAAAAAACTTTTCACCCAATCAGCTTCATTCCTGATCAAGATGCTAACTGGGGATTCTAGCACATCCTATAATATATGGAGAAACCACCTTATTTTGCAGGTCAGAATTATAGGCAGATCATCATGAACAAAATGTGGCTCTGCTAAGAGTGACATAGACTTGATGGTAATTAATCAACTCACAACTTTACTCTATGACTGGGCCCCCCAAACCTGGCAACTTTAAGAATTGTAAACTTCAACTCCCAAAATTCTGGGAGTTGAAATCCACAAGACTTAAAGTTGATAAGTTTGAAGACCTCTGGTTCTATGATGTGATCAAATGCCATTGCTTTATAACTTCTTCTGGACTCTGTTCAGTTACCAACAAAAAGGAGAATATTGGTAGCTCAGTGTTGAAGTGAGCACTGATGATTTGGGTAATGTAGCATTTGCAATAAAATAAAATAAAATAAACCAAGATTAGACAACACCAAAGGACTCCTCTGTCCAGTTAATTTCCAAGGGGTCAAGAATTCTTGACTGTGTATTTTTAGATTCCAGCAACCACCTTTTTTCCAGTCAATATCACCAACAGCCAAGAATGTTGATAGCTGGATACTGATGATCAGGTTCTGAAAATACCTCTGTGGATTCTATGGATATATGTCAGCACATTTATTTAAGGGGTACTTTAAGGGAACCTCAGTATTTCTCAAAAAAGTCAAGAATTAGGAATAACTAGGACAGCAACAAGAGGGCATTGCCCCTCCCAAACAAATCATTTGTGATGATTTTATTGACAAAATAGAATACTCAAACTTTTCGCTCTTAGGCAAAGAGCAAGGGTGGTAAGCCTCTAAATTTTTTTCTTTAAACAAAAGAAATTTACATACTGTATAGCATTTGGAATATATACATATTTTACACGTTTTGTACAAGGTACCAATAATTATATAAATACATCCTTTAACATAATAAACCCGTATTTACTGGGGGGGGGGTGTACGATTAAGACATGATTTTGAGCTCCATGATTTTTAAGGCATCTGCCAGTTTTTGTGGTTGTTGGCATTAAAAAAAGGGGGGAGGAGAAGGGAATTCTTAAAGGACTCCTCCACTCCTGTGGGTCAATTAGCAAGACATCCCTTCACATTGTTACCAAGACTTTTCAGGGATGGAGAAAATAAAAAACAGAGGAGTCCCACTGGGCTAAAGGGCTTGTGCTGGCTGAAGACAAATAAGGCAATTCTCGTCTTCAGAAAACTCTTATACCAACAACACAGAAACATGCAGCTTTGGAGATGGAAGGGTTGACTTAACAAGGAATGGGAGGAAGAGGCTGAGGTCAATGAGCTCCCTGCTCCTAGAGGGGATTATTCTCAAAGTTAGATGGGCATCATCTCCTCCTGTTCCAACTCCTCCAGCAGATTTTACACCTGGGACAAAGGCATTTGTTTGGGGTAGGAAACCGAACTGGCAGTGCCAGACCTCCAAGTCAAACCAGTGCTGACATCGCTGTACATGGACCCCCCTCCACCCCCCAGTCCTCCCACGGCGGCAGCAGACCCTATGCCGCCTCCTCCCCCCCTGGCTCCAATACTCCCCACCACAGCAACGGCGGTCCCTTTGCTGGCCCAGCAGCAACGGGTGCAGAGCGCCTTCCAGGACTCCACCGTCTTTCCAGACCAGACCCAAACTCCCGAGGTGATGCCAACCACCAGGCACATGAAGTATTTGAGCATAAAAACCGCATAGTCTGGCCGGCGGGCTTGGTCGGGCTCTTGATCCCTCAGGCAGGGACAGTTGTGAGTGGCTTCCCAGTGGGGGGCGGTTGTGCTGCTCGTAGAAAAGGCAAGCCACCACGCTGGCGGCAGGCACCGTGTAGAGCACCGTGAAGAGGCCCAGGCGGATCATGAGCTTCTCCAGCTTGTGCGTCTTGGTGGGGCCCCCCTGCTGCTTGATGACACTCCGTATGCGGAAGAGGGAGACAAACCCAGCCAGCAGGAACATGGAGCCGATGGCCAGGTAGATGAGCAAAGGGGCCAGCACGAAGCCCCGCAGGTTCTCCAGGCTCTGGTTGCCCACGTAGCAGATCCCGGCCACAGGGTCTCCATCCACAGAACTCAGAGCCAGCACAGCAATGGACTTGATGCTGGGAAGTAACCAAGCCGCCAGGTGGAAGTACTGAGCGTAACTCGCAATAGCCTCGTTGCCCCACTTCATGCCTGCCGCCAGGAACCAGGTGAGCGACAGGATTACCCACCAGATGGAGCTGGCCATGCCAAAGAAGTAGACCAAAAGGAAGACGATGGTGCACAGAGCCGGGCCGGTGCTCTCGTAACGCACGTGCTCAGCCACCGCCAAGTCGGGCTGTAGTTCCGCGGCCCCGCCGGCAGCTCCGCGGCCGCCCACGGCTGCAGCGGCCGCCCCCGCAGCTCCTCCAGCGGGGCCCGCCGGCCCCCCTCCCGCGGCCGCTACCGCCGCCGCCCCGCCGCTGCAAGCCACTTTTTCGTGGCCAGCGACCAGGCGCACCAAATAGCCCAGCGAGACGAAGAGGTAGCAGGCGGCCAGGAAGATGATGGGCCGCTCCGGATACTTGAAGCGCTCCATGTCGATCAGGAAAGTGGAGACGGTGGCGAAGGTGGAGATGAAACACAGGATGGACCACAGGCCGATCCAGAAGGCAGTGAACGCGCGCTCGTCCGGGCTGAAGTAAGGGTTGTGGCACGGCAAAGCGCAGTTGGCGATCTGGCCCGTCTTGACGCGGTTGTAAAGCGGGTGGCGTTCGCTGGAGACCGACACCATCGGCGCCCTGCACTGGCAACCCGGCTCGCAGGGGGTGGGCGGGCGGCCTTTGCGGAGCGGAGGATCCGCGGCGGACGGGGGCGGCCCCACAGCCCCGGAGCCCCTGCCCGTCCCGCCTCCGGCCGGCTTTCGGTGCGGCGGCTTGGGCTGCGGCTGCGGCGCGGCGGTCGCCAGGTCGGTGTGGTTGTAGTCCATACAAAGCATGTCTTGGTTCCCTTGCTCGGGCAGGCGGTCGCAGCGCATGCGGTCCGGCCAGGCGAAGCCGTACTGGCGCATGAGGGGCGCGCAACCGGCCTTGGCCCGCTCGCAGACGCTGCGGCAGGGCGGCAGCGGCTTCTTGTAGTTCTCCAGGCAGATGGGCGTGTACATGCTGCACAGGAAAAAGCGCAGGTCCGCCGAACACTGGATCTCCACCAGGGGCCAGAACTGGTGGACCTCCAACCCGGCCTCGTCCTGCGTGTCGTGGTTGAACTGGTTGGGCATGTAAGTGTAGTTGTAGCCGATCCCTTTGCAGAGGGGCACCGTGATGTCCTGGCAGGACAGCTCCTTGGCCGACGAAGAGCCAGCCGCTGCTGCTGCCGCGGCCGCAACGGCGGCGGCGGCGGCAGCCGCGGAGGCGCAGGTAGCTTGCCTTTGCAGCGGCGACCAGGCGGATAGGGAGAGCGTCAGGAAAGCGACGGTCAACAGGTAAGAACGAGGCTCCATGCTCGGCGAAGTTTAAGTCCGCCCTCCGACCTGGGAGGGTGAATGAACGAAGCGGCGTCGGCGTCGACTCCTCAGCTGCAACGGCAACGGGGCGGCTAGGCTCCCGGCTTCCTGAAGCTCATCTCTCGCCTCTCCAGGACGCACAGCTGGGATGAGAGACGCGGCGCTTGCTGCTGCTGAGGCAAACCGCGGCGGGTTCTCAGTCTCTGGCGGGGTCTTCTCAACTTTCCTCCAGCCGCGGGGTGTCAAGGATGGCTGAGACACCCCGCCCTCCCCCGAAGACGCAGCCCCCCTCGGTCGCTCTCACCAGACCGGTTCGGCGAAAGCGGCTTGCGGAAAACGCGCTCGTGGCGCGCTTCTGAAAAGCTCGGTAAACGGCAGCAATTGCACCGCCGCCGTCCCCACTCCACCAACTTCTGGTTCTCTTCAGCTCCAGCAGCGGTGGATGCGCTCTCGGGCTATTTAAAGCAGTGGCAGCCAGGCCCCGCCCAGCCTGTCCCAGCTACCTATCACGAGGGCTCCGGGCGGAGATCTTGGACCCCGACTAAGCCCTTTCGCTTAAGGTGGATCGGCCTCGGACCCAGGATTGTCCGCAAGCCAGTCGCTTCTGGCCCTTTAAAAGATTCACGGCGTGGCATGCGTGTCCGTGCGTGGTTTGTTTGTTTGTTTGTTTTAACTCCTCAGGTGTAAATGGCTTACTTGACACTTGGACAGGTAAGTTCTCAAATAAACGAATAGAGACGTACGACGTCTGGGGCTGCCCGAAAGTGAATTGAATCAGTTAATTCTCCATTTTCTGAGAGTGAAGACCTTTTGTAAAGTTTAACTTCGCAGCCGTAACCTGGATGACTGACAATCTCCATAGACGTCTCTGGGCAAGCGCGCACCCCCCACCCCACCCAGGCCCGCCCGTTTCTCTTCTCCCTCCTTCCCCTATTTTATTCTTGGATATTGTGGGTTTCTGACAGGCTGGATCAAAACACAGGAGAAAGCAGTTTTTATTTATTAAACTGATTTTTAAGGCTGCCCAACTACCCCAAGACTGTCTAAAGACTGTCTAAAGACTAATCTAAAGATGTTAACTTATATATATATGCCAGCCCCTCCCGCAAAGCCCCAAACAATTATAATGTAAGTAAAACGGGTTTAAGATTGAGGTATATAGTTTTAATGACATTTCATTCCCTCACTTGCTTTTAGGTTGCTCAATGTCACTTTTTCTGGAAACTCTTTTGCACAGTCTCTCTCTTCATAGGGAGTTTCCCCTGGATTTCAATTCAGCACACCAATTTTGGAAATTCCAAACATCTGGAAGGTAACAGATGGGGGGGGGAAATACAAACAAACCATGATTTTTCTTTTTTAGTGCCAAGGGGGATTTTCTCATTTCCAGATATGGCATTCAGAATAACTCAAAAAAAAAAAAGCTGCTCTTATGTCTTTCTAGACATAATTTCACCATAACTACATTAAATAAGATAAATCTCATTTCTTGTGTGATAGACATTTAGCTTCCCCAAAAGACCATGGGTGTTTGTTGCAGGGGTCTTCATATCAGAAATATAGATTGACGGCAGAAAAAGACCTCATGGTCCATCTAGTCTGCCCTTACACTATTTCCTGTATTTTATCTTAGGATGGATATATGTTTATCCCAGGACATGTTTAAATTCAGTTACTGTGGATTTACCAACCACGTCTGCTGGAAGTTTGTTCCAAGCATCTACTACTCTTTCAGTAAAATAATATTTTCTCATGTTGCTTCTGATCTTTCGCCCAACTAACCTCAGATTGTGTCCCCTTGTTCTTGTGTTCACTTTCCTATTAAAAATACTTCCCTCCTGAACTTTATGTAACTCTTTAACATATTTAAATGTTTCGATCATGTCCCCCCCCTTTCCCTTCTGTCCTCCAGACCAGTGATTTTCAACCTTTTTTGAGCCGCGGCACATTTTTTACATTTACAAAACCATGGGGCACATTGAGGGGGGGGGCAGCTAAAAAAAGATTGGACAAAAAATTCTCTTCCTCCCTTTCGCTCTATTTCTCCCTCTTTCTCTCCCTGCCTCTTTTTTTCTCTCCATCCCTCTTTCTCTCTTCCTTTCCTCTTTTTTGCTCTCTTTCTCTCTCCCTCCCTTTCTCCCTCTATGTCTTTCCCTCTCCCACCTTCTTTCTCTCTCTCTTGCTTTCTTTCTCTCTCGCTCTTGCCCTCTCTTGCTTGCTTTCTCGTTCTCTTTCTCTCTCTCTTTCTTTCTTTCTTGCTCTCTCTTGTTTTTCTTTTCTTGCTCTCTTCTTGTTTTCTTTCTCTCTTGCTTACTTTCTCTTTCTCTCTCTTTCTTTCTCTCTCTCTTGTTTTCTTTCTCTGAGCTTCACGGCACACCTGACCATGTCTCGCGGCACACTAGTGTGCCACGGCACACTGGTTGAAAAACACTGCTCCAGACTACACAGATTGAGTTCATGAAGTCTTTCCTGATAAGTTTTATGCTTAAGACCTTCCACCATTTTCGTAGCCCGTCTTTGGACCCGTTCAATTTTATCAATATCTTTTTGTAGGTGAGGTCTTCAGAACTGAACACAGTACTGTATTCCAAATGTGGTCTCACTCTTTCAATATACTCATTGAAATCAGTGGTGTTGGAGGTAGTTATGGCCGATCTTGTTGACTGGTATGTTTTAATAATGCTCCTGCATCTGCAACAGGACTCATTGTACTTGTCATAAGATAATACCACCAATCTCATCCCCCCCCCCTATGATAAGCTCATTAAGAAGCCATTTATCTGAATGACACTTATCTCCACTTGGTTTAAGACTGCAATTTACACAGCAGCTTTCCTAAAATTCATGAAATCCACAATATACAAGACTTCAGTCCCATCATCACAGTGGCTTTGCTGGTGAGGATTACAGAAGCTGAACTCCAGTGTGCTGCATGTTTCTCCAGTTATGATTCTCCTTCTACTCCCCGAGAAAGCATGTTTAAATCGTATTATGAACGCACAAAGTAAGCTGCATTTGTCTAGCTGCCAATTGTCCATCCATCTGCCCGGCAGGGTTTGAGCATGCAAAGATGGTTATGTGGTTCCAGTTGCTTCTTGTACAAATTTGTGGGTTGAGAAAAGGGCTTATTAAAATGAAAAATTAAAGTTTTGCTTTGCCTCCTCCAACTCCATGCTTTTGCTTCTCTAGTGAACTTGGCATCTGACAGCTGCCTCATCCAGTCAGGATGTAACTGGATCCTCCAGTCTGCTTTAGCTCTGACTTCACAGCCAGGATCTATAGTGTCCCCTTCTCCAGCTGTTGCTGCCAAAGGTTTTACTCCTAGACTCAAGAGGAGGAGAAAGAACATGGGCACTTCAATAATTTCATTCAACTTGCTGCTCTATCAAAGCAGGGGTTTCTAACCTTAATAATTATAAAACTTTTGGACATCAAGTCATAAGTCTTAAAAAGTTCCCAAGGTTGGAGACCTGTGTACCAAATGCATTTAACTCCACCCTAGTCAAAAGGGATTAATATTCTCCCCACTGGAAAGTTAAGTTGGGAAACACTGTACATTAAAGCAAAAACACTTAACAAATCTTCATCTGGTTTCATACTTGGTATTTGGAAATCTGCTCAGAATATGACTGGATTTGATCCATTAAACTCACTTCTTTTCACCTAGTGAAATTCTAAAATAAATGAAGATTGAACATATTATTATCTGGAAGGGTGGGGAAAATTTAAATACATGCATTATATTTATCAGTTACTAATCACATTTGATTTAATTGTAGGATGGGTGGGCATGTTTTCAGAAAAAGAGATGAGCAAGGATGGAAACAGTATGTTAAAAAATGAGGGATGATGAGCAGGGAGCTATAGCAATTTTTTTTTAAAAAATGTTGTAGTCTTATATGCTTTATAAAACTAGCTAAACTCAGTGGGATTTTAAGAGGCAAGGTTGCATTGTTAATACATCCATTTTCCTGCAATTTTGGTTAAAGTAGCCAACCAAAGTTAAGCACATGATAACTGTGTTTGGAACTAACAGGCTTATGCAGAGCTTACAACATATCTATTTACAATGTTTACTTAAAGAAATACATGTATGTATGTAATGGCTCTTCAAAATGACAAAGTATGTATGCACCGATGGAAAAATAATGCCTGCCCACTGATCCTATGCAAAGCATACATTGACTTTATTTATGTAGCACATTGTATCCCAGTTTCCTCATTGGAATAAATGTGTCTATGCCACAAACCACCACATTTGCAACCCACATTTTTATTCACAATGTTGTATATAAAATCAACCATTTTGAGATGGATGGTAAGTACTGTAATTCCAACAGGATTTGAGTTAGAATAGAATAAATGGCAGTCTTGTGCAGTGGTTAAGGAACTAAGGCTAGAAGCCAAGAGATTTTTCAGTTCTTCTCATCCTCCTCAAGCATGAAAGCTGGCCAGGTGACTTTAGCCATGATAGCCAACTGAGTGGTGTTGGGCCAATCACCAAGAAACTGCGGCTTCTAGTCCCACCATAGCCATGAAACAAGAATGGGTGACTTTGGGCCAATCCCCAGGAAACTATGATTTCCATGAACTATGGTTTCAAATTTCAAGTAATGTTGGGCCAATCACCAAGAAACTATGGCTTCTAGTCCCACCATAGCCATGACGAGTGACTTTGGGCCAATCTCAAAGAAACTATGAATTCTAGTCTCTTTTTAGCCAAGATAGCCAACTGAATAATGTTGGGCCAATCATCAAGAAACTATAGTTTCAAATCTCACTATAGCCATGAAGAAAGAATAGGTAACTTTGGGCCAATCCCCAGAAAACTATGATTTCTAGTCCCAGCGTAGACATGAAGGAAGGCTGGGTAACTTTGAGCCAATCACTTTCCTTCAGCTCAACTTTCCCCACAAGTTTACTCTTGTGTGGAAAATAGGAAGAGGAAGGATTATTAGGTATGGTGGCCACCTTGAATTATTTATAAAAATAATAAAAGTAGAATAAGTAAATAAATAAAAATGGATTACATGGTAAGGGAAGGTTGACTTGTTGATCATGAGCTTCATTCCTTTAATGAAAGTTAAAGCTTTAAAGAATAAAAAATTTCCTTTGGGTTTTTTTTTTCTCTCTGTGTGTAAGAATTTAGTCTTCTCTTCTCAAAGTGGGAGAAGTCTAGAGCCTTCCTATTACAACACCTGGAGGTAAAACCATCTTTTCTTCTACTTGGACACCATAAACTGCTAGCTAAGGAAGAACTTAGGCACCTTGGATATAAACTGAGTAGTTAATATTGCTTTTTTCACAAGGGCATACCAGGACACACTTCAACATCTCAGTTCTCCTCTGTGCCAGACAACTATTGCTTGTTTTACATGGGCCTGTTAACTATTTCTTAAAGATGCTAAGCTCAGTAATGAGGACCTTGGTTGTCATTTCCAATCAACACAGGAAGAAAACTGATCACACCAACTTTTGAGCAATAATGTGGATTAGAGTTTAGCCAGTCTGGCAGATAGTTTGGTTTAGTGGTTTGTATGTGTGTGTGTGTGTGTGTGTGTGTGTGTGTATATATATTCAATTAAAGGTGACATGAAATTTAAGAGGTATGTTCTATTCATATAGTTCACATGTATATTGAACTTTGTAGGGCTAAAAGGTTATTGCATATGCTATTGGACAAAGCAAGCTAACATATTTGCCCCCATAACAGATACAGAATCTTAACATAATTGAAGGAAGGTAGGAAATATAGTTCAGGACTAATATATAGAAACATAGAAGTCTGACGGCAGCAGAAAAAGACCTCCTGGTCCATCTAGTCTGCCCTTATACTATTTTCTGTATTTTATCTTAGGATGGATATGTATTTATCCAAGGCATGTTTAAATTCAGTTACTGTGGATTTATCTACCATGTCTGCTGGAAGTTTGTTCCAAGGATCTTTCAGTAGAAAATAATATTTTCTTATGTTGCTTTTGATCTTTCCCCCAACTAACTTCAGAGTGTGTCCCCTTGTTCTTGTGTTCACTTTCCTATTAAAAACACTTCCCTCCTGGACCTTATTTAACCCTTTAATATATTTAAATGTTTCGATCATGTCCCCCCTTTTCCTTCTGTCCTCCAGACTATACAGATTTGTAATTAATTGTATTATTGCTATGTTGTGAGCCACCCCAAGTATTCGGAGAGGGGCGGCATACAAATCTAATAAATTATTATTATTATTATTATTATTATTATTATTATTATTATTATTCCCCCACCCCTGAGGTGCAAGCAGAAGGCATGGGTGGAAGCGGCACTGGCAGCATTTATGCTTCTGGCAGCACCGTTCGCCTAGCAACCCAGCCTGAGATGGGGGGTGGGCCACCCAGGAAGAAGAGCGCGGAAAACGCGAAGCAAATTGTCAACCCAGCGAATGACACTGGTGAGTTTGTAAGTCGAGGAGTTAACAGTTCACTTGAACTGTTCAAGCCACTCCCACCTGGTTACATGGCTGGCAAGCCACTCCTACCCAGTCACATGACCATTAAGCCACACCCACAAAATAAGCCACACCCACCGTGTGATAGTAAAAATTTTGGCTGCCCATTACTGCATACATGCATGCATGAATACATACATACACACATACATACATACATACTTCGATTTAATGCTGCCCAATCCTGAAGGACTCAGGATGGCTTACAACAATATAAAATACAAAACAATAAAAAGAAGTCAAATGTACAATCTAAAGCAATAAATCCCTAATTAAAACCCATAGTTAAACTATCTAGTCAGCATGCATAGGTACCATTTATATAATTTGGCCATGATAGTTGTTAATTCATGGCCCCCAGGCCTGCCGGCAAAGCCAGATTTTCATGGCCTTATGGAAGGCCAGTAGGATGGGAGCAGTACAGACATTGGGAGGGGGTGAGGTGGGGGTGGGAGTTGATTCCCTGGAACTGGGGCAGCAACAGAGAAGGCCCCGTGGCCCCGCCAACCTGCATTGCTTAATCGACGGGACCCGAAGAAGGCCAACTCTGTGTGCTTTTATTGGTCTCTGGGAGGTATGCGGCAAGAGATGACCCTGTAATCACTCTATTGTATTGGCTGTCTAATTTAGTAGTCACAAGGTATGTTATGCACATTCATATTTGGTAAAACATCTGAAGAGGTTTCTGGAAAACAAAATGGATCAGTAGTTTGTTTGTTTGTTTGTTTGTTCGTTCATTCATTCATTCATTCATTCATTCATTCATTCATTTATTAGATTTGTATGCTGCCCCTCTCCGTAGACTCGACATTGCAACTGAATGAGCAGCTGAAGGGATATTTTAAGCGGTTGTGTTTTACCCTACAGAGCAATATTTATTTACTATTATTTATTTGCTATGTCAAGCATGTATGAGAAAACAATAGGAAGTATGAACGTAACGTATAAACATATAAGTATAAACATGGATATGAACACAGGAAATGAGTAGGAATAATGGCAACAGTAGAACAGGGACCATAGGCATGCTGGTGCGTTTATGCGCACCCCTTACAGACCTCTGAGGAATGGGGTAAGGTCCATGGTAGACAGTTTAAGGTTAAAAATGTTGGTCCTTGAGAATAACCATGTTGGTCCTTGAGGATAACCATGTAACCATGGAGTTTGGCAGTATATTCCAGGCATTGGCCACCCTGTTGCTGAAGTCATTCTTGTCCCATAAACACTTTGCAGATGGCTTAGAGTTGGGGTGTCAAACTGCCAACCTGGAGTCTGAATATATTATGTGCTCGCCCCCTTCCACCCCAATTTTAATGAAAGGGGGAAATGTCACAATACGTCATGTGACAACAATGTGACGATGTATGTTTGGTTTAAGATTTTTGGATTTGGATTTCCCCCCCAGATTTTTTTACCCCCCTTGGTTGGCTAATGTCTCAGAAGGACAAATCACAATTCAAAATGTTCCAATCAGACTTTAGTATTGAACTAGCGTGATCAATGGCAACAACGTAAATTTCTTGCATCTGAGTAGGAAAAATCAAATGCATAAATATAGAAATGGAATGTAAAAAGGAGTACTAATGGACCATGTGTTAAAATGTAAGTAAGCGGTATGATACGGCAGCTAAATACTCCTATGCAAATGGGTGTTACATTCATAAATTCATTATATCCAGCTTATAGCTGGTGGCCAGTCCCACTGCACAGGTTACATTTTACTTGGGATTACTCTCTGTAATACTGGACGTGACACTTTAGAACCAGACATAAACTGGAGCAAGTTTGCACAGAAATGGAAAGAAAAGACGATACCGAAAGATACGGAGGTATTCAAAAAAATTATAGAATGTGCAGAATTAGACATGATGACTAAACGTTTGAATAACCAAACCGAAACAGAATTTTATAAAATATGGGATAAAGTATATGATTGGTGGAATTTTAAAAATAGTATTAAAAATTAAATATACAAGAATAAATGACTATTTGAAGAATTATAAGATAGAATGAAATAGTTTATATTATAACTAACTTAGAAGTGTTTATTTTCTCTTTTCTCTGTATTACTAATAATTTGTTTATTTCTCTTTTTATATATATATATATACATATACAAGTATATAATTTTTTAAAATACAAAGAAATTTAATTAACAAGTTTAATATTAAAAATATAGAATTAAATTCAACAAGAATGTAATTCACAAGTGTGGTACTTCTGCATAGATCTGGTAACAGAGTTTTTTATATTCTGTATTAGTTAGACTTCTACGACAAGCGGAGCAATGGCAGCTCCTTAAATGTTTAATGTTGTATGTCTTTGTTTGTCCTTTTTTGAAAATAATAAAAAATATTTTAAAAAAAGAAAAGAAACTGGAGCAAGTTTGGAAGAGAAACAACCATGATGACCAAATACTGTATATGAAAATCAAGTTCCACGAAGAATGATCATACAGGAGATCTGTATGTTTTAGCTTGGTAAAGGATGGAAAAATAATCCTGATTTAAAGCAGTTTGAAGATCAATGGACTTCAGAATTCTGTAGCCAGGATGGAGCTGATCAATATTTGAAACTGAAAAGAGCAGGCTCAATATTATGGGGAATTCTGGAGAATAGCTTATTAACAACACCTGCATTTCCCTTTCTGGAGATTTGGGGGTTGGATAGCCACTTCTCATTGGATCAATTAGATGACCTATTAAACTGCATCCAATTATAGTCATATAGTTGTCTTAACCATGGTTTGATGCATAATGACAGTACAGTATTACTAATTATAAAAATTGGCTTCATACAGGGCTCCTCAAACTTGGCAACTTGAAGACTTGTGGACTACAACTCCCAGAATCCTCCAGCCAACTATGCTGGCTGGAGAATTCTGAGAGTTGAAGTCCACAAGTCTTAAAGTTGCCAAGTTTGAAGACTTCTGTTCTAGACCATTGGTTTGGGTTTAGCATCGGACCAGATTACTTACAAGACCGCCTTCTGCCGCATGAATCCCAGCGACCGGTTAGGTCCCACAGAGTTGGCTTTCTCCGGGTCCTGTCAGCCAGACAATGTCGTCTGGCGGGGCCTAGGGGAAGAGCTTTCTCTGTGGCGGCCCCAGCCCTCTGGAATCAGCTTCCCCTGGAGGTTTGTACTGCCCCCCAGCCTCCTCGCCTTTGGTAAGAGTCTTAATACTCATTTATGTCACCAGGTATGGGGCAATTAGATCAAGCCCCCCCTTTAATAAATGAAATGTGTGGTTTGAATGAATTGGTTGATTGATTTTACTGTATTGGGTTTTTAGTTTGTAATTTTAATCGATTAGATTTGTTTATATTGTATCCTGTGAGACACCCCGAGTCTTCAGAGAAGGGTGGCATACAAATATTATTATTATTATTATTATTATTATTATTATTATTATTATTATTATTATTATTATTATTATATATGCCAATAATAATAATAATAATAATAATAATAATAATAATAATAATAATAATAATAAATGTTTCTTTATCTTGGCAATTTTTCAGGTGTGTATACATCAACTCCCATCCAGAATTCGGAGCTGAGGTCCTCACCTTTTAAAAGTTGCCAAGGTTGATAAACACTGTTTAATATTACATGAAACCAGGTGAACTATGGTTTATTAACTGGTGGTTGTTAAACGTTATGTTTTAGGAATTAAGAGTGTAGTAGAAATCTAATCAATCGAGGTTTTGCCAAATGATGTTTAAGCAAATTTTGGATTAGTGCATCCTATGAAAAAGAGGAAGAGTCCATTGGAGTTAGGCAGCTTATACCTTCAAATAGTTGCTAAACGTTGTATTGAAAAATAACTTCCCAATGGCGCAAGGGATACTGTCCACCAGCCTATGGCGTTCACAGAGAAAACTGCCTCTGATCATAGATTTCTTACATAATAATGCCGAAACTGAACTAGCCATCGTAGGGCGCGCGAGCCACTCGGCAAAAAGACGAAATGTTGTTTGGTTGAACGTTTCTCAACCTTTGGCCGACCCGTGGCTCGCGATTCCGCGAACCCCCGACTCTGGTTGCCAGCTCGACGCGCATCTCAAGCTACCTTAAACGGGTGGAGTTTGGGGGGGAGAGAAAGGAGGAGGAGGAGGAGGAAGAGCGAGAAAGGTCTGGCAAGAATGCGAGAAAGCCTATTCGCGCCTGTTAGGCCGTCCCAGGGGGTTGTCTTGGCTTTTTCAATAGAGTGTTTATTTCTTAATTGATCTGCTGTTTCGTTTTAGCGCTTGCATGGAGCTCACGCTGGGGCCGTAATTATTGCCGTCGCGGGAATTGGCGTTCGGCTGCGGAGCCGAGAGGGTGGCGGGGAGGGCAGGTGAAGTGGAGGTGAGGCTGCCTTTCTTTGACTGCTGGGCGGGTTTCGCGCGCGCCGGCGTGAATCTCGGGGAAAGGAAGCGGGGAAGAAATGGGGGGGGGGGGGACGGGGACTTTTCGGTTAATCTGGAACTACTTGGCGCCAATTTCTCTTCTTGGCGCTTACTTTCTGTCAGGCCGATTTTGGTTCTTCAAGCGGGTTTGGTTGTAAGGCTGCCTGCTAGTAGTACCGTACAAAGACTGAGGACCCGGATTGTGGGGACAATATGCTGGTTCTGTTAAAAAGTGCTATTGCTAACATGTTGTAAGCCGCCCTGAGTCTAAGGAGAAGGGCAGCATAACAATCGAATGAATGAATGAATGAATGAATGAATGAATGAATAAATAAATAAATAAATAGACGCATTTCCACTCAACTTTAGAGAATAGAATTCTTTATTGGCCAAGGGTGATTGGACACACAAGGGATTTGTCTTGGTGCATAAGCTCTACATGTATATAAAAGATACATTTGTCGAGAATCATGAGGTACAAGACTTATTGTCATAGGGATCAAATAAGCAACCAGCAAACAATATTAATATAAACCATTAACTTTTGTTAAGGCATTAATACATTACATTTTAATCTTATTTTATTCAGCATATTTACATTTCCCTTCCCTTCATTTTATTTCATTTCATTTGTTTTTTAAGAATGACCAAGAAAGAGTAGAGCTTCATGCATGAGTGCAAATGCCCCCTGATCAAGCCCCTTGTGTGACTGGAAATTTGTGCATGAGTGCAAAATTGCCTGCCACTCACGAATGGAGCTTCATGTGCCAGTGCTAGTGCAAGTACCCTGCAATTCATACATACGCAAGCTGGGGTGAGCGCCAAGCTGGAATGGTTGGGGGCCACTGGTTTAAAACATGTCAGAGTGGAATAAAGAAATAGAAGTTGCTGTATTGCTTAGACCAGTGTTTCTCAACCTTGGCAACTTGAAGATATCTGGACTTCAACTCCCAGAATTCCCCAGCCAGCATTTGCTGGCTGGGGAATTCTGGGAGTTGAAGTCCAAATATCTTCAAGTTGCCATGGTTGGGAAACACTGGCTTAGACCAGTCCAACTCCATTAACTTCCAGAATTCCCCAGCCAGTTGAGGTCCACAGGTCTTAAAAGTTTCCAAGATTGGATACCCCCTCTGTCGAGCCAATAGAGAAATATTTTAACTTCTACATTTCCATATTGCCATTTCACCCAAAATGTTTATTTATTTATTATTTGGATTTCTATGCTGCCCTTCTCCATAGATTCAGTGTTGAACCAGGTTGCATTTACTGTCTATGAGCATATTGCCTATAGATTTAGACTTTATTTTTTATTTTTTTATTTATTATTAAAACATAGACCATTGAAAACAAACACAAAAGCATACTTACATTCCCATTTAGAAACATAGAAACATAGAAGACTGACGGCAGAAAAAGACCTAATGGTCCATCTAGTCTGCCCTTTTACTATTTCCTGTATTTTATCTTGCAATGGATATATGTTTATCCCAGGCATGTTTAAATTCAGTTACTGTGGATTTCCCAACCACGTCTGCTGGAAGTTTGTTCCAAGGATCTACTACTCTTTCAGTAAAATAATATTTTCTCAAGTTGCCTTTGATCTTTCCCCCAACTAACTTCAGATTGTGTCCCCTTGTTCTTGTGTTCACTTTCCTGTTAAAAACACTTCTCTCCTGAACCCTATTTAACCCTTTAACATATTTAAATGTTTCGATCATGTCCCCCCTTTTCCTTCTGTCTTCCAGACTATACAGATTGAGTTCATTCAGTCTTTCCTGATACGTTTTATACTTAAGACCTTCCACCATTCTTGTAGCCCGTCTTTGGACCCGTTCAATTTTGTCAATATCTTTTTGTAGGTGAGGTCTCCAGAACTGAACACAGTATTCCAAATGTGGTCTCACCAGCGCTCTATATAAGGGGATCACAATCTCCCTCTTCCTGCTTGCAATCAGAAGTTCAATTGTAGATATGTACATTTTTGATTAATTTTGTTAACATTTGTTAACATTTATGCTTTCACATTTTTTATTTAAACTTCAGATAAAGTTGCTTTTATCTGTTATTAAACTTTTAGGCTACATTTCTATTTAAATTGCTTTCTTTAATTTTGCTTCCTTTTAACCTATTTGTCCCATGTCCTATAATAATCTGAATCCTATTGCCACTCTAATTTCCTTGTCGGCATGTGCATTTCTGCACAATCTATCATTTTTTAAATTATAGATTTAGACTTTGATTGGATAAATGTGATGAAATATGGGGTTTGTTTATGCAAAGTGCAGCAGGTTAAAAGGTTATATAAATTGCGGTTAAAATGAATGGTTGTAAGTCATGGATTGCCTATTTATCTGCTTTATACTAGGTCTTCCTCCTACTCCTGATTTGTACCCTAATATTGTTCCAGAGTGGCAAACATAAAACTGCAGTCTAAGTTTTACTCTAATCTGAGAATTGTGCTCTGAGACACAGAGACAGTCCAACAGTCACATTTAAAGCTGGTTCTCCTTGATCCTTGGCTGCTTTCTTATCTACTGTCTCAGTCTACTTTCCTTGAACTGGGTTGGAAACCAGCTGTCTGTTATCATTGTTAAATTATATCTATTTTTCCCACTTTTTCTTTTTAAAGCACTTTCTCTGTGTGTTTTTTATTTGACTTTCTCTCTCTCTCTCTCTCTCTCTCTTTCTTTCATCATTATTTTTTTTAAAAATATTTTCATAAGCACCCAATCCCAAAACTTACAAGAAATGCATCAATAAGATGCATTTAGAATCAGTTAGAATTAGTACTAGAAGGGTATTGGATTCGAAGAGCTCTTTATAAACCCCTGGGAATCAAAGAACTCCCAATCAGCTCCCAATAAATTAATGTATCATGTAGGCCTGCTGTGGAGAAAATTAGAATTAATTGCCAATGTTAAATTTCCAAGGATCAACACTAAAACCTTTATCTGTGGCTGAGGTTGCAGAAATGTGCCCCATTGATTATTTTAAGGGGTGTGTGATAGACTTTACTATAATTAACTTGAGTCAATGCCATCAAATAGGTGAGGTTTATTTATTTATTTATTTAGTGCAGGGGGGGGGGTGTCCAGCTTGATTTCATTGAAGGCCACATTAGGGTTGTATTTGAGCTTGGGGTGAGGTGGGGTCGGGGTGGGGGCTGTAGCCAGGGGGTTGCATGGCCAGCTCAATGTCCATCTTCAACTGCAACAGCTTCCTGTAGCCCTCTGCCAGCAAAAATGGAGCTTGGAAGGGCTACGTGCAGACTCAAGCCAGTCTTTTGCAGCCCCATGGACCCAATCTAAACATCTGGCTCTTGGGCCTTGATTTTGACTCCCCTGATTTAACGTATCATACATGGGCTTACAATATATATTAACATTACTTCTAATTTTTTAAAAAAAATGAATATTCATTCATTCATTCATTCAGATACCAGTATTTGGCCTTCTAAGTAGGGTATAGTTTATATGGGGAAAAAATCAGATAATGGATCATTACATGTCCCCTGCTTATAGCTGGTCACAATTTGATCTACAGTTTCACATGGGACTTTGAAGTCACACTGAGGGGAAGATACCGTGCCCCATTTATATAGCAAATCCCAGAAGACTCCATGTGAGCTGCGAATCTTACTCAGGATTGTCCATTGCTGAGGTGTTAGATCAGAACCTGGCACATTTTCTGTGTGGTTATTTTATATATATTCCTATGCCTGGATATTCAGCAACCCATTTGGCTTTCCATTGGGAATAAATGTTAAAGGTGTTGAGCAGATGTTTTGCAAATGTCAGTGGGGCTTTCCAGGATTTGAGTCTTCTGGCTGATAAAAGAGGAAGATTTGAGTGCACTGTTGGAGTGAGTTTCTATAGAAAAAAATTTCTATATTCTCTCAATAGTGCATCTTACCTTCGTAAATATGGCAGTGATATATGGCTCAGAACCAGAATCCAACAAGTCAGAGTGGTTTAATATAACTACTTATAAGCCTTATGATATTGATGAGTTTGGTTCAAATACATGTCAGTGAAAGTAGGTGACATAATATTTCTCCATTCCATTTCCTTTCCTATAGTTCCCTATCTCTTATTCTGCAGAAAGTTGGACCGTATCTCCCAGATTTCCACTCAGCATTCTTTACACAACACCTCCATCTATGATTTTGCTATGCAAAAGTGAACTTCACGATGTCTCAAAGATGCCCTATTTCAAGAAATCACTGGACTTTCTGGTTGTTATTTGAAGACCTTTCACGTCCCATCTAAGAAACTTCTTCAAGATTTGTTTTGGCTGAGTGATGTGGAAAAGGAAACTTTTTAAATCATAAAATGAAGCATACTTACTGACAAATGATCTGTGAGTCAGTTTGTAGAAGAGTTTGTTTTTAACTTAGCTGCTCAAGAGATGGATGAAATAACAGGATTGAAATGCAAGCAAGAGAGGAAATATATTTTAAACCTTAATATTTGGAGTTTTTTCAAACTCTAGGACCAAGACTGTCTTTAGAGCTTTTTTCCAGGGTCTAACTGTGAATAGAAATAGAAATATACATACGATAGAATAGGATAGAATAGAATAGAATAGAATAGATTTTTTAATTGGATAAGTGTGATTGGACAAGGAATTTATCTTTAGTGCATATGCTCTCAGTGTACATAAAAGAAAAAAATAAGTTTGTCAAGAATCATATGGTATAACACTTAAGGATAAACAATGAAATCATATTAGAAAAAAAAGAGGAAAAATAAAGGATGAAAATGATTTATACTAGCAGCCTAGCAGGGTGAAATGGTTAAATTCTTCCCTCTGTCTGATGTTTGCTCTTGTCCTCTGCCAACTTCCTGATATCTGAGCATATAAATGACATATATATTTTTAATTAAGATAATGTTCACTTGGCACTCAATACTTCTAGGCAAGATTATAGGCTATTTTGTTAAAAATTAACAATCTAATTTATTAATTACTAAATAAAAATATATTACGGCCATTCCAGGGCAATTTTTAAAAAATCTGAAATGCACCTTTTAAAACATGTTCATTTAGTTCATTGCATTCGTTTTCTGGAACACTTGGGATGGCAAAATTATAACTTTCTCCAGGGCAGTCTAACTTAGGCTTCTGATTTTGGGAGGCATTTAAAAAAACAGTTGCAATGAAGGATAACAAGAATGATCAGGAGGGCATAGAAAACCAGAAAAAGAAGTATTTAAAATAGATTAGCGTTGGGAAAAAATAACAGATGCTGAAATATGCTAACTGAAGGTATATCATGCAGAAAAAACATTTCTGTATTGGAAGAAAGGGTACGGGATAGCAGTTTTCAGATACCAAACTGTAGTTGAAAGTTGAGATGGGGATTCTAATAGCAAGAAGATTTATGCTTATTACCAATTATTTCTGGCAATGGTAAACTCCCGTTAGATGTGACTAGGTAGTCCTTTATTAAAGATGGTTTAATGTGAATTCTTGCACCAAGAATATGGCTTAACTCGATCGTCAAATTGGTTTTGTCCCACTGAACTTCTTTCATTTGAATTTGATGCCCTCCAAATAGGTGGGGCTGCAATACGTATCCTGGAATTGGTAAGGACAGGGAAAACTGTTGTAGGTATTATAAAAAGTCCCAAAGGTGTTTTTTCAAAATGCAACTGGACTTTCTGCTTTTTTTTTTCTTTTGAAGACTTTTCACTTCTCATCTAAGAAGCTTTTTCAGCTCTGACCGAATAGTGGGGAATGGAAGGATTCTTATCTCCTGAAAAAGCACCTTTGAGAAAACCACGACTTGGATGACTGGGAATCTCTACAGACCTCCACTCAGAAGGAATGATAAGCAGAGAAAGCAGGTGAAAGTATGCCAGTTTATCAAACTATCGATTGATTAGACAGAGCCCAGTCTAGTTGTGTCCTAATGGAAACTATTTTTCTATTTGCACTCTTGGGAAAGCAAACCTTGTCAAGCATTTGCCCAGAACAAACTATTTCTTAAGAAATCATTAATGTTCAATGTAGCCAGAAAATCATATGAAATGTAATCCAGCCAAGCACGTATTTTGAATGCTGTTCATTTTCTCTCTTTAATAGCTATCAGATTCATAATCCTGGTTGCTTAAAGCAGTTAAAGTGGTAACCGATGAGTGACTGTTGACCTTGTTTTATAGACAGAAAAATATAGACTAAAGATCCGAAATTCTGCTCATTTAACTTGGGAATTAAATTAATTAAAATTAAAGGATCTTATTTCTGGATAATTATGCTGTGAAGCATTTCTTTACTCCTGTCTCTATCTGTAGTGTAGAGGAAAATTTCTAGCTAATCTACACAGCAGTAAACGCTTTAATTAAATCTGTTTTATAGCTGGACACATATTAAAATAATAGTTGTGTTACTACTCAGAAGCCACTTCCCAGCCATTGTGCTCTTCCTTTTAGTTTATTCTTCTACTAATAAATTCAATAAATCCATTGATCCAGGGGGCTAGGAATTCTTGGTGCTAAAAACCAATATCAGATTGCAGAAGGTTGGAGTTAATGTTGAGATTAGCCTAGAATCAAAACAAATATTACAACTTCCCATTGGTTTGGCAGAAAACAATTTGAAAATTAAACAAATACAGATGTAAATCAGAAAAGATATTTGAGCCTAATGTATTATGTGTTCTACTTTAATTGGAATTTCAAACTGTTTTATAGGTATGGATTTTTATCTTTCTCATGGTCGCCATGTAATTTACATTCTTCTTCTTTGACTTTTTTAACATAGCAAAACATGTCCTTTGTCTTCCTTTTGGATTACTAGCTAATTATTTAATCACCCCTAATGCTGACAGTTACCTGACTATAGCTAGACTTATAGTTTCTAACCTGTTAAATAATAAGACATAAATTGGTGGGAAAGGACAGCTTCTGCCCTGTAATTGGTCCCTGGAGTTAATCACAATAGAATCCTTACTGTAGGACATCCTATGGAATAAAAGAAGCCTCTTGTATTTGCAGCCTGGAGGACAAAGGGAGGCTGATAGCTTATGCAAATAACAGATAATTCTTGCAAATGAAAAGGTAACTGGCTGAAAAGCATTGAAAGTAGAGGAAATACCGTATTAACAAGAGCTAAAAGGAAGAGCTAAACTTTCACACCCCGTTTTGATATACTGAAAGGGTATGTGCCTGTATATATGTGAAAAATGCCAAAATGAAAGCCCAGGTTATCATTTCAGATTTTTTATCCACTTCTGATTTTTAAATTAGATAGTGCTTTGAGAATGATGAAATTTTGATTATGAATGTAGCTTTTAATGCAAAGAGTCAGTTTGTTTAAGACACCAGGCTAGAAACTGGAGGACTATGAATTCTAGTCCTGACCTATGCACAAAATCAGTGGGTGACCTTTGCACCAGTCACTTTCTCTCAACACTAGTAAGGAGCAAATGGTAAATCACTTCTGAGGAATCTTGCAGGAATTTGTCAAGTAATCTTCAAGAATCAAGTTTTGGTTTCATGGTTTTGATTTGATAGTGTGTCAGCTAAAATGCAGAATAAAGTTCAATTTCTATTCTACAATTTGAATATATGAAGCTATTAGATGGGAGATGGGCTGGTAGCTAGTATCTTTCCATCCTTCCACTCTGTCTATATAGAAATTAAACCTGTAAATCTAATTTTATTGAAGAATAGTCTTAGTTTTCCAACATCAGAGGATTATCAGAAATGCAGAAAATGGCAGCGCCGGACTTACCCGGCGGCAGGCTTTGCTGGAGGGACCGGGAGACACGGTCCCTCATGGCGGCCGCCATTTTGGATCCCGGGCGAAGTCTCGCGATGCGAGACTTCGCTCGGGAGGTCAGGCCTAATTGGCCAGGCTCCTGATTGGTCCGGGCGGGGCCTGCTTGCCCTATATAAGGGCGAGCAGGCCCGGGGCTCTCCCTTTTCGCCCGGACTGCAGAGGCCACGAGCAGACACCCGCCCGCCCTCCCTATTTTTCAGTGTGCTTAGGGGTCGCCCTTAGGGGGCCGAATGGGAATTTTTGGCAGTTCTGCCTCTTAGCCGAGCTGTTTTTTTCGCCCATTCCACACTGCGGAGGTGGATGTGCCGTTAGGGGGTGTTTGCATTTATTAGGTTAATTGGCTTACCTTTGGTCATTTGGGTAGGCAGGTTAGGGGCGGAAAACTGGGGTGGTTTAGCAACCGCGCGTTCTCCCTTGGGCATCTTTGGGGATGATTGACAGGTTCTCCGCAAGCTCATGGAGGGAGTTTCTGCCTGAGCAGCTGGGGGGAACCTGTCTTTGGGTCCTGCACCTTTAATTCCCGGATTCGGGTTAGCCGGTGGGACCCCCCTCATGCACAGCATGGCAGGGTCGCAGGTGATGGTCTGGCCCCTCACCTGGACTTGCATCGAGATACGCCCATGAGTTGCCCAGGAATGTTTTTGGCATAACGTCATTTCCGCCCCGGAAGTATTTGTTTGACCCTGCAGGTCCATTTCCGGGTCATAGTTGATTATGCTAATTTATGCAAATTATTGAATAAATTATGCAAATTTATGTTAATAAAAATGACCCAATTTAAATCCAGCTCTTGTGTCCGTGTCGTTACTCCGTCTCTCCAGCAAAACAATTGCTGCCAACCTGCCTTCTATTGAGGACCTGTATAGTGCACGAATAAAAAAGAGGGCGGTGAAAATATTTACTGACCCCTCACATTCTGGACACAAATTATTTCAACTCCTACCTTCAAAACGTCGAGACAGAGCACTGCACACCAAGACAACTAGACACAGAAACAGTTTTTTCCCAAATGCCATCATTCTATTAAATAAATAATTCCCTCAACACTGTCAAACTTTTTACTAAGGCTGTACTTTTATTTCTACCAGTTTTTCTCATCATTCCTATCACTCATTTCCTCTCACTTAGGACTGTATGACTGTAACTTCTTGCTTGTATCCTAAGATTTTTATTAATATTGATTGTTTCCCTACTGCTTATTTGACCCCTATGATAATCATTAAGTGTTGAACCACATGATTCTTGACAAATGTATCTTTTTCTTCTGTATACACTGAGAGCATATGCACCAAGAACAATTCCTTGTGTGTCCACTCACACTTGGCCAATAAAGAATTCTATTCTATCTGGTTTAATTTTTATTGGTTTATCAGGTCTTGGTCAAATATGTATGAACTACATGGTATAGATCTCTGTCTAGATTGGGAAGGCTCTTTTAACAAGCTGGTAAGTTGACACTAAGAACTGTGAAGTTTTATTTATTTTTTATTTGTTTTATTTGTTTGTATATATATCATATATGGTATACAAAGATATTTATTTATTATTATTATTTAGATTTGTATGCCGCCCCTCTCCGCAGACTTGGGGCGGCTCACAACAAAGTGAAACAATTTACAACAAATCTAAATTACAGTTTAAAAATATTTAAAAAAACCCCATTTTCTAAACAAACATATATACAGACATACCATTCATAAATTGTATATGCCCGGGGGAGATGTCTCAGTTCCCCCATGCCTGACAACAAAGGTGGGTCTTAAGGAGCTTACGAAAGGCAAGGAGAATAGGGGCAGTTCTAATCTCCGGGGGGAGTTAGTTCCAGAGGGTCGGGGCTGCCACAGAGAAGGCTCTTCCCCTGGGGCCCGCCAACTGACATTGTTTAGTTGATGGGACCCGGAGAAGGCCCACCCTGTGGGACCTAATCAGTCGCTGGGATTCGTGTGGCAGCAGGCGATCTCGGAGGTATTCTGGTCCAGTGCCATGAAGGGCTTTAAAGGTAATAACCAACACTTTGAATTGTGACCGGAAATTGATCGGCAACAAATGCAGGCTGCAGAGTGTTGGTGAAACATGGGCATACCTAGGTAAGCCCATGACTGCTCTCGCAGCTGCATTCTGCACGATCTGAAGTTTCCGAACACTTTTCAAAGGTAGCCCCATGTAGAGAGCACTACAGTAGTCGAACCTCGAGGTGATGAGCAGTGTTCCCTCTAATTTTTTTTCGGGGTGGGCGGAAAAGTATAGTGTCTGAGCGGCAGTCCCTTTGGGACTGGGCGGCATATAAGAATAAATAAATAAATAAATAAATTTTTTTAAAAACCCAAATAAAGTAAGTGTGGGTGTGCGCTATCACACATGAGCGAGTTCTTGCATCCATAATTCTATCCTTTCTATGTCTCCCTCTTTCCTCCCTCCCTCTTTCCTTTCTATCTCTCCCTCCCTTTCCTCCATCCCTCTTTCCTTTCTATCTCTCCCTCCCTTTCCTCCCTCCCTCTTTCCTTTCTATCTCTCCCTCCCTCTTTCCTTTCTATCTCTCCCTCCCTTTCCTCCCTCTTTCCTTTCTATCTCTCCCTCCCTCTTTCCACCCTCCCTCTTTCCTTTGTATCTCTCCCTGCCTCTTTCCTCCCTCCCTCTTTTCTTTCTATCTCTCCCTCCTTCTTTCCTTTCTCTCTCTTTCCTTTCTATCTCTCCCTCCCTCCCTCTTTCCTTTCTATCTCTCCCTCCCTCCCTCTTTCCTTTCTATCTCTTCCTCCCTCTTTCCTTTCTATCTTTCCCCGCCTTTCTCCAAGCCCTTCCTTTTCCCTCCCCCTATCCTACTATCCCCCTCTCCCTCCTTTCTATCTCTCCCTCCCCCTTTCTCTCTGTCTCCCTTCATCTTTCTTTCCCCCTCTCTCTCCATCCCTCTTCCTTTCTCTCTTCCTTCCTTCCTTTTTTGCTCTTTCTCCCTCCCTCCTTCCCTCTGTCTTTCCCTCCTTCCCCCCTCTTTCTCTCTCCACCCTCTTCCTACCTGTTTAACGGTGGCCGGCTACGTCTTGATGTGGGCTGCCACCATCTTGTACTGGGATTGAGTGGCAGAGGGGACCCGGTGGTGGCGGGGAAGCCCCTGGCGCGGCGGCGGGAGACAAAGCGAAGCTTGTGCTTCGGGCACACTGGGGCAGAGTGGGCCGAGGCCGGGCCTGTCACCCCCGGGGGCAGGAGGCAGCCCCAGCGTGGCAGCGGGGGAGGAGAAGGCAAAGCCGGCTGCCTGGGTAAATGACGCATTTGAAAGCGCGCCCAGGGAAGTCTTTTACTGGGATTGGGTGGCGGAGGGGACCCACCGGCGGATAGACCCCAGCGCGGCGGCGGGAGAGGAAGCAAAGCTTGTGCTTCGGCTACACCAGGGCGCGCTTTTCCTGCACCTCTTTCCTGGGCAGGGGGGGGAGACGGCCACCTTCTCGCCCCCCCCCCCCGCCCAGGAAAGCAGCGAATTTGAAAAACACGCTGCTTTCCCGGAATGTCCGTCCATGTGGGGTTGGGCCGAATCCGCCGGCCATGCCGGCAGCCTGGTGTCTGTCCATGCGGGGGGGGGGGGGGGCAAACCCATCGGCCACACCGCCAGCTCGATGAGAAAGAGGGAATGAAGGAGGGAGAGAAAGAAAGAGAGCCCCCCCCCGCACGGACAGACATCAGGCTGGCGGTGTGGCTGGCGGATTCATCCCCCCCGCACAGACGGACATCAGGCTAGCTGCGTGGCTGGCGGATTCGGGGCCCTCCCGCATGGACGGACATCAGGCTGGCGGTGTGGCTGGCGGATTCATCCCCCCCGCACAGACGGACATCAGGCTAGCTGCGTGGCTGGCGGATTCATCCCCCCCCCGCACAGACGGACATCAGGCTAGCTGCGTGGCTGGCGGATTCATCCCCCCCCCCGCACAGACGGACATCAGGCTAGCTGCGTGGCTGGCGGATTCATCCCCCCCGCACAGACGGACATCAGGCTAGCTGCGTGGCTGGCGGATTCGGGGCCCTCCCGCATGGACGGACATCCGGCTGGCGGTGTGGCTGGCGGATTCATCCCCCCCGCACAGACGGACATCAGGCTAGCGGCGTGGCTGGCGGATTCGCCCCCCCCCCCCCGCATGGACGGACATCAGGCTGGCGGATTCGCCCCCCACACACACACGGATGGACATCGGGCTGGCGGGCAGCCAGCTTTGCTGACCAGCATGCCTTCCCCTTGGCTCTGTCTCCCGCCGCTGCTGCGCAGCTCACCTCAGAAGCCTTGACACTTTGCTGGCCTGCACGATGCGGTGGCGGGAGACAAAGCGAAGCTTGTGCTTCAGGCACACTGGGGCAGAGTGGGCCGAGGCCGGGCCTGTCACCCCCGGGGGCAGGAGGCAGCCCCAGCATGGCAGCGGGGGAGGAGAAGGCGAAGCCGGCTGCCCGGGTAAATGACGCGTTTGAAAGCATGCCCAAGGAAGTCTTTTACTGGGATTGGGTGGCAGAGGGGACCCACCGGCGGGCAGCCCCCAGCGCGGCGGCGGGAGAGGAAGCAAAGCTTGTGCTTTGGCTACATCAGGGCGCGCTTTTCCTGCACCTCTTTCCTGGGCAGGGGGGGAGGCGGCCACCTTCTTGCCCCCCCCCCCTGCCCAGGAAAGCAGCGAATTTGAAAAGCGCGCTGCTTTCCCGGAATGTCCGTCCGTGTGGGGTTGGGGCGAATCCGCCGGCCATGCCCGCAGCCTGATGTCCGTCCGTGCGGGGGGGGTGAATCCATCTGCCAAACCGCCAGCTCGATGAGAAAGAGGGAATGAAGGAGGGAGAGAAAGAAAGAGAGCCCCCCCACACGGACGGATATCAGGCTGGTGGTGTGGCTGGCGGATTCATCTCCCCCGCACGGACGGATATCAGGCTGGCAGCATGGCTGGTGGATTCGCCCCCCCCACACACACATGGACGGGCATCAGGCTGGTGGGCAGCCAGCTTTGCTGACCGGCATGCCCTCCCCTTGGCTCTGCCTCCCGCTGCCGCCACGCAGCTCACCTCAGAAGCCTTGACGCTTTGCTGGCCTGCACGGCGCGGGGGAGGAGGCGGAGTAGGCCGATTCCGGGCCCGTCGCCCCCGATTCCAGGGGGCAGCTCCCAGCACAGCGGCTGGGGAGGAAGCCAACGCCTCCTCCGACGCCGAGGGGAAGCGGAAGGGCGTGGGAGGAGATGGGCGCGGCTGACGGCAGAGCCCAGGAAGCCGGGGTTTTCTCTCCCACCAACAGCTTGGGAGGGGCGGATCAGCTGTCTGTCGGGGAGAAACCCGCTCCGCGCCAGCTTGGAAAACTCTGGGCTGTCGTTAAAATTTGCCTGCGCTATAGCGCGCTGCGCAGCTTACAGGGAACTATGGTGATGAGGGCATGAGTGACTGTGAGCAGTGAGTCCCGGTCCAAATAGGGCCGCAACTGGTGCACCAGGCGAACCTGGGCAAACGCCCCCCTCGCCACAGCTGAAAGATGGTTCTCTAATGTGAGCTGTGGATCGAGGAGGACGCCCAAGTTGTTTATATGCAAAAAGATAAACATTAGGACAGGGGACGGAAGGCACTCTGCTGCACTTATGCTCGCCCCTTACTGACCTCTTAGGAGTAGGGGTGGTTCTTTTTCATATAGTTTTTCTTTGTGTTCTGGGCCCAATTTAAAAATCAAATTTTATAGCTTTACATGTTATGGATTTAGGTATCTAAGTAGGTTTAGATATTTTCCCCTGTGTTTAAAAAAGAGGGTTCTCCTCAATGTTCTTCATTATACGTGATCAAGCTATCTGATGTGCAAAAAGTGATCTTCATCAATGACATCTGGACATATCCTCCTTTTGAAAAATTCCCGAGCCTCTTCTGGTCTTTTTCTCTTCTAATGGTTACTTTCACATGTTCCTGATGGGCTTCCAGAAATCATCTGATGGACCCGCAGGGCTGGTCAAGGGTAAAATGCAGCAGATTCTGACAGGTTCTGGAGAGCCAGTAGTGAGAATTTTGAGTATTTTATTTTTATTTATTCAATTTTATTATGTTGCCCTTCTCCTTAGACTCAGGGCGGCTTACAACATGTCAGCAATAGCACTTTTTAACAGAGCCAGCATATTGCCCCACAATCCGGGTCCTCATTTTACCCACCTTGGAAGGATGGAAGGTTGAGTCAACCTTGACCCGGTGATGAGATTTGAACCACTGACCTGCAGATCTACATTCAGCTTTAGTGGGCTGCAGTACTGCACTCTACCTGCTGCACCACCTCGGCTAATTCAGAGAACCACTCTTGCTCTCTCCAGAGTGGGGTGGGAATGGAGGTTTTGCAAAACCCTTCCCCTGTAATGGATTGGGAATGGAGATTTTGCAGTATCCTTCCCCTGGAGTGGGGTGGGAATGGAGGTTTTGCAAAACCCTTCCCCTGTAATGGATTGGGAATGGAGATTTTGCAGTATCCTTCCCCTGGAGTGGAGTGGGAATGGAGATTTTGCAATATCCTTCCCCTGGAGTGGGGTGGAAATGGAGATTTTGCAGTATCCTTCCCCTGGAGTGGAGTGGGAATGGAGATTTTGCAATATCCTTCCCCTGGAGTGGGGTGGAAATGGAGATTTTGCAGTATCCTTCCCCTGGAGTGGGGTGGAAATGGAGATTTTGCAATATCCTTCCCCTGGAGTGGGGTGGAAATGGAGATTTTGCAATATCCTTCCCCGGGAGTGGGGTGGAAATGGAGATTTTGCAAAACCCTTCCCCTGTAATGGATTGGGAATGGAGATTTTGCAGTAACCTTCCCCTGGAGTGGAGTGGCAATAGAGATTTTGTAGTATCCTTCTCTTGCCACGCCCACCAAACTACCCCCACAGAACTGGTAGTAAAAAAAAATGGATTTCACCACTGGGGCTGGTCCTATTATTGAGGAAACTGTGGGGTTTCTTCAGTAACAGACGCTGATTGGAAGGTGAGGAGTGGAGATAATTTAATGGAAAATATGCTTATATGAGTCATGATGTCTATGTTACCTTCCACAAGCTAGATTTAAGTTTGCTTAGAAAAGGATAATTGCCTTGTGCAAGGCAATTAAAAAAACAACCAAAAATGGGGAGAGAAAAAAAAGTTTGTGGGGAGAAAAGTCTACAGATACCTTGGCGATGCTTAAGAAGTAAAAAAAAATAGGAATTTTAACCTTACTCGTATTTTCTAAAGAATCCATAGATGTATACTAGGTAGAAAGCGAGTTGCATTATTGCTTCCTTAAAATTGTTAATTATTATGAACTTTGCATTTGGTGTTTTTGGCAATATGGGTCAAGTTTGTTTATTATTCATTTTATAATCTGACGTAGCTTCTGCTCTGGCAATCTCACACTACTTACCAGTGCATACAAAATTTTTGCCAGACCCATCCTCCAATACAGCGCATCTGTTTGGAACCCATATCGCATTTCAGACATTAACACCCTTGAAAATGTCCAAAGATACTTCACCAGAAGAGCCCTTCACTCCTCTAGACTTTCAATCCTGGGCCTAGAAAGCTTAGAACTAAGACACCTTAAACAAGATCTAAATATTGCCCACAATATTGCCCACGTCCTGCCTGTCGGCGACTACTTCAGTTTCAACCACAACACAAGAGCACAAAACAGATTTAAACTTAATATTAAGCGCTCCAAACTTGACTGTAAAAAATATGACTTCAGTAACCGAGTTGTCGAAGCGTGGAACTCATTACCGGACTCCATAGTGTCATCCCCAAACCACCAACACTTTACCCTTAGATTATCTACGGTTGACCTATCCAGATTCCTAAGAGGTCAGTAAGGGGCGAGTACAAGTGCACTAGAGTGCCTTCCGTTCCCTGTCCTATTGCTCTCCTATATCTCCTATACCTTTCTTCTATTCCTATATCTCTTCTTCTGTTCTTTCATTGATAGGTTCTATTACTATATCTTCTTTTCTATTATTTCTTAGATATATTTTACTATGAGTATCTCCTCTATAACCATCATCATATATTTTTCTATGTGTGTGTGTGTGTGTGTGTGTGTGTGTATACCCACTAAAACCCTCATTGTGTATTGGACTAAATAAATAAATAAATAAATAAATAAATAAATAAAAAATTAAGCAAATTTGTAGAGCCGTTCACCTCACCAAAAGTGATTCTAGGTGATGCACACTAATCGGTTATGAACACGTTGCAACTTGACCCACATTGGAAGTGAAGCAATCCTTTCAGCTAGCTAGAAAAGTTTATAAACAAGCTATATAAGTGATAAACAAGCTACACGCCCTTGTTTCATCTTAATATGATTGTTTAATTGGCTCATAATCTGATAGTTATTTACTGAGAAAAAAATAACTTCCCTGGTTTCAATAGCACTTGATATATGATGGCAGTTTAAATGCAATTTATGGTTCTATGTCTCCCAAAACTGGCAGATGTATTATTGAGTACCCTAATAATATAAGATTTTATTTTTTTTAAATATTCAACAGAAAAGTCTACTGACTTTGGAGGGAAATTGAAGTGTACATAAGTCTACCATTCAATTGTGCCATTAGTAAAATCAGCAATTTTTGTATTTGGCTGCAGGAGATGATTTTAAAGTTTAATTAGTGATATGGTGGTTAAGTGAATCTGGCTTATAAATTGACTTTGCTTTTCAGAAGATTGCAAAGATGATCACATGACCCCAGGAACATTGTAAATATAAGCCAGTTACCAAGCATCTGTGACTTTGGGGATGCTACAATGTTGGTAAGTGTGGAAAAACCGTTATAAGTCAGTATTTTAAAAGCCGTTGTAACTTTGAACGGTCATTAAATGAATTTCTGTAAAACTGTTCTTTGGAAGTCTTTGAATTAAAGTATTTATTTTGTCCACTGGTTCTGAAAGAAAATGGCCCCAGTTTATTCAGAAAATTATTTCTTACATATTTCTTCAAAATAACAAAATAAATTATTTGCAACATGAAAAATTAGTGGCTCTATACAATGCCCTGAATCTGTAAAATCGGCTTCTAAATACAAAATTATAGAAATTAACCAATGAAGTATTTAATTTGATTTGGTGGTTAACTTTTGAGTGGTTGTTGCATTTTTTAAAAGGAAAGGAGTGGGGGTAAGATGTTGAAAAATCTTTTCATGCAATGAAAAGGTGAATGTTGCCCAGTTAATAAATTGGAAGATGACTTCTATTCAATTATTCCTTCTTTGTATATTGTTCCAAGTCAATATGTCTGCAGAGCAAACCACCCACTGTGTAGGAATACACAGCCAGCTACTTGGAAAGGTGAAAAGTTTAATTATGAGCATTTATATGTTCTAAAGAAAAGAGGCAATCTTCTGGCCTTCTCCTCCCACCCCTTTAACTAATGGAAATATAATTTTATGCTGTTTACATTGACATGTCTGCGATAAGAATAGACTTCTAACCTTGTTCCCTTTGAAGTGGAGCTACCACAGAAGATAAAGAGAAAGTTGAGATTTTGGATGAACTGTTGAATTCCAGAGTCCTCATAGATAGATACCTCTATGATAAATGAAATGAATGTCATGTTATGGGAGAAAAGTTTAATTGCGGGTGTACATTTAACAGATTATTTATACAGTGCCATCGATAGACAATAGTGCAGCCAAAAAAAGCAAGGCCTCTGCTTTAAGGGCATGCAGTCCAAATATTGATAGTTGGGCTAGCAGGAGTTAGAGAAGAAGGAAGTAATGTGATAAACAAAGAGAACTCAGTATAGTATTGCTTCAGATCTAGTAAGCTCTCATTACAAATGGATGTTCTTCCTGATTTCTCTATTTATCCATCTTTCGCACATCCCACCAGGTGATCAGAGAAAAGTGTGCTGGTAAAGGTAGAAAACGCAGGAAGTAATATTTCATGATGGGATGGGTAGGCATTGCCATTGTGGGTGGGATACACTGGGATAATTATAACACAGAGGAGTAGAGATAGAGTAGTCTAGAATCGAGAGGGAAACGATGACTCTTATGATATGTGGACTTCAACTTCCAGAATTCATGAGCCCACATGGTTGGATCAAGAATTCTGGGAGTTGGTCCACAAATCATAAAGGGACCATAGTTCCCCACCTTTGGTCTAGAAGAGAGATGTCAAACTCCTGGCTGTTGTGGTTCCGTCTGAGGCCCTTCAGGGAACGGCTGATCTTCTGTCGGTTTCCAGCTCAGAGGGAGAGGATGAGGAACAGGAGGTGCAGGCAGACGAGGAGGAGGAATCCCAGGCTGAAGAAGAGGGAGGACAGCCAGGGTCCCCCCAGAGGGAAATCTCCCCAGCAAGCAGCCTGGATTCCTTAGAGGAAAATGCACAAGCCATAATTGATCTGCGACAGAGAAGAGCTACACAGCGAAGGGACCAATTGGCTAGGTACTTTCAGCATTAAAGAGGCAACAGCTGGGTTTGGGTGTGGTGCTCTTTGGAAAGGCTAAAAGGCAGACCCACCCTTCCTGGCTTGTGGAGTTTTATCTTTGAGAGTCTTGGGACCTGGCTGTGAACTTTGGCGTCTTGGAATCCTGGTTTGTGCCTTTGACTACTGAAACCTTGGGGTGGGGTGTGCCAGCAAGAAGCTTGCTGTATTGTCTGGACATCAGGACTCTGCTGTAAAGTATTATAGCCTGTCTGTTGGGAAGAACAGGTTTTCCTCTGTGTTTATTTTTTCCAGCTATAAAGTACTTTTGCTTTTACCAGAGTGTCTGGCTGTTTTTTCCAGTTGGTGTTGAGGTCTGGGGGAACCCAGACAGAACACTGGCCATGCCTCCTGATGTGTCACATGATGACAATGTGATGACATGAGTTTGACACCTCCGGTCTAGTTAGAACAAGAGGAACAACAACAGTGGTAAAACCTTGAGAAGGTTGGCTATTTAAAAATAACTTGTTGGAATTATTCCAGTGTTGAATAGGCTAATACTCGTAAGTTTTATTTTGTTTGTTTTCTCCATGATAACTGCCCTATTTATGACAGGGCTTAGGACAGAATCATATTCTTCATTTTACTAAAAACACTTTCCTTTGATAATTTCTCAAAGTATTAATACTTTGGACAGAAGGAAAAGGGGGGACATGATCGAAACATTTAAATATATTAAAGGGTTAAATAAGGTCCAGGAGGGAAGTGTTTTTAATAGGAAAGTGAACACAAGGACAAGGGGACACAATCTGAAGTTAGTTGGGGGAAAGATCAAAAGCAACATGAGAAAATATTATTTTACTGAAAGAGTAGTAGATCCTTGGAACAAACTTCCAGCAGACGTGGTAGATAAATCCACAGTAACTGAATTTAAACATGCCTGGGATAAACATATATCCATCCTAAGATAAAATACAGAAAATAGTATAAGGGCAGACTAGACGGACCATGAGGTCTTTTTCTGCCGTCAGACTTCTATGTTTCTATGCTTCTATGCCAATACTGCCATTAATCCACTAGCTCAACAAGCCTAAACCCCACAGTACTGTAGTTTCCATGTGTTGACCAAGGAGGAGCCATATGCAGAATTATCCCCCAGGGTGAAATGAATGTTGTAATTGTGCAATCATTGCATTGCAATAGATATTACTATTGTATGTTGAGAATGCAAATTGGCAGCAGGTAGATTGCAGGTGTTGATAGTAAATTATGGTACTTTGATAGGAAGCTGATTGGCAGTTTTGGACAAATTCAGCCAGCCCTTTACAACACTGGTGTCTTTAATGAATGTATCTTTTGTCTTTAGCTAGGAAAAAACATCCTGTCATGATTATTTATTTCTTCCATGGAAACAAAAACTTGGTCCTGGATATCATGCCAAAAGAATGTTCATGGAAAACTTTAGTAAATATACCACCCTATTCCAGGCAGGTGGTCATGGCAATTTGAACGCTGGTCTTACAACAAGTTTGGGTAGTTATGATTTTAAAAAACCTGAAAGATGCCAATTTAAGGAAAGTTGGTCTGTCTTAATGGTTCTTAAATGTATAAAGCAGGACCGGCTCTATTCAAGGTATTAGAAACTAGTCCTCAGCTGGTGGTCTCTACATATCAGTAGGTTTATGTTCAAGAAAGTTGGCTTTTACTTTTATATCTCTGTTTTTCCCCGCATAATTGCATGCAATATACTCAAGTTCCTCCAAAGTTTTATCCTAATCATAACTTTATGAAAAAAGGTTATGAAGTGCTACAAAGGTCAGACATAAATATTGATATTGGATAAGCAATTTAGCTGTTAGTCTAAATGACGATTTGAATTGTATTGTCCTTAATTCTGGTCCAACTGCTATTTTGGAATTCATCTCTGTCCTTTACATGATGATGCAATCTAATTACTGTTTGGGATGAGCAGAGTTTCTCCATCCCAACATCTTACAGAATGGAAATTTTGTGGCATGGCTTTACATACTGTATATGCTGTTTAATCCCAACATTTTGGGCATATCGGAAAACTGTGCGGAAAAGAACATACAAGTAACATGCAGTTGTAAACTAAATTCTCCAGAAAGAGCACACGTGCAGTTATCTTTACCTAGTCCAGAAGAAATATATGAAAGATTAATTGGTAGCTATAGTATAATCACTATCCTTAGAACAAGTTAACAAGCTAATTTGATATCTCTCTTTGCTTAATGAGACATTAGGTTAACTGGGCCAATAAATACATTGAGAAACAAGAGTTTGGGTGTTTGGCAAGAGTTTAGGTGTTTGCGATTGCTATGTCGAACGAGCCAAGCATTCACCTTGGCTGTCTCTGCTTGAATGAACAGAACAGAACAGAATCCTTTATTGGCCAAGTGTGATTGGACACACAAGGAATTTGTCTTTGGTGCATATGCTCTCAGTGTACATAAAAAAAAGATACATTTATCAAGGATCATGAGGTACAACAATTGTCATAGGTTACAAAACAAAGCAGTCAGATGGGAGGAGATGGGTGATAGGAACGATGAGAAAACTAATAGTAATAGTAATGCAGCCTTAGTGAATAGTTTGACAGTGATGGAGGAATTATTTGTTTAGCAGAGTGATGGCTTTCGGGGAAAAAGTCTTATTGTGTCTAGTTGTCTTGGTATGCAGTACTCTATAGTGTCATTTTGAGGGTAGGAGTTGAAACCATTTATGACCAGGATGTGAGGGGTCAGTAAATATTTTCTTTTTGAATCGTGTAGTATATAGGTCTTCAATGGAAGGCAGGTTGGCTGTAATTGTTCTTTTCCCTGCAGTTCTGATTATCCTCTGAAATCTGTGAGTGTTTGTTGGGTTGCAGAACCACACAAAACAGTTATAGAGGTGCAAATGATAGATTCAATAATTCCTCTGTAGAACTGCATCAGCAGCTCCTTGGGTAGTTTGAGCTTCCTGAGCTGGTAGAGAAAGAACATTATTTGTTGTGCTTTTTGATGACATTTTTGATGTTAGGTGACCATTTTAGGTCTTGAGATATGATAGAACCTAGAAATTTGAAGGTCTCTGTTGTTGATACTGTGTTGTCTAGTATTGTAATAGGTGGTAGAATGGGAGGGTTTCTCCTAAAGTCTACCACTATTTCTATAATTTTGAGTGTGTTCAGTTCCAGATTGTTCTGGTTGCACCACAAGGCTAGTTGTTTAACATTCCGTCTGAATGCGGTTTCATCCTTGTTTCAAATGAGACCAATCACTGTTGTATCATCTACAAACTTTAGTAATTTAACAGATGGATTGTACAGGTGTCTGATATGATTTTGCCTAGCTTCACCTGCTGCTTCTTGTCTGTTTGGAATGATGACCAACTAATTAGATTTAATCAGAACCAATCAATACAAAGATCCTAAATTGATATGACTGCTCACCTTGTTAAATGACTTTGAGTGATGGTCATGAATAGAAACCAAAAGCTGGTTTGGCGTGCTTCTACACTTTTAATTCATTGTACTATAGACTCAGTATATATGTATTTTAAGTTGTACCTATAATTTTATATGTTATTTCCCCCTCCTTCCCTTCTAGCTAATTTTAATCTTTAGTTTTAATTTTTAATCTTTAATAGAGTGCAGCGCTATGCAATTTTATTTAGACTTTAGACTGTTATTCCTCTAAGGTTGCTTCAGCGTATAGCTTTGCTTCAAGCTGCTGGATGACTAAAATAAAACCTTCCCAGCTGGGGAAGTGTAAGTACTCTGGAATGTGACCTGAGCAGATGCCTTGACTCCTATCTGCACCATCCACCCAATTTGTTAAATTGCTTGAATGCAGTGCCTCACTCGAGTTCATTTAGGATAATTTTGTAAGGGAGGGAGATGGCCCATGGGGGGGAAAAAGTAAAAAGTTGGTACAGTTCCTGAATCAGGGAGTTGCCTGGAATGCTGTGGGTTGACAATTCATAACAAATGGTAGGTAGAAGTGGGACAACTAAACATGGCCAATATTTCTGTGAGTAGCAAAGGAGCCTTTGGTGGCATGTTATTAAGACCCCCTTTGAAATCCACCAGGCTGCGGTGTAATTATATATACAGTGATCCCCCGGTTATTGCGTCCCCGACCATTGCGAACAGGCTAATTTGCGATTTTTCAACCCGGAAGTCAAAACACCATCTGCGCATGCGTGCCCTTTTTTCTATGGGCACGCATGCGTAGATGGCGCCGGGCAGATCAGCTGCTGGGCGGCTTCCCTGGGTCTTCCCCCTCTTGCTGGTGGGAGGGCGAGCGGCGGGCATCAGCAAGGAGTTTCCCCACCGCCCACGCAAACTCTTCGCTGCCGCCCGCCCTTCGCCCGCCCACGCCGTTCATTCTCGCCGCTTCCCAGCTGAGTCCTGAAGCGAATTCGCTTCAGGACTCAGCTGGAAAGCGGCGAGAGCGAGCGCCAGCGAATGGCTTGTCCGCCGTCTGCCTGCCCGCTAGCGAGGAGCCGAAGATTGGGGGCAGCGCGGCTGTTTTAAAACGTCGCTGCCGGCATGGGGGGCTTGCCAGCACCCCCCAGACCCCCAACCCGGGTTTGGGGGGCTGCTAGGAAGCCCCCCATGCCGGCGGCGACGTTTTAAAACAGCCGCGCCGCCCCCAATCTTCGGCTCCTCGCTAGCGCTGCGGAAGTAAAAACACCATCTGCGCATGCGCAGATGGTGTTTTTACTTCCGCAGCGCTACTTCGTGAAAACCCGCTCGTTGCGGGGGGTCCTGGAACGGAACCCTCGCAACGATCGGGGGATCACTGTATATATTTTAAAGAGCAATTATGGGGAAGTTGAGTTACCTTGGACAATGAAAATTGCAAGGAAACATGGTTTTTTCTGCTTTCTATACTTTCAGTTGTATTTTACCCTAAAGCTGCTATTTGCTTTGTATGTCAGATATAGATTAACAGAGTTGGAAGGAACTGTTAAGATATTCATGAACTGTGAGAGCCAATATTAAAAAAGAGCCATTGGTAAAAAATTAGAACAGAATTGATGCAAATTTGGGAATGATCCACTTAGTGATGGTGATGGTGGGACCACATTTGGAGTACTGTGTACAGTTCTGGTCACCGCACCTCAAGAAGGATATAATGGAACTGGAAAAAGTGCAAAAAATGGCAAAAAGTATGATCATGGAAATGGAGCACCTCCCTTATGAAACCAGGTTGCAACGCCTTGGTCTCTACAGCCTTGAAAGACGGCATTTCAGGGGTGACTTGATTGAAGTGTAAAAAATCATGCATAGGATAGAAAAGATGGATAGAGAAAAATTCTCTAAAAACTAGAAATTGGAATGTATGTCAAAATAAGGCATTGAAAGATCTTGGGTTCAAGAGTGCAAGGCTAATGGTTAAATATATACTGGAAAGTTACAAGGTGGGGATTGTCAACTAGTAGCATTTGTAGATGATCTTTGCTTCATTGCAAAAGATGAATCACAGTAAAAGGGATACACAGGTATTTGGAGGGAACTCTGAATGTGGATCTTCAATTACAAGTATCTGAAGAATATTAAATTATTTATGTCTCTTCCAGTGAGGAAGGGAGGCGTGTTAAGATATTCATGAAGTGGGAAAGCCAATGGTAACAAGGTCAGCTTTAAAAACATGGCTTTGCCGGCAGGCCTGCGGCTATTGAGCTATAGCCTAGAAATGAGAAATGACGAATATTTTTTTGGGAATTGGATTTTTTATTGTTATACAGTGGAACCCCGACATAAGAGCTGCTCTACTTAAGAGCAACTCGAGATAAGAGCTGGGAGGGGAGAGATATTTTTGTTCTACTTACAAGCCCAAATTCGAGATACAAGCGCCAAGGAGCTGTCTCCTGAAGCCAAACGCTAACTTCCGCGTTCGGCTTCAGGAGACAGCTGCGAAGCGGCGCGCGTGTTTTAAAAGGTTGCAGCCGGCCTGGGGGGCTCAGGGGGGTGCTTGCAGCTTTCTTTCTTGCTCTTTTTCTTTCTCTCTTTTACCTTCCTTTCCTCTATTTCTTCTTTTCTTTCTCCTTCCCACCTTCTTCCCTCCCTCCCTTCACTCATTCCTCTCTTACTCTCCCCTTTCATAAGTTTCCTTGCTTCCTTCCTCTGTTCCTGTCCCTTCCCCCTTTCTTTCTTTCTTTCTTTCTTTCTTTCTTTCTTTCTTTCTTTCTTTCTTTCTTGCTTGCTTGCTTGCTTGCTTGCTTGCTTGCTTGCTTGCTTGCTTGCTTGCTTTCTTTCTTGCTCTTTTTCTTTCTCTCTTTTACCTTCCCTTCCTCTATTTCTTCTTTTCTTTCTCCTTCCCACCTTCTTCCCTCCCTCCCTCCCTTCACTCATTCCTCTCTTACTCTCCCCTTTCATAAGTTTCCTTGCTTCCTTCCTCTGTTCCTGTCCCTTCCCTCTTTCCTTCCTTCCTTCCCACCCTCCGTCCATTCATCCACCCATTCCTCTCTTGATCGCTTAAAGCCGGTCCCTGGTGCAAAAAGGGTTGGGGACCTCTGTCCTACAGGATTGGGTGGCAGAGAAGTTGAACATATGTAAATTTAAAAGTTTAAGAAAGTTTACAAGTTAAGTGAAAGAAACTTCATTATTCATTTATATGTACATGTACATTTCTTCATTAAAAACATGTCTTTCTGCATAATTTAGACTAACTTTGTGAGTTTTTTGAGGGCTGGAACCAATTAAAATTATTTACATTAATTCCTATGGGGAAAAGTCGTTCGAGATAAGAGCTGCTCGACTTAAGAGCCCAGGTCCGGAACGAATTAAACTCGTATCTCGAGGTACCACTGTATATGGTTTTATTGTATATGTTGCCCAGAGTCCATCAGAGGTTGGGTGGCCTATAAATTCAATCAATCAATCAATCAATCAATCAATCAATCAATCAATCAATCAATCAATCAATCAATCAATCAATCAGCAACTGAGTCAGCCAATGGGAGTTAACCACTTCTGAGTCTGTGCAGAGAATTGAAACTGAGAAGCTTAAGGCTGGGCTGGTTCCAGGTCCACTCTGCTCTCTGTACTCTCTTGTCCAGTCTGTATTCTCTGAACTAGAAGCTGCTTGTGTTTTACTTTTAACTATTGCTACATTGAAGAAGAACTCTGCTAATGGTATTGTAAATATATATATCAATTATATTTCTATGTTTATAAAGAGGTTTAGGAATCCAGCTGAATCAGTCATCTGTGTGTGCTTCTGGTTTTGATTTTTAGGCAACAAACTCTAATAGGGACCTTGTAGGTCATCTAGTCCAACCCCCCCAAACAGACTCCACACCATTTTTGACAGATGGCAATCCACTTTCTTCTTGAAAGCTTTCAGTGATGAAGCTCCCATGACCTCTGAAGGAAAGCTGTTCCATTGGTTGATTGCTCTCACTGCCAGTTGAATCTCTCCTTGTTCAGTTTCCATCATTATTCCTTATCTGGCCTTCAGGTGTTTTGGAGAATAGCTTGACCCCCTCCTCTTTGTGACAGCCCCTCAAATATTGGAAGACTGCTATCATGTCTCCCCTGGTCCTTTTCTTCACTCCAAGTTCCTGCAACTGTTCATTATATGTTTTAGCCTCCAGTGCTCTAATCATCCTGGTTGCTCTTCTCTGCACTTTTTCTGGAGTCTCAACATCTTTTTTATAGTATGTTGACCTATTGTTATTATTATTATTATTATTATTAATAATTATTAATAATTTATTTATTTATTTATTTATTTATTACTTGGATTTGTATGCCGCCCCTCTCCGAAGACTCGGGGCGGCTCACAGCATGTAAAACAAATCATAGTAATCAGACAGATTTAAGATATTTAAATATTTTAAAAAAACCCAGATACTAACAGACACACACACAGACACACCATGCATAAGTTAAACGTGCCCGGGGGAGATGTTTCAGTTCCCCCATGCCTGACGGCAGAGGTGGGTTTTAAGGAGTTTACGGAAGGCAGGAAGAGTAGGGGCAGTTCTAATCTCCGGGGGGAGTTGGTTCCAGAGGGCCGGTGCCGCCACAGAGAAGGCTCTTCCCCTGGGGCCCGCCAACCGACATTGTTTAGTTGACGGGACCCGGAGTAGGCCCACTCTGTGGGACCTAATCGGTCGCTGGGATTCGTGCGGCAGGAGGCGGTCTCGGAGATATTCTGGTCCAATGCCATGAAGGGCTTTAAAGGTCATAACCAACACTTTGAATTGTGACCGGAAACTGATCGGCAGCCAATGCAGACTGCGGAGTGATGGTGAAACATGGGCATACCTAGGTAAGCCCATGACTGCTCTCGCAGCTGCATTTTGCACGATCTGAAGTTTCCGAACACTTTTCAAAGGTAGCCCCATGTAGAGAGCATTACAGTAGTCGAACCTCGAGGTGATGAGGGCATGAGTGACTGTGAGTAGTGAGTCCCGGTCCAAATAGGGCCGCAACTGGTGCACCAGGCGAACCTGGGCAAACGCCCCCCTCGCCACAGCTGAGAGATGTTGTTCTAATGTGAGCTGTGGATCGAGGAGGACGCCCAAGTTGCGGACCCTCTCTGAGGGGGTCAATAACTCCCCCCCCAGGGTAATGGACGGACAGATGGGATTGTCCTTGGGAGGCAAAACCCACAGCCACTCCGTCTTATCCGGGTTGAGCTTGAGTCTGTTGATAATAATAATAATAATAATGTTTGTATGCCGCCCCTCTCCAAAGACTCGGAACGGCTCACAACAGCAATACAAAATACAAATCCAATGATTAAAAAGCAAAACAATTAAAACCCTTAATTAAAAGTAATCATACAACCCAAACAAACCATACATAAAACGGAGCGGCCAAGGGGAATCAGTTTCCCCATGGCTGGCGGCAAAGGTGGGTTTTTAGGAGTTTGCGAAAGGCAGGGAGGGTTGGGGCAGTCCTAATCTCTGGGGGGAGTTGATTTCAGAGGGTTGGGGCCACCACAGAGAAGGCTCTTCCCCTGGGTCACGCCAGATGGCATTGTTTTGTCGATGAGACCTGGAGAAGGACAACTCTGTGGGACCTAATTGGTCACTGGGATTCGTGCGGCAGAAGGCGGTCCCGAAGGTATTCTGGTCCGATGCCATGAAGGGCTTTATAGGTCATAACCAACACTTTGAATATCTTCCATAGGCTATAATGAAACTTTCCTTAAATTGTAACTATCAATTTCAGAGATGAGGGTTGTTGTAGTATTTTTTTTGCAAGGGAATAAATAAATTTTATGTTCTGCAGTACCTTGAGTATAATGATTATTTGGGAAAAAGCGCTAATGGCATTTACCAATTTAGCATTTACTTTAGCTACAAATGGAGGAGTCATAATAGAACTGCTGTGGATAATGTCATAAGAAAAAAGTAGCATGCAGTCACTCCAGAAGCCTGATTTATTTATTCAGTGTATGGCATCTATAGAGGTCATGCAATAACTGTTATATAAAATCTAGTTTAAATAAGGCATCAGCAAATGTATATATACTGCTCAAAAAAATAAATGGAACACTCAAATAACACATCCTGGATCTGAATGAATGAAATATTCTCACTGAATATTTTGTTCTGTACAAAGTTGAATGTGCACAACAGCATGTGAAATTGATTGTCAGTCAGTGTTGCTTCTTCACTGGACAGTTTGATTTCACAGAAATTTGATTTACTTGGAGTTATATTGTGTTCCCTTTATTTTTTTTGAACAGTGTGTGTATGTATGTATGTATGTATGTATGTATGTATGTATGTATGTTTATACATACACACACACACACACACATATATATATACATATATGTATCACATGTTTTTGCTGAATTTTTAAAATTAAGGGAGACTAGGATAGCGCTATTTCGGCCTTCTTCTGGCCTCATCAGCTAGCCACACCCTTACTGGGATTTGACCTGGGGCTTCTGCCTTGCAAGGCAGAGAATTAACCTCTAGGCCACCAGATCTGATCCCTTCAAGCTTTGTACCAGGGAGGGGCTATATGTTTTTTCTGTTGGATCACCCTGGTATATTGAAGGAAGGTCACAGCTCGTTTTTGCCTCTAGTCCCAACCCAGGGCCATTTCAAGGCAGTTAACTTATTCATAGCTAACAAACTATGTTCTGCATGTATCACATGTTTTTGTTGAATTTTTAAAATTAAGGGAGACTAGGATAGTGCTATTTCGGCCTTGTTCTGGCCTCATCAGCTAGCCATATACATATATACATATACGTACAGACACATAAGTGGAAGCTAATCATCTAACTCCTTCTGGTATGCTTGTGGTTAGATCATGGGTGTGAAAGGCCTGTGGGCTGAATCTGGCCCACGGGGTGCTTAGATTTGGCTCACGGAGCCACCTTGGAAACAATGGCTTCTGCCAGCAAAAAATGGAACTACAATTATCGCTGGCAGAAGGTTGCAGGAGGTTGTCACGGCCAAAAACAGTGGGTGGGCTGCACACAAAAGCCCGTCTTCTGCCAGCAAATATAGAGCTACATTTTTGCTGGCAGAGGGCTGCAGGAGGCTGTTGTAGCCAAAAATGTAGCCTTGATAAATGATATTGAGCTGACCATGCCCACGTTGGCCAGCCCACCCAATGTCAAACACAACTCCTCAATGAAATTAAGTATGACACCCCTAGGTTAGATCATCCCAGGTATCTTGAAATTTTGTGAGAGGACCATCTTGAACATCACAGTCTGATTGCGGGTTCTGACACTTAAAAAGATTTTTGCTTCAGTTCTGGCATGGTCTAACTGTATTCTATTCAAGTGGCTCCATATTTTTTGAGTTGCATTCATGGAAGTGGTTTTGTTGGATATTTGTAATCAAACACAGTGTGAGCCTATCTTAATTGCCATTTTTCATCTATATTGTGAGACTGTGGTATGTTATTCCAAACTGGTTCCATACTTTCATCTAGATTTAAGCTTTGTTTGTTTGTTTATTTATATTTATTTATTTATTTATTTGTTTGTTTGTTTATTAAATTTGTATGCCATTCCTCTCCGAAGACGTGGTGAGAGGTAGAGAGCCTAATAGTTTATGTACTGGTAATCTTTGACTTATAGCAGCTCATTTAGTGATCAAAGTTATAACTGTACCAAAAAAGGTGACCATTATACTTGGCAGTTGACTCATATTTATGATGCTTGCACTGTCCCAGGGTCATGTGATCACCTTTTGCAACCCATCCAATAAGCAAAGTCAATCAAGAAACCAGATTCATTTAACAATGGTGTTATTAACTTTGTAATTGTAGTGATTCACTTAACAATTGTGGCTAGAAATATCATAAAATGGGGTAATACTCAGCAAGAACAGAAAATTTGGGTTCAATTGCAGTCGTGAGGACTACCTATATTGGAAGATCTGTAGTAGTTGATGGCATGTTTTGCTTGTTCCATTCTTGAATTGTCTATGGTCATTGACTGAGATCAGAAGAGAGAATGTTAAAAAAAAAGCCTTGAGAGTGGAGCTATAGGAGTGGCCTGATCAGTAGGTTCTTCTCTGCTAGCCCTTATCACCTGCTCTGTGGGAAGAATTCTGGGCATTTCTTTGTTTTCAAAATATTGATTGCATTGCTGTTTGCAATTGTTTATATTTCTTTGAAGACTGTTTTGAGAAGAATCTTGAAAAGAAATATATAGATAATAGTTACATATTTGTAAAAATAAGACATCTGGAATTCTGGCAGATAGTGTACAAATTCCACTTAGGAGAAGTGAAACCTTTTTATTGGGATTTGTGGCAATAAATTAGAAAAGGTTTATGACAAATTGATTGGGTATGTGATAATTCCAGCAACATTATTGTATGCAGAATGATGGAAGAATGCTGCAAGTTCCACAGTGAAGGAATGGACAGAAAATAGAATGATAAAATGGACCTGTGTGGACATTGAAAAAAACCCAAAAACTTTCCTGAAAGACTGGAAATCCTACATGGATGCCTAGCCGAAAAAAATAAAAATAACATGATGATTTATGAATTTAAAGATTAGAAAAGACATGGACTAACTGAGGGGCTGAAGGGACTTATATTATATCTAAGAAGAAGTATATTGTAATTGTATGTTGATCAGTTCCTTCCTTCCTCCCTCCCTCCCTCCCTCCCTCCCTCCCTCCCTTCTCTCGCTCCCTCCTCTTTAACTCTGTGGAAAAAAAATCTGAATAAATATAAATATTAAAAAAAGAGTTGCATTGATTTGCTTTGGACGTTTTCCTAGTTCACTGAACCTGGCATACGTAACTTGCTAGCATAACCTGTATGGATTGGGTGGCTTGCTACCGGTTGACCCCTGTTCAGCAAATTGGTAGTAGCGGTAGAAGGTTCTGCCCTCCCACCTGGACACCATCATGGACAATCTGTGCATGCACAGAAGATTCTGTGCATGCGGAGAAGTGTCGCATGTGAGCACGTTCACAGTTCCGAACCACTAGCGAAGGTAAGTGAAACCCACTACTGGTTTATACCACATGCAAGATTATTTTTGCAGTGATGGGCTGCCAAACATTTTACTGCCACATTGTGGGTGTGGCTTATTTTGTGGGTGTGGCTTGGTGGTCATGTGACTGGGTAGGAGTGGCTTCCCAGCCATGTGACCAGGTGGGAGTGATTTGACAATCATGTCACCAAGAGTGGCTTAAAAGTCATGTGACTTGGTGGGAGTGGCTTAATGACCAAGCTAAGTTTTCAAATAGGTGCTTGGACTCTTTCTCAATTGATTAAGTCGCATTATTTGAATAGCCACAAAAAGGACAAATGATAGACAGCATTATTTGTTGAGGAGCACAGTAACATTTTAAGGTTTTGTACTGAACCCACAAGGTTCAGCATGATAACAGATTAGGCAAATAGCTGAATTTTCTTTAATTGCTATAAAAGTTCAGTTCTAGATAATGATTAAAATTATTAAATCGTTTATGGATAAAAACATACTATTTAATTATTTCCTATTTTAAAAGTAATTAAGGATCATACTAAGGTACTAGAGAAGGACAATAAAAAAAACTATTAAGTATTCAATAAATATTGTATAAACTTACTACCCTCACTGCGTGCCCCCCCCCAATGTGGGTAGCAGCCCATTACTGCTTTGCAGAGAAGGATCCCGAGTCATATAAGGGAGAACAGGATTTTGGCAGAGACTGGGTGGACAGTGGGAAATGTGTGAACGTGAACAACAGCTAGCTTGTGTATCCAAGCAGCTGAATTTTTTTTCCCCCAATCATCCATGAATATGTTAGCATCTCTCCTGGCGCACTCAGTGGAGTTCGCTACATTGAGGTATTGCTGGCAGGAGCCATTACTCCTCTCACCCCAACCTTCAAGTACCAATTGCTGGAAGGCTCAGGCTTCAGCTCCAGTGTGATTAAACTGCTGTGTTTCTCCTGTGAACTCTGGAGGAAAAGTAGCAGCCACCGCACTTTCCCTTAAATTGAGAATTAGGTCTATGGAAAAGCCCTGGGCTTTGAAAAAATAGTGCCAATTCTAGCCAATTATTTTTCCCCATGAGGTTACAACGAGTTAATCTGAAGTCCACAGCAACCCAGGGGGGCACTTTCAAGTATCCCCTAGGGAGAGAGAGGTAAACTTTAGCTTGATTTCTCCAGCAGTAATTTAAGCTACTCGGCGTCCTGCAAAAGTTGGATTCTTCCAGCAGCAGCTCCAGAAGGGGGACCACTAACACCGACGTACCCTTAAATTCCTTTTGATGCGGTGGCATGCATCTGAGATCAGACTCAATTAAAACTTGATCGACAGTTCTGCGTTAACACACTTGGTTCCCCTGTCACTCCATACCATCTTAGCAGCATTTTTCATTTTATTTTTATTTTTTTTTGCTTGGCAAGGAAACTAGTAATGGAGTTTGTTCCCTCTATCTTTCTCTCCCTCCCTCCCCCTCCCTCCCTCTTTCTCTCTCCTTTGCATTTCTAAGACATTATGAGAATCAGCTGAAATAGAATGCATTCATTACCATTAACAGCAGGTTTTTAAATGACCCCCAAGAAAAATTCCAGACCTGACTGTAATTCTAGCAACCAAACCAGCCTCAGATAGAGCAGAGATAGAAAAACAAGCAAAGGAGCAAAGAACAGCTTGGACTAATGTACTACTAATGAGTTTTAATTGTTAGGGAAAAATCTTAGATAATCTTTAAAACGAAGCAATATGTTAGGCCACTGTTAGTTCAGGCATGTTTTTAATATACCTGTCATGTTTAACTTGGTTAATATTAATTTTAAGATGTTGATGGCATATTGTTTCAATGCATGGCTCAGTGCCTTGTGGAATCCCAGAAAATAAAGAAATTATAGAAGAGGGTAAGGAGATGCAACTTTATGTAGCAGCTGTAGTAGCTAGATTCTTCTGCAGAGCAAAAACATTAAGAAAAAATGGATAATTTAATGATAAATATCAATCCAAGTATTTCATTTAATCTATATTTTCCAATATGTAGATATATCCAAAATAAATATGTATTAATTAATTATTTATTAATTGGATTTATACACTACCCCAAGTCCTTGGAGATGGGTGGCATATAAATCCAATAAATAAATAAATAAATACATACATATTTGAGAGGAGGGGATCAACCTATTCTCCAAAGCACCTGAGGGCAGGAAAAAAAAAAGGATGGTACCTAATCAAAGAAATAATGGATGGTAACTAATCAAGGAGAGAAGCAACCTAAAACTAAGGAGACATTTGGTAACAATGAGAACAATTAACCACTTGAATGGCTTGCCTTCAGAAGTTATGGATACTCATCACTAGAGGCTTTTAAGAAGAGAATGAAATGGTATAGGATCTCCTGCCTGATCAGGGGGTTAGAATGGAAGACCTCCAAGGTCCCTTCCAATTCTATTATTGTGTTCCATTCTGTCATTAGACTGACATTGGCTTGCTTTATTTTTGACTCCTTAAACTAAAAGACATACAGACGATAGATATAGATATAGATAGATAGATTCTGACATTGGCCTGCTTTATTTTAGATAGATAGATAGATAGATAGATAGATAGATAGATAGATAGATAGATAGATAGGTTGAGGAGGTATGTATGTATGTATAGTAGTAGGCAGTTATAGAATATAGAGATAGGTTAGATGAGATAGAAGATAGATAGATAGATAGATAGATAGATAGATAGATAGATAGATATAGAGATAGATATAGATAGGTAGATAGATAAAGAATATAGAGATAGGTTAGATGAGGTAAAAGATAGATGGCTAGACAGATAGAGAGAGAGAGAGGTATGTAGGTATGTAGGCATGTGATAAGTTAGATGAGATAGAAGATAGATGGGGAGAGAGAGAGAGAGGTATGTAGGTATGTAAGTAGGTAGTTATAGAATATAGAGATAGGTTAGATGAGATAGGTAGACAGACAGACAGACATATTTGGAGAAAATAAATTGGGACATCCATATATTGGGTGGGAAACCAATAGAGCCATTAATTTTGAGAGGGGATCCCAGTTTGTGAATGCCAATATAGCTAGTCCTTGATCTACGACCACAACTGAGCCCAAAATTTATGTCGCTATGTAAGACTTTGCTTAAGTGACATATGTTCCATTTTATGACTTTTCTTATTAAGTGAATAATTGCAGTTGTTAAATCAGTAACCTACTTATGAAGTGAATCTGGCTTCCCCATTGACTTTGCTGGTCAGATGATCACAAAAAGTTGATCATATGACCCTGGATTGTCACAAATACACACCAATTGCAATGTGTCCAAATTTGGATTTCATGGCCCTAGGAATGCTGTTATGATTGAACTGTGAAAACAGTCATAAGTCTCTTTATTTTTCAATTCTGTTGTAACTTTGAACTTTCACTAAATAAACTGTTGCAAGTCAAGGACTAATTATGTATTTGTTGGTTACTGGCATAGCCAGTAAGTCAAACTAATGCAGGTAATCAGTGAAAATTACTTTTTAAAAAATAAACCTTGCTCTATTGCTCATACAGCCCATCTTTATTATTTTAATTTAGGCATTGAAGATATCTTCCTCCTATTTTCCCCAACAACTACAATTGTAGGAAGTGACTTAAATTTGAGTGATTGCCCCAAAGCCACCCAGCTGGTTTTCATGGCTAAGGCAGGACTAGAGTTCCCAGTCTCCTGGTTGCTATACTGGTAATTTAACTGCTAGACCAGACTGTCTCTCTTTAAATCTAACAAGGGGGAAAAAGTTTCAGGAGTTAAAATGAAGAATGCAAGTATGCCCCCACAACAGGGATCAGATCAGAAAAGTGGAAATACCTGTCAGTAATCAAGACACTTAAGGCCAATTACAAACCTGAACAAAAATTGGGCAATTTAGCAATGAAGTTTTAACCCTGGGGCCTAGGAATGAATAGCTTGTCATCATTCCGTCATCTTGGTATGAAAAAGGGCATTTAATACCACAAGTGCCAAACAGTGTCCATATTTTATAGAAGGAAACTTGTCGCTAACAGCTAATAAGGATTTGTGTTCAGCTGTCCATAAATAGATAGTGTTGTGATTCAGTCTGAGGCTCCTCAGGGAATGGCTGGAACTCTGCCGGCTCCATGCTCAGAGGGGGAGGACGAGGAACAGGAGGAGGAGGAGGACCAGGCAGACGGGGAAGAGGAATGTCAGGATGAGGAGGAGGGAGAACAGCCTGAGACCCCCGGGGGGGAGCTCTCCCCAGCGAGTAGCCTGGAATCATTAGATGAGAACGCACAAGCCATCATAGATATGAGGCAGAGAAGGGCAGCACAAGGAAGAGGACAATTAGCCAGGTATTTCCATCCCTAATAGGCAACAGCTGGGTTTGGGTGTGGTTCTCCTCAGAAAGGTTGAAAAGGCAGGCCCGCCCTTCCTGTATTGGAGAGAGTTATCTTTTGGGAGTCCTGTGACCTTGCTTCGATCCTTGGCGTCTGTGATTCTGGCTTGTGGCCTCGAAGGCTGAAAACTTGGGGGAGGCGTGGGTTTTATTATCTACAGTGGTGTGTGTGCCAGCAAGAAGCCTGTTGTATTGTCTGGCCGTCGTGACTCTTCTGTGAAGCTTCATAGCATTCCAGTTTGTAAGAACAGTTTTTGTTATCTGTGTTTGTTTTCAAAGATATAAAATGACTTTGCTTTTTACCAGCGTGTCTGGCTACTCTTTTTAGTTGGTGTTGGCATCTGGGGGAACCCAGACAGAACAGATAGATAGATAGATAGATGGATAGATAGATAGATAGATAGATAGATAGATAGACAGATATAAACAGATGCTAGATAGATAGACAGACAGAGACAGACAGACAGACCGACAGACAGACAGACAGCTAAGAACCTGGTACATTACAAGCTTTAGTTTAGTACTTTCCTTCTGTTTTAATAGGCATTTAGGCTTAGATAAAACCTCCAAGAAGACTTACACCACAGCCACCAAACTGTTTTCTAAATGCCTTTCACTCTATGAACTGATGATCTGTTCTTAAGACAGAAAAAATGTTTGCCTAACATTGCTTTTCCTGTTTGTGCTCTTCCCACAAGCATCGAGGAGGCCCAGCCGTGAGAGACAGTCTTGTGATTTTGTTGAAACAACCACACTGCTTTTGCTGTAACCTGGCAGCCCCTCCAAAAACTACAGGGAATACGCTTTCTTCTCCCTGCTGGCATCAGGGATGTTCTGAAGCTGTCCTGGTTAAGTGACCTCCCTAACTTTTAAGGTTTTGGTGGGACGCCAGCAACCTCTTGGTTGGTGTCATATGATTTCCTATCAGTGACTTTCAAGAGAGAGTGTTATAACCTTCCCAGACTGAATAGACCAATAGTTCCCTTTATTGTAGTGACTGCACCCAAGCTCCCAGGGGATTTGAAGGACTTTAAATATTTTTCTAATTCCTATCATGCGTTCACAGTAGCCTAGGGGAAATATTTATTCACAGAGATAGGCCCATGAGCTTTGGTTATGTCATTCTCTTCAAGTTCTTTCTAAATAGCTGCCTTCCCCTGGCTCCAGGATGTTTCTCCAGGAAATATTAGCTCCCTTGCTCTGTGAAAGGATCAAGCTGGATCATGGTAGATCTAGCAAGAAAGAGACATTTTCCAATAGAAAACAGGAGACGTTCTTCCATGATAATTCCCACTATCCTCAGGGTGTTGGTGACCTATTGGTCTTTAATTGGCCGTCATATCTGGCTGCAGGACTCTGGACCTCCAGGGCTGAGTACTTTCCTTGGCAATCAACTTTGTTTTTGTCAGGAGGATATCAGCCTCCAGAGAGATCTTTCACAATATTCCCATGGTCAGGATTTCCATTTGTGAACAAAAAATAAAAGTAACCAAACAGATGCCCTGGGTTGCTACTGCACACTATCAGTTCCCTCAGTTTATCCAGGGGTCTTGAAATCTGGAATTGCTGTTCAATGTCCTTTTTTATCCCTCCTTCTTTCTTTGGGCAGCTATTCACAAATCAACATGTTCATCCTCTGTCCAGATGAGATTTGGCAGGCAAAATAGGTTCCCACAATGCCTGCTTTCTCGTCCTCTTCCACATAATCCTGTGTTTGTGGGATGCTGGATGCTCTTTTGGTTGTGTTTTCTTGTAGATGTTCTATTACCAAATTAGTAACATTATCACTGCACTGATGGCGTTACCCTAGTTTGGCAAGGAAACAAGAGCCGTAGTGGTGCAGTGGTTCTGCTGACTACCAGCTGTTAACAGTTTGGCCATTTGAATCTCAGTGTCTCAAGGTTGACTCAGTCTTCCATCCTTCTAAGATCAGCAAAATGAAGACCCAGATTGTTGGGGGCAATATATTGACACTGTAAATTGCTTAGAGAGGGATGTAGCTCTGTGAAGTTGTATATAGGTCTAAGTCCTATTACCATTGCTATTCATGGAGAACACAAGTAGACATTCTTTGACAAATTTATTCTTTTCTGTCCCTCCTCCATCCACTGAAGCATTTTTGCCAGTAAAAGTTATAAGGTTAGCTTCTGTCTCAAGGCTGTCCTTGCAGAAGGTCTCTTTGGCTTCAGAGGAATTCAGAAACAAGTACAATAATTAACTCTCTGGACAACATACATATAAATACATTCAATACTGGTAGTCCTTGACTTACAAACGTTTATTTAATGACTATTTGAAATAATGATGGTGCCGAACAAAATGATGGATGAATGGTCCTTGAACAATTGTAGCATCCCCATGGTTTTCAAAGGGGCTACCTTTGAAAAGTGTTCGGAAACTTCAGATCGTGCAGAATGCAGCTGCGAGAGCAATCATGGGCTTCCCCAAATATGCCCATGTTACACCAACACTCCGCAGTCTGCATTGGTTGCTGATCAGTTTCTGGTCACAATTCAAAGTGTTGGTTATGACCTATAAAGCCCTTCATGGCACCGGATCAGATTATCTCAGGGACCGCCTTCTGCTGCACGAATCCCAGCGACCAGTTAGGTCCCACAGAGTGGGTCTTCTCCGGGTCCCATCAACTAAACAATGCCACTTGGCGGGACCCTGGGGAAGAGCCTTCTCTGTGGTGGGCCCGGCCCTCTGGAACCAACTTCCCCCAGAGATTAGAATTGCCCCCACCCTCCTTGCCTTTCGTAAGCTACTTAAAACCCACCTCTGCCGTCAGGCATGGGGGAATTGAGATACTCTTTCCCCTAGGCCTTTACAATTTTATGCATGGTATGTCTGTATGTATGTTTGGTTTTTATATTAATGGGTTTTTTAATCGTTTTTAGTATTGGATTATTATTGGATTATTATTGTATACTGTTTTATTATTGTTGTTAGCCGCCCTGAGTCTCCGGAGAGGGGCGGCCTACAAATCCAATAAATAATAATAATAAAATAATAATAATGGTTATATGATTGGGACTTGGGTACATGGGAACTATAGTGGGGGAAAAAAGTATTTAGTCAGACACCAATTGTGCAAGCTCTCCCACTTAAGAAGATGAGAGAGGCCTGTAATGGACATCATAGGTAGACCTCAACTATGAGAGATAACTTGAGAAAACATGTCCAGAAAATCACATTGTCTGATTTTTAACAAATTTATTTCCAAATTATGGTGGAAAATAAGTATTTGGTCACCTACAAACAAGTAAGATTTCTGGCTCTCACAGACCTGTAACTTGTTCTTTAAGAGGTTTCTCTGTCCTCCACTCATTACCTGTAGTAATGGCACCTGTTTGAATTTGTTATCAGTATAAAAGACACCTGTCCAGAACCTCAAACCGTCACACTCCAAACTCCACTATGGTGAAGACCAAAGAACTGTCAAAGGACACCAGAAACAAAATTGTAGCCATGCACCAGGCTGGGAAGACTGAATTTGCAATAGGCAAGCAGCTTGGTGTGAAGAAATCAACTCTGGGAGCAATAATTAGAAAATGGAAGACATACAAGACCACTGATAATCTCTCTGGGATATGGGACTACACGCAAGATCTCATCCCGTGGGGTCAAAATGATCATAAGAACGTGAGTAAAATTCCCAGACCCACACGGGGGAACCTAGTGAATGACCTGCAGAGAGCTGGGACCAACATAACAAAGGCTATCATCAGTAATACACTACGCCGCCAGGGACTCAAGACTCTGCAGTGCCAGACGTGTCCCCCTGTTTGAGCCAGTACATGTCCAGACCCGTCTGAAGCTTGCTAGAGAGCATTTGGATGATCCAGAAGAGTATTGGGAGAATGTCATATGGTCAGATGAACCAAAGTAGAACTGTTTGGTAGAAACACAACTTGTCGTGTTTGGAGGAGGAAGAATGCTGAATTGCATCCAAAGAACACCATACCTACTGTGAAGCATGGGGGTGGCAACATCACGTTTTGGGGTGGTTTCTCTGCAAAGGGACTAGGATGACTGATCCATGTACATGAAAGAATAAATGCGGCCATCTATTGTGAGATTTTGAGTGCAAACCACCTTCCATTAGCAAGAAAGCATGAAATCTGGCTGGATCTTTTAGCATGACAATGAGCCCAAATATACCACCAGGGCAACGAAGGAGTGGCTTCATAAGAAGCATTTTAAGTCCTGGAGTGGCCTAGCCAGTCTCCAGATCTCAACCTTATAAAAAACTTTGGGAGGGAGTTAAAAGTCCGTGTTGCCCAGCGACAGCCCCAAAACATCATTGCTCTTGAGGAGTTCTGCATGGAGGAATGGACCAACATACCAGCAATAGTGTGTGCCAACCTTATGAGAACTTACAGAAAATGTTTGACCTCTGTCATTGCCAACAAAGTATTGAGATGAACTTTTGTTATTGACCAAATACTTATTTTCCACCATAATTTGGAAATAAATTCATTAAAAATCAGACAATGTGATTTTCTGGATGTATTTTCTCATGTTGTCTACCTATGATGTCAATTACATGCCTCTCTCATCTTTTTAAGTGGGAGAACTTGCACAATTGGTGTCTGACTAAATATTTCCCCCCCCCCCCCACTGTAGCTTATATTTATGACAGTTGTAGCATCCTAGGGTTATATGATCACCATTTACAACTTTCCCAGTAGCTTCCAACAAGCAAAATCGATGAGAGAAGCCAGATTCGAGCTGTGGTGGCACAGTGGTTAGAGTGCAGTACTGCAGGCTACTTCTGCTGATCACCGGCTGCCAGCAGTTTGACACATCAAATTTTACCAGGCTGAAGGTTGACTCAGCCTTCCATTCTTCCAAGATGCCCCCAGACTGATGGGGGCAATATGCCAACTAACAATTTAGAGATGTCTAAAAAATATGGAGAATATATATGGTAAGTCCAAGTGCTCTTGCTATTCACCTAACATCTGTGGCATTTACTTAATGATGGTGGTGAAAAAATTCCTAAAATTGGGTGTGAATAATTCTTTATTTGATCAAAATTAGCGGACAACTTATTTGTGTCAACCTAATGTACCATTCTGTCTTCATGGTGGTAGATACTCTTAATAATTTTCATGGTGGTAGCATAAGAGAGCCGGGGTGGCACAGCAGGTAGAGTGCTGTACTGTAGGCCACTGAAGCTGACTGTAGATCTGTAGGTCAGCGGTTCAAATTTCATCACCAGCTCAAGGTTGACTCAGCCTTCCATCCTTCCGAGGTGGGTAAAATGAGGACCCGGATTGTGGGGGCAATAGCCCAGCTCTGTTAAAAAGTGCTATTGCTAACATGTTGTAAGCCGCCCTGAGTCTAAGGAGAAGGGCGGCATAAAAATCGAATAAATAAATAAATAAATAAATAAATAAATAAATAAATAAATAAATAAATAAATAAATAACCCCTCCCCCCGATGTGCTCCTCTATATTGTTTCTTATGTGCCAACACTATATGTCAATAGGAAGTTGCTTTCCATAATTATACTAGTATCAAGATCAACACCAAGTATTTCTACTAGTAGAGCAAATAGAAGGAATTTGAAATTGGAAGTTCAAAGGGAAACATAATAGAAGAACTCTGAAAAGGTTTGTAAGACTACTGATAGAATCCCAGAGATGGGATTCGGCAGGTTCTGACTAGTTCTGGAGAAACAGTTGTGGAAATTTTGAGTAGTTCAGAGAACCAGTAAATACCACCTCTGAATGGCCCTACCCCCATCTATTCTCTGCCTCCCAAGTCCCAAACTGGGAGGGAATGGGATTTTACAGTATCCTTCCCCTGCTCCCCAAGCCACACCTACAGAACCTGTAGTAATTTTTTTTAATCGCACCAGTGTGACAATCCCAGGTTTTATCTAAGCAAACTAACTTGATTGTGGGTACTGGAATTACAATCTTAATTATTATTATTAATTATTTAATTTGTTACGAACTTATGACAAAATGTGTATCATTTGCAGAGTAAAATAAATACATTTTTGGTGATGGGAATTTATTTTCTGTCCACCTGGATAAATACGTTTTGGAAGACCTGGGTTGCCAATGGCAAACTCTAGTTAAAGAGGTGTTCAGTTGTGAGCTGGAATTCAGGCTTGGCAATCTCAGAAGTGCAGGATAGGATTGTTTGTCTTGGCCTTAGGGAAATGACATCAGGTTCTTATCATCTAACCTATTAGTTTGCTTTCACAGGTCTCAACAGAGAGACTTGGCTGTCACCACGTTTTCTCTTACTAAAGCTGTCTTAAAATCTTGGAAACACTTTGACACTGCTGTGTTTACCCTCTTAGGATTTGGGTATTGTGAAACAGGAGAATGTTCCTAGGAGGCTGGGTGGCTTAGCGTGTCAATAAAGTGGGCAAAGCTTTTAATTGATTAATGAGGGTTTTCTTGATCCTATTATTAATACTTAACCATGGATGGGCATGTTCTCCTGATATTCAGAACTCAACAGAATATTTTTCTCTAACATTGAAATGTGTGATGGAAACCTCACCATACTTCAGATGATATTGTTTAATTTAATTTAATTTAATTAATTTGATTTATATGCTGCCCAATCCCATTGGGACTCAGGGCATCTTACAACAGTAAATAGTACATACAATAAACAAGTCAAATAATTAGTAAGAAGAACTTTGTAATTGGACAGCCCCTGAATTCTTTCCTAACCTTCTGACAAATATAATTCTGAATCCATCATCTTTGCCATAGGGATCCTTAATCTGGTGGTGGCTGTTATAGTAATTTCCTGAGAGTTAGAACAATTAATCAATTACCTCCAGAAATTTCAAATGCTCCAACATTGAAAGTTTTAAAGAGAAGACTAGACAACCATTTGTCTGAGATACTATTGCATTTCCTGCCTGAGCAGGAGGTTGAATTAGAAGACTTCCAAAATCCCTATTATTCTATTCTATTCTATTCTATTCTATTCTATTCACCCTTCTGCTGCACGAATCCCAGCGACCAGTTAGGTCCCACAGAGTGGGTCTTCTCCGGATCCCGTCAACCAAACAATGTCGCTTGGCGGGACCCAGAGGAAGAGCCTTCTCTGTAGCAGCCCCAGCCCTCTGGAACCAACTCCCCCCAGAGATTAGAATTGCCCCCACCCTCCTTACCTTTTGAAAGCTGCTTAAAACCCACTTCTGCCGCCAGGCATGGTGGAACTGAGATACACTTCCCCCTAGGCCTTTACAATTTTATGCATGGTATGTCTGTATGTATGATTGGTTTTTATATAATGGGTTTTTAACTGTTTTTAGTATTGGATTTTGTTATATACTGTTTTATTGCTGTTGTTAGCCGCCCCGAGTCTGTGGAGAGGGGCGGCATACAAATCCAATGAATGAATGAATGAATGAATGAATGAATGAATGAATGAATAAATAAATAAATAAATAAATTCTATTCTTGGCAATAGATTCATACCTATGATAGTTTCAGGATCTTGGGATCATGTGATCCCCTTTCTGTGATCTTCTGATGATCAAAGTCAATGGGGAATACAGATTCATTTATCAACCAGGTTATTGACTTAACCTGCAACTACAATGATTCACTTAACAACTGTGGCAAGAAAAATCATTAAATGGGGCAAAACTCACTTAACAAATGTTTCACTTAGCAACATAAATTTTGGGCTCAGTTGTGGTTGTAAGTAGAGAACTAGTGTACTTGATTTTTTTTTTTAGGAGTTTTAACTGAGGGGGGGGGGTTGCCTCCAATTTAAGGCAGCTCTGAGAGGTGTGTGAATTTTCTCCAAGTTCTAAGTTTGAAAGTATTTATTTGCCTCCTGCATCTGTTCTGATTTTCACAAAAGCTGCAGGAATCAAACAAATCCCTTTTGTCAACAGCTTCTTCTAAGGGCAGAGTCCTGGATTGTCAAACTGATAACTGACTGATCTAAGCAGAAATAAATTCTGGGTTTTATTAGTATGGAAGCTAGCAGCAGAAATGGGGTGGAGAGGCATCCTTGATACCATCCATGGAACAAATATGTAAGCAAGTGAAGCAAACTATCAATAAACACATCCCAAAATTGGTATGAAATCCAGGTTTATGTCCTGAACCTGTGTTCCAGCATTGCCTTAGTTGGCCTTTATGAAATGAATCTAATTTGAAAGGTATGAATCGGGGAGCTGGGAGCTTGGAAAAGGTTAAAAATTGGAATTCATGGCAATAAACTGATGATGTGTTTCTTGAGTTACAACCAAGTTTTGGGAAAGAAAACCTATTGCTAATCTTGGAAATTTTGATTCAGAAAAGAGGCCAGATGATCAAAGAGCTTAAATTGTCTCTCCTCTAAGAAAAGGTTGTTACATTTTGATGTTTTTAGCTGAGGAAAAAAAATAGATTAAAGCAGGGCATGACAAAGGTATATAAAATGGAGTTTAGTGCAGGGAAAGCAGACAAGAGGATGCCTTTCTATTCTCATAATACTACCAGACAGTAGGGCCATCCAGCAAACAAAGGAAGCCCCCCATTCACCCAAGATATAATATAGAATTTGATTCCGCCAGCTTGAATTATTTTAAAAGGAGATTAGATAAATTCACAGAGGAAAAGCCGGCTGGTTGTGATGGCTATATTTTATCGCCATTATCCCAAAGCAGTTTGTTTATTGCTTTCAGTTGCTGAGAAACAAGAGTGGGATGATGTTATTAGGAAACCCATCTAGTATTTCTCGCTTTGGAGAAGCATCTGGTTGGCCTCTGAGGAAGAAGAATGCTGGACCAGATAGACTTTGGCTGAGTAGATCTTGTAAGTGTAGACCTGAACTGCATTTGCTCCCCAGAACTTTCCCTTGAACGTTCACCGTTCACCTTTCATTTCCAGTAACTCTTTTAAGTTGGTTGATAACTATTTTCAACACCCCAAATACATCAAGGTTTAAGCTCTGTCATCCCTGAAGCTGACCTGACCCTAGCCATTTTGAAGTTTCAGTGTTGCCACTCGTATTATTTTGGTTATATTGAATTTTTATTTGGGGAAGATATTTCCACAATAAGCAAGTAAATATATTGCTGGTAGTCCTTGGCTTACAACCACAATTGAGTCCAAACTTTCTGTTGTTAAGCGAGAGAGGTAAGTGAGTTCTGCACTACTTTATGACCTACTTTTCTCCAGTTGTTTATTTATTTATTAACATGAGCAACATGAGAAAATATTATTTTACTGAAAGAGTAGTAGATCCTTGGAACAAACTTCCAGCAGATGTGGTAGATAAATCCACAGTAACTGAATTTAAACATGCCTGGGATAAACATATATCCATCCTAAGATAAAATACAGAAAATAGTATAAGGGCAGACTAGATGGACCATGAGGTCTTTTTCTGCCGTCAGACTTCTATGTTTCTATGTTTCTATGTTTCTATTTATTTATTATTTAGATTTGTATGCCGCCCCTCTCCGCAGACTCGGGGCGGCTCACAGCAGGATACAACAATTCATGACAAATCTAAATATAATTTAAAATAATTTTAAAAAACCCATTTACTAAACAAACATACACACAAACATACCATGCATAAATTGTACATGCCCGGGGGAGGTGATTCAGTTCCCCCATGCCTGACGACAAAGGTGGGTTTTAAGGAGTTAAAGGAATCACTGCAGTTGTTAAGTTATGGACACAGTTGTTAAGTGAATTTCGCTTCCTCATTGACTCTGCTTATCAGAAGGCCACAAAAGATCACATGACCCTGTGACACTGCATAAATATGAGTCGGGTGCCAAGCATCTGAACTTTGATCCTGTGACCATAGGGATGGTGCAATGGTTGTAAGTGTCAAAAATGGTCACAAGACACTTTTTTCCAGCACTATTGTAACTTCAAACAATTAACAATGAATGGTTGTAAGTTGAGGAGTACCTCTTTATCTGCTTTATACCAGGTCTTCCTCCTCCTCCTGATTTGTATCCTATCATTGTTCCAGGGGGGCAAACATAAGACTGCCTTCTCCAGGTTTTATCCTAACCAACAACCTGAGAATTGTGCTCTCAGACACAGCGACTGTCCAAAAGGCACATGCGAAGCTTATGGCAAATTGAACTGGTTCTCCTTGATCTTTGGCTGCTTCCTTATCTACTGTCTCAGTCTACTTTCCTTGAACTGGGTTGGAAAGCAGCTGTCTGTTGTCTCTTTGATTCCTTTTTTCTTTCACCGGCTCTTTTAAGTAGAATATCAGGGAGTGAACAGAAGACTTCCTGCATGCCAACAGATATTTTCTTTTGAAAGTTTTAGTCCCTCTCAGTAGTTTTGGTGTGCTCCATGTGCTAAGTGATGTATGCTCTCTTTCCCCTCCCTCTTTTTAAACTTATTAATTTGTTTATTTATTTACTTATTTATTTATTTATTTATTTATTGAAACATAGAAGATTGACGGCAGAAAAAGACCCCATGGTCCATCTAGTCTGCCCTTATTTATTTATTCATTCATTCATTCATTCATTCATTCATTCATTCATTCATTCATTTATTAGATTTGTATGCCGCCCCACTCCATAGACTCCTGTATTTCCTGTATTTTATCTTAGGATGGATATATGTTTATCCCAAGCATGTTTAAATTCAGTTACTGTGGATTTACCAACCATGTCTGCTGGAAGTTTGTTCCAAGCATCTACTACTCTTTGAGTAAAATAATATTTTCTCACATTGCTTCTGACCTTTCCTCCAACTAACCTCAGATTGTGCCCCCTTGTTCTCATGCTCACTTTCCTATTAAAAACATTTCCATCCTGAACTTTATTTAACCCTTCAACATATTTAAATGTTTCAATCATGTCCCCCCCTTTCCCTTCTGTCCTCCAGACTATACATATTGAGTTCATTAAGTCTTTTCTGATAAGTTTTATGCTTAAGACCTTCTACCATTTTTGTAGCCTGTCTTTGGACCTGTTCAATTTTGTCAATATCTTTTTGTAGGTGAGGTCTCCAGAACTGAACACAGTATTCCAAATGTGGTCTCACCAGCACTCTATACAGCAGGATCACAATCTCCCTCTTCCTGCTTGTTATACCTCTAGCTATGCAGCCAAGCATTCTACTTGCTTTCCCTACCGCCTGACCGCACTGTTCACGCATTTTGAGACTGTCAGAAATCACTACACCTAAATCCTTCTCTTCTGAAGTTTTTGCTAACACAGAATTGCCAATACAATACTCAGATTGAGGATTCCTTTTGGCCAAGTGCATTAATTTACATTTGGAGACATTAAACTGCAGTTTCCATTGCTTTGACCACTTATCTAGTAAAGCTAAATCATTTGCCATATTACAGACGCCTCCAAGAACATCAACCCTATTGCACACTTTAGAGTCATCAGCAAACCCATATCATTAAAAAAAACCCATTCAACCATATATATTCATATCACATTCATGCTAGCGGTTGGGGCAGAGCATTGAAGTTCAATGGCCCCAGGCCTGCTGGCAAAAGTGAGTTTTTAGAGCCTTCCGGAAGGCCAGGAGTGTGGGGGCAGTATAAATCTCTGGGGAGGAATTGACTCCATAGGGTCAGAACTGCCACAGAGAAGGCCCTTCTCCTAGGGCCAGCCAGGTGGCATTGCCTGGTTGATGGGTCCTGGGGAAGGCCGATTTTGTGGACTCTGACCGGTCTGACTGTAAGAGACTTCCTGTCCAAATAGGGCTGTACCTTTCAAAACATGCTGAGTGGCAGAAGGAGAAAATTCACCAGGGAAATAAAGTTAAACCATTTTTGCCTCAGTAATAATGTAATCCTGGAGAAAAGAGGATAGGAAGAAGGCAAGCGAACGCCTAGGACAGTGTGGCGAACCTATGGCATGGGTGCCACAGATTGCATGCAGAGCCATATCTGCTGGCACACAAGCCATTGCCCTAGCTCAGCTTCAACTTGCATGTATGTGCCAGCCAGCTGATTTTTGGCTCACACAGAGGCTCTAGGAGGGCGTTTGGGGCTTTTGGAGTCTGGGGAGGGTGAAACATGAGCCTACTGGGCCCACCAGAAGTTGGGAAACAGGCCATTTCCCGCCTCCAGAGGGCCTCTGGGGGGCAGGAGAAGCTGTTTTTACCCTCCCCAGGCATTGAATTATGGGTGTGGGCACTCGTGCATGAGCAATAGAACACACCCACACTCTTTCGGCACCCGAGGAAAAAAAAGGTTCACCATCATTGCCCTAGGACTTCTAATTTCCAGTTCAATGACCCCCAACACTTTACCCTTAGATTATCCACGGTTGACCTATCCAGATTCCTAAAAGGTCAGTAAGGGGCGAGTACAAGTGCACTAGAGTGCCTTCCGTCCCCTGCCCTATTGCTCTCCTATATCTCCTATACTTTTCTTCTATTCCTATATCTCTTCTGTTCTTTCATTGATATGTTCTATTCCTATAACTTCTCTTCTCTTCTTTCTTAGCCGGGGTGGCGCAGCAGGTTGAGTGCTGTACTGCAGGCCACTGAAGCTGACTTGTAGATCTGAAGGTCAGCGGTTCAAATCTCATCACCGGCTCAAGGATGACTCAGCCTTCCATCCTTCCGAGGTGGGTAAAATGAGGACCCAGATTGTGGGGGCAAAATAGCCTAGTTCTGTTAAAAAAAGTGCTATTGCTATCATGTTGTAAGCCACCCTGAGTCTAAGGAGAAGGGTGGCATAAAAATCGAATAAATAAAATAAATAAATAATAAATGAATATTTTACTATGAGTACAGTGTTCCCTCAATTTTCGCAGGTTCAAACTTCGCGAATAGCCTATACCACGGTTTTTCAAAAAATATTAATTAAAAAATACTTTGTGGGTTTTTTTCTATACCACGGTTTTTCCCACCCGATGACATACATCATGGCCAAACTAATAATTTTTGCAAATAAATAACCAAAAAAAAATTATTGTTAATAAATAAATATGTTTATAAATATCAGGATCACTAAGTGTCTTATTCAATGGTGAGTACCAGTAATAATGGTGAGTAAATGGTTGTTAAGGGAATGGGAAGTGGTACCGTATTTTTCGCTCTATAAGACGCACCTGCTGATAAGACGCACCTCGATTTTAGAGGAGGAAAATAGAACAAAAATATTTTGAGCCAAAAAGTAGCTATCACACATGAGCAAGTTCTTGCATCCATAATTCTATCCTTGCTCATGTGTGATAGTTACTTTTTGGCTCAAAATATTTTTGTTCTATTTTCCTCCCTCCCACTTTCCTTTCTATCTCTCCCTCCCTCTTTTCTTTCTATCTTTCCCTCCCTCTTTCCTCCCTCCCTTTTTCCTTTCTATCTATCTCTCCCTCCCTCTTTCCTTTCTATCTTTCTTTCCCCCTGCCTTTCTCCAAGCCCTTCCTTTTCCCTCTCCCTAACTACCCCCTTCTCCCTCCTTTCTATCTCTCCCTCCCCCTTTCTCTCTCCCTTCCTTCATCTTTCATTCCCTCTCTCTCCATCCCTCTTCCTTTCTCTCTTCCTTCCTCCCTCTTTTTTGTTCTTTCTCTCTCCCTCCTTCCCTCCCTCTATGTCTTTCCCTCCTCCTTCTTCCCCCCTCTCTTTCTCTTGCTTTCTTTCCCTGTCTTTCTCTCTTGCTTACTTTCTCGCTTTCTTTCTCATTCTTTCTCCCCTCCTTTCTCTCTCTCTCTCTTTCTCTCTCGTTCACCACGCCGGCAACAGAGAGAAAAAGAGAGAGAGAGAGAGGGAGAGAGAGTGGAGGGCGCCGTTGTCTTCGCCTCTTCCCGACAGCTCTGCAGCGAAGAGGAAACAGTCGCGCACCGCCCCCCGGGAGCCCAGCCGATTTTTGGAGCCTTTTTGTTTTCAGCTGGGCTCCCAGGAGGCAGAGCGTGGCCGGGTACCGTGTCTTCGCCTCCGCGCGCTGCATCCGCCCGGCCGAGAACAAAACGGCTCCAAAAGTCGGCCGGGCTCCCGGGAGGTGGTGCGCGACTGTTTCCTCTTCGCTGCAGAGCCACACGGAGGCGAAGACACGGTGCCCGGCCACGCTCCGCCTCCTGGGAGCCCAGCTGAAAAAAAAAACGGCTCCAAAAATCGGCTGGGCTCCCGGGAGGCGGAGCGTGGCCGGGCACCGTGTCTTCGCCTCCGTGTGGCTCTGCAGCGAAGAGGAAACAATCGCGCACCACCTCCCGGGAGCCCGGCCGACTTTTGGAGCCGTTTTGTTCTCGGCCGGGCGGAGGCAGCGCGCTGAGGCGAAGACACGGTACCCGGCCACGCTCTGCCTCCTGGGAGCCCAGCTGAAAACAAAACGGCTCCAAAAGTCGGCTGGGCTCCCGGGAGGCGGTGCGCGACTCTTCAGGGTTGGGAAGAGGAGAGGCGGCGACAGAGGCGGGACACTTTTGGTGAGTATATCGCCGCCCCCCCTCTGCTCCAGCGCCTCCCCCCCCTCCCTGCCTGCAGCTTCGCTCCATAAGACGCCGCTGATTTTTCATCCTACTTTGGGAGGAAAAAAACTGCGTCTTATGGAGCGAAAAATACGGTAATTTAGGGGTTTAAAGTGTTAAGGGGTGGCTTGTGATACTGTCCATAGCCAAAAATTGTGTATTTACTTCCACATCTCTACTTCGCAGAAATTCGAATTTCGCGGGCAGTCTCAGAACACTGTATATCCTCTATAATCTTCATCATGTATTTTACTATTTATTAATTATTTATTTATTTATTTATTACTTAGATTTGTATGCCGCCCCTCTCCGAAGACTCGGGGCGGCTCACAACATGTAGAAACAAATCATAGGCAAGCAGACAAATTTAAAATATTTAAATATTTAAAACCCCCATATGCTAACAGACACACACACAGACATACCATGCATAAATTAAACGTGCCCAGGGGGAGATGTTCAGTTCCCCCATGCCTGACGGCAAAGGTGGGTTTTAAGGAGTTTACGGAAGGCAGGAAGAGTAGGGGCAGTTCTAATCTCCGGGGGGAGTTGGTTCCAGAGGGCCGGTGCCGCCACAGAGAAGGCTCTTCCCCTGGGGCCCGCCAACCGACATTGTTTAGTTGACGGGACCCGGAGAAGGCCCACTCTGTGGGACCTAATCGGTTGCTGGGATTCATGCGGAAGGAGGCGGTCTCGGAGATATTCTGGTCCGATGCCATGAAGGGCTTTAAAGGTCATAACCAACACTTTGAATTGTGACCGGAAATTGATCGGCAGCCAATGCAGACTGCGGAGTGATGGTGAAACATGGGCATACCTAGGTAGGCCCATGACTGCTCTCGCAGCTGCATTTTGCACGATCTGAAGTTTCCGAACACTTTTCAAAGGTAGCCCCATGTAGAGAGCATTACAGTAGTCGAACCTCGAGGTGATGAGGGCATGAGTGACTGTGAGCAATGAGTCCCGGTCCAGATAGGGCCGCAACTGGTGCACCAGGCGAACCTGGGCAAACGCCCCCCTCGCCACAGCTGAAAGGTGTTGTTCTAATGTGAGCTGTGGATCGAGGAGGACGCCCAAGTTGCGGACCCTCTCTGAGGGGGTCAATAATTCCCCCCCCCCAGGGTAATGGACGGACAGATGGAATTGTCCTTGGGAGGCAAAACCCACAGCCACTCCGTCTTATCCGGGTTGAGCTTGAGTCTGTTGACACCCATCCAGGCCCCAACAGCCTCCAGGCACCGGCACATCACTTCCACCGCTTCATTGACTGGGCATGGGGTGGAGATGTAAAGCTGGGTATCATCCACTATGTGTATACCCACTAAAACCCTCATTGTGTATTGGACAAAATAAATCAATAAAATAAATAAATAAAATATATTACCTACATCTTTCCCTAAAATAAATAAATAAAATATATTACCTACATCTTTCCCTACAGAGCCAGGCTTGTTCTTAACTTCTTTCCCCTGTTTTCCAGCCATGCTGGAAGCAGAGTTAACACAACGTGTTTAGGACCTCCTTGGTGGGTTTCCTGCAGCCATCAATTGAGAAAGTGGAGTGCATGATGAGTAAAGCACAGTCATCTTCTGCAGGGAACTCATTTTGTCTCGTGCTGCCAAGAGTGTTACATTCTGAAAGCATTTATGCTCAGCAGGGAAAGTTGTGTGATGATCAGCAGGGGACACTGCGAGTAACAGCATCAGAAGAGAATATCAATTTTCCATGAATCTGAGCCAAGACCGGCAGAGATGTCCACCTTTATACAAGAACACTGCTGGTTTCTTAGACGCTGGACAGAATTTATATGCCGTGATTATCTCTGCCTTTTGTATATTTTTGCATTTTGGTCAAGTAAACATGAATGGGAGAGAATAAAGCTGAGAGCAAGAATGGGCAGAATTTAAGCAGGCAAAGTATGTTTTTCGTTCGGTTTGATTTGCATCTTAACATCCACCAAATAGAGTTACATAATGTATGATAAGTATATTCCAAATGGTGGACAAGGAGATATCCGTTGTCATTTTTGCCTCTCTTCTGCCAAATTAACAAAAACGGCTTGCATAATTATTACAAGGATAGCAATGTGATTTAGGATTTTTTTTTGGGGTTATCGCTTCTGTTAAGCAGTGAAGAGCTAACACATTCTTGCAATAGGACAAAAGTTCATATTACATCTAAACATAAATAGGTGTGAGATGGTGCTAATTGATGGACATGTTGACATTTCTTCAAGGAGTATATAGATAAGCCAAATATGGCATGCCAGGTTTTTTTTTTAATGCCGGAGTGACAATGCAAGAACATAACCCTGTGATTTAAAACACAGGGTTAGACTATATAGACTTAGACTATAGTCTAAGACAGTGATGGCGAACCTATGGCATGGGTGCCACAGGTGGCATGCAGAGCCATATCTGCTGGCACATGAGACATTGCCCTGGCTCAGCTCCAATGTGCATGTGTGTGCTGGCCAGCTGATTTTGGCTCTGCACAGAGTCTCTGGGAGGCCGTTTTTGGTTTCCAGAGAACCTCCAGGGGGATGGGGGATGGGGCTTTTACCCTCCTCTGGCTCCAGGGAAGCCTTTGGAGACTGGGGAGGGTGAGACACGAGCCTACTGGACCCACTAGAAGTTGGGAAACAGGCCATTTCCGGTCACCAGAGTGCCTCTGGGGGTGGGGGTGGGGGAAGTTGTTTCCGTTCTCCTCAGGAATTTAATCATGCGCATAGGCACTCTTCTATCATTAATATATATTTTTTCTATTTCTTCTCTTCTCTTCTCTTCTTTCTTTGATATATCTCTCTATAAATATATCCTCTATAGCCTTCATTATGTATTTAACTATATGTATACCCAATATAGCCCTCATTGTCTTATGGACAAAATCAATCCATAAATAAGCTCTTTTGGCACCCGAGGAAAAAAGAGTTCGCCATCACTGGTCTAAGTTTGGGGCAAATGTAAACTGCAATTTATCGCTTGTTAATCTCAATATGTTAAAACCTTGGGGTGATGCCTATTTGGGTTTTACCTTTGGGGTTTTACTTATATCAACTCTCAACTCAACCTCCCAGGTTTGTTGTTGTGAACACAATAGGAGGAGGAGGAGGAAGGAATATTAGGTACGTTTGCTGCCTCCAGTTATTCATAAAATAGCAATAGCAATAGCATTTATACTTATATACTGCTTCACAGTGCTTGACGTCTCTAAGCAGTTTACAGAGTTAGCACATTGCCCGCAACTAACTAACTAACTAACTAACTAACTAACTAACTAACTAACTAACTAACTAACTAACTAACTAACTAACTATCTATCTATCTATCTATCTATCTATCTATCTATCTATCTATCTATCATCTGTCTGTCTGTCTGTCTATGTATCTATCTATCAATCAATCAATCCATCTATCTATTAGATTTGTATGCCGCCCCTCTCCATAGACTAGGTCCTCATTTTACTGACCCTGGAAGGATGGAAGGCTGAGTCGACTTTGAGCCTCTCAGAATCAAACTGCTGGCAGCCAACAGTCAATAGAAGTAGCCTGCAGTACTGCACTATGTCAAAACAGCTTGTGAAACTAATAATAAAGGTGGGATAAAAATTTAACAGGTCAGCCAGCCAGTTGGAATATATATATATATATTTATTTTATAATAATGCAGATGAAGGGAAAGGCAAACGGGAATGAGAAAAATCTCAGGATTGGACCCAGTGCATGATTCATACTTTGTTATTACAGAGAACATCTACAACCTTAAAACAAAGTTTGCAGTTTTGCATGTGATATTCGTCCATCGTGTTCGAAGAAGACCTTGACATCTAAGGGGTTGTGGGCTGTCCCTGATGTATCTGCAGGTGATTGTAAAACCCATACCAGCAGGAAATGTTGGACACCATTGTATTTGCAGTTTTGCATACATTTTAGAAGGAACTCTTGAGGACCTTCTCTTACTTCTGATTTCAATTCTGGTTTTGACTCTGGATTGCTCCATCGCTATTGCTTCATTGTGTTTGCTCCCTTGTGATTGCTCCCTTGCTCTTCACCTCTTCTTTGTTACTGGAAGATTTTGTTACTTTGATTTTTGTTAGTGAATGCCAATTCTCAAGAATTCTGTCCCATTGTTCCTCTCCACCACCCCCACTCTCCCACACCTTCCTCACAATTTTCTAACAAGCCTAATGATGAAACAGCTTCCAGTATATAGTACACATTTTTAAACAGTGTCTCCCCTCAACCCCCCACCCTGTGAACAGTAGACCGGATTTTTCCTCCTTTCTTTCTTTGCTTCTTTGTTTCTTTCTTTCTTGAAGTCTTTGCTTTTAGCCAGTCCTAGGTCTTCAGAGTCCTGTAATTGTGTCTCAGTACTTGCTGTAATGTAGGGAACCGCTAAAGAGCATGCAATTAGTACCCTCTTTTTTTTGAATAGAGCAGTTAATCAGCAGACAATCAGCAGACAAAGGAGAAAGCTTAGGACCTGTTAGACTGAAAGGAAGGGTTACTATTGTCATTGCTACAAGAAATGCCCTGCTGATATGCTTTCTTATAAGATTGTTGAACAGAAGTATGTACATGTCTTGCAAAGAGCCCCTGGTTGGCTCTCCTATTTGGAGCAAGGGAGAGATGGGACTCCCCAAATCTAACCGTCCAAATCTAAGCATTTTGTTTTTTGAGTTCAACTAAACTGTGATTCCTATTTTCTTTTATTTTCCCTCTTAAAGTATTATGTGCCTCCCTTGAAATGATTGCTCTGAAGTACTCAAGCAAAACCACAGTGAAATAATTTTGGCAAAAGGGATGACCTAGCACATCTCTTTTGGCTGACCTTGCTGTCGTTGGGAAAGTGCAAAATGAATGAAGGAGACCCAATATAGTTTTTCTATTGGCTTTTGTGTTGAGCTGTCACTCAATCATAGGCTGGGAGTTTGCCTTGGAAAATGCAGCCTTGTTTCTTTTGAATGGCTGTGCTTTTTTAAAAAACATATGTAAATGTATGCAAATAATCATAAGGGTTTCCTCCCTCTTTTTTCTTAAAAAAGAGCAGCTCTCATGGCAACCAGTAGCTCTCATGTGCATTTTTTTGTGAGCTATGCCCAGCTTTATGAAGTGACCTTGCATTATAAAGGCATTTAAAACTGGGTTTCTATAGGTTGCTTTATATATGAATGAATATATGAAGCAAAGTAAAAAGTAAACCAAACGATCTTGAAACTCTCAAATGTTATGGTTTTATTTTCTACCAGTTTGCACTCAGGTTGATAAAATATAATTTGTTTCCTTAAGAAATTCGTTTTCTTTTAAATATAATGTTGGAAAAATTTGGAAGATGGTGATCCTTTCAGTCACTTTAGTATCTGGGAGTCAAGAATTACAGTGTTGATAAAAAAACCTGGGATTCCACTAAAAGTATTTGCAATTCTATAGTACTGTGACTTACAACAGGATCTCAGCTTCTCTTAAATCCTATTATAGCTTAAGAGATTCTAGTTAACCAAACAACACATAAGACAGAGTTAACCCAACTTACTTAACATGGTTGTGGGGAAAATGAGAAAAAGAAGTGCTATGTACATTAGTTTAAGCTCCTTAAGGAAAGACAAGATTATAAAGCTAACCCATGAATGAAGAAAACTATGTCCTGTGTCATGTTTTATTGACTGAGCCAACATTGATGCTTTTCTGCTGCGAAAAAAGATGAAGTTTTAGATTGAGCAAATCTGTTGGCATTACGGTTAGCAGAAGTGATTTTAACCAAATATTTCTTGATTTTGAGGTATTTTGTCCCCGAACTGCTTCTGATTTGGTCATTCCAAAATTTGCTTCACCTTTTCTTTGGCACAGTTACTGCATGCTTTGGAATATTATGCTTCCTGATTCATATTGGTTTAAGTTACAGGTTATGAATGAATCATTGGATGTCTTTTTAAGGGGTTTTTGGTACAGTCTATTGCAGAACAATGCATTATTCTATTCATAATTGTTAATAAAGTAATGAGTCATGATAATCCCATAATCCTGTATCATACTGTAGTGAGCATGAACCTTTTTTTAAAAAAATGCAGTACTTATATTCTTAAAATATAACATTCTCATTAATGTCAGAAGTATCCACTTTATTTATTTATTTTTATTTTATTTATTGGATTTGTATGCCACCCCTCTCCGTAGACTCGGGGCGGCTAACAACAGTAACAAAAAACAGCATGTAAATCCAATACTAAAACAATTAAAAACCCTTATTGTAAAACCAAACATCCATACATACAAACATACCATACATGAATTGCAAAGGCCTAGGGGGAAAGAATATCTCAGTTCCCCCATGCCTGATGGCAGAGGTGAGTTTTAAGGAGCTTACGAAAGGCAACGAGGGTAGGGGCAATTCTAATCTCCGGGGGGAGTTGGTTCCAGAGGGCCAGGGCCATCACAGAGAAGGCTTTTTCCCTGGGCCCCGCCGAACGACATTGTTTTGTTGACAGGACCCGGAGAGGCCACCATGAATGGAATATTGTGAATGGAAATGAATGGGAGGGGGGTGATAGATGGAATGGGTCCATAAAACATAATTCCAGAAACCTGCTATATAGAAACATCTATATCAGTGATGGCGAACCTATGGCATGGGTGCCATAGGTGGCACACAGAGCCATATCTGCTGGCACGCAAGCCATTACCCTAGCTCAGCTCCACTGTTCATGTATGTGCCGGCCAGCTGACTTTTGACTCACACAGAGGCTCTGGGAGGGTGTTTTTGGCTTCTGGAGAGTCTCCGGGGGATGGGGAAGGCATTTTTGCTGCTTCCAGGCTCAAGAGAAGCCTCTGGAGCCTGGGGAGGGTGAAAAATGGGCCTACCTGGCCCACCAGAAGTTGGGAAATGGACTGGGTCAAGCCTCCCGAGGGCCTATGGGGAGATAGGAGAGGCCAGTTTCACTCTCCCCAGGCATTGAATTATGGGTGTGGGCACTCGTGCAGGCATGATAGCACACACACATGTGCTTTCGGCACCTAAAGGAAAAAAAGGTTTGGCATCACTGATCTATATCAATAGATTTTCTTGTTTAATTACTTGTACAGTGTTCCCTCGATTTTCATGGGGGATGCGTTCCAAGACCGCCCATGAAAGTCGAATTTCCGCAAAGTAGAGATGCGGAAGTAAATACACCATTTTTGGCTATGGACAGTATCACAAGCCATCCCTTAACACTTTAAACCCCTAAATTACCATTTCCCATTCCCTTAACAACCACTTACTCACCATTATTACTGGTACTCACCATTGAATAAGACACTTAGTGATCCTGATATTTATAAACAAAATTATTTATTAACAATAATAATTATTTTTGTTATTTATTTGCAAAATTTATTAATTTGGCGATGACGTATGACGTCAGCAGGCGGGAAAAACCGTGGTATAGGAAAAAAACCACAAAGTATTTTTTAATTAATATTTTTTGAAAAACCATGGTATAGGCTATTCGCGAAGTTCGAACCCGCGAAAATCGAGGGAACACTGTATTTCCATTTGCAAGAGTGTTCTGCCTGGGACAAAAAATGCTTATATATCTGAGTATGAGTGGCTAGGTCAAAAAAATCTAGATGTCTGTTGGGACTCTGCAATCAAAAGCCCCTCTTCTATTCAACATATCTCATGCAAACCGGTGTGGACCAGTTCATCCCAAACGGTAGCAAACATTGGTGATATCACAATGACATCAATGAACTGATTCAGTTGGTGCCAGTCCATGGGCACAGCCATTTTTTTTTTTGGAATTTTTTTGGGAATTTTTTTTGGGGGGAGGGGGATTCCCCCCTTCCCATTTTTTCTTCTGTGTGTGTGCAGAAGCTGAGTTTCCGATACTGCACATGGGTTGTCATCTTGTTTTTGGCTTTTCAGGTGGGAACTTTTTGGCATTGTACAGTGTTCCCTTGACTTTCGTGGGTCCGACAGTTTTCCAAAAAAATATATATTTTTTTGTAAATATTTTTATTGATTTTTTAACAATTTTTATATCACACAACATAAAACAGTGCATAGCGAATTGTGCCCACCACCCCAACACACGCACATTCCCCACCACCAAATTGGGAGTGTTTCTTGTATAGTCCACTTAACCCAAGAGCAATATATCTATTTACATATTATATTAATATTTCCAAAAAATATTAATTAAAAATACTCTGTGTTTTTTTTCTACACCACGGTTTCCCCGCCTGTGACGTCATATGTCATCGCCAAATTATTGTTAATAAATAATTATGTTAATAAATATCAGGATCATTAAGTATCTTCTTTAATGGTGAATACCAGTAATAATAATGAGTAATAATCTAAAGGTTGTTAAGGGAATGGGAAAATGTAATTTAGGGGTTTAAAGAGTTAGGGGATGTCCTGTGATACTGTTCATAGCCAAAAATAGTGTAATTACTTCCGCAACTCTAATTTGCGGAAATTTGACTTTGCGCGGGCGGTCTTGGAACGCAAAAGTCAAGGAAACACTGTACATGCACATATGCACAAAGCATGTGCCCAATTTGGGCAACCCCACAGCACAGGAGGAAGCAAACTGGCAGTGATGGAAGTTGGAATCGACTCTGATCTCATGACACAGGCAAAAAGAGAGAGACAGATCTTTGATTGTGTTGTTACAACAAACTATTTAAGAACTGATTGTATTGTCCAATTATTGTACCTTCCCTAGTGGAAAACTCCATAGCAACAACTGTAATAGACAACACTGAGAGAAAGAAATGAAAAATGACCTGCTGAAATAGAAGAAAAATGATTTTATAAATTCTTGGTATGAGTTGCCTGTAGTTGAATTATATTCTGAATATTTGGAATGTATCTATTTATGAAAAACTTTTGGATCTATTGTGCCTGGACTGTTGTAAAACAGATTATATGTTCTTGGAAGGGTCTAGGAGGCAGATGCCAAAGGCTGGTTTAAAGAAATATATTAACCTCAGCTTTTGAATTGGATCCGGGTCAACATAATGGAAAAGCCTGAACAATATGAGGCTGTGTGATCTAGGTTTAATTTATTGTTTAAAAATTGAGCTATGATATTTATATAATGCTATGTTGGGGGAGAGTTGATTTTTTTATTTTTGGTTGCTTAGTGATTCCCCCCTTAATTATCCCCACCCTACCAGTCTTCCGGAAAGCTGTTAAGATCTGGCTTATCCAGCAGGCCTGGAATTAGGCTGATTGCAAGTATGTATGTTTTTTATATTATTGTTATTATTGATTTTTATTATTAGATTTTAACTGTTTTATTGTATTTATTCCAATTGTTAGCTGCTCAGAGTCCGTTTTGAGTGAGCGGCATAGAAATACAATCAATCAATCAATCAAACAAACAAACAAACAAACAAACAAACAAACAAACAATATTCTATGTTTTGTTTTATACTTATTTCTCACCAGCTGAAAGTTAACCCAGCCTTCCATCCTTCTGAGGTCAGTAATATGAGCAATATACAGACTGTATAAGCTGCTGAGTGGGCTGTAGAGCACTGTGAAGCTCTATATACAGGAGTGGGTTCCTCTCATTTGGACCAGATCACCTGAAGTGTTAGTGACCTACTGGTGATGTAATTTTGGAGTCACTGATCAGGTTCTGTGTAGGCTGACTTTTGGGAAGTAACTGTCCAAAGCCAAAGAAGTTTCTGAAGACGTCTCAGAGCGAAAAGGAGACTAGGGGTAACACAGACAAGTAAACTTCTGATTGGCCCATTGCGCCATTTATCATTGTCCGCAGGCTTTAGGAGGCTTTCCTGAAGCTTGGGGAGAGCGAACATGGCCCAAAAGAAGGCTGGAAATCAGCTGGCCAGCACACACATGAAAACTGGAACTGACATAGGGCAACATGTCATGTGCCCTTAGATATGGCTCCATGTGTCACCTGTGCAGTGATGGGCTCCTCCTAATTCTATATACATAGAATTAACTAGTATATTTTGGATAATAATTAATAATAATTTATTAGATTTGTATGCCGCCCCTCTCCGAAGACTCGGAACGGCTCACAACAGTGACAAACAACATGACAAATCCAATACAGTACTTAAAAACATCTAAAAACCCATATCATTAAAACCATACAACTCAGTCATACCATACATAAACTATATTAACCTGGGGATATCTCAGTTACCCCATGCCTGGCGACATAGGTGGGTCTTCAGTAACTTATGAAAGGCAAGGAAGGTGGGGGCGGTTCTGGTCTCTGGGGGGAGTTGATTCCATAGGGCTGGGGCCGCCACAAAAAGGCTCTTCCCCTAGGTCCCGCCAGATGACATTGTTTAGTCGACGGGACCTGGAGAAGGCCAACTCTGGGGGACCTTATTGGCCGCTGGGAGTTGTGTGGCAGAAGATGGTTCCAGATGTTCAGTAATAGTAAATAGATAGGGAAATTGTATCTCTTTGAGGCAAGGAGAGGCCAGGCACCCTAACCCTAACCCAAACCCTTGATGTGAGTGACGTCAAGTTGGCCACCTTTAAGCCAGTCACATGACCTTTAAGCCATCCCCCAGTCACATGATTGGCAAACCACACCCACAAAATAAGCCACACCCACAGTGTGGTAGTAAAAAGTTTTGCAGCCCTTCACTGCACCTGTGGCACGCATGCCATAGGTTGTCATCACTGATGTAGACCAATTCTAAGAATTCTCTAGTCAACGTTGTTCTTGCTGACAATTTGAGAGTTGAGGAACACAAATCTCAGATTGCACTGACTCACTTTACAAGGAACTATTGTTAAAGCAGAACTGGGAAAATTCTTTTTAAGCCCTGACTGCCTGCCAGCTGATGTCATCTGCTTGTTATATGTCTAGGATTTGGATTTGGCTACATTCAAGTTCTCATGTTGATATCTGTTTCTGCGTTTCCATAAATCCTGAAGATTTTGAGAAAAGGGATTCCCAGAGCTATGGGAAAACCAATGAAATTATGATCACTTTTCTTTCCAATTCAGCTTCCTCCATTTTAACTGCAGTCTGAAGGTTGCACTATTAACAGCGTGAAATCAAAAAACCAAAAAAACCCCCTATTAAGATACTTCTCAATCCTTTTTATTTCCGTGACAGTTCCATATTCATTTGAGTCATCTGGTTATTTATCCAAAAGGATTTTCAGACTTCAGGGAGTTTTCCTGATGTAAAAGAGCTTTTATCAAGCTTTTGAGACACGTCGTAAAGACTGAAGAGAGAAAAATACCTGAATTAATTCCAGCTGATAGTACCAGAATTGATATGAGATTATTACTGGTAATGGTACAATTATTAGAGTAAAATACCACAGTTGCTTTTTTCAGGCTTTTAGATGGTGATCCCTTTATCTGCATCTCATTTTATTTATTTATTTTTATTTATTTATTTATTTTGTCCAATGCACAATGAGGGTTTTAGTGGGTATATATCTATATACACATAGTAAAATACATGATGAAGGTTATAGAGGAGATACTCATAGTAAAATATATCTAAGAAATAATAGAAAAGAAGATAAAGTAATAGAACATATCAATAAAAGAATAGAAGAAGAGATATAGGAATAGAGGAAAGGTATAGGAGATATAGGAGAGCAATAGGACAGGGGATGGAAGGCACTCTAGTGCACTTGTACTCGCCCCTTACTGACCTCTTAGGAATCTGGATAGGTCAACCGTAGATAATCTAAAGGTAAAGTGTTGGGGGTTTGGGGATGACACTATGGAGTCTGGTAATGAGTTCCACGCTTCGACAACTCGGTTACTGAAGTCATATTTTTTACAGTCAAGTTTGGAGCGGTTAATATTAAGTTTAAATCTGTTGTGTGCTCTTGTGTTGTTGTGGTTGAAGGTGAAGTAGTTGCCGACAGGCAGGACGTTGTAGCATATGGTCTTGTGGGCAATACTTAGATCTTGTTTAAGGCATCTTAGTTCTAAGCTTTCTAGGCCCAGGATTGAAAGTCTAGTCTCATAGGGTATTCTATTTTGAGTGGAGGAGTGAAGGGCTCTTCTGGTGAAGTATCATTACACACTGTGTTTAATGAAATGTGCTCCTAAATTGTCCTCAACAGAGAGCATTATGCTGTTGAGATTCTAGTAAAGTAGGTGTCAAACTCAAGGCCCAGGGGCTGGATCCTTCGACAGGGTGCTTAGATTTGACCTGCAGGACATAGAAGATTGACAGCAGCAAAAGACCTCATGGTCCATCTAGTCTGCCCTTATACTATTTCCTGTATTTTATCTTAGGATGGATATACTGCAGACCACTAAAGCTGATTGCTAGATCTGTAGGTCAGCGGTTCAAATCTCATCACTGGCTCAAGGTTGACTCAGCCTTCCATCCTTCCAAAGTGGGTAAAATGAGGACCCGGATTGTGGGGGCAATATGCTCGCTCTGAGTCTAAGGAGAAGAGCGGCATTAAAAAAAAATCGAATAAATAAATAAATAAATATGTTTATGCCAGGCATGTTTAAATTCAGTTTCTGTTCATTTACCAACGTCTGCTGGAAGTTTGTTCCAAGCATCTACTACTCTTTCAGTAAAATAATGTTTTCTCATGTTGCTTCTGATCTTTCCCCCAACTAACCGCAGACCACCCTGGAAACAGCAAAGAACTGACCCAAGGTGCCTGTCTCAGTGAAAACGGGGCTCGGGAGAACTATAGGCGGCCCTCCAAAGCTCTGTTTTCACTTGCAGAAGTTTTCAGGAAGCAATCACAGCAAAAAAACAGAGTTTGGGAGCCCATTTTCGCTGGCAGAGTGCTTGGGCCACCACCAGTGTTCCCTCTAATTTTTTTGGGGGGTGGGCAGAAAAGTATAGTGTCTGAGCGGCAGTCCCTTTGGGACTGGGCGGCACAGAAATATTAAATAAATAAATAAACAAACAAACAAACAAACAAACAAACAAAAACCCCACCCTGTTTTGCCTCAGAGAATTTCAAAATAAAATACTGTACTGTGTGTCTATAACAGTGAGCTCATAATAGGGCAACTCTATCAATATCAAAATGCCACTTAAATATTTGAGCTAGTTTCAAACTAGATTTTGATTTTCTTTCTCTCTTCCTTACTCCCATTCTTTTTCTTTCTCTTTTCCTTCCTCTCTTTTTTCTATCTGTTTCTCTCTCTTCCTCTCTTCCTCTCTCTCTCCTTCCCTCTCACTCTTTCCCTCTCGGCTTCTGGGCAGGTTTGGAAAATTCTGAGTTGATGATGATTTTTAAGTGAGCGATTGCTCACTGCTCAGCTTAGAGGGAACTAAGGCCGCCACAGTCACTTCCCGACAAGAGTGACATTAAGCTTGCCACACCTACCCTGACTGCACCCACCCTGACCCTCCCCCCAAGGTCCAACATAACCCTGATGCAGCCGTCAATAAAATTGAGTTTGACACTTTTGCAGTAAAGCAACATTCTTGATTATATGTGGCTTGGAAACTAGCTAGGTTCTTGATGAACATCTTACTGCTTTCAAAAGAATATCTGAATTAGACTCACATAGTCATTCGTTCCACCAATCTTCAACTGCTCTTGTCTAGGTCTTAGGATTTTGATACAGTTAGTCTCTGATCACTTTGACGGCTTATGGTAGGAAAATAGGTTAGAAATGTTTTAAACGAAGGATGCAAATTAAATGACAGATAGGAGATCCGAGTCTGGTTCACTTCAGCAAGAGGACTGTGCAGCATTCCCTGGATTAACATTGTTTTAATAATAATAATAATAATAATAATAATAATAATAATAATAATGATGATGATGATGATGATGATGATAATAATAATAATAATAATAATAATAATAATAATAATAATTCGCCGCTACATCACGCAGTTCTAGGTGCTTGGGAAGCGCCCGACTGGTGATGAAATACGAAATCCAGCATAATAATAATAATAATAATAATAATAATAATAATAATAATAAAATGTATTAGATTTGTATGCCACCCCTCTCCGCAGACTCGGGGAGGCTCACAGCAATAATAATAACAACAATTTGGCAATATAACAAATCTAATATTTTTTAAAAAAAACATCTAAAAACCCGTCATTTAAAACCATACAACACAAGCATGCCATAAATAAAACTATATAAGCCTGGGGGAGATGTCTTAATTCCCCCATGCTTGGCGATACAGGTGGGTCTTAAGCAATTTACGAAAGACAAGGAGGGTGGGGGCAGTTCTGATCTCTGGCAGGAGTTGATTCCAGAGGGCTGGGGCTGCCACAGAGAAGGCACTTGCCCACCAGATGACATTGTTTAATCAACAGGACCCGGAGAAGGCCAACTCTGTGGGACCTTATCGGCCGCTGGGATTTTGCTCTGCTCTTCCCCACTCCCTTCTCCTCTTCCTCCCCCTCTGTTCTCTCTAGCCCAAATTCTCCAAGATGCCCCATGCTTCTGCAGCCTGCCACCGCCCTCCCTGCCCTGCTGCTTGCTCCTACAACTGTCAGGGAAGCGCTACTACCAGGGGCAAGGGGGCGACAGCTACAAGGATGGGTGGGCTGGGGCTCTCCTTTCACCCTCCCTCTGCTGTGTCCCCAAGCCTTTGGCAGAGAGGGAGGGAAACTCCAGCCTGCTGTTTCTGCAGCTGCCATGGAAATGACAGTGTGAGAATGTTAGTACTATGTACTGTACATAACTAGTTGGGTTTGGCAATACATAGAATAAACTGACAATGTATGCTTACATGTATTAGAACATTATTGTTTTAAGAGCTAGTGTTACAGATTGCCGTAAGAGGGAGCCAGAAACGTGATTCACTCTCTCAACTACTCTCTGCTATTTCTGTCTGAAGCAACACAAAATTTACACTCCTGACAATTCAAATAATGTATAACTAAAGTTTCACATTCGTACCATTACTATAGGCTGAGAAAAAAAATGTGGTGCATTACTTTCTGGGCGACCCTCTTATTTCATTTAATAGTACCAAATCTGATCCAGCAAAAATCAAATGAGGACTTGACTGCAGAAAGATATTTTTAGTATCACCCATTTTATGTGGAGTTACTAGATTTCCAGATCCAGTACACCACATAAAGCTGAAAATGAGCAAGGCTGATTTATTAGTGCTGAAATTGTGTAAATATCTAATGCTACATTTTGACCCTTTTGTTTATCAGTTCCTCAGCCAAAAATGATTTGAAAAAATAAATAAATTATGTGTATTTTTTGTGCACAGGAAATCCCTGTCTTACTAAATAGGTAGGGACTGAACAAACAAAATAGAGAGCCAGGATAACAACAACAATAGAACGAAACACCGTTTTACAAAACAGAAGTTAATTTTGTTCCCGTTGTCAAGAGGAAATGGTTTGTGCATGTTTAAATTAGGTGAGGTGACATTAACAAAAATGTCAAAATTTTGAAAAGAACAAGAAGCTCCTTAATGCTTTTTCTAAACAAAATTAAGCAGACCAATTTTGTTTAATTAAATGTTTTTATTTTGTTGAATCCTTCTAAAACTTGTCAATCCTACAGCACATTGAAATGTCACTTTTGGAATGAAAAAAAGAAAGATGTTAATCCTGGATGTTAAGCTTGGACAGTCTCATATTTCACTGTGAAAACATCTTTGATAAGATTTATTATTCAGGACTATTAGGGAGTTTAGTAACATTCTGTGTTTTTACCCTCTTGGGGCAGATAAACACCAAGGATTCCTTATTGTTTTATTTTGCATAAATATATAACTCAATATATCACGGCTTATCTTCATTGTTTCATTATAGCAAGGTGATGTGAGTTATTGAGAAGTCTTTTAGAGAGTAATTGACTATCCAGAGCTAAGGGACAATGCATTCTGTTGTGGTGGAGGAACTAATAATCTGACCAAGACAGACCACTCTATTTTTTCTTTCTTTAAAATTAATTCCCATTGATAAGAATATGAAGGAAAATAACATAGCCAGCTCAAGGCTAATGGAGTTCAAGAGCCTTTCTATGAATATATTGAGGGATTGAAACATAGCTGCAAGTATTTGGAGACACTTTGGAAATATTCCTAAGGCCAGTTTTTAAAAAACTTTGGTAACTTTAAATCATGTGGACTTCAACTTCTAGAATTTTCAACCAGTATAACTAAATATCATAGTTACACATAGCTGGCTGCAAAATTCTGGGAATTATAGCCCACATATCGTTGATTTTGCCAAAAATTGAGAAGTGCCAAAGCCCACTGCAACAATATCGCCAAAAAGGCTTTTAGAGTTGTTAACCTGATCCTACGCAGCTTCTGCTCTGGCAATCTCACACTACTCACCAGAGACTACAAAACTTTTGCCAGACCCATCCTTGAATACAGTTCATCTGTCTGGAACCCATACCACATTTCGGACATCAACACCCTTGAAAATGTCCAAAGATACTTCACCAGAAGAGCCCTTCACTCCTCCACTCGAAACAGAATACCCTATGAAAGCAGACTATCAATCCTAGGTCTAGAAAGCTTAGAACTACGTCGCCTAAAACACGATTTAAGTACAGTATTGTCCACAAGATCATATGCTGCAACGTTCTACCTGTCAATGACTACTTAAGCTTCAATTGCAACAACACAAGAGCACCCAACAGATTCAAACTTAATATTAACTGCTCCAAACTTTACTGTAAAAAATATGACTTCAGCAACTGAGTTGTCGAAGCGTGGAACTCATTACCTGACTCAGTAGTGTCAACCCCTAACCCCCAACATTTTTCCCTTAGACTATCCACGATTGACCTCTCCAGGTTCCTTAGAGGTCAGTAAGGGGCGTGCATAAGTGCACCAGTGTGCCTTCCGTCCCCTGTCCAATTGTCTCTCCTTATCTCATTTATCTTTTCTTCCTTTCAAATATATTCACCTATACTTTTACATCTTTTCTTCTATTCTTTTCTTTATTTATATTATTACATATCTATTCCCTTCAATGTGTATTATGTATTGGACAAAATAAATAAATAAAAATAAATAAATAAAATAAAAATAAAATAAATAAAAATAAATAAACATTGCTGTGGTAGTCATTGTTTTACACACTTCTCCAAGATATGTAGCCTTCAACTCTTAGATTCCCCTAATCAGCATGCAGTCTAGGGAGTTCTGGGAATCAAAGTCTGCAGATCTTAAAGAAGTCAAATTTGAAGAACACTGCTCTAAGTCACTCTCTCCTAGTGCAACAGTTACAATATTTCTGATAGATGGCCATTCAGCTGTGGTAATATATCAGACAAGGAGAACTCCCACATCTTGAGAAGGGCTGTTCTATTGTTGGACAGGTTTTTTTTTATTATTGGCTTTCTGGAACATCTCTGAACCTTTCTGGTTTGTGCATTACATGTATCACTTCTTTAGATAACTGAAAACAACTTATCGACAGTCTTCTTTTGTCCAAGCTAAACCTATGCTACATCTCCAAATTTATAATCATTCCTTTCTGGCTTATTATCACCTTGCTTGCTGTTCTCTGGATATGCTCCAGTTTGTCATTGTCTATTCTAAAATGAAGTACTCAAACCTGAATGTAACAATCCAGGTGTAATCTGTCACTGCAGAATAGAGAATCCAGATTGCATTTATCTTCTGTTGCTGCAACCTGAAATTGTAGTTGCTTATTTTACAGTTGCATCACACAATTGGTTCACATTCCAGCTTGTGATTATATTTTTGCAGTTGCATCAGACTGTTCCCTCATCATTCTAAATACAGGTACTGATAGTTCTTAATGTATGACCCTAATTGAGCCCAAACTTTCAGTTTAAATTAAATGAGTTTTGCCACATATTAAGACTTTTGTTGCCACAATTATTAAGTGAATTACTAAAGTTGTTAAGTTAGCAACATGGTTGTTAAATGAATCTGGCTTCTTATGACTTTGCTTGTCAGAAGGTCACAAATCTTCTGACCCTGGGACACTGACCATGTCATAAATATGAGTCAGTTGCCAAACTTCTGAACTTTGATCATGTGACTGTGGGGGTGCTACAATGGTCATAAATGTGAAAAATGGTTGTAAGTCACTTTTTTTCAGTTGTAACTTTGAACCGTCACTAAAAGAACTGTTGTACTACAGTTGAGAACTACCTCTATTCAGATCTCTTTGACATGATCTGTTGCATGGTATGGTTTGCCCAACCTGTACTCCTGTCTTTTCCTACTCTTTGGTGCCATAAGCCATGTGGCAAAGTGGTTAGAATGCAGTATTGCAGGCTACGTCTGCTGGCTGCTAGCAGTTTGGCTGAACTTGAGCTTGACTCAACCTTCCGTACTATTGAGGTTGGTAATTTCCATCCTTCCAAAGTTGATAAAAGGAGGATCCAGGTTGTTGGTAGCAATATGCTGACACTGTAAACTGCTGTTGTTCTCTGGCAGTGGCCTGCAGAGCTGGCAGCAGAGTTGGACAGTGAGGAGGGTAGGGAGGACTATGGACCAGCCCTGGAGTCTGGAGAAGGCTCTGTGGCAGAGCCAGAGATGGGGCCCGGCCATCTGGGAATTCTGTGCTAACTCCAGAGCCTCCAGAGGCTTCCATGAGCGAGGCAGAGGAATGGGGATCATGTTCCCAATGTGCAAATGTTCAGAGCTTCCAGAAGGCAAGAACATTTAAGGAAGAAAGGGGCTACTCGGCAGTAAGTCTTGAAAATGATTGGCTCCTCCCGTAGGACATAAAAGAAGAGCAACCAGATGTGCTTGTCGCACGAAGCAACTTGGTTCAATTCTGATCGGTGTAACTCAGCAGTTCTGACTCTGTGTTCTGTTTGGCCTTACAAAGGTCCTTGCCAATTAGGTTTTTGACAGCATGTCAAGAGAGATAAAGGTTGGTGTTTATCAGCCCTTTTCCAAAAGTCTGTGGCAGATTCCTGTTTGGGACTTTTCACAGCTAGGAATGAACAGAATTCACAGCCATTGAAATTAAAAAAAAAGGGTTTGGGGTATTAGGTTTGTGTTTTATGATTTATCAGGGAGCCTAGGTCAGAACAACTGTTTAGAGAGGGCTGTAAAGCACTGTGAAGCTGTATATAAGTATACGTGCTATTGTTACTCAGGAATATTGCATTTGCCCCTTTTGAGATTAATAATCTTGGTTTCTGTGCATTGATTCACTGCACTGTTCCCTTTAAGGTGCATGCCACACCGGAGCCGAGTGGGCTGAGGTGGGCCCATCGCCTCTGGCTCCAGGGGGCAGCCCCAGCGCGGCAGGGGGAGGAGGATGCAAAGCCAGCTGCCCAGAAATGGCGCATCCTCGTCCCCCGCTGCCGCACTGGGGCTTCCCCCTGAAGCCGGGGGCGATGGGCCCGGTCTCGGCCCCAGTGTGGCTGAAGCACGAGCTTCGCCTCCTCTTCCGCTGCCATGCTGGGGGCTGACCACCGTTGCTGTCGGGTCTTCTCCGCTGCCCAATCCCGGTATTGGAGCCAGGGGCAACGGGCCCGGCTTCGGCCTACTCAGCCCCGAAATTCACCTCTTCCCCTGCTGCCACGTTGGGGGCTGCCAGCCGTTGCCAGGTGCCCTCCGCTGTCCAATCCCGGTACGAGCCTGCATCAAGAGCATGGACACCTTAAACAGGTAGGAAGAGGGGGGAGAGAGAAAGAAAGCAAGAGAGAGAAGAGAGGAAGGAAGAGAGAGAGAGAGAGAAATGAGATAAAAAAGGGAAGAAAAAAAGAAATGATAAAATGATTGAGGCAGAAAATGAGAGGAAAGAGAGAGAAACAAAAGAGAGACAGAAGTGACTCTTGATTTAAAGCATATGGTAAAAAGCACCCAAATAATAACAGAGAAAAAACCCCCCAGCCCTCTCCTGTTTTTGGAAATGGTTCAAGAGTTCACAGAGAGAGAGAGAGAAAGAGAAAGAGAAAGAGAAAGAGAGAAAGAGACAAGGGGGGAAGAGACAGGGATGGAAAAAGAGAGAAGTGAGAGAGGGAAATAAATTATCTATCTATGTATCTATGTATCTATGTATCTATCTATCTATCTATCTATCTATCTATCTATCTATCTATCTATCTATCTATCTACCTACCTACCTACCTACCTACCTACCTACCTACCTACCTACCTATCTATGCCGCCCAGTCCCAAAGGGATTGCCGTTCAGACACTATACTTTTCCGCCCACACACACACACAAAAAATTTAGAGGGAACATTGATTCTCTGTGGCAAGTTCCTACTGCATTATACTATCCTCTGAAGGGTTGTTATCTTGCCAATATTTGTGTCTTCTGCAAGGCTAACAGTAATGATTCATATCACTTAATCTAGCATAAAAAGAAAACAACTTACTTAGGCTTCTGCTGCCTATAAAAATATGCTATTGGCAAGACTGCTGCACTGGCAAAATTTGTCTGTTAACAGAATAGTTTTGTGACGTTCTTTATCTAAGATTTGATAGTAGGGATGTATCACTTGTCTTAAACAAGGATGAGAATTCCAGTACTTTCATTAAATTATTGATACACAATCAAGTGTATGTTTGCCATTATAATGCAGATGTACCTTTCAGAGTGAGCGTGTCATCTAGCAACTTTGAAAAGGTCCATTCCATTCCATTCTGTTCCACTCCACTCCGCTCCACCAGTATTGATTGTCAAAATTAATTCATGTCAGCCTTTTTTTATTGTTTTCTTTGACAATATGATTAGATTAGCGACCAAGAGAATTCTGGACATTTATGCATTTAGAGTTCTATAAAGGATTTGAAAAAAAATGTGTATCGGTTTTTTTTGTATGCAGGAACAATATAGGGATGGAATAGCTAACTCTCAACTGTATTCACAATCAGATGAACTGTAGCCAATGTATGGTCTTTAATGCCCATACAGAGAAGGCAAATAACAGGCACCAAAGAGTTCTGTCCTTGGCTATTGGCCACTGTTCTCCATATATCTTCATCCTCGTAAATTATTTGGATGAACAAAGGGAAGTGTTGCTCATACACCTGGCAGATGACACAAAGCAGTGGTGATTGCTAACATTCTAGAACAGTGATGGCGAACCTTTTTTCCCTCTGGTGCCGAAAGAATCTGCGCACTCACTATTGAGCATACGTGAGTGCCCACACCCATAATTCAATACCTGGAGAGGGCAAAAACGGCTTCCCCCATCCCCCTGGAGGCCCTATGAAGGCTAGAAACTGGCTGTTTCTCAACTTCTGGTGTGCCCAGTAGGCTCATGTTTTGCCCTCCCCAGGCTCCAAAGGCATTCCTGGAGCCAGGGGAGGTTAAAAATGCCCTCCCCCCCAGAAACTCTCTGGAAGCCAAAAACAGCCTCCCAGAACCTCTTTGCAAGCCAAAAATCAGCTGGTTGGCACATACATGCACATTGGAGCTGAGCTAGGGCAACGGCTCGTGTGCCAGGAGATATGACTTGGTGTGCCACCTGGAGCATCTGTGCCATAGGTTCGCCCTTACTGTTCTAGAAGACAAACTCAATTGTCAAAGTGATCTAGATAGGTCTGAGTATTCGGTTCTATTTAACAAAATGTTGTTCAGTGATGAGAAATGTAAGGTTCTGCTCTTAGGCAGGAAAAACCAGATGCACAGGTAGAAGATAGGCGGTAGTTGGCATAGAAGTAGCACTTTGCAAGAAGAATCTGGGGATCCTGGTAGATCATAAATTAAGCATGAGACAGCCGTGTGTGGCAGCTGTCCAAAGATCTCAAAAAGCAAATTTTGAGTCTGGATCAAACAGAGTGTTAAGATTATAGGAAGTGATAGTACCATAACATGCCGTACTTCAAACCACACCTGTAATATTTTGTCTGGTTCTAGTGCCACTATACAAAAGGACACTGTGGAGCTGGTAGGATTACAGAGGAGAATGACAAAAATGGCCAGGGACATGGAGGCTAAAGGAACAGGTAAAGGAGATTGGTATATTTAACCTGAAGAACAGAAGGCTAAGGTGAGAGATAATAGAAGTATTCCAATAGAGGGAGAGATGTCACAGGACAGAGGGTGTGGATTGCCCTCCAGAGCACTTGAAGGTAAGATGACAACATATAAGTGGAAGATTCCAGCGAAAGATCCAGATTTGAAAGTAAGAGGAATTTCCTGTCTGTGAGAACTATTAAAAGCAGTGAGAACTATTAAATGCCTAATAAGCAGGGAGCTATTAAGATTGTTTTGTTTGTTTTGTGTGTTCTGTCACTGGAAGTTTTCAAGAAGAAGAATGGGCAGAGATTTTTCTGCAATCACCCCTATGACAATCATTAAGTGTCGTACCACGTGGTTCTTGACAAATGTATCTTTTTCTTTTATGTACGCTGAGAGCATATGCATCAAGACAAATTCCTTGTGTGTCCAATCACACTTGGCCAATAAAATTCTATTCTATTCTATTCTATTCTATTCTATTCTATTCTATTCTATTCTCATCCAGAGCAAGAAACTGAAGTTGAAGGCTCAAAGATCTTTTCCAACCCTATGATCCTGGTTCTATGAAGCATTATGAGAACTAATGAAACCCCTTGCAGGAGGGAAGAAGATTAAATTTCATTATACATGGTGAAATGTATAATGAAATCTGCACGAATCCCAGTGACCGATTAGGTCCCACAGAGTCGGCCTTCTCCGGGTCCCGTCAACTAAACAATGTCGGTTGGCGGGCCCCAGGGGAAGAGCCTTCTCTGTGGTGGCCCCGACTCTCTGGAACCAGCTCCCCCCAGAGATTAGAACTGCCCCTATCCTCCTTACCTTTCGTAAACTCCTCAAAGCCCACCTTTGTCATCAGGCATGGGGGAATTGAGATATCTCCCCGGGGCCTATATAATTTATGTATGGTATGTTTGTAGGTATGTCTGTTTATAAATGGTTTTTTTTAACTATTTTAAATTTTAAATTATATATTATTAGATTTGTTATGAATTGTTTTTATCATGTTGTGAGCCACCCCGAGTCCACGGAAAGGGGCGGCATACAAATCTAATAAATAATAATAATAATAATAATAATAATAATAATAATAATAATAATAATAAAGAGAGAGAAGATAGTGAAAAGAAACAGGAAGATGTGGTGTCTGGTGTCTTATCTGGATTATTGGATTCTCTCTCACTGTCTTCGTTTTCTATCCAATCATGATTGCGTGCCTTTCTCATTCACTATCTAGCTAAAAAGTGCCAAACTAAGCTGTAGTGAATTAAACCGTTCATCTCAAATACTTTGCCCAACCAATGAGAAGAAAGAACTCATTGAAAAAGACCGTGGTGTTAGGAAAAATTGAAAGCAAAATGAGAACAGGATGGCAGAAAATGAGATGGTTAGATGGACATGGATTTGGGTAAACTGAAAGAGGACAGGAAGTCTGGCTTGGCATGGTCCATGGGAGTCACCCAAATTCAGATTTGACTTAGCAACTGAATTATAACAGTTCATACTAGATTTGTATAAAAATAGTTTTATATTAAATCTATAGCAATAGCATTTAGACTTATAGACCACTTCACAGTGCTTTACAGCCCTCTCTAAGCAGTTTACTGAGAGTCAGCATATTACCCCCAACAATCTGGGTCCTAATTTTACTGACCTTGGAAGCATGGAAGGCTGAGTCAACCTTGAGCCTACTGAGATTTGATCTACTAAACTGCTGGCAGCCGGTGATCAAGTAGCTTGCAGTACTGCACTCTAACCACTGCACCACTGCACCACCGCACGGAGGTGCTTTAAAATTTTTTAAATCTATTTCTAACTAATGAGGGATTCAGATTTGGTGGCCATTGAACACTGAGAAAATGTTCAAGAGCAATCGACCTGATTTCAAGAACCTTCTCTTTGTCACTCAGGGCCAGTTTGGACCAGATTGATGTATATATATATACACGAGCTTTATACAGTAGTAAAACAATTTATGAATGTTACACAGATGCATTTCTATGGCCTCTATTGAGTGGGCGACTCCCAGCTGACTGTATTGTTCTATATATTAATATTAATTCTTTGCCAAGGTACCATTCAGTTCAAAGAGCTCTGATTACAAAAGTTATATATGAAAAATAGCAATATATGGGCTTCTTTGTGAAGATTAGGAGCTTGTAAAATTAGTCTTCTTGCAACTCCTGAGAACTTCATGAAATATTTGCCTGGGAATGCGAGAGAGAGGAAAACTTAATATGGGCATTTGTAAACCTGCTTTTCTGTGTGCAAAAAAAAAAAAAAGAAGAAGTACTTTGAGAGACAAAACTTCCTGCTAAGCCAATTTATTTCCGAGATAATAGCTGGGATGGTCTAAAAGTAATGTTCTGAAGGCAAACACAGTAATTAATTTGTCACCGGAATCTGAGGGGTCCTCTTCCACAGATAGGTGATAATGAATGTTTTGCATGTAATTAGCAGGAGTAATTAGCACTTTGGTAGTAACAAATAGATTGGGTGGTACATTGCAAACACACAATGGATTGTTCAACTAACCTAGGCATTTGTCTAATTTGACAATGTTCCAGTTTGTTTGTTCTAAAAATTACAGCTTTGTATGCAAAGAACTTTTACCTGATCCATTCGCTTCTAGAAATGTGTGGGTTGAAATCCCATTTAGGCGTTTATAATGCTAAACAACGTAATGTTGAATTTAACCAAAGAAATGAGCAAAACTGCATTGATTTTTTTTAAAAAAACTAGCCTTTTTGATCCAATTCTTTTTTTTAAAAAAAACCCTATCACATGAATAAAATATAAAACATTAACAAGAGATGTATAAGCAAAATCAATACAAAAAGTATAAAGTAAAAAGAATCAATTCACTCTAATTCAGGCTACTTTAGGATCCTGGTTCTATTTAAAACTACCCAAACAAACGCATACATTTTTTTGAACACTTTTAAAGGGTTTAGCAATCATGGTAGAGTCAAGTAAGTGGAACAAGTTGCCCTTCATATATCAGAGAATGACAACTTCCATACAGGCCATACATTTAAATTTGAATAAACATATGTTTGTATGCATGTGCATTGTGGAAAATTAGCACCCACCTATCTCCTAGAACCGTGATGGCGAACCTTTTTTCCCTTGGTGCCGAAGGAGCATGGACGCATGCTATTGTGCATGTGTGAGTGCCCACTCCCATAATTCAAAGCCTGGGGAGGGCAAAAATTACCAATTACCGGTGGGCCCAGTAGGGTCCTGTTTCATACTCCCTAGGCTCTAAAGGCTTCCCTGGAGCTGAGGAAGGGTAAAAACGCCCTCCCCCATCCATCCAGAAGCTCTGTAGAAGCCAAAACTGCTCTCCCAGAGCCTATGTGCGAGTCAAAAATCAGCTGGCCGGCACACACATCCACATTGGAGCTGAGCTAGGACAATGGCTCATGTACCAGCAGATATGGCTCTGTGTGCCACCTGTGGCATCCGTGCCATAGGTTCGGCATCACTGTCCTAGAAGATAGATACATTTTGAGAAATATTAAAAAGGCAGATTATTGATGGGAAATGGAGAAACATACTCTTGGAAAGCAGCCTCCAACAGATATCAGCAGTTAAGAAATAAAAAGATAGATAGCTCTATTCATAAGCAAATACCCTCACCCAAAATCCAGTACAGGTAGGATTATCCCTCAGCTACAATAAGAATTGCACAACACCCCTTCATTGTATCACCCTCAGAAACCTTAGCCAAACTTAGCTCAGATAAACTCCTAGGATTTGTACATGGCCCCATGGAAGTTTGACCACAGCCAATGGAATACATTTTCTTGCACAGCGACAGGAAGTTCAAGTGCAAAGCCTAAGAAAAGATATAAATGCCCCCCACTCTTAACTCCATATGGTCAGCTGCACCAGAACCCATGTGCTTGATGGTTCTACTTCATCATTAAACCATCTTTCCAATTAGCCTCCATGTTGCCAATGTCTTTTTTCTGGCTTCGAACTGAACCAGATGGATATTTCTTCCAACAATATGAATGAATGTCTGTGCTTTTTACAAGTAGCCATGCACCCTTTAAACACCTGCAGTAAATGAAATTCCAGTGCCTCTTGAAGCACCCTGTTCTATTATTGAACAATTTTTGCTGTTAAGAATTTGTAAGCTGATGTCCAACCAAAGTGTCATTTCTTGTTATTTAAATCCTTCATTTCTTATCCTGTCTTCCCAATAGCTCGGAACAATTCTACCTTTTATTTTACCACATAGTATTTCAGTTACTTAAAGACAATTGTTATGTCTTCCCTAAGATATTCTGTTTTCTGGCTAAACATACCTAGTGCTTCCAACTATTCCTCAAAAGTTTTATCTTCAAGGGTTTTAATAATATTGGTGAATGTTGTAGTCTGTGTCTTTCCTAAGCTGAATTACTGAGAATTTAATATTCAGCAGAGTGAAAGAATGGCTCTTTTTGATCCATTAAAGTCCCCAAGATAGAACTTAATTTGAAGAAGATGTTGATGTGAAAATTGAGAATTGTATAGATTATTAAGAATTCTGGTGGTCTATGTATGTAGGCTTGAGAGGCACAACTAGGAGGCATAAAATGGAATATATTTATAAAACAAACCTTGTATGGCAGAGGAATAAATTTTGATTCCAGGATGTTAGAGAATTGAATAAATGGAAAATTGTAATGTACACAATTAAGTTGTACAAAAATAACCATCACTTGAAAGCTTAGCTTCATGTGTAGTCACCTATCAGTGTCAATATTATCATTTAACCAAGAAAACCAGGTTAAAACCTCCATGTTAACATGCAGACCAAAAGATCATGGGAGCTTTTATTAAAAGAAAAATCCATTGCTAGATGTTTCTTCTACAGAGGTCCACTGAGTCCATTAACACGAATGGATTTCTTTAGACTTCCACTTGCCATTAAATATTAACATTGCTTTTAAATAGACAAGCTTCTTAGTTAAGCTTTCAAATCAGATAAAAAATAACCACAATAAAGCCAAACATACATTACAGAGAAAGCATACAGCTGGAAATACTGACTGATTTCCGGGCTTAACTTTGATCTTGATTCATTGGAATAAGGAAACTGTGATTTAAGTTGCATATTTAGGCAGTTGATTTTATTGGGAGGGGAGATGACTAATTTCCATACAGGAAAATGTCATCAAGTGGAATTTCATTTTTTGCCTGACAGCAATATTTCTCCACTCCCAACTATGGACTTCTTTCTTGATACACAGCTGCAATTTTCAATCAACCTTGGCCTCCAGTCATATAACCATGACCTGAAATGCTGCTAAACTTGTTGGAGTTTAGCATGCAATGATGATAAGTACCATACAAATTTAAGAACATAAAGGGATAATTGCTGGATCATGCCCCAAATCCATGTAGGGCATTTGGAAAACCTGTAAGAACAGACAGGAAGTAATAGCTTCCATCATTCCAGCCTTGGCATTTTCATGTTCAGGGGACTACATATGCAACAGTCTAAACTGAAGCTCACCAGCACATCTGAACTGGGTCCTACTGGCTGAAAACGCTATTTTATTTACTAACTTATGTAATTTACATAGGACTGGTCTCTTCCTGTCAACAAAAGTGCTCTAAAGCTGTGTTTTTAAACCAGTGTGTGCCATGAGACAGGGTCAGGTGTGCCATGGGGAAATTAAACATGGGTCTTCAAACTACGGCCAGCCACCAGCCGCCTCCATCCGAACATAAATATTCCCCTCACGATCCCTCCAGCTATCAGTGACAGGAAGAGTGGAGGCACAGGGAACACTCCCTGACCAATCACCTTCTAGGATTCATCCCAACCACTAGCGATGAACCAATAGCAGGCCGCCTCTCATCCACACCCAGGAAGGTCCCGCTCGGACTGCCGCACACTTGTCATTGTGTGGCTGCGGCGAGTAGTTGCAGCTGCTACTCCTCCCCACGGTCCCGATTTCTAATCCTGGTCAGAACTGGAGGTAAATGTTGCCACCACTAGTTGAAGCCTCAGCCTCAGCTGATTATGTCTATCCTATTCACACTAAGTGAGTATAAATACATTTAGAAACTATATTATTAACTGTATGTATAATATGTACTGTGTTAAAGTGTCATTTTGTCTCATTTTGGTTTGTGGTGTGCCCCAGGATTTTGTAAATGTAAAAAATGTGCCGTGGCTCAAAAAAGGTTGAAAATCACTGCTGCACAGTAAGAGGGTTAAAAACAACATATTTATAACAATGAAGAAGGACATGCGCAAGAAACGATATGCCTATGGAAATCTGTGCTATTGTCAGTGGAATTTCCATTCATGATTCCATACCTAAGGCCTTATGAAGTAACTAGTTTTTAAATGGCTTTTCAGAAAGTTAGTAGGAGGGAACTAACTTAATCTTGAGGAACATGCTGTTCAAAATCAGTGAAACTGAGTAACTTGATTTTGTTTCTGAGGTACCTACAGAAGACAACCCATTAAGAGAAGAATGTAGAAAGAGCCTCCCCCTCCCCATCTCCTTCTTCCCCCTCTCTATCTCTTTCTGTTGGTGTGTTAGTTTATATAGCACAGCCATGAACCATGACTTACAACCATAATTTCTGGAAACATTTATCATGCTAAACCAAAACCAAACAAACCACATAACAAATGAACCCAACGGTGTGAACTTCACTCACATGGATTTATTCCAGCTCCCATTTTGAACACATACTAATTTGAATTGTGTTACTTGGCCATCACACAAGAAAGAACATTCCATGGTCCATATCAATTGAACGTGCCCCCCTTACGCTGGCCTCATGACTTGGACAGAATGATATATCACTAGAATGAATCAAAAAGATTGAAAAGTTTTCTGAATAGTCACTAAGAAAGAGAAAAGGGAAAGTACCTTTTAACTTTGTGTGTGTGTGTGTGTGTGTGTGTGTGTGTATAAGACACACTTCCTCACTTCCACAAAGTGGGTGGAAATGTCTGTGCATCTTATAAACAGAATATGGCTGAAGTCCTTCTTCCTGCCAGCCTCCAACTCTTTGTCCTCTGCCTCCCAGCAATGTGCCTCCTTGCAGCAAACAGCCTGTTTAGCTTTAGCACAGCCTGATTTAGCAGCTGATTGACAGTTGAATACTGCCTATCAGTTCTTTCAGGCTGTGGGGATCACTGCCCTCCGTCACTGCCATTGCTACCCTCTATTGCTGCCTCCATATGCCCAATTTTCGATCTCCATGTAGCCCATTTTTGGCCTCTGCATGCCCTATTTTTGGCCCATTCCAGGCAGCGGGGATAGGCAGCAGTGGGGATACCTGCCACCCGCCACCTGAAATTGGGTGCACAGGGACCGAAAATGGACTGTACAAAGGCCAAAAACGGGACGGGTAGAGGCCAAAAATGGGGTACACAGATTGGTGGCAGCAATGGATGGTGATGGTGGCGATGGGCAGTGGTGATCCCTGCCTATTGTCAGCTGATCCAACCACCAATCAGCTGCTCATGCTAAATCAGGCTATGCTGAAGCTGACCAGGCTGTTTGCTACAAGGAGGCAAACTGCTGGGAAGAAGAGGCAGATTCTTTTTCTTGTTTTCCTCCCCAAAGGCTAGGTGTGTCTTGTAGTCTGGAATGTCTGATTGTCTGAAAATTACAGTATATCACTTTGCTTTACCCTGCCCACATAGAGTCAGCACCATTTGTCTTTAGTAACGGAGACAGTTGTTTCCATCTGAAATCCCTTGTTCCTCGTTAAATATGTTGGCTGATACTTGCCGATAGAATAGTCCAAATTGTTAATCTGTTTCTCTCATTCTATAGGTCTGATTTAGAAATAGCCTGGGTTTATCAGAGACTTTTTAGTACTCCAATAGTATAAGAAAATAAACCAGCCAGAGCCAGCTGTGTGAGCCTGGATAATAGATCTTTCTTACACTGATTGACAATTTCCAGCCATCCAGGGAAAATGAGGTTTGTGCTTTATTAGGTAAATATGGAGTAGTTTTGTCGTGTTAGTGAAATACTTTTTAAAACTAAAATGTCCTTGTGTCTTTGTGATCCAGGAGTGATGGTAATCTGTAAAACTGCAATCTTTTTTTTTCTCTTTGTTGTTATTTTGGAAATAACAACAAAGCAGTCAGAGCAGGGAGGAAACCTGAAAGTTACTAGGAAGATTAATGCTTCCTAAGACAAAATTGTTGGATAGGTACCTTAGCCAAAGGATGGGAAAGCAGATAATGCTGACATTAGACATTTCTTTGGGCTAGTCCAAAGTCAGCTGCATCTCTCTCCAACCCGACCCCTCATCTCCAGGGTTTTGGACAAGTTTAGTATAGTGGACTGTACGTGCTTGTTCTTGAACTGATGACTGCTCTATCCACTGCCAAGATTGCACTACAGAGAGTCCCCTATGTTTTCTAAGATAGACAGAGAAACTGATTCAGGTGCAGGTTTTTTGCACTCCAGAGTCATCTTTACGCTGGGAAGGGAAACCAGACCAAGAGAGGATAAGTTGGCAACTATATTGCAAGTAAGATCTTTTCCCAATCAATTTACTCTTCTCCATACCTTGTTTAATGAAGAACTCTGAAAAGAAGTCCTGGAGATGATGCTTCTTGGACCTGAAATGCTGTCTTGTCCTAGAGTAGAGTTTGATATCCACATGTTGTGTGAAAGGATGGGGTTCTGCCACTGTAGGTACTTCTTATTAATAACAGTATTTGGGACTGGAATTTCTGTTGCTAATCAGTGTGGTCATACAGCACAACAGGACATGACCACATTTAGTTAGGGCAATTCCTACACTCCCTGTTGCGGTCATTAAGCAAGTCAGATGGCTCACCAGCAGACTTGCAGAAATTGGCTGCTGCTGGGTAGAGAAGGCTGCATGCAGATGGTTTACAAGGTGAATGCTGCTTTATGGCTGCAAGCATTTAATTGGAGTGATGTGTGACTTCCCTATTGACTTCTTCATTGACTTTGCTTATAGGAAGCCAGCAAGGAAAATTACAAATGGCGAATATGTAACTGTAGGACACAGCAACTGTCATAGGTATGCAGGTTCTGGATTGCAAAATGGCTGAAGGTTTGAGGATGTGTCATAAATCTTCCTTCCTTCCTTCCTTCCTTCCTTCCTTCCTTCCTTCCTTCCTTCCTTCCTTCCTTCCTATTTTATTTTATTTTATTTTTTTATTTATTGGATTTGTATTCCGCCCCTCTTCGTGGACTCAGGGCGGCTAACAACAGTGATAAAAACAATATGTAGCAATCCAATAATAAAACAACTAAAAACCCTTATTATAAAAACCAGACATACATACTGACATACCATGCATAAACTGTAGAGGCCCAGGGAGAAAGAATATCTCAGTTCCCCCATGCCTGACGGCAGAGGTGGGTTTTAAGCAGCTTACAAAAGGTGAGGAGGGTGGGGGCAATTCTGATCTCTGGAGGGAGTTGGTTCCAGAGGGCCGGGCCCGCCACAGAGAAGGCTCTTCCCCTGGGTCCCGCCAAATGACATTGTTTAGTTGACGGGACCCAGAGAAGGTCCACTCTGTGGGACCTAATCCTTCCTTCCTTCCTCCCCCCTCCCCTTTCTTCTTCCCTCCATTCCTGTTCAGCACAAAGAGACAGGGTTGGATCGGTAGAGTGACTTCTGATAGAAGATCAATAATAGACACTTTTAATAGAAGATCAATAACAGTGAAGCCGCTAATCAGTGATGAGGATATATCAACAGTGGCTTTGCTTTTGTGAATCAGTGTAAATCACTATCATTAGTTTGTTTATCTGTAAGACAGATAAACTTGTCTCATAGGATAACCTTTCCCTTCTCATCTGTATGTAGAGACAGATACATTGATTCAGGGGCAAAATCTCTTAACTTCCGTGTTAGTTACAGGAACTCTTAAGAGATGATTCCCTCTTTTTCAGCAATAGAGTAGGTGAATATGTAACTGCAGATCTGGAACAGAAAATGCAGGATTTCAAGAAAATACAAACAGTCTTCTCTACAGTTTAACTTCACAGGCTTGCTACTGAGAAAAAAATAGAAGGAAATATAGGAGGAAATAGGAAATATTGCCTTTAATATGCTGCCTTTAGTTCTTCAAAAGGTGAAAAATCTTCATCCTAGCATTTTCTTGCAAATTCAAGGTCTGCTTTCCAGATCAATGGATCCCATTTCATACAATCAGATGCAGAAACTGAGTCCAACTGGATAATTTTCATGTTCATGATTAATTGTGTATTTCCACCTTTGCTTTGGAACTTCCCTGCATTTGTCATCAGTAGCAATAAAGGAGAATATTTTTAGCTTGGGGCTGAAATGATGGGTCCTCGCTGAGATTGCTGGCTTTCTTGTACACATTTCATTACTCAAGGTAAAATCATCAATGCTAATCACTGCACGGATGATGACACCTGCTTTGAGGAATGAAATATCTGCAAGAAAAACGAACCAATTCAGAGAGCACCAAGGACCCTATATTTACCCTCAGCATTAAAATGGTAAATACTGCAGGCAATAATGTGTGGTTCTGCTTGTAAGATATGGAGAAACCATTGTAGGCAATTTTAATGCATTTTCTCTATCATTAGTGTAATTCCTATCTGCTGCCAGATTGTATCATTGCTGATGTGGTGAAGAAGGAAAACACCCTATGACCAATGGAGAATGTGCATCTCCATGGCATATAAAGGATACTCGGAGATTTTGGTGGTTGGCGAGAACTCAGTGTATTAAGTGATACAAAGCTGAAGGGATCAGATCCTGTGGTCTAGAAGTTAATTCTCTGCAGGATCAAATCCCAGCAAGGGTATGGCTAGCTGATGAGGCCAGAACAAGGCCGAAATAGTGCTATCCTAGTCTCCCTTAATTTTAAAAATTCAGCAAAAAACATGTGATATATTTATCTATCTATCTATCTATCTATCTATCTATCTATCTATCTATCTATCTATCTATCTATCTATCTATCTATCTATCTATTTATTTGATAGGCTGCCTAGCTCCTTTTGGACTCTGGGTGGCATACAACATCTAAAACCAATGTAAAAACAATAAAGTATGTTTTAATTATGAGTGTTGAATGATTGGTTTGATAGGTTTTACTTTCTTTTAATTGAATTTAATGGTTGCTTTTAATGTAGTATTAATTGGATTTATATTATTGTTCTGCTTTTGTATATGCTGTGAGCCGCCCCGAGTCCTCGGAGAGGGGCAGCATACAAATCCAATTAAACAAACAAACAAACAAACAAACAAACAAACAAACAAACAAACAAATAAACACCAGCAGATGGATTTGAAACTGGCTGACCAACCACACTCATTGTGTCGTTCTTAATGGAACTACAAGGCTCTGTTTTAACCCAATACCTTTTAATATCTTCATAAATAACTTGGATGAGGGGACTCATCAAATTTGCAGATGACACCAAACTGGCAGAAATAGCCAATACTCCAGAAGATTAGCTCAAGATACAGAAAGATCTTGACAGACTTGAACATTAGGCGCTATGTGACAAAGTGAAATTTAATGGTGAAAAAATTAAGGTTCTATATTTAGGCAAAAAACCAAACAAAACAAAATGCCCAGGTATAGTATATGTGGCACCTTGCTCAACAGTAGTAACTGTGAGATGGACCTTGGAATCCTAGTGGTCAACCATTTAAATATTTGCCAGCAGTGTGCAACAGCTGACAAAAAAGCCAACACAGTTCTAGGCTGCATTAAGAGAGGGATAGAGTCAAGATCACACAAAGTGTTAAAACCATTTTATAAGGCCTTGGTAAGGCCACACGTGGAATACTGCATTCAGTTTTGGATGCCACAATGCAAAAGGGATATTGAGATTTTAGAAAGCGACAGAGAAAAGCAACAAAGGTGATTAAGGGACTGAAGACTAAAACATATGAAGATTGATTGCAAGGTATGTCTAAATTAATGAAAAGAAGGACTAGGGGAGACATGATAGCAATGATTCAATATCTCAGTGAGAAGAAGAGGGAGTCAAATTATTCTCCAAAGCACCTGAGGGTAGAACAAAAAGCAATGGGTGGAAACTAATCAAGGAGAGAAGTAACATCCAGTAATTTCATGATAGAACAATTAATCACTGCGTTCAGAAGTTATGAATGCTCCAACTCTAAAAGTTTTTAAGGAGATATTGGATAACCATTTGCCTGAAGTGGTGTAAGGTTTCCTGCCTAAGCAGGGGCTGGACTAACAGATCTTCAAGATCCCTTTCAACTCTGTTGTTCTATTATGTTCTGTTCTGGTCTGCTCTGGTCTCAAACATAGAACTTGGGGCAATTGCCCCAGGGCCGTTCAGCTGCTATTTCAGTAACCATGAGATCTACAGCATCATTTTAGTAATCATATTAAGGCAGGGGTGAAATTCAAAAACTTTCCCTACTGGTTCTGTGGGCATGGCAAGGCAAGGATACTGCAAAATCTCCATTCCCACCCCATTCTGGCAAATACCGCCAGCCAGAGGTGGTATTTGCCAGTTCTCCAAACTACTCAAAATTGGTTCACCAGAACCTGTCAAAACCTGCTGAATTTCACCCCTTTATTAAGGCATAGTAAGAACAATCAAATCCAAATCTAAATTTATTTCATTGCAGCCTAAAGGGAAAACATCAGAAATATTGGATAAATATGGCAAAGTCTATCATCAAATAAAACCTTTAAAAAATTAAGACTTAGAAATTAGAGGAAGGGAAGAATAGGCAAAAATTAGGTAACACATACGATAAAATAGAATACATTTGGATGTGGTATGTTATGTGAATGTGCTAGATAAGAATACAGATTTAGGGTTTACTAACTTTTGGGAACATGGCCATCATGCCCAAAGGAAAAAATGCAGAAGAGCATGAGAGCAGGAAACACAACTTTTATAAAAGCTCAAAGAATGATAAGGGCATCTCTAGAATGGTGAACTGCTTGTGGGAGAAATATGGAGAGAAAGAATCCGTTCATAGTGTAAGATTTTGTTGCAAGTATCTCTTGGGTCTGTATCTCAAATTTTCAGCCAAATAGTCTTGCAGAAAGGAAAAACAAAACCCTCAAATCTAAGCTAATTGGAAGACTTTCCATTTGGGATTATGTCCCCAAATACTGATTTTAAATAAAGAACTGCTGGATGGGGGTGGGAGAACTTATCAGATTTCTGTTTTGAGGGGGAAAAAATTCTTGGAGGAATTAAGCAATAGAACACACTGCCAAGGGGTATTTTGCAACCCCAAATTTCACTGAAGATATTCAAGACAAGACAAGACATATATATATATAATGGTTTTTTTTTTAGGAAGAATCTATTCAGGCTGCAGGAAATTGATGGATGTGACCAATGGGAACAGGAGGGGGGAGGGCGGAGGGCTGAGCTGTTGCATCAGACTGCACATATACACGTAGTAGAGGTGGCTTTGCTCATCCTTGTTTCTTCCTGTTGGCAAACATCTCACTTACTCAATTTCTACACTTCACGGCACAGTTGCATAAGTAGGATATGTGCAAACCTTTATTCAGAGGGAGACATTTCTGTATTTTATTACGTACAGGTTTTATGCTGATATAACATTTTCTGTATGATAACAATGCTCAAAGCAGTCACATAATCCAAAATTATTATTTTATTAATTTATTTATATGTGTCCCACCTTTATTATTTTTAAAATAACTGAGCATTGCTAACCTATCCAACGTATATTCTTTCTATGTTCCTCATATCAACAACCCTCAGGAGTCAGTGGGACTGAAGGAGAGTGATTGCCTAAAGCAGGGGTGTCAGACTCGATTTCATTGAGACTCGCATTAGGGTTGACTTTCACCTCAGTGAGCCTGTGCGTGTGTATGCATGGCCAAGTTGATAGCAATCATGTCAGGGGCACACTGCCAGGCAAAACGGGCTTGTGAGCTCCACTTTCAGCTGCCAGAGAAAACAGAGTCCTCCTGAGTTCTGTTTTTGTCTGGGATAGCATCCTGCAACCCTTTGCCAGCAGAAATGGAGCTTGGGAGGGACGCGTATGGCCCTTGGGAGGTATTTTCAGCTGGGATGGCCTCCTACAACAGTCTGCCAATGAAATGGCTCCTGCAACTCTCCCAAGTCCCATTTTTGCTGGCAGAGGCACCCCAGGCCTTCACTATTTCCAGGGTGGTCCCACCTAAGCACCCTGCTGGCTGGATCAAGCCTATGGGCCTTGAGTTTGACACCTCTGGCCCAAAGTCATCTAGCTTAAACTCATGATTGCCTGCTGGAACATCATAAAATTATATATAAAATGCATATCTGTTTATTTATTGATTTGTTTGTTGGTTTGTTTCCTTATTTGACTTCTATGCCGTCCAGTCCCGAAGGACTCAAGGTGGCTTACAAAATAATAATACAAATACAAAAGATACAAAGCAATAAGAGAAGTTGAATATTATATCTAAAACTAACCCCATGATAAAACCCATTTATTATATAAAAAAAGACATAATCACATGCATACACACCATTCATACAATTTGGCCATGAAAGATGTACAATTTATGGCCCCCAGGCCTGTTGGCAGAGCCAGGAATTCATGGCCATTTGGAAGGGTGGGAGCAGTAGGGACCTCGGGGGGGGGGGAGTTGGTTCCATAGAGAGGGGGCAGCCACAGAGAAGGCCCTCCCCCATGGTCCCACCAACCTGCATTGATTAGTCAATGGGACCTGGAGGAGGCCATCTCTGTCCTTATTGGTCTCTGGGAGGTGTGTGGCAAGAGACAGTCCGGTAGATAGCCCCGTAGATATGCCATCCATCTCTCCTTCAATGATTCTGACATAAATTTAAATACAATATAAAACATTGAAATATTACCCTGGTAAATATCAACATTAAAACTAACCAAAATAGCTAAAGAAGGAAGCTATATAATGTCTTGTATAATGTTGTGTTAATATCATTCACATTGATTATCTATATCTTTCACTTATGTGTTAGCTTTTGTATTGGCTATGTCTGTGGCAAAAGAATATCTGAAAGCGCTAATGGAATGTTGAATAGGCAATATTAAGCGTGCCTTCTCTTTTCTCCTAAGCATGTGAGCATAATATGGCACTGGACCAGGATATCTGCGAGACCACCTTCTGCCACACGAATCCCAGCGGACGGTTAGGTCCCACAGAGTTGGTCTTCTCTGGGTCCTGTCGAATAAACAATGTCGTCTGGCAGGACCCAGGGGAAGAGCCTTCTCTGTGGCGGCTCCGACCCTCTGGAATATCTCCAGAGATTGCAACTGTCCCCCCTCCTTGCCTTTCATAAACTCCTTAAAACCCACCTCTGTCGTCAAGCGTGGGGGAACTGAGACATCTCCCCCTGCCTATGTAGTTTTTGTGCATGATATGACTGTATGTATGTTTTTTATATTGGGGTTCCTTGCTTTTTAGACTTTTTAAATGTACTATTGTTATTTTAGATTCTAATTATTAGATTTGTCATTATGTATTGTTTTTATCACTGTTGTGAGCTGCCCCAAGTCTACGGAGAGGGGCGGCATACAAATCAAATAATGATAATGATAATGATAATGATGATGATGATGATGATGATGATAATGATAATGATAATGATTATGATGATAATAATAATAATAATAATAATAATAATAATAATAATAATAATATGAGGGTATTTCTCAATGACAGACAAACTGAACTGTTCAAATGGGATAAATATACTGGGAGAAATTTGGGGTTTTCAGGCCACTCTGATGATTAAAATATCACTCTGATATAATAAACTAAACTAAAAATAACTACAAGCTGGGACTGCAGAAGTGTCTAGTATGGTCCAGGAGATTGGAAGTGATCCATTAAAGAGAAATAATATTGCAATTGGAGAGTAGCCAAGGTATGGATTAAGACCTTGTTGATGATACACCAGAAAACTGGCAGCATTTATAAACAGTTCTGGAGAACTATCCTTCAGTTAAAATGTTCAAAAGACTATAAACTATAATGTACCACTCTCTTATTGGAAGATGCAGTGAAAACAGCACATACCTTCTTAGCCTTGGGAAAATAAACTTGTTAGATGACTTAGAACGCTTATGTGCAATTTATGTTTATGACTAGAGAAGGAACAAGATATTCATCATGGGAAGGAATTAAGAATGATTTAATTATGGGGCTATAAAGGAATGTACTTAAATGACCGTTTCAAGTAGAGCTGGAAACCTGGGGTTCCTCAGAGTCTTAGTATCTCCCTTCATTGCAGTATGCTTGCTGGTCTTGTTAGATGTTGAGTTCAGCAACATCTGGAAGAATACAGACTTTGCAGACTTTCTGACGTAATGATATTGCCTCTCCTTGCAATTCATTTATTTGGTTTAATAATGGCATACCTGCAAGATTGAGATATTAGCCAACTATGCAGTAGTTCTACCACCCTATCTTCAGAGATCTAAAAATAATCAAGGCAATGGTTGCAATTGTGTAAGTGAAGCACTTTCTACTTTTTGTGTGATGTGTTTCAGTGGTGAGATTCAAATTTTTTTTTACTACTGGTTCTATGGTTTGGTTGACATGGTTTGATGGGCATAGCAGGGGAAGGATACTGCAAAATCCCCATTTCCTCCCAATCAGCTAGGACTCAGGAGGCAGAAAGTAGATGGTAGTGGGGCCAGTCAGAGGCATAGTTCCCTCTAAGCTGAGCAGTGAGCAATCGCTCACTTAAAAATCATCATCAACTCAGAGTTTTCCAAACCTGCCCAGAAGCCGAGAGGGAAAGAGTGACAGGGAAAGAGGAGAGAGAGGAAGAGAGGAAGAGAGGAAGAGAGAGAAACAGATAGAAAAAAGAGAGGAAGGAAAAGAAAAAGAAAAAGAATAGGAGTAAGGAAGAGAGAAAGAAAATCAAAATCTAGTTTGAAACTAGCTCAACTATTTAAGTGGCATTTTGATATTGATAGAGTTGCCCTATTATGAGCTCACTGTTATAGACACACAGTACAGTATTTTATTTTGAAATTCTCTGAGGCAAAACAGGGTGGGTTTTTTATTTGTTTGTTTGTTTGTTTGTTTATTTATTTATTATTTCTGTGCCGCCCAGTTCCGAAGGGACTGCCGCTCAGACACTATACTTTTTGCCCCCCCCCCCCCAAAAAAAAAAAAAAAATTAGAGGGAACACTGGTCAGAGGTGGTATTTAACCGTTCTCCAAACCACTCAAAATTTTCACTACTGGCTCTCCAGACCTGGTCAGAACCTACTGAATCCTCTGATGTATTTACTTTTTTTAACACTTTATGATGTTATTTACAATATAATATTTATTAACATCTAAGATTTTTTAAAAAAAAGACTCAGTAAAGCAAAGAATTTAAGCAAAATAGAGAATTAATCATTTATTTTGACTTAACAGTCACTAGAGCATAGTATTCTAAATATCTATGTTATGATGCTAAAATACAATTACCATATTAACATGATTTTAATTTAGTAGACACATTAACAATTGTTATCAATTTGTTATATTTTTATGCTATCACACACCATATTTATAAAATAATCAGAAAAAACATAGATAATTTATAAAAATGTACACAGTAAATGTAACTAAATTAAAATAATTAATAATTAAACAAAAATAGATATAATATCATGAATTGGTAAAAGGTAAAGAAATCCCAATGGATTTTAGTTTCCTAGTCGTTGCTGACTATAGCAGAGGTTGCTCACCTCCATTTTAAGGCCATTGAGCTAGCATTGTTGAAGACATTTTCGTGGTCATAAAGCCAGCATGATCTCACCGATTACTGTTACCTTCCCACCAATGTGGTACCAATTGCATTTGCATGCTTTTGAACTGATAGGTTGGCAGCTGAAGCAAGGATAGGAACTCATCACATTAGGTCTTACCCAGCGGTCAAGCCCAGTGTCTTAAACATTGAACCACTGCACCATCCTAATATTGTATTGATAATGATAAAAAAATGTATAAAACAAATCATAATAAAACCAGACAAAAATAATACCAGTACTTAAATCAACTGTACATTATTCAATTAAAGGCAGAACAGATCTGTCAGTCAAATGGTATTCCAAATAATTTTATCTTAGAAAGGATAGAAGAAGTTATAATTCCAGACTAGGATGTTCCAAAGACTAGAGCAGCAGCTGAGAAATAGCATATATAGACATATAGATAGACAGGAAGGAAGGAAGAAAGAAAGAAAAAAAGAAAGAAAGAAAGAAAGAAAGAAAGAAATGAATGAATGAATGAATTCTTTATTTGCCAATTGTGATTGGATGGACAAGAAATTTGTCTTGGTGCATATGCTCTCAGTGTACATAAAAGAAAAGATAAGTTCATCAAGAGTCATAAGCAGGGTTGGACAGCAAGGGGGATGGCATGGAACACCGTTCCACTGGTGGAAATGAAGCTGTGCACGCAGCTTTGTCACCACCAGCAGTACACGCATGTGCATGCGAGATTCGGCTTCTGCACACGTGCAGCAGCTGAATCTCATTGCCCCACCCAGGAAGGAGAGAAGCTTGTCGGGGAGACAACATCGCTCCTGCTTCGCCTGCTTGTCAGAGTCTCCTCGATGAGCTACTGTTCTTCTTGGCAAGCGGGCGAAGAGGGAGCCACATTATCTCCCCAACAAGCTGCTCTCCTTCCTGCAGGGTTTTTCCCGCTGGTGACTCCCAGCTGGGATTGACTGCTACCGCTGTCACCATGCATGACCCAGCCCTGTGGCTGCTGGCTGGCTGCATCAGCAGAGGTGCCCCGGTCAGTCCTGGCCAGGAGCTGCCAGCGGAAAGAAATCCTTTTATGTTCTCTCCATCTGTTTCTATTTAATTCATATTATTTCTAAAATTGTGCTGTGCCTTTTAGGCAAAAGCACAGCAAGAGTGTTGGGCTATTCCTTGATAAGAATAGAATGGGATAAGGTGGTTTCTATACATTTTTGATTACAACAGTCACTGCAAATTATTGCTGTCGCTGCTACTGAAGACACTGTTATAAAACTTTTGCTCTCTGTACATCAAAAATAGTGAGATAGATATAGATCTGAAATCTACATCAATGTATTAGACTCTTCCATGGGTAGCAAATTCCAAACACAATGTTGAAATGAGTCAATCGATGTTCAACAAATTTGCCATAGATTCTTCTATTTTACTTATTACAGCACTGGCATCTGTGGAACAGCTTAAGTATTTCCTTTGGTGGATCTTGTATAAGATTAATTAACATTATTATTAACATTATCAGACTTTTCCATGGGCATGGATTGTGTGTATAAGTTTATTTCTCTTTGTCCTTTTCTCATCATATGCTTAATACATATAATTGGCATATTGGTGTTTGTCTTACTAATATGTTGTCCCTTTCTTTTTTACACATGAAAAACTGAGGCCAAGTGATGGGAACAAATTTCTTATATTTCATCCAGACATTCCATATTCATCTCTACCCTCTGTCCATTTTATTTTGATTTGGAGATGGTATATCTGGTGACTGTTGGCCTTTGTTGAAGAACTAAAAGTGATGATCACTGATTCTGCATTAGACTTCCATTCCATTTTAGTTATGTATTCTAGGACATAGTCACCCCGTATATGGAATATCCAATTAGGTAAACTTGTTATATAACTTTGAGACAAAGTTTGCATATCTTTCAAATTTCAAAATTCTTGAAAATGCAGTAAATTAAATGTGTCCTAATAATTATTTTTCTTAATAAGTTTTCATGTCTCAAAGTGCCATTGTAAGAATCAAAATAAGACAAAAATAGAACGTCTAAGACTACTCTGTCTTAGAATTATCTTCTTGCTCTTCTACCATATATACATTCTCTCTCCCCCCCAATTAGGAAAATCACATTAATCTTACAAATACTGGTATGTGTATGATGAAAACTATGCCCCTTAAATAAAAGTCTCTCTGTTGACTGATCAAAGTCTTGGGTAATTGTGCTGTTTGATTGATAACATTACTCTTTGGCTAATCAAACTGTAAATTTTATATGATGTTCTTTTTTAGATATTTTTCAAACCCTACCAGTGTTTGCTTTTAATTGTGGAATTCACTCAAAGGCTAATGATACCACATCACTACGCTGATTTATTTCTTAGCTACAGCCAACCTGTCAGAAAACCTGGCTGAAGATAACACCATAGAGTCCACCTTGAATAAAAATTGTGATATAAATCTCAAGAAAAAAAATGATCTGGAAAGATGTTTGTCATGGAAAGCCAACCTCTTGTTACATAAATTTAAAGTGTCATTTGTTCTAGTCAATTTACAGACAACGTAATATGAAAATGCAATTTCTTGTTTTTTCCAAGGAATATAGTGTATTAATAAAATAAAGTAATATTTTATTACTTTAAGGTAAATAAAGGTAAGGTAAAATAAAGCAATATTTTATCACAAATCTTTATAAATTGGCTGATAATTTAACACAGGTTACTTATGCAATTTGCATTAAAAAAAAATACCCAAGAACTAATTTCATTCATTCTTGAGTTAGCAAAATATTTTCAAAGGGTGAGAAAATTATGTCATAGCTTTTAAATAGATAAATATTTTTGGGGCATCTAATTATTTTCTAGGCAGGAACAAGGTCATCATAGTTGTATATCACACTTGAGAAAAAACAGAACTGCTGAACTATTTTCCCCTCCTATACAATGAGAAGTTAGGAATGTCGTATCAGAGAACATAAATATTTCCTTAAAAAGGAGGAAAACTAATGAACATTTTCATCCGTTTACTTGGCTAAGGAACAGAAAATTCATATCACTACTCCCTCATCCTTCCTTTCCCTCCACAACAGCTGCTTGTATGTGTAACATATCTACAATGACTTTCCAACAGCCATCTGCTAAAGTGGACTATGATCAACTAAGCAAATAATTCTACATTAGCTTACATTTTAAGGTATCCTCTGGTATCTATTCAATGGTCCACCTTAAATACTCAGTTACTGTTTCTACTTGCTTTGAATGAAATATTTATGTATATGCACATTTCACAATTTCACTGAATTCCTGAAGATTGAGATAGCTGAGCTGACCTTTCTACATATATTTTGTATATATAGGAGAAAGGTAAATTTAGTGCTGTGGTCTCTGCAGCATCTTTTCAGGATTTGAAGTCAAAGCAAGTAAGTAAACTTGGATTTTTATTTGCAAGGTATAATGGATAAGGTCCTAATCTGGGGAAAAGAAGCAACTGATTAACAGATTAACAGAGTTGGAAGGGACCCTGTAGGTCATCTAGTCCAACCGCCTACCCAAGCAGGAGATTCTACATCATTTATAACAAATGGCAGTCCAACCTTTTCTTTAAAGCCACCAGCCATGAAGCTCCCCCAACTTCCAAAAGGAAACATGTTCCAATGGTTGATCACTCTTGCTGTCAGAAAATTTCTCCTTATTTCTAGGTTGAATCTATCTTTGTTCAGTTTCCACCTATTATTCCTTGTCTGGCCTTCAGGTGCTTTGCAAAATAGCTTGACCCTTTCCTCTTTATGGCAGTCTTTCAAATATTGGAACACTATTTAGAAGGTCTGATACACTACACTTTGCCTATAATACAAGCAAAAAAGGGGAGGGTCAAAAATGTATAGAAACAAAAATTAGAAACAATTTAGTTTGTTTAACCATCCCAGCGTTTTTTTAATCTTGGTAGTTAGCCTGAAGATGTGGAGATTTCAATGGTCCCAGTAATTCCCCAGACAACATAAGAATTCTAGGAGTTGAAATCCAGACATTTTCACGTTGCCAGGTTGTGAAACAATGATCTATCCTAATCATAACTGCAAATTTCCCAAGCACTGTATGAAGTTTTATGATTCTCATGACTGATGAATTTTGCAATTTTAACAAGCAGCCTTATCAGTTTTGATTTGGATCTGCTCTGGTAGTGTGTATTTTAAGATTCTGAAGCTTACTGCAAAATATCTATTTTTTTAAAAAAAGATAAGAAATGGGGGGGGAAATCTGAAAAAACAAAGAAAACATTTATTTTATATTCTCTTACATTTAGCACTGTATTTATAAATATTAACAGGATATATGAGTTGCGATAGAATGAGATTTAAAAAAGAAAAAATTCTAAGAGTAGGAAAACTTTCACCTATTTCAATAAAATAATCTCTGACTTATAACCATTTCTTTAATGACTGTTTGAAGTTACCAGAGCACTGAAAAAGTGGCTTGTGACTGGTTTTCCACACTTTATGTCCATTGCTGAATCCCATGGTCACATGATCAAAATCTGGACACTTGGCAGCTGGCATGTTATTTATGACAGTTGCATGTGATCACTTTTTGTGACCTGATAAGTGAAGTCAACAGGGAAGCCAGATTCATTAGCAAACATATTACTAATGTTAACAAATGTAATGAGAAATAACATAAAATGGGGCAAAGACATTGTCTTGCTTAGCAACATAAATTTTTGGCTTAATTGTGGTTGTAAATTGAGAATGGCCCATAATTTTTCTTGATTAAAGTGAGTGCTAAAATCATCTTTTAACTTAAAAAGTTTGTGTTGTCTCTGAACCTTCATCCCAAAGTGTTCTAATAATTTATCCTGAGATATCTGATTAAAGTTTTATCTGACTAATTACTTAATGGATAATCTACTTCATGTGGCCTGTGAAATACTATGCATTCAAAAAACAGGAGAAAATGTCTTTGGGGTCTTGATTTGAGACAAAATTTCCCTTTCAATTGTACTAATAGCCCTTTTAAGCAATTAGCAGCTGCCTTTTGAAATTGAGAAAAAGTGTAATCTTTGTGTTTCTGTTTTGTCTTCATGCTTTTATCTTATTCATGAGTTCCATTAATGCAATGACAGTATAGAAACAATAGTTTATTGTTCCATAGAATACAATTGAAAAAACACTATGAATTTTGTAGAACAGGTTTTTGCAACCTTGTGCTCTGCAGGTGTGTTGAATTTCCATTTTCACCATCCTGGATACCAAAGCCTGGCATACATAATTGATAAAAATTGGGAAGAATGATGCTGGCAGTTACATAATAACCTTTTCAAAAGTGGTGAGGTCCATGTATTGCAATTAGACATCTCAGGCAATAGAAGTTTTCAAACACTAGATTTAAGCTCTAGTGAGAGGAACCGTGATAAACAGCAAGAGCCATAAAGAATCTGGTATATTGTCCTCATCTGTACCTTATGCTTGATGGATTTAGATTCTATAATGTTATGAAGGAGTCGGAGTAGTTAACAAGTGCAGTTTATTAGTCGGAACACAGAATGCAAGAACAAGACAACAGGTAACTGACAGGATATTTATATACCCGGCCCCCACAATAGCAGGCCAATAGGAGGCTCCAGTTTCTCCCGCCTCCTGGCACAACCAATCACCACACTGGGTCTGTATTGCTAGGCAAGTATACTACACCCCTTCCCCCTTACGTTGGAGACCACGTAATCTTGTAAATAACTGGGGGTACGCCTCACCCGCTCCGAGCGACGGGGTAGTGGAACTTCTGCTGAGGGATGCACGACCTCCAGGCCCTCGTTTCGGACCCCAGGGCTCAAAAAATCTTGTTGTATGGACTCCTCTGAGGGGGCCGGTTCACTAGCATGAGGAAGCACGGGGACGTTCTCCTCCCCTATATTCTGCCCCAGGTCGCAGATAGGGCCATTGGTGGGAGGTGTACCTGAGCGATTCCTTAATTGATCTACATGGCGATGCCACACTCTCCCATCGGAGAGTTCTACCTCGTAAGACCTGGGTCCCTTGATTCCCGTGACCTTACCAGCCACCCAGGGGGCCACACCACTGTAAGACCGAGCAAAAACGGGTGCATTAATGCCAAATGACCTCCCCGGGGCTGGCCACGAGGGCTCCCTAGAGTAAGTGGGGTTTAACCTATCCAAGGCGATTCTTAGCTTACGGCCCATGAGCATCTCAGCTGGTGACTTGTTTGTAGGAGCGGTTGGAGTGGTATGTTGGGCAAAAAGGAACTCTGCAAGCCTTTCTTGCCAAGTGCCCCGGGTCATCTTCTTCAGGGCCTCCTTCGTGGTGCGCACCATGCGCTCAGCTTGCCCGTTGGAGGCGGGGTGCCAGGGAGCTACGAGGGCGTGGCGGATTCCCCCCTTAGCCAAGAACCCCTCGAATTGGGCTGAAGTAAATTGAGGGCCGTTGTCGGAGACCACCAAGTCCGGGAAGCCGTGAGTCGCAAACAAAGTGTTAAGGGTGTGGATAACTGCCTGGGAAGTTGTTGAATGCAATATGTTGACTTCTAGCCAGCGAGAGTACGCATCTACGGTGACAAGGAACATCTGGCCCATAAAGGGTCCCGCTAGGTCAACATGAACCCTTCCCCAGGGGCCTGCGGGCGGTTCCCAAACTAATGGGGCTTCCCGGGACGGGGAAGGTCTATGTTCTTGACAGGGCCAACATTGGGATACCTTTTTCTCCACGTCCCGATCGAGGCCGGGCCACCAAACATAACCCCTGGCCAAAGCCTTCATTCTCACCACTCCAGGATGTCCTTTATGCAACAGGGAAAGTACTCTTTCTTTTAAACATGGGGGAATGCACACCCGGCAACCCCGCAACAAACACCCTTGGATGACCGTGAGTTCAGCCCTACAACGAAAAAATGGGGTAGACTCCACAGAGGGGGCAGTTGGGGGCCACCCCCTTAAGACCCACTGTAGGACAGTGGACAACAAAGGATCCCGAAGGGACTCAGCGGCAATGACGGAAGCTGACAAAGATAAGGGCTGATCCGTGATGGCTAATACGGATGATGCTGGGGCTGGATCTTCCAGCAATTGTGGCGAGGGACAACGGCTCAGGGCGTCCGCATGGGCAATATTGCGACCAGGCCGGTACCGCAGGTGATAGGAGTAGTTGGCCAAGAACACGATCCAACGGGACATCCTAGGCGACAAAATGAGGGGGCTCTGGCGGTCGCCCGACAAGAGGCCGAGTAGTGGCTGGTGATCCGTGATGATGTCAAACGGTCGGCCGTACAAGTAGTCATGAAAACGCCGAACTCCGGCGATTATGGCCAGGGCTTCCCTATCAATATGACCGAAATTCCTCTCGGCTTTGGCCAGTGTCCTCGAGAAGAAAGCCAATGGTACCTCGGAGCCATTAGCCAGCTTATGGCTGAGTACGGCCCCGACCCCGTAAGGGGATGCATCACAGGTTAATAATAAAGGTAAGTATGGGGAATACTGCGCTAGAACCGTGTTGGACGTGAGGACTTCCTTTACAGCCTTAAAAGCACCAGCCTCCCGGGGGCCCCACTCCCATTTCCGATTTTTGTCTAGCAGCCTATGTAAGGGCTCGGCCAAAGACGCTTTATGGGGGATAAATACCGCGTAGAAGTTCACTAACCCTAGGAAGGCCTGGAGCTCCGCTTTGGACTGTGGGGCAGGGGCCTCCCAAATAGCCCTGGTCTTCTCGGGAGTGGGATGGATTCCCTTCCTGTCTATGATGAATCCCAAAAATTCCACCTGCGGCACCCCGAACATACATTTGTGCGCCTTGAGTTTAAGACCGGATTCATGGAATTTTGAGAGGACCATTTTGACCCGTGTCAAAAGTTCGGACTCGGACTGGGCGGAGACCAAGACATCATCGAAGTATGGCACCGTGCCAGGGATGCCATAAAGCAACCGCTCCATAAGTGCTTGAAAAATACCCGGGGCCGTGGACACTCCGAACTGCAATCGTTTGCATCGGAATACCCCCCTATGAGTGGAAATTGCCTGTGCGTCAGCAGCCAGGGGGTCCACAGGGAGTTGCAGATAGGCCTGGGAGAGATCGAGTTTAGCGAAAATCGTACCCTCCCCCAAAGAGTGCAACAGATGTTGCACCACAGGCACCGGGTAAGAGTGGTGACCCAATGCTCTATTGATGGTACACTTATAGTCACCGCAAATCCGTATTCCGCCCCCCGCTTTTACAGCCACCACAATAGGGGTCTCCCAGGTGGCTTGGTCAATTGGCTCGAGAACGCCCTGGGCTACGAGGCGGTCTAGCTCGGCGTCCACCTTGGGGCGTAATGCAAGGGGGACCCTACGTGGCTTAATTCTGACCGGGGGAACCAATGGATCCAACCCAAAAGAAATAGGGGACCCCTTATAACACCCCAAATTATCATCAAACACATCTGGAAAAAGAGATGCTAACTCAGAGAACGCCTTTCCCCTGGACACCTGATTAATACCAGTGACCGACAACCCCAAAGGTCCAAACCAGTCCAGGCCCAGCAAATTAGAGTAAGGTCCATCCACAATAATAAGCGGCAGTCGACCCGAAAATTTCTTGAAATGAACAAGAAATGAGCCCTGCCCAACAACCGGAATCTGGGACCCCTGGTAATCCCGAAGATTTACAGGGCAAGCAGAGAGGGACCGTTTTGCCAGGCGAGGAAAACATCTCTTGATGGTCGACCATGGCACCAATGAATGGGCCGAGCCCGTGTCCACCTGGAAAGAACACGGGGTCCGACCCACAACGACGGACATGCAGATCTTCTCCCCCGATGGGCCGGTAGCGGCAATCTCACTCGGAGCTCCCGACGGATGGCTGCGGCAGGACGAAGAAGCTGAGGAGTAAACAACATTACAATCATACCGTCTATACGTTTGGTCCCTTGGAGGCGCCCTGGACCCCGAAGGGAACTGATCCTTGGCGGAATTGGCCGAAGCGGAGTAAGGGCGGCGAACCCGGCAAGCTCGGGCGATATGCCCACGGCCTCCACAACGACGACACGTCACTTCCGCAAAGGGACAGGCGACCCGGAAATGATCGCCGCCACAGCCACGACATGGAGAGGGAGGCGGGCGGGGCCGACCAGGAGGAGCGTCACGGGGCCTAGATGACGACAGGCGGCAAACCTCCTCCTCTTGAGTCAAAGCCGATTCCAAGTCCTGCGGCAATTGAGCGAGCTGCTTAGCTGGGGCCGCGGTAGTAGCGTTGACAACCACATCCATAGCAGCCAAGGACTGGGAGGACATTTCGAAAGCCCTCGCCTCAGCGAGGGCGACTTTGAAAGACAGATCTTGGATGGCAAGAAGGCGGCGCTTCAGGCGCCCGTCCCTCACGCCGAAGACCAAACGGTCAAGCAGGTAGTCCTCTAAATCAATAAATTCGCAGTAAAGGGCGGCACGCCGGAGAGCAGCCACAAAATCGTTCACAGACTCGCCCTCCAGTTGGTTCCGGTGGAAAAATTTGTACCGGCGGGCGCAACGGGAGGGGGCGGGGGCGTAATGATCCTGGAGGGTAGTAAGAAAAATATCCCAAGGCACGTCGTGGATAAGGGTTGGGGCAAAAATAGCCCGAGCAGTCTCGAACATTTCCGTGCCGCAAAAGCTTAAAAAATATGCCCTCTTCCGGTCGCCCCCAATTTCTGTGTACCCGTTTGAAATAAGAAAACAGTCAAACCTTGCCACGTAGGAATCCCAAGTTTCGGCTTGGGGGTCAAATGGGGCGAACGTGAGTTGAGTGGACATGTTACTCACGATTAATCTGTCCTTAGGTAAGGAAGAAGGAATGGACAGGAAAAAAAAAAAAGAAATCCTCGTCGCCAAATTGTTATGAAGGAGTCGGAGTAGTTAACAAGTGCAGTTTATTAGTCGGAACACAGAATGCAAGAACAAGACAACAGGTAACTGACAGGATATTTATATACCCGGCCCCCACAATAGCAGGCCAATAGGAGGCTCCAGTTTCTCCCGCCTCCTGGCACAACCAATCACCACACTGGGTCTGTATTGCTAGGCAAGTATACTACACCTAATCCCTTCAGATTGCAACAAACCAGCGGGAAGACTGGACTGAAATGTCCATCCCTCAGTTTGGGATCTTGATGCAGATGCAATGCATTCCAATGATAATAAAAGTGAATGTTTTTACTGTTCTTCATATGTTTGTTTATTTGTTTATTGATTGATTGATTGAAAAATACTACCAAATCTAACAAAAAGAGACAATTTAAAAAAACCTAAGCACATTTTAAGTTCATTTAAAATAATTTAAAAGGTGAATTTAGAAAAATGCTGCAATATAGGTTTGGGGTTTGTTCGTTTTTTTGCAAATCAAAGAGAGTTTAGGCAAAAGTTCTTTCCTTAGTGCCCCCAATGGTAGTTTTCTCCAAAGTGCTTCTTCTACTTTTCAAAAAGACTATTTACGGGACCGCCTCCTGCCACAGACATCCGAGAGACCAATAAGAGCACACAGAGTTGGGCACACAGAGTTGGCCTCCTCCAGGTCCCGTTGGTTAAACAATGCAGGTTGGCGGGACTGTGGGGCAGGGCCTTCTTTGTGGCTGCCCCAGCTCTATGTAGCCAACTGCCCTCTGATGTCCGTACTGCTCTCACCCTACTGGCCTTCTGCAAGGCCATGAAAACCTGGCTTGGCTGGCAGACTTAGGGGCTATGAATTGTACATCTTTCGTGGCCAAACTGTATGAATGGCGCCTATGACTGTTTTTTTTCCCAAATGGTTTTTTAAAATGGGGTTTTAGTTTTAGATATTATATTTGACTTCCTTTTATGGCTTGCACCTTTTTGTATTGTATTATATTATTTTGTAAACCGCCCTGGGTCCTTCAGGATAGGGTGGCATAGAAGTCAAATGAATGAATGAACGAACGAACAAACAAACAAACAAGCAAAAAATAAATAAATAAGCAAATAGGTTCAAAGTTCAAAATACCCATTATATAACTGGTTTTTAGATTTAGATGTGGTTTGGAACTTTATAAATAGCTTATAACATTTGGATTCCCTCAAAAATGTACATCCTTAAACTCAGTAGTGGACTGCTCCATGCACGGGCTGGTATGCAGTCCGATAGGAGAAATGGAGATGCGCACGCATCTTCATGTCCCTGATGCATGAATGTGTGCACCCGCATGAGATTTGACTTTGGTGAATGTGCAGGAAGCAAAATCTCACATGAGGATGCTTTTGTATGCGAGATTTCGCCATTTTTCAGTGCTATTTTTTTTGGTTCTGGGCTTGCCCCGAAACAAAGAGAGCACCAAAAATCGGCGAAATCTCATGCATGCAAGGGTCCTCACATGAGAATTTGCTTCCTACGCATGTGCAGAAGCCAAATCTCATATCAGCACATGCGTGCACACACAAGAGGTGCGCCTACCCATGCCGGTCACCGGGAATGCACCATTAGTGCTGGCGACAGGGAGCCCTTCACTACTTAAACCCCTGGCCTATATGTATAGCCTTGAGGACATTCTCTTCCCCTTCAAAAATCCCTATTGTAATTTCTAAGGCAATGGAAATTAAATTAAATTAAATTTTATTTATTTATTTATTTTGTCCAATACAAAAAGAGGTTATAAACATAATAAAATATATCAATGGAAGATTAGAAGAAAAGATAAATGAATAATATGGAAGAAATACTAGGTACATAAACCTATACATGTAGTATAGGGTTCATAAACCTATACATCGGACCAGAATACCTTTAGAACCGCCTTCTGCTGCACGAATCCCAGCGGCAAATAAGGTCCCACAGAGTTGGCCTTCTCCGGGTCCCGTCGACTAAGCAATGTCACCTGGTGGGCCCCAGGGGAAAAGCCTTCTCTGTGGTGGCCCCAGCCCTATGGAATCAACTCCCCCCAGAGATTAGAACGGCCTCCACCCTCCTTGCCTTTCACAAGTTGCTCAAGACCCACCTTTGTCACCAGGCATGGGGTAACTGAGATACCCCTGAGCTCATATAGCTTTTATGAATGGTATGATTGTATTATATGGTTCTTAATTATGGGTTTTTTAAATATTTTGTTTTCTTTTTAAATATTGGATTTGTATATTGTGATTATTGTGAGCCGCTCCGAGTCTCCGGAGAGGGACGGCATACAAATATAATAAATTAAATTAAAATAGTTAATAGAAATATAAAAGAAGTATTAGGACAGGGGATGGAGGGCACGTTGGTGCGCTTATGCATGCCCTTTACTGACCTCTTAGCAATTGGGAGAGGTCAACCGTGGATAGTCTAAGGGTAAAATTTTGGGGGTTAGGGGATTAAACTACAGAGTCTGGTAATGAGTCCCATGCTTCAACAACTCGATTACTAATGTTGTATTTTTTACAGTGAAGTTTGGAGCGGTTAGTATTAAGTTTGAATCTGTTGTATGCTCTTGTGTTGTTGTGATTGAAGCTGAAGTAGTCATTAAAAAGGAAGGACATTGTAACATATGATCTTGTGGGCAATGGTTAGGTCATGCTTAAAGCATCGTAGTTCTAAGCTTTCAAGACCTAGGATTGTAAGTCTAGTTTTATAGGGTATTCCCTTTCGAATGGAGGAGTGAAGGGTTCTTCTGGTGAAGTATCTTTGGACATTTTCAAGGGTGTTAATGTCTGAGATGCGGTATGGGTTCCAAGCAGATGAGCTGTATTCAAGAATGGGTCTGGAGAAAGTTTTGTAAGCTCTGGTAAGTAGATGCCAACCATTCATATGAACTTCACTGAATTGGCTTTCAGTTCATTTGGGATTAAATCCAATCCAATCCAAATATATGCCTCCTAGCCATGTTTTGGAATACAGTTAGTCCTTGACTTAGAACAGTTCATTTAGTGACCATTCAAACTTCTGATAACACTGAAAAAACTGACTTTCACATTTATGACCGTTGCAGCAACTCCATGGTCATCTGATCAAAATTTAGACATTTGGCAACTGACTTATTTTTGTGATGGTTGCAGTGACCTGGGCTTAAGTAAACCCACTTTGCAACATTTTGACAAGCAAAGCATGGCGAAATCAAATTCATGTAACAGCCATGTTATTAATTTAGCAACTAAAATAATTAACTTAACAACTGTGGCAAAGTGGTAAAATGGGTCAAAACTCACTTAACAAATGTTTCACTTAACAATATAAATGTTGGGTTCAATTATGTTCATAAGTTATCTGAATAGTCCTCAACCTTACCTAGTCCAAAGGCCAAGGTAACCCTTAGCCCCAATCACTCACATTGTTGCAGGTACATAAATGGCAGATCTTTTCTCCTAAACCTGGTGTTTTTGAGATTCATTCGCAGCCTGGAATAGAAGTTATAATCTCTAAAGGCATGGAATTCACTAGGTTGGGAGAAATATAATCTACATCAATGGAAGGCTATAATATCTATGACCACAGATGGCATGTTATTTAATAGTCGGAAGGGTAATAGTGAGACATCAGAAAGATACAAGCAGAAGAACACAACTATTTTAATTGTGCGATTCCTGGAAACATTTGGTTGCTGAAGAAAGAGGTGGATGAGCTAGATAGACTTTTTATACAAACCGGCTTAGCTGTTCTTACGTTGTACAATAATTGAGCAAAGCTTTGCAGAAATTGTAGGCCAATACAAAACTGTATTGTATTTCAAGGCTGTCATGAAAAGTTTAACCAGAGTTAAATAACAACAAAAACAATTAGAACTCCAATAACATATATGGCGAATTTCTGTAATATTAAGTTGCATGAAGATTTATTTTATTTTTTATTTATTTATTTAGTCCAATACATAAGAATGGGATATATTTAGTCCAATACGTAAGATCCTGGAGGGGTCTGTAATATGGTAAATGATTTAGCTTTACTAGATAAATGGTCAAAGCAATGGAAACTGCAGTTTAATGTTTCCAAATGTAAAATAATGCACTGGCAGTTCTGTGTTAACAAAAACTTCAGAAGAGAAGGATTTAGGGGTAGTGATTTCTGACAGTCTCAAAATGGGTGAGCAGTGTGGTCGGGCGGTAGGAAAAGCAAGTAGGATGCTTGGCTGCATAGCTAGAGGTATAACAAGCAGGAAGAGGGAGATTGTGATCCCTTTATATAGAGTGCTGGTGAGACCACATTTGGAGTACTGTGTTCAGTTCTGGAGACCTCACCTACAAAAAGATATTGACAAAATTGAACGGGTCCAAAGATGGGCTACAAGAATGGAGGAAGGTCTTAAGTATAAAACATATCAGGAAAGACTTAATGAACTCAATCTGTATAGTCTGGAGGATAGAAGGAAAAGGGGGGACATGATCGAAACATTTAAATATGTTAAAGGGTTAAATAAGGTTCAGAAGTGTTTTTAATAGGAAAGTGAACACAAGAACAAGGGGACACAATCTGAGGTTAGTTGGGGGAAAGATCAAAGGCAACATGAGAAAATATTATTTTACTGAGAGTAGTAGATGCTTGGAATGAACTTCCAGCAGACGTGGTTGGTAAATCCACAGTAACTGAATTTAAACATGCCTGGGATAAACATATATCCATTGTAAGATAAAATACAGGAAATAGTATAAGGGCAGACTAGATGGACCATGAGGTCTTTTTCTGCCGTCAGTCTTCTATGTTTCTATGTTTCTATATCTCCATCCTTCCTGCTCTGAAAGCTCCTGAAGATTTGTTTGGCAGTTTCCCTACTTAGCCACCTACTTATCTATATTTTTTTGGTGGAAAAGCAAAGTATGCCTATAAAAGAGCATGAGAACTTGCTGCAACTTAATTATTAACTGGAAAGCTATGTGTCTTCATTGCTTGTTTCATGCTTGTTCTGCTTCGGGGCAGTTTTGCTAGTAAATACAGTAATTGTTAACCAGGACAGGAAGAAAAGTAAAGGAAAGGAGAAAAGTTTATACTTGAAAACTGTTATTGTCAACCTTCTTGTTTGGGTGTCCTGGTTTCATTATAAATAAGTATCTGGGAAGGTAGTGCTCTTATTACTGCGTCAGGACTCTGCTCATTAGCCGGCATTCTTGCTGGGAGAAAAATGATTTTATATGTGCATAATTAAGAAATTGAAACCAGTAGCTGCAAAAAGGAAAAAGCAATAAAACATTAAAAAAAAATCATTCCCTAAATATCAGTGGTTTGCTTACTTAAAATAACTTTTTTTGTGTGCCTTTGAGCCATTGTTGACTCCTGGCAACTGTTTGGAATAATCCCTGCAGTTTTCTTGCCAAAAATTTTAAAAGGTGGTTTGTCATTTGCTCTCTTTCCTGGGGCTGAAAGAAAGTGACTGACCCTGGAACAATGTTTTCCTACAAGCAGAGAGGCAGAGCATGCATCATAAGTGCTGCCACCTTTCATATTTAATGGGTGAAATTCATATTTTATTTATTCATTAGTTACACGACACCCACATAATACTGATGTGGTTTCAGTTTTGCCTCACATTTTGTCCCTCTGTTCGTCTGCTTTCCCTAGAAAATCTCCTTCAGGTTCTGGTTGACGCTGCTTATTTCATGGACATGTCCACATATTTTTCTAGGTGACAATTAGGAAGGACTTTGCAACTGCTTTTTTTCTGGAGTGTTCTTTGGATTTCCTTGTGTAGCCTACAGCTTATAGTCTCACCTCCAATCCTAACCAACTCTAATCCTGCTTATTTTCCCAAACACAAAGAAACAAAACTAGCCAGGTACTGCCACCTACTGAGAACTATTTCTGTTTTATCATAATCAACTTTTTAGATTTCCTTGCCTCTTAATCTTTCTTCTGTCTTTTATAATATTTTGCTGGATAAAGAGTCTGAAGAATTCAAGTGATTGCACACTCTTGGGCTATTTTAGTTGGCTCTAAGCATAGTTATGCTCTACTAAGTATGTTGGATTTGTGGACTTAGTAATTGATCTGTGCTTTAATAAGTTAACTGTGCTACATGTCTCAGTTCAGTTCAGTAACAGGTTGGTAGTTTCGGGGTGCCTGAGATTTTAAAACACGTATACACGTATTTTCTTAATGATTAATTCTGGAACACAACTTTCTCATCCTAAAAAAACAAAATGAAACAACCTCCTGTTTACTTTAATTTTCTCTTGAGCTTATTACATGCTCTAAGCAGGTAGGAATTAAAAAAAAAATCAAACCTGTTTCCTGAGCTATGGACAAGACAGAACTAAAATAAAAACTGGGATTGTTTGAAAGAGAAAAAATAATCTAAGGTGCTTTTGTGTTCTAAATCCTTTCAGGAGATCTCTTGTTTTCTCGGGGTACTTCCAAGGGCTAATTTGCTAAAGTGTTCAGGAGGAATTAACTGTAGGGAAGAAAGAAACATCACTTAGAATTGTGGATGTTTGTTGCCAAGAAGGAAGAAAAAATAAAGCTAATGAGGGACCGGGGGAAGGTGATCCAGTTAAATAATAAGTTTTTTTCAGCAGGAAGTCTGCCTGGTAAGTCACCACAACAGACAATGCTTGGTAGAAAAACTCTGTTGGAAACAGAATTAAATCTTAGTATTATTCAACTTTGCCCTCACTGACTGTCAACAAAAATTGTATTTTCCAAGATTTATTCTTCCCATGTTAGTTTTTCTTGGTGCACAGTGAACAGAAGCCTCTCAATTATTTATTTTATTTGATTTATTTAGCTGACCATCTCACATAGAGAGGGGTGGGTTTCTACTTACTTCATTGCTGGTTCACTTCCTCCCACACATGTGCAGTGGCAAAAAATCCATTAAAAAAGCTGAAAACAAAATGGTGACCACAGTGCACAGTGCCGAAAACTCATCTTCTACACATGCTTTCTCTCTATATATATATATTAATGGTGGTGCCTGTGGACTGGCACAGACTGAACAGGGTTGCTACTAGTTCATCCAAACCAATCCAAACTGGAAGGAACTCACCCCTGCATATAGATTTTTTTTACGAAGTTTACAAGTCAAAATACAAAAAATAACCCCCATCAAAGAAGCATCAAAAAACATTAAATAACATCAGGCGATTGCAGGAACAAACTTACTAGGTAGGCCAAGCTCTGTACAGGACCTTATCTGAAAGAGTTACTTATTAAAGTTTGCACCCATGAAAAAGACAGATGATCACTGTTATTATTCTTAGACCACAAAAAGATTCTGTGGTTTTCACAAGGCAAGGATTGGTGGGAAATTAGGTTTAAACCTCAGACAACTAAGAAATACATTGGGGATGATCCTGATAGCTCAGGATCTAAGCTATTCTGTAGATTGTGGTATGGATAAATTATTGGGGTTCATGTGAATCATTTTGAACTGTTGTCCAAAATTAAATTTATACAGATTCTATCTAAATATAATGGCTCTTTCAAGATTAAATTGACTCTTTGTTTAATTTCCCCTATGATATTTTTTGCACCAACATGGAAAATTTCATTCTTTTTTACATTTCATGGTGTACCATTCTAACAGGTGAAAAAAAGAGAAAACATGAACTTATAATAAAAGATCAGATGGTCTTTTAAAATATGAGCAGTCTGAGGCAGAGGTGATAACCTATGTTCCCCATACTTCTTAAATAGTTTCCTCTCTTCTAAGTCTACAGTTCTTTATAGGCTCTTACATTCAGTGAACTAGAGAAACAGAGGTACCTCTACCTAAGAATGCCTCTATTACGAACTTTTCTAGATAAGAACTGGGTGTTCACGATATTTTTTGCCTCTTCTCAAGAATCATTTTCCACTTACAAACCCGAGCCTCCCAAAATGTAACTGGAAAAGGCAGGGAGAAGCCTCTGTGAGGCCTTTCTAGGAATTTCCTGGGAGTAAACAGGTCCGGAAAAGGTGGGGAGAAGAATCCATGGGCCTTTCTAGGAATCTCCTGGGAGGAAACAGGGCCTCCACCCTCCATGTGGTTTCACCAATTGCATGCATTATTTGCTTTTACATTGATTCCTATGGGAAAAATTGCTTCTTCTTGCAAACTTTTCTACTTAAGAACCTGACCACGGAACAAATTAAGTTCGTAAGTAGAGGTGCCACTGTATAGCTTTTCATAATCATTGTATTTACGCACCCCTCTTTTTTTAAAAAAATATGAAAGTTCACAAGCCAAGGAATCCACAGTTCAATCTTTCATGTAGAGAACATCTCTAGAGGCAGCACATTGTAAATCAGGGACTCTGAAAACTTTAGCTTGATTTCTTTCCCATAATTAACACGACGGATTTGCTTGCCACAGTATCATCCATTTCTAGCCCTGTTATGTTTTACAGCTGCTAAGCAACAGCAAAAGGTTTGCTGTCAACGGTGTGATAAAAACACACAGTATAATACTTGGTCTATAGGGATGGGATACTTTTAAAAGTTGCATCATTTGGCAGGGGCTAAAAACAGGTGGTTGGTTTTCTCAAAATGGGAAAATGTAGTTTTGCACATTAGATGTCAACCCTAGACATCTAGACAAGCTAGAAAGAATATGTATCAATGACAGAAAATAATGAACCATTTCCTCTAATACTTGATTTGCAGTATAACCAAAGGTTGCCCATTTAAATTCCAGAATGTCTAGAATTTGCTTGTTTTATTACGCCAGAAATCATAGTATAATCTTCCAAAATTAATAGCTATAATATTTAGGTTCTTTATCCTGCAAGATTTATTTCCAGGCCTTATTAAAGAATAGATGAGGGCTGCTTGTTGATTTCTTCTCTGAGTTATTAGAAAGTCTATTTTAAAGGTTGCTAGACTATGCATGGTGGGCCCTAAAATGTTTTGATTATCTCGGGGATTGGCTGGTTTGATTTCTTGATTTCTTTAATTTCTTCCCATTTCTATCTATCAGTGGATTGCAGTCAATAATTTGCATTTAAATATCTGCGGTGTAATAAACCAAAGTAAACAGCCAAAGAGTAAATGTCTCAAACTTACACCCAAAATATAACTAATAAGAACGATAAGAAATAAGTAAAAGGAAGTTTATGTTTGAACATCAAAAACTCACTTGAACTGATCTGTTTTTAATCATGTACTATCATCTAATAAGGTAATACTTGAATTTTACAGAGATGTTTGTCTTTATGTCACAAAACTGAGAAATTACTAACAGTTTCTTCTTAGAGCTTTGCCATGGGTGGGAAGTGATAATTGTAGAAGGACTGATGTTGTTCAAATAAATTGATTTGAACCTAATTGATTGCTAACCATTAGTTAATGATATCCCTGTGTATGAGTAACAATAAATCAATTTATTTCAACATTTATGCTAAGCTTGACCTTAGTATTCTGAACTAATGGCTAACAGCTGCTTGGAATTAGATAAGGATCAAAGGAATTCAAGGGAGATTGAATTTAGTTTGCTTGTGGCTACTTAGGGATTGTAGGCTGATCCCTCTTTTAACTCTCCCTCCAGATTCTACCAATCCTTCCCTGAAATAGATCTGGAAATATTACATGGTCCAAAAGGTTTCCTGGAAATTATTCTGAAGTTGTTGATTTTGTTTGTTTAGCTTCCCTAAAATGTTGTGCTCCACCTATGGCTTCTACTGCGTATGATATTGAACATTATTACAATGTTTGGAAGTGTGTGTGTGTGTATGTGTGAGTGTCAAGGTTCCAGATAGGTTTTCCCCAACTTTTGCACTGGCTTCACAAGGTGTGTATTGGAGAAGGTAAACTGTCCAACAGAAGGGAGTTATCATAGAAAGATGGGATCCTTGTAGATGGTATTCTCTCAGAGAAACCCGCCCCCCACTCTTCAGTCCCAAAAGCTCATGTAGATTTGTAGATTCATAAATTGTTAGAATTCATCAGATTTCAGAGCAGGATGCCCAACACTAGAAGCCCAATTTCACTATCACCATTCTGTATTTCTTTCTAAATTAGCAAGATTGACATTGCAGAGGATCAAAAATGGACCTGTGTGCTTGGAAAGGCTCCATTATGTACAGAGTCTTTCAAAGTTGTCTTCCTCAAGCTGGCACTGAATCCCAAAATGATCCATTGCATTGGATTTCAGTGGAGAGGAAATAAAAACAAATAAATGACAGAACTGCTGTGGAGAAGGGGGAAAAATACCCATAATGTCTCTCCTACCTCATTTTTGCCCAGCAGAATTTTAGAATCTTGAAACCTTGTTGTATAGCAGTGATGGCGAACCTACAGCAGAGATGCCACAAGTGACACACGGAGCCATATTTGCTGGCATGTTGCCCTAGCTCAGCTCCAACATGCATGTGTGTGCTGGCCAGCAGACCTTTGGCTTCCAGAGAGCCCCTGGGGAGGTGGGGGAGGGCATTTTTAGCCTACCCCAGTTCCAGGGAAGCATTTGGAGCCTGGGAGGGCAAAACACGAGCCTACTAGCCCCACCAGAATTTGGGAAACTGGCCTCCAGAGGGCCTCCGGGGAGTGTGGGAAGCTGTTTTTGCCCTACCAAGGCATTGAATTATGGATGTGAGCAATCACAACATGCATGATAGCGTACGGCCATGCTTTTTTGGCAGCTGAGGAATTTTTTTTTGCCATCACTAGTGTATGGAATACATTGACCAAGTTGGTACATCTGCCACTAATAACAAAATACTTTGAAGATCATTGTCCATTCTCCTTAAAGTAGTAAACTATGATATTTATTTCCAAATGAATCCAGTCATCCACAAATATTCCTGTCTTTGACTTAATGAAAAGAGGCTGGTTCTATTTGCCAAAGATTCTGTTCAAGGCAGACTCTATTTGAGTCTGGAAATAGCCTTTGTGTCAGTGTAGATGGTGGCAAACATTTTTGAGGAAAGGACTTCTCTATCTCCAAGTTCTCAGGAGTGAAATTAGATAACACCAGTAGTTGGCAGAGGATGCTAGAAGTGAGTCTATCAATTTTCAATAGTTTTCAGATTCTTGGCCAATTTATACAGAATAAGAAGAGATTATCAACAGGGACATTGGAGGTCTTCTAGTTCAACCCCCTTCTCAAACAGGAAATCCTCTATCATTTCAGACAAATGGTGTTGGAGATTTTTAAAGAAGAGATCATCTGTACCAATTAATCTCTGCAATGTTCAGATTATTTTTTCTGAGCACCATGTATTCTTGGCTTTTCAAAGTCAACTTCATTTGCAACACGAAACAATTTCCTTTGCAATATTTCTCTCCCCAGTCCATTGGTTCTGAACATTTGAAGACAATAGAACACCAGGGACCATATAGTTCCTTAATCCACTCAAAAATAATTGCTTCCCAATTAATTTATTTGAAAGTAATAGAAGAAAATTTCAAAGAATAAGAGGAAAGGTCTTCTAATCCAGCCTCCAGTTCAGGGCAGGAATTCTCCTAACATTCCAGACCATAAACTAACATTTTCCTTTCTTTTGTTGTTTTGAATCCAATTTTTGGAAGCTAGTTGGACAAGTTCTTGAAGCTTTCTTGGCAATTTTCCCCCCAGAAGTATTTTGCCATTGTGTCCTTCCTAGGTCTAAGAAAAGTAACTGTCCAATATGTCCAGCTGGCTTTGTCATGAAGGTAGGAATAGAATAGAACAGAACTCACACTCTGCCAATTTTTAGCCTGATGCCTTAAACACTACACCAAACTGGCTCTTATAAAATATGTTTAAACTTAACTAAACAAATTATGGAGCATCCATGACTTAAGGGAGAAGACTGCTCCATTGTTCAATTGTTCTCTTGGTCAGGAAATTCTTTCTTATTTGTATTTACTCTTGCAAAGCTCTATCAGTTGGGTTTTATTTCATTCTTGGGAACCAATGAAGGATAAATCTGAGATCTCTTTCCTCTAATGACCGTTTAAATATTTGAAGATAATTTCTCAACTCTTTAATCATTCTTCATTGTATTTAACCAATTGAACCATGATAAATAATCTTACCTCAATTTAATTGTTAAGATACTTTAACTAAAGGATTATGATGCAATCAATTCTTTCCTAACCGATGATGATGATGATGGTGATGATGATGATTGTATTAGAACTTCCAACCTTTGGAGAATGGAATCAGGACTCCACCGAAAATCTAAATTGAAGAAAATATGTCATTTTATTAAAATATTTATGGAGATTGTCAACCATCCAGATCATGGTTGTCCCAAAGGTGCTTTTCAAAAGGCAGTCCCAAGAAGATTTGCATCCTGATTCAGAGGATCCAAGGTGATCTCAACAATTCACAAGAGAGTTTACCCTGGTTTTTCAGAGTGCTAATGACTAGATGACTGCTAGGAAATATAAATCCTTCCATTCCCCACCATTCAGTCAGAACTAAAGAAACTTCTTGGATGAGAAATTGCTTCCTCCATCAAAAGTTTTAGCATCTTCTGTAAGGGAGAAGAAGAGTAACACAATTTTCCATCAGGTTGGTTTTAAAAAGAGACATCACTTACTATTAGAGATGGAATCTCAAATTCTATGCTGGAAGTGGTTATGGATCACTGGAGATCTTCCAGATGACGGGCATTTCCCGATTCACATGACATCAATACAAGGGGATTACAATGTTGATTTTTTTTTGGGGGGGGGGGAGGGTTTCTGTCTAAGAAGCACTTTTTCAATGAATGGAGAAAATGCCTTTTTCTTCTTCCCAAGATCAGTCCAAACTAGCTCTTTAAACAAATAACAAACAAAGGAACGACAGTAGTAGACTTGAGTTTGCCTAATGTTACTGAGTGCTAGGATACATATTCAGCAAGAAAGGAGTTTACTTGGTCCAAACTTTTCCCACTTCATTTATGACTGTAATTAAGCCCACAATTTCAGTTATAAGTTATCAGAAACTTATAAAGTGAGTCTATAGGCTCTCCAAATTTGATCAAAGATAGAAGTTAAGCTATGTATATTCTATGCAAGCTGGCTAACTCTTTTGTCCTGCATTTCCTCCTCTTTAGTGTCATACAAACAGCAGTGGGCTACGAGCCGGAATGCTAAACTGCACTCGCAGCCGTAGCTCGTAAGTGCTTGCGGGGCCAGTGTGATTTTGCTTCGTGTTTCAGCATGCATGGAAGGAAAAAAAACTGAAACACGGGTGCACCTCTGGCTCCATGCACGATTTTGCTACCTCCAGAAGTGCAGAAGCAAAATCGCGCTGGCCCCAGAAGAACTTATGAGCCATGGCAGCAAGCGCAATTTAGCATTCTGGCTCATAGCCTACCACTGCATATAAATAACAACTATGTATATTTTTTTTAGCTTAATACAGTATTTGCTTTATATTACTTATGAAGTAAAATGCCATTGGTTGGCTTCAGAAAACATGCTAAGTCATAAACATTATTTAGAAAGCATGAGTCGGGGTGGCGTAGCAGGTAGAGTGCTGTACTGCAGGCCACTGAAGCTGACTTGTAGATCTGAAGGTCAGCGGTTCAAATCTCATCACCGGCTCAAGGTTGACTCAGCCTTCCATCCTTCTGAGGTGGGTAAAATGAGGACCCGGATTGTGGGGGCAATAGCCTAGCTCTGTTTAAAAAATGCTATTGCTAACATGTTGTAAGCTGCCCTGAGTCTAAGAAGGGCGGCATAAAAATTGAATAAATAAATAATAAATAAATAAATAAATAGTGGTAAGGTTCATGTAAAACACACTAAGTCAAAATGTATTTTCCAAAGCAACAGAAGGCAAGACAAAAAACAATGGATGGTAACTAATTAAGGAGAGAAGCAACCTATAGCTAAGGATAAATTTTCTAACAGTGAGAACAATTAACCAGAAGAAAGACTTACTTTCAGAAGTTTTGGGTGCTCAATCAGTGGAGGTTTTTAAAGAAAAGAATAGACAGCCACTTGTCCAGAATGTTATCATCTTCTGCTTGAGAAGCGGGTTGGACTAGAAGACCTCCAGGTTCTCCTCCAGCTCTCTTATTCTGTATTCTATGATTATATAATGTTGGTACAGAATATTGTCATTTGAACATCTTTACCATACAACTGAAAATGAAACCACACTGTCTTGATACACCCTTCATTTGGCTTCCAGAAAAGCAATGTTCCAGCTGTTTGCTAATTGGAATAATAGTTTTTCTCAATGAGTGTCAGACACACACACACACACAGAGAGAGAGAGAGAGAGAGAGAGAGAGAGAGAGAGAGAGAGAGAGAGAGAGAGAGGATATCCATTCTTTACTATGAAACAAACTACTTAGCATGGAGTATAATGTCTAAACTCCCAGCCTGAGTTATATGCTGGCCACACCCACTGGTAGTTGGAAGAGAGGTTTTTTCAGGTGAGGAGGTGAAGTAGAACATCTAATTCCTTAGCATCAGATTGTGTTAATAATAATATAAAGAAATAACTAATGATCTCATGGTCATTTTGAAAAAATCCTTTCTTAGCGAGCACCTAGAAGTGAAGAGGAACATATGTGCCAAGTTTGAAGGCTTTACTGTTCTGGAGATTTCATGATGATGCTTTTCTCAAGATCTCCAAATCAATAATAATTTTATTTGGTGCTGCTCAGATTTCATGGAAAACAGCTATTTTCCACTCTGTACTTTTGTTTTCAGGTTTGAAACAGAAACTGCTGAGAAGGAAAATTTTGAGGTAGCCTTGGAGTTAAGAAAGAAACATTTCTACTTAATTTTCCACCATAAGAGATCATGGAAAAGCCAAGTTTCTTTCACAATTCTTATGTAAATATCACACTGCTAATATTTCTTATACTGTTGTCATTTCAGGGCCAGCAGTGGTGATATATATGAGACACATGAACAGAAGGAGAGATAAAAATAAGGGGATGGAAATAAAACTTTGGTCTTGCAAACAATAAGAGTGATGGACGTGAGGGGCGAGGGAAAGGAAGATGGATAATAGTTTGTGTTTTTATCCCAAAGGTTAATGTAGAGTCTTGAAAAATAATTAAACATGTTTGAGGGATTGTGCATATAATCTCTGGGGGACTTTAAACTATGGAAGAGTGATAAATCAGATGATGGTCAGAAAAAAAGGGTTCAAACTGAGTGGAAACAGCTTCTTTTATATTTTTATTGTTGAAAAACGTATTTTGGCTAGCGCTTGTCCAGGAATTCTGAACTTGGGATACATTGCACTCTTAATTTGGATTGGATTTTCTGCAACAGTATGCAAGACAGCTGTCTGGGAATTCAATAAAGCTTGGCTTTCCAGTCCATCTAAATGTACAGTCTGAGGCTTAAGGAAAAATGATTTGGAAACATTTAGGTATCAAATTTGACACCAAAGGTGAAAGCAGCATTGTATGCTTTGGCAAATCGATAAAATAATATTTTTATCATGATCAGCTCAAATGAAGGTTTTTTTAATGGAAAGTTATGGAATTTAATCAATTCCCTATATAGATATTGTTTGACCTTTTGGCTTAGAGTTGAAATATGACTAGCCCAAAGTTACCCAGCCATACAAAAATGGGAAAGAAAAACAAAGATATAAAAGGGTAGAGAGAGAAAAAGGACCGCTATAAATTCAAATAAAAACCAGGCCAGATCTTAAATAGAACCTTCAACCATGATCACACTGACATAGAAACATAGAAACATAGAAGTCTGACGGCAGAAAAAGACCTCATGGTCCATCTAGTCTGCCCTTATACTATTTTCTGTATTTTATCTTAGGATGGATATATGTTTCTCCCAGGCATGTTTAAATTCAGTTACTGTGGATTTATCTACCACGTCTGCTGGAAGTTTGTTCCAAGGATCTACTACTCTTTCAGTAAAATAATATTTTCTCATGTTGCTTTTGATCTTTCCCCCAACTAACTTCAGATTGTGTCCCCTTGTCCTTGTGTTCACTTTCCTATTAAAAACACTTCCCTCCTGGACCTTATTTAACCCTTTAATACATTTAAATGTTTCGATCATGTCCCCCCCCCCCCTTTCCTTCTGTCCTCCAGACTATACAGATTGAGTTCATGAAGTCTTTCCTGATACGTTTTATGCTTAAGACCTTCCACCATTCTTGTAGCCCGTCTTTGGACCCGTTCAATTTTGTCAATATCTTTTTGTAGGTGAGGTCTCTGACTAATAGGGAGTATTCCTTTCATAATATTAGTATGAAATATTAATCTGATAAATCTCTCTGATTAATATTGATCTGATTAATCTCTCTTATTAATCAGAGTGAACACATATCATAAAATCAGGGCTGCACTTTTTTATGTGTAATTTAAGAATAATTGTTTTTTATGCACCACATGTATGTTAAATCAAAATCACCCTAAGAACTTTCATATGACTTTTTCTAAACCTGTACTAATGAACACACACACACACACACACACACACACATATTTAAAAAGATGACATGCATTAACGTCTCCTAGATCTTTTTACATTTCCAGAATCACTATGACAGACAGGTGTCCAATAAGCATTGAAATATTTTGATAAATCACTATGATTCATCAAAAGAAAGATACAAATCTTGGAGTTCTAGTGGACAACCATTTAAATATTGTTTTTCTCTGTGTGTATCTATGCATGTTATAGTGTTATAGTGTTTAGTTTTGATGAAGAGATAATAGTAAAGCTAGATAAAAAAGCCGGTCACCTGTAATTTCTAGAAAAAACTATTTTATTTTTAAAAATATTTCTTTCTTTCTTAGTAATCTTTATCTCATGGATACCTAAAAGTACCTGATTTTTTAAAAAATGAATCTTTTTATATTGTGCTCTGATGACAGAAATATTATTTCATTATTTTTGCTTTAATCTAGAGACCAATAATTTTACCAACTTTTCAGTGTCTCTGGGTTCAATGATTCAGTGAATATTCTGTATTAATTACACAATGGGAATAAGCAGTAGTTTATTTTATGTGTTCTTTTGAGCTAGTCCTGGTTATATAGAAACATAGAAACATAGAAACATAGAAGTCTGACGGCAGAAAAAGACCTCATGGTCCATCTAGTCTGCCCTTATACTATTTTCTGTATTTTATCTTAGGATGGATATATGTTTATCCCAGGCATGTTTAAATTCAGTTACTGTGGATTTATCTACCACATCTATGCAGATTTTAAGTAGGATTTTTGGAAATTGTTTACTACTACTTCCTTCCTAGAGTTGAGAGAATGATTGGCCCCAAAGTCATGTAATTGGCTTCTATGCTCAAGGTGGAGACCTCAATTCAGATTTCTCTGCTCATAGTCCAGCTATTTTAATCACTTGACTAGACTGGCTTTTATGGTGCATGCTTTCTCAAATTATGTTTCTATCCCAGACTCTAGATTCTTATTTCTGACATTGGTTGCAGCTCTTCCTTGTATTCTTAAACGTTCTACTTCCCATCACATGAATTTTCACATCAAGCATATATACGTTGTGCAATTCTTTCTATCTCCATTGGGGAAATACTTATTTGTTCTACATTTAGTCCAGGTAGTCGGTTTTCAAGCAAGTGTTTCCTTCAGTCCTGATAAATTATCTCTCCTTCTTTGTGCTTTCTGAAAAGATCCATGGGAATAGCAGCCCCTGACAAGTGCAGTGGCCACAGGATTGCCGATAAAATGGTGCCCCCCCCCAAAACCCCATAATGTAAAAAAAAATGTTTACAGTCTAGAAAGCATGTAGAGAAGAGCAACAAAGATGATTAGAGAACTGGAAACTAAAACTTATAAACAATGGCTGTGAGAATTGGGTAGTTTAATGAAAAGAAGGATTAGGGGTGACATGATAGCAGTGCTCCGATATCTAAGGCAAAGAAGAGGGGAGTTAACCTATTCTCCAAAGCACCTGAGGCAAGGACAAGAAGCAATGGATGGAAACTAATCAAGGGGAGAACTAATCTAGAAATACGGAGAAATTTCCCGACAGTCAGAACCGTTAGTCAACGGAACAACTTTCCTTCAGAAGTTGTAGGTGCTCCAACACTGGAAGTTTTAAAGAACAGATTGGACAACCATTTATCTAAAAGGGTGTAAGGTTCTTGAGCAGAATTGGACCATAAGAACTTCACGGACTCTTCAACTCTGTTATTCTGCTACTCAAAGTTTGTTGCCACTTGATACAGATATTGAGACAAATATGCCACTATCCTGCTATCTTGTTCCCCCAAATCACATTTCCTCTCCCTAGACGGCACTGAGTGTTGGACTTGATGTTATAGTCAGTAGGCCTAGTCAATGAAGGCAGGAGGTAGCTATTTGCTAGGAAACTCTCTAACTGCATAATTAACCTCTGATCTTTTTTCAGTCAAACTCTGGAAATATGCTTCCCTAAACTATCCTCCAGCCTGAGCGTGTTGGTTAAAATTAAACATTTCAAACATTACTAATACATCTCTTATAACAGGGAACAGTATGAACATTAATCCATACAAACAGAAACAAATTATGGGCTTACAATCAGCTTTATAGGCATTTTCTGTTGGATTTCATTTTCATTTTAGAAATAAGTTAAAAAATATAGATAACCTGTTAAAAAAACTCAGGATTTTTGTTCTTTTGGTGGCGGCTATTAAAATATGAATTATAGCCATAAAAAGTCAAAAATATATATATATTTTTAAAAAAGTTCTTTATATTGGAAATTAATCATGGATGTTAATATTGTTTGATATTTCCCGAACATCAAATGTAAGATAAATGGATATCTTTCCCTATTTAAAACAGTTTATTAACTATTTACATTAAAACAAAAACAATAAAAAAGAAAAACAAAGACAAAACATGATTTATACAAACATATCTATTCAATATATACCAAATCTTAAACACTGGACAATTTACACGGAGGTCAACCATCCTATTGACCTTATTTATTACAGCCTGTTTATATCAGCCTATTAATTTATAATTTGCTGCAATGCATCACTTATTTGCTATATCTTAATCATGTAATTTTTAGTCATATTACCTATGTCGTGAATTGTAAAAGAAGAAATTGCTAGACAACATTTTAAATTATTTTATGACTATCTAGCCTATTTTTCTAGGCATGCTTAAGCAATCACTATCCTTCCCATCTGAAAGGAGCTGACTGTCTGTAAATACAAGAGACTATTCTTGGGTGAGAAACCCTTAATCTCAAACAAAACACTTACAAAACCACTAATCACAGTATCCTTGGAACGGAACAATGAAGCAGTGGCATCCATTATAAAATGACTCACATATGAATGTGAGTCTTTTGCAGACACTTCTCACAATTAGCCTTTTAATCAGAGTATATAATTCAGGAGAAGGCATAAGAGAAGGCATTGTTTTTCCTTTCCCATGGTATTAAATTAAAAAATGCCCTATTGCTTATATTTAGTTATATTAATGAGATATTATAAAGAAAAAACCTTTTCATGCACAAAAGCAAATTTAAAACCACTGACATGATTACTGTTTAGTTCCATGTCATGCTTTCTTGAAATTGTTTGTCTTAAAGATCTAAACCAAGATTACTTCTCTTTATTTAAAAGACTGTAAACTGTAAACAAAAGAAATAAGAAAATGTGAAAAAAATCAAGAATTTTTTAAAAAACTTGTAATTTCTTAGTTTGACTTGCACGACTAATTGGAATTAGAATGGAAACTCTTCAGGTGAAGTAGAAGATGCGTGGGTTTTTTTTAAATATTCTGGGGCTGTTCTTTATGAATTTTTTAGTTTAAAATTGTAATTGGATTGGTGGGTATTGGATTTGTTATTATGTACTGTTTTTACCCTATTGTGAGCCGCCCCGAGTTTGCGGAGAGATGCGGCATATAAATCCAATAAATCTAATCTAATCTAAGATGGATTGAGCTGCTTTCTCTTAGAAGATGACTTTGTCTCCTGTCATGTATTCAAATGCCTAGTGAGGTCATACCCAAAAAATCCCAATAAATGAAGGAGATTTATCACCATTATATTAGTTTACAAATGTCACTTATTTAATTTTGAAAAACTTCTTAATAGAAGCATTGAACAGAGAACTGATTTTATGGAATTCTGAAGAATATTCAGGTGCCTATAACCTTTGATTTATGATGAATTCTTAGTTATAACACTATGGAATGGGCTCTGTCAGGAGAATGAGGGGATTCCAAAAACTGAGATGAGATGTAGTCTTAACCAGGAAAAGCCTTTATTGGTTTAACAAGGAACAGTAACAACAACTCGGCTCAAGGCAGCCTGTGCTGGCAACAATTTCCCCTCCTGTCTGACAGCTCTTTTATAGCCAGCTGTCAGACACAGCAAATGGTGGGGCTCTAAATCTCCCACCTGAAAACAGCCATGGTTCTAGCCCAGTGATGGCAAACCATTTTTTCCTCGGGTGCCAAAAGGGAATGTGTGCACACTATCACACATGCACGAGTGCCCACACCGATAATTCAATGCTTGGGGAGGGCAAAAACAGCTTCCCCCACCCCCTGGAGGCCCTCTGGAGGCTGGAAATGGCCTGTTTCCAAACTTCTGGTAGGCCCAGTAGGCTCGTGTTTCACCCTCCCAGGCTCTAAAGCTTCCCTGGAACCAGGGGAGTGTAAAAACACCGTCCCCAACCCCCAGAGGCTCTCTGGAAGTCAAAAATGCCCCCCAGAACCTCAATGAAATCCAAAAATGAGCTGGCCAGCACACACATGCATGTTGGAGCTGAGATAAGGCAACAGCTCATATGCCAGCATATATTATTATTATTATTATTATTATTATTATTATTATTATTATTATTATTATTATTTAGATTTGTATGCCACCCTTCTCCGAAGACCCGTGCCATTTGTGGCACCTATGCCATAGGTTCACCTTCACTGTTCTAACCAATTGGAGATGCTCCTCTGGTTAATGAGCATCTGTGAGGATGTAGCACCTCTCCCCTCTTGGATGGCACATGTACACTGGATGTCTGCGTGGTCATTTTGATTGCCAAAGTTCTGGGACAACAGTCAATGGTGGTCAGTGGTCACTGGGCTAATGGAGTGCCCTGCAATACCATCACTTCTGGTAGGCCTGTAATTCCTCTCAGTGGAGCAGAGGGTTCTAAAATAATAGGCAATAGATGCCTCAATGCCATTGCGTATTATATGTATTATATGTCTTAGCATTGCCCCTATGCCATAGGATGAGGCATCTAATGTTAGGCAATTTTTGGGTGAACTGGACAAGGACAGTATCAGAGGTAAGAAGATGTTTAATGGCCAAAAAAGCTTCAGATTTATTTTTCCTCCATTCACATGGCATCTTGGTATCTAACAGTGTGTGGAGATGCTCTGCCATAGTGGTCTTATGGAGCAGAAAAATGCTATAAAAATTTAAAAGGCCTAGGAAGACTTGTAATTTTGCATTATTGGATGGCGTAGGTGCCTGTTTAATGGCAGCCTCCTAGGAAGGTTTCGGATGAATGCCAGCAGTGTCAATGAGACTCCCAACTTGCACTTATTCTTTTTTACTTTCCCTAAAATGCAGCAGGACATTCTGTACTCTCTCAATGAGTTCTCTCTTGCTTATGGCAGAGATAAGAGCCTCATCGAAGTAGAGAATGATGCCTGGCAATCCCTGCAGCAACTGTTCTATCAGATTTTGAAATAGGCCAGGGGTCATATCAGACCAAATTGGAGGCACCGGCTACTTAAAAGCTCCCGGGTGAGTGACAATTTTCTGTTGTTGTCTTATCCAGCAGGAGCTGATGGTAGGTTTGTGCCATATCCAATTTGGCAAACGTGGAGCCCTGGCCTAAGGATTGGAGGAAGTGCTGGACAACTGGGACCAGGTGAGGATGTGCTTGTAAGAGCTTGTTCAGGAAACACTTATAGTCAGCACAGATGTCAATTGAACCATCTGGTTTTATGGGTATAATGATAGGCATCTCCCATTTTGCATGGTCAGTGGGCTGGGTTATTAATTTATCAAGTTCCTCATCCATTTTTGGGCGAAGGGCAAAGGGCACTCATCTGGGTTTTAAGTGAAGGGGGCCACCTGGGGAATCTAAGTTCAGGGAAATGGAGGTGCCAATATATTTACCCAGGATTTCCTTGAAGACATCAGCAAATTCTGTAGCCAAGCCACCAAAATCATCACAGATGATGGAGTGAATGCCAGTAATTCTGAGGCCCAAGGAGCTGAACCAATCCAGCCAAGGTAGAGAACAAAAGGAGCCCGTAACAATGATAGTGGCCAGTGAAGGATCCCTTTTCTACTAGGAAATGGCTATGCCCAGGATGGGGATGTTATTTCTTTGATAATTCCTGAGCCTTAGGTTATAGGGATTTAGAGAAGCAGAAGAGAAAGTTTTTAAAATGTGCACCACAATACTACAGTGGTACATCTGCTTACAAACTTAATTCATTCCGTGACCAGGTTATTAAGTAGAAAAGTTTGTAAGAAGAAGCAATTCCCCCCATAGAAATCAATGTAAAAGCAAATAATGTGTGTGATTGGGAAAACCACAGGGAGGGTGGAGGCCCTGTTTCTTCCAAGGAGATTCCCAGAGAGGCCCGATAGAGGCTTCTCCCTGCCTTTCCCAGCCTTGTTTCCTCCCAGGATATTCCCAGAGAGGTCCCACAGAGGCTTCTCTCTGCCTGTTCTGGTTACAATTTCGGAGGCTCAGGTTTGTAACCAAAAAATGGTTCTTGAGAAGAGGCAAAAAAAATCTTGAACACCTGGTTCTTATCTGTAAAAGTTTGTAAGAGTGCCCCTGCAGTGGTACCTCTACCTAAGAATGCATTCTTAGGTAGAGGTACCACTGCAGGGGCACTCTCAATCTTAACTATCAGGTAGATTTTGTTCTTGCTTCCCCTGGTGGTTTGGCAGACATCCTCTTCAGTGACTTCATAGTCCTGGAAACAGTGAAGCATTTGTCTCCAGAACAGTAGGTTGTGATGCTGGTGGCAGGTTGGCACAGCATACGCTGGCCAGATGTCGCTTCTTGCCACAGCAGTGGCAGATTGCTGTTTTAAAGCAACAGGAGATGCAGGAATGCATTTTGACACACCCAAGGCAGGGTGGCATGAGACTCTTCTGCTCTATGGACCATCTCTTCTGAGGTGATGCCCTTAGATAGCCGACCACATTTGCATCTTCAATTTCTTTCAATAGGGATGGCCTTGTCGTAGTGAACTGGAACAGAACAGTCATTGGATATTGCAGTAGGCTGGGATCTTTGTATGAGCCGGGGTGGCGCAGCAGGTAGAGTACTGTACTGCAGGCCACTGAAGCTGACTTGTAGATCTGAAGGTCAGCAGTTCAAATCTCATCACCGGCTCAAGGTTGACTCAGCCTTACATCCTTCCGAGGTGGGTAAAATGAGGACCCAGATTGTGGGAGCAATAGCCTAGCTGTTAAAAAAGTGCTATTGCTAGCATGTTGTAAGCCGCCCTGAGTCTAAGGAGAAAGGCGGCATAAAAATCGAATAAATAAATAAATAAATTTCAGCCATGGAATTGTTGGACATTTCTGAAGCCCTGGCTTCATCCGGTGCTTGTTTTAGGATGAGTTCTGAATGAGCAAGCAGGCAGTGTTGTAATTAAATAATTAAGAATAATAATAATTTATTAGATTTGTATGCCGCTTCTCTCCGAGGACTCGGGGTGGCTAAATATCTCTCATGCCACACACTAGGTGCTCCATCAAGATCACAGAATTTGCTACTAAGGGCAGAGTCCCTGAGGGAGGCCATGTATTGGTTAATGACTCTCTCTTTTTGAATTCTCTGTCAGAATGCAAGTTACTTGGCTATCCATGATGTGGCTGGAACATAACCATTTTTCAGGTTCTTGAAAAGGTCTTCCCATGGTACAGTGTATATGAACTGGTGGGGCAACTAGGGCCTTGGTGGTGGAGAAGATTTGATTGATTTGATTTTGATTTTATTTAGATTTGTATGCCGCCCCTCTCCGCAGACTCGGGGTGACCATAGGCATTAAAAAATAGGTTCACTTCCGAATGCTTGATAATTTGGTGATATCATTTACCTGGAGAAAACATTCAAACCTCTTCAGATATATATCCTACATCTCAGTCATCAGGCTGTAAGCTTGAATGAGGTTGGGTTGTTGCTTGCCATCCTGAAAAGGACAGGCTGAGGAGATTTGCCTCTGTGACTACAGCAGTTCAACGTGGCTCAGCTCAATTTGAATGGGTCAGATGACCTGTTACATCAGAGATCCCACTTTCATCACCAGTGCTCTGTCGGGAGAATGAGGGGGTTCCAAAAACTGAGGCAAAACAGGTTTTTAACCAGGAAAAGCCTTTATTGGCTTAACAAGCAACAGTAATAACACCTCTACAGCTCTGCACCAACAACTTTCCCTTGCGTCTGACAGCTCTTTTATAGCTGACTTTCAGACGTGGCAGCCAAATCTCCCGCCTGAAAACAGCCGTGATTCTAGCCAATCAGGGATGCTCCTGCAGCTAATAAGCATCTAGGAGGATGTAGCAGAATGTCTTTCGAAAACAATTTTAGATATTCTATTGCTTTGATGGCTTTTGCTTCCTCATCTTGGCCTATAACTGGGATGCTGAGGTCATAATGGTCCTTGTTAGATTTTCAGACAGCGTTGAAATCTTTGCTTTATGGAATGAGTCAAATCACATTAGTTAATATAGTTTCTATTTATGAATGACTGTGGTTTGGCTAGAAGACAAATTATGGTTCCTGATTTACTTCTAAAGATCTCTTGACTCGGAAGTTCTCTCAGTTGCGCTGGCCACCAAAATCAGCACTTTTAATACTTTTAACCCATTAAAAAACCCCAGTAATAACTGTAGGTAAAACACATGATTATGTTAATAATATTCTGTTCATACAACCTCCAGGGGTGTTCTTTGGATTATGTAGATTAATCATGGGGATGAGGAAATGGTATGTTGTTTTGGAATACAGAACCTAGGCTCAGTGCCTTTTTTGTAGGCATCTGTGAAAATATGTTTGATCTAAACCATTTTCTGAATGGGACAAATAGCTGCTGAACACCATTCCTATTATATAGATGAATTCTGCCTCCCTTATTCATTAAGTCAGAGTATTTAAACACACGGATACGAGGGAAAATTTACTTCCTTTGAAGAGCTAGGAGCAACTCTTGAACTTGCTCCAAAAGCAAATGTCTTCATAAGTGCACTGCTAGATTGATCTGGGCCTCTTGATCTGATTGTCCCAAGGAAGGAATTCTTTTCCAAAGCCATTTGTCTTGGTGCACTGTCTTTTCCACAGACCCTTTCCAGTAATTTGGAATTGTGAACATCTGAGTTGTACTTCAAAGGTAAGAGAGCTCAATTCTATGGTTGAGGCAGGTTGAGCAACCAATCTATCAGGGCTAGATCTGACATCTGCCCTGAAATATTGAGTCCAAATTAGTAGTTTACAACTGTTCACAGGGCATTTGTTTTACAAAGCTGGTGGACCGTATGTGCTTTGTTTGTGGCCCCTTCCCTCCTGCCCTCATATTGATTGATTTGGGCCTGTGAATCTAATAAGAAAATTTCTCCCACTCCTCTCTCCCTCCCTCCCTCTCCCTCCCTCTCCCCTCTCCCTCTCTTTCTCTCTCCCTCCCTCCCTTCTTTTCTCCCTCACCTCCCCCCTCACCCCCCTATCCTGGGAAGTGTTTCAGTGGAGGTCATGCCTAATTTTCTGAAAAAATAAAACAAAGGGGAAGAGGAATACTTTAAGACTTCATATTCATGTAACCTTAGTATAAAAGTAATATACTCATAGTTTAGATTTATTATATGAACAATATTGTATGAAGGGCTAAAAGTGTTGGACTTTGGAGAGCACCAAACTGTCTGAACTCCAGCTAGATAGAAATGAGAAGTCTGTGACTAAGAAGAAGACACATGAAGAACGGTTGCAGGAACTGGGCATGGCTAGTTTAATGAAAAGAAAGACCAGGGCAGACATGATAGCAGTTGCCACAAAGAAGAAGGAGTCAACCTATTCTCTAAAGCACTTGATGGTAGAACAAGGATCAATGGGTGGAAACTAAATAAGGAGAGAAGTAACTTAGAACTAAGGAGCCATTTCCTGACAGTTAAAACAATTAACCAGTGGAACAGCTTGCTTCCAGAAGTTGTGAATGCTCTAACACTGGAGGTTTTTAAGAAGATGTTGTATAACCATCTGTCTGAAGTAGTGTAGGATTTCCTGAGTAAGCAGGGGGTGGGACTAGAAGACCTCCAAAATCCCTTCCAACTTTGTTGTTGTTGTTTGTTGTTGTTATTGATCTTCTTCTTCTTCTTCTTCTTCTTATTATTATTATTATTATTATTATTATTATTATTATTATGTGGACAAGGCCATTGGAGCTGTGAGTTCCGCCACCTGTTCACTGGATCTGTGTCCCTCTTGGCTGGTTTTGGCCAGCAGAGAGGTGACACGGAGCTGGGTCCAGGAGATTGTCAATGCTTTTTTGAGGAGGGGGTCCTTTCCGGCTCCCTACAAGGAGGCACTTGTGCGCCCCATCCTCAAGAAGCCTTCCTTGGTCCAGCCGTGCTTAATAACTACCATGCAGTCTCCAACCTCCCCTTTATGGGGAAGGTTGTTGAGAAGGTGGTGGTGCTCCAACTCCAGTGGTCCTTGGAAGAAGCCGATTATCTAGGCCCTCAACGGTCAGGATTCAGGCCCGGCTACAGCATGGAAACCGCTTTGGTCGTGCTGATGGATGATCTCTGGCGGGCCTTGGACAGGGGCTTGTCCTCTGTCCTGGTGCTTCTTGACCTCTCAGCGGCTTTTGACCTGGTATACCTCTGCGCCAGCTAGAGGGCTTGGGAGTGGGAGGCACTGTTCTCCAGGGGTTCTCCTCCAACCTCTCTGGTCGGTCACAGTCGGTGTTGGTGGGGGGGTCAGAGGTCAACTTCTAGGTCTCTCCCTTGCAGGATGCCTCAGGGGTCAATCCTCTCCCCCCTGCTATTTAATATCTACATGAAATTGCTGGGGGAGATCATCCAAGGGCATGGGGTGAGGTATCATCAGTATGCTGATGATACCCAGTTGTACATCTGCACCCCATGTCCAGTCAGTGAAGCGGTGGAAGTGATGTGTCGGTGCCTGGAGGCTGTTGGGGTCTGGATGGCTTTCAACAGGCTCAAACTCAACCCAGACAAGACGGAGTGGCTGTGGGTTTTGCCTGCCAAGGACAATTCCATCTGTCCATCCATTACCGTGGGGGGGAGTTATTGACCCCCTCGGAGAGGGTCCACAACTTGGGCGTCCTCCTCGATCCATAGCTAACATTAGAGCACCATCTTTCAGCTATGGCGAGAAGGGCATTTGTCCAGGTTCGCCTGGTGCACCAGTTGCGGCCCTATTTGGACATGGTCATTCATGCCCTCATCACCTCAAGGTTCAACTACTGTAATGCTCTCTACATGGGGCTACCTTTGAAAAGTGTTTGGAAACTTCAGATCGTGCAGAATGCGGCCACAAGAGCTATCATGGGCTTTCCTAGATATGCCCATGTCTCATCAATACTCCGTGGCCTGCACTGGCTGCCGATCAGTTTCCAGTCACAATTCAAATTGTTAGTTATGACCTATAAAGCCCTACATGGCATCGGACCAGAATATATTTGGGACCGCACGAATCCCAGCAACCGATCAGGTCCCACAGAATTGGCCTTCTCTGGGTCCCATCGACAAAATAATGTCGTTTGGCGGGCCCCAGGAGAAGAGCCTTCTCTATGGTGGCCCCGGCTCTCTGGAATCAACTCCCCCGGAGATCAGGACTGCCCCCACCATCCTTGCCTTTTGCAAATTACTGAAAACCCACCTATGCTACCAGGCTTGGAGGACAGAACTGACCCTTAGCTATTTCATTTTATGTATGGTTTAATTAGATGATATGACTGTTTTATAATGGGTTTTTATAATTGTTTTTAATATTAGATTTATGCTTTGTATTTTGTTGTGAGCACTCCGAGTCTTCAGAGAGGGACGACATACAAGTCTAATTATTATTATTATTATTATTATTATTATTATTATATCCTTGCCCCATTGTAAACTGATGTGTTAGCTGTGGCCTTTTATGGAGCATGAGACCTTGGCTACAATGAACACATCAATTAATTCTGCAACACTCTCTGCATAAGACTATCTTGGAATACCAGGTTGGAACTATATTCTGTACAACAGCAGCAGCCCATGTAATGCATGAATGAGAACTGTCAATACAGGCTTTTACAATGGATTTCAATAAGCATCTGTGCAAATGGCTGGTTTTGACTCCTAAAAGCCTTTCTGCCTTGTCACTGGCTTGTTGTAGAGTTGCCTTCTTTAGGTAGGACAAAGATACCTGGCGCATCTGTTTGAAGCTTAGGAGCTGATAGTCCATTCCTCCGACAGTGTGAGTTTAGGAGAAAGGGAGCCAAAAACACAGTATTCCCTAGTACACATTCCATCCCTGTGCAACTTTATAACATCAAAGATGGTGGCACTTAAGATTGCCTTCCCAAAACCTGATGATGTTTAACAAGGCAATTAAATTAGAGCTCTTACACAAAGTTTTTTTTAAAAAATAAAAATGATATGGATCTTATTGAGGATTTTACTGGAAGATAGTCGCTTAGGTAGACACTGCACTTTAATGGTTACTGATTCTTGACTACTTTAGTAAAGTGCTGAACATTCATGTAAAGTCAGCAGTATTCAAACATTGTAAACTCAATACAATGGTAGATTTTTTTTAGAGGAAAAAATGCAGCAGGCTCAGATTTCAGAAACATCTAAAAAAAATGATAGTGTGCTGGATTACTGCAGCATGCAAGACAAAGATAGAAAACCAATGGAAAAAGAAATATTGTGGGGGTATCTTGGACAAACTTATTTTGGTTGGGGTGACATTTCTGCTCACATCCATATAGAACAGTTATGTATATGACTAATGAACATAGAGAATATTAATTTCTGGGAACATTCATGCTCTAATGCTTTATTCTACCAACTAAGAGTATGAGTCACTCTGAGCATAGAATAAAATTTCATCCTGTTTTTCTTTTTAAAAAGCTTGCATTGTTACTGAACCAATCCACTTAACAGGTGCTTCTTGTCCTTAAGCTTCTGTGATAAAATTGGCAGGGGAAGGTCACTTCTACTGAGTGGCCTTTTGTACTTTTGTGGAACTAAGGGAAAAAAGACAATTTTAGATCCTGCTGGCAAGTAAGTAAGAGAAATAACTGCATGCAATGAACCGTTATGAAACAGTTTCTCCTTTAATCAGTTTTGTTAGCTATCATCACCTAAATTGCACCCCTTTCTGAACTTTGTGATGCTCTCCTGGTCTCCACTTGTTAGTTTGATCTAACCCCATTTTACAATGTTTGGGGATCTGATTGCATATCTGATTTCTCTCTAAAGCCCCTGATGGAATTATGTCACAAGATATCAAAGGAAACTGCTCTGTCAGATGCTAGAAAGAATAAAAATACGATCACAAGCAGTTGCCCACCATCTCTGCTTGGCTCCTTCAACCTTCTTAGTTGGTCTGTTGCCAAATATATTATTTATTATTTATTTATTTATTGGATTTTTACGCCACCGCTCTCCGAGGACTCGGGGCGGCTCACAACATATCAAAGAAAACGTAAGAATACACCTGGATCCAATTAATGTAATTAAAAAACCCTAAAAGTTGTAATATAATTAAAAACATTTATTACCATTCACTCAATGAAACATACTGAAACACTCATTGGTCAGGGGGGAAGATCTAATGACCCCAGGCCTGGCGGCATAGATAAGTCTTTAAACTTTTATGAAATTATGAAACCAGATAAATATTCTTGAGCAAGATGTGAAAGGAATACTTGTGGATTAACTCTTGCTAAACATTTTTATAACTTGTATTTTTCTTAAATGCATATACTGTATGTCTTCAAATTTATATCCCAATTTTTTAGTTAATTGACTTCTCAAGGCAGTTTAAAATTGAGAGTCCCCTGGGTTGCACTCAACTTTTGGTGACCTTATACATAGCATATATTCTTGGCAGAATGATGTCATTTACTATTTTCTTCTTCTGGAATATTTTTCAATTCTTCAGTCCAGGTAACTGTTCTGGAATTTCTAGGACCAGCCAATCTGAACTCTACTTAGCTTCTAAGCCACTCTACTTAGTTTCTAAGCTACAACTAAAATATGTTAGAAATCCCTTTGTATGTTTCATTATTCAGATATATGTCTTGGAGAAAATATCTCCTATATCCTAAAATTCCTAAATCATACATTTTGCTACTTTACAAAGTTTTGCTCACTATTTTTGTATAGATGTTTCTCTTAAAGCTGGCGTGTCAAAAGTGGGATTTTTCTTTTACAAGTAATGTTATAATCTAGCAGCAATGACTAACAATGGAGTTTGCAATTTCTAGACAAGGCAAGTCCTATTATCCCTATACACTGGCTGAAGAAATATCTAAATCCAATAAATGTTAGATATAAATTTTGCCTCTCCATTTCTTGTTCTATCAGGAATGCAGAGTAATAGGTGAGATGGAGCACTTGTTGCTCCAAAGTCTGGGTGGTGACAGTTGTCAAGAACAAAGAATCAGGACCATTAAATTGCAGTTAAGAAGATTTATTATTCAAGCCAAGCCTATACACTAAAATCTATTCAACAACATTAAGTGCTAAATTGACACTAGATTTTACTCAAGGAATTCAAGAGGGGTTGGATTTAGACCTTTTGTGGGAACATACCAATTCTAGGCTGATGACTTGCTTAACTCTGCTGTCTCCTTTTCTGCCTGCTCTTCTTCACATAATATGTGAAATAATTTGAGTTATGATATATGAATAAATATGAATTATGATAAATGAACATCAAGAAAATATATACTCATAAGGGAAGCCAAATTAAGCCCTGAAAAGAGAAACATGTTGATTTTCTTCCACCATTTGAAGCATCCATCAGAGAGGCGACAGAATGGTGTTCCAAGACTCTACATTTCCTTCACCAGAGGCAACATTTGAATGACTTCTGACTTTGTTAGTAGATTGCATGTTCCCATTCAGAATTGGAAGCCTCCAAAGCATTCCAGCTGTCTTTTTGTGGAAAGCAGATCCTCTCGTCCTACTTTCAACTTACAAAGTGATGTCTTCAACCTCCTTTTTTTTTCTGAGGAGTGAAACATCTAAAACAGCAAAACAAACTTTCTGTCGGGATTTTGTGAGCAGCCAATCATTTCTGATACTTTAAGTCCATAAATAAATATTCATTCCTTTGAATGTCATTAAATTGGATGTATTTTCCTTGCACAGTACCCCAGCTTCCTAATCAGTTAGGCAATCTAGGGATGATTTTTTTTGCAATTATTTCCCCTCTTTAGGAGTGCTGATGGTCACATGGAATTAATGCCAGAATGGAAGTAAATAAAAATTAACCAACTAGACATGTTGCTTATATTAGGAATTTAAGATCCAGAAGATATGTTTCACTCAAGTTGCAAAAACAAAAAACCCAAACTTTCTGAACTAAGGTGTTGCCACTAAGACTATTTTCAATATTGTGAAATTTATTATTTTACTCAGACTGTATTTTGCAACACCTTATTATCAGATATTTACTGTCCAGACATTTCTTTTCCTTTTTTGCCCTGAAAGGAAGTATATTCCAGTTCTTAAAAATGACTCAGTCCATTTTATTTGGCTCAATGTTAAAGAAAGTTGCATTGGCTTTTGGTTCTTTCTAGTAAAATGAATAAGGAAGTGAAATGAGTGAGGTTCAAATGCACTGGTCAGTATAAAGAAAGTTATTTAAATTGACCAGCTACAGCTAAAGATCACATCCCATTGACAATAATAATCATGAAACTCATCAACTAATTAGGTTAAGTGATTCTGAAAGGAAAACTGTATTGTCTTAAACCAGGAACCATACAAGATGTTACAAGATGACTGATGCAGCTGAACCTCTAAATTGTCACAAATCTCATAAAATTATTAAACACACCATGGAATGGCTTGCTTTGATTTATTTTTGACAATAAACACATATTTTATTAATTAGAAAAGAGGAATATTGTGTCCCTTCTTCAAGAGCTCAAAACAATATATAAAACATTCCAATCTATATTTTTCTTATCATTCATAATTATCATTATTTATCTATTTGTAAGTATCATCTCTCTCATTCAACTATCATCTAATTATGTGAAATTTATAAAAAAAATATTACATTTTACATTTTTATTACAGAAATGTTTAAAAGAATAAAAATGATACAAATTTTACATTTTTGTGTTGTATTTTGTATTCAGCCTTCTGTGACTAACAGAAAGCCACACAGAGATTTACTAGGGAAGGGTAAAGTAGGGTTGGTTATTAGCTGGTTACTGTGTAATCACAAAGGCCTGGAATTTTCAATTTTATCCACTACAGTAGAACCCCGACTTACGAGACTAATTGGTTCCGGAAGGAGGCTCGTAAGTCGGAACGCTCGTATGACGAAACATTGTTTCCCATAGGAAACAATGTAAAGTCAATTAATCCGTGCAAAAACAAAAAAACCCGCTGCCGCCGAACGCGGAAGTTAGCGTTCGGCTTCAGGAGACAGCTGCGAAGCGGCGCGCGTGATTTAAAATGTGGCAGCCGGCCTGGGGGGCTCGGGGGCTTCCCCCCGAGCCCCCCAGGCCGGCTGTGATGTTTTAAAACACGCGCGCCGCTTCGCAGCTGTCTCCTGAAGCCGAACGCTAACTTCCGCGTTTGGCTTCAGGAGACAGCTGTGAAGCGGCGCGCGTGTTTTAAAACGTGGCAGCCGGCCTGGGGTCTCGGGGGGAAGCCCCCGAGCCCCCCAGGCCAGCTGTGACGCGGAAGTTAGCGTTCGGCTTCAGGAGACAGCTGCGAAGCAGCACGTGTGTTTTAAAAGGTTGCAGCCGGCCTGGGGGGCTTGCCAGCACCCCCCCGAGCCCCCCAGGCCGGCTGCAACCTTTTAAAACACGCGGGATACGAGCGCCAAGGAGCTGTCTCCTGAAGCCGAACGCGGAAGTTAGCGTTCGGCTTCAGGAGACAGCTCCTTGGCGCTCGTATCCCGAATGTGAGCTCGGGAGGCGAACAAAAATGTCGCTCCCCTCCCAGCTCTTATCTCGAGTAGCTCATAAGTAGAGCTGCTCGTATGTCGAGGTTCCACTGTATTTGAATTACCTCAGCCATATCTTACCACCAGGCTACTAGATTCTCATATTGTCTTCTTCATTGCAAAATATCCACAAGCCTCAGTCTCCCTCCCATCTCCCCCCACTCTCTCTCACATACACACAAACATCAAGAGAGTACTAGGAAGAAGTTGAGTGGATCCTCATTAAACTTTCTACTCTGAGGAAGTATTAGGTTCCACTACAGCAGGGGTCCCCAAACATTTTACACAGAGGGCCAGTTCACTGTCCCTCAGACTGTTGGAGGGACGGACTATAAAAAAAACTATAAAGAAATCCCTATGCACACTGCACATACCTTATTTTAAAGTAAAAAACAAAATGGGAACGTACTATTTACATACGTACTGTTACGATTGTTATATTTTGCTGTGAGCCGCCCCGAGTCCGCGGAGAGGGGCGGCATACAAATCTAAATAATAAATAAATAAAAAAAATAAATTTAGAGGGGGAAAGAAGTCTGAAATTCATATATGTTTATGTTTTGTTTTTAATTTCCTTTTGTTAACATCTGATTGGCTATACAAGGTTTTCTTAGTTAATAGAAAAATGTATAAAGAAAGAAGGAAGCACTTTGGCATACTGGTTAATAAGTTAGAAATATAATTGGTGTTGTATTTTTTGAAGGAACATTAAGGAGGGAATTTAATTAAAAGAAAATGAATGTAACTGGATGACAAAATTAGAAAAAAAACTTTTGCAATTTTTTTGATATTTATTACTAACAAAATACCACATTTTATTCATGGAAAATTAGATGGTACACTGTATTGCTTGAATGTATGTTAAGAGAAAAATAAAAAAAATTATACCCCCCCAAAACAGTCCTTCCTCTGTCCCTCCATTCATTTCATTCTTCCTTCCTTCCTTGTTCCCTCCATTTCTCCTTCCTTCCTTCTTTCCTTCCTCCCTTCCCTCCTTCATTCCTCTCCACTTCTCTTTCCTTCCCTCTCTTTCCCTTTTCTTTCTTTTTCTCTCTCTTTTCCCTCTCTCTCACAAAAACCTCTGTGCCCCTCCATGCGCCTCACGGGGTAGGAGGTGGGAGAGGCTCCACCGCAAACGCCCAAATTATCAATCTGTATTTAAAGTACGCTTAACGTTTAACAAAGCCAATGTCTAAAAAATATGAGAGAATTCTTGAAAAATGAGACGACTCCAAATAATAAGATGGTTTTTTTATGATGGTGGGTTTTTTAATCCCCACAAAATATCCTGTGAGAAAGCTTTTTCAATTTAACACAGAGCTGAGACCCATGTAATGTCAGAAAGTTCCTCCTAATTTCTAGTTTTTATATCTCTGTTTTCTGTTTCCATCCATTATTCCTTGTTTGGCCTTCAGGTCCTTTGGAAACTAGGTTGACTCTCCCAGGGGTGGGCTACCACATGAAGGGTGAGGGGGCCGCAGTGAGTTAGCAACGAGTCAGTCGAGGTGACTGGGGCACGTACTTGTCCACCTGTCTGGGAAGAGTTTGATCTGGTGACACCTGATGAAGTGGACAAGGCCATTGGAGCTGTGAGTTCCGCCACCTGTTTACTGGATCCGTGTCCCTCCTGGTTGGTTTCGGCCAGCAGGGAGGTGACACGGAGCTGGGCCCAGGAGATTACCAACGCTTCCTTGGGGAGGGGAGTTTTTCCATCACTCTATAAAGAAGCGCTTGTGCGCCCCCTCCTCAAGAAGCCCTCCCTGGACCCAGCCGTACTTAACAACTATCGTCCAGTCTCCAACCTTCCCTTTATGGGGAAGGTTGTCGAGAAGGTGGTGGCACTCCAGCTCCAGCGGTCCTTGGAAGAAGCCGATTATCTAGGTCCCCAGCAGTCGGGTTTCAGGGCCGGTTACAGCACGGAAACCGCTTTGGTCGCGTTGATGGATGATCTCTGGCGGGCCCGGGACAGGGGTTTATCCTCTGTCCTGGTGCTCCTCGACCTCTCAGCGGCTTTCGATACCATCGACCATGGTATCCTTCTGCACCGGCTGGAGGGGTTGGGAGTGGGAGGCACTGTCCTTCAGTGGTTCTCTTCCTACCTCTCTGGCCGGTCGCAGTCGGTGTTAGTGGGGGGCCAGAGGTCGACTCCTAGGTTTCTCCCTTGTGGGGTACCTAGGGGTCGGTCCTCTCCCCCCTGCTATTCAACATCTACATGAAACCGCTGGGCGAGATCATCCAAGGACATGGGGTGAGGTATCATCAATATGCGGATGATACCCAGCTTTACATCTCCACCCCATGCCCAGTCAACGAAGCGGTGGAAGTGATGTGCCGGTGCCTGGAGGCTGTTGGGGCCTGGATGGGTGTCAACAGACTCAAGCTCAACCCGGATAAGACGGAGTGGCTGTGGGTTCTGCCTCCCAAGGACAATCCCATCTGTCCGTCCATCACCCTGGGGGGGGAATTATTGACCCCCTCGGAGAGGGTCCGCAACTTGGGCGTCCTCCTCGATCCACAGCTCACATTGGAACAACATCTTTCAGCTGTGGCGAGGGGGGCGTTTGCCCAGGTTCGCCTGGTGCACCAGTTGCGGCCCTATCTGGACCGGGACTCATTGCTCACAGTCACTCATGCCCTCATCACCTCGAGGTTCGACTACTGTAATGCTCTCTACATGGGGCTACCTTTGAAAAGTGTTCGGAAACTTCAGATCGTGCAAAATGCAGCTGCGAGAGCAGTCATGGGCCTACCTAGGTATGCCCATGTTTCACCATCACTCCGCAGTCTGCATTGGTTGCCGATCAATTTCCGGTCACAATTCAAAGTGTTGGTTATGACCTTTAAAGCCCTTCATGGCATCGGACCAGAATATCTCCGAGACCGCCTCCTGCCGCACGAATCCCAGCGACCGATTAGGTCCCACAGAGTGGGCCTTCTCCGGGTCCCGTCAACTAAACAATGTCGGTTGGCGGGCCCCAGGGGAAGAGCCTTCTCTGTGGCGGCCCCGGCCCTCTGGAACCAACTCCCCCCGGAGATTAGGACTGCCCCTACTCTTCCTGCCTTCCGTAAACTCCTTAAAACCCACCTTTGCCGTCAGGCATGGGGGAACTGAAACATCTCCCCCTGGGCACGTTTAATTTATGCATGGTATGTCTGTGTGTGTGACTGTTAGCATATGGGGTTTTTTAAATATTTAAATATTTTAAATTTATCTGATTGCTTATGATTTGTTTTTTACATGTTGTGAGCCGCCCCGAGTCTTCGGAGAGGGGCGGCATACAAATCTAAGTAATAAATAAATAATAAATAAATAAAAATGGAGCTCCACCCCAGAGCACACAATTTGCACTGAAAGATGTTGAAAGAAAATGCAGGGTGTCCTGCATAAGCCATGCCCACAGTGTAGTAGTAAATTTTTTTGGTAGCCCTTCACTGCCCTCTCCTCTTTATGGCAGTCCCTCAAATATTGGAACATTGCTATAATGTCTCCCCTTGTCCTTCTCTTCATTAGACTAGCCATTCCCAGTTCCTGTAACCATTTTTCATATGTTTTAATTTTCAGTCGCCTAATCATTGTGGTTGCTCTCCTCTGCACTTTTTCTAAAGACTTAAATTCATTAAGGACTTGTTGAGTATGGTTTGTCAGCCAGTTGTGAATCAATTTGATAGTGAATTTCTAGCTTACAAAGAAGGAGGCTGTGGTCTACTTTGTCAAATGCCTTGCTGAAGTCTAAGTATATTATGTCCACAGTATTTTGCTGGTCTACTATGGTGTTTCAGATATCAAACTCAAACAATGGAAACTTGGTTTAAGTGTACCCAGCCATGAAAGTTCTTCAGTTCCCTCTGACACAGTTAATTCTATTCAACAAGGCTGTTGTTGCTTTTAGAGAAAGAATTGAAAAATTGATTATTGTTAATGCTTCAGTTCCAGAGGATAAGTGGGATATTAACTTAATTTGAGAAATCAACAATGAATCAGAGAAGATTTAATTTAGTTAAAGAAACTCTGGTCAAATAATTTTATAAAATACAGATTCATACTTTGGACAGTTGTGAGGTATGAATGGAGAAAATATTAATGATGAAAATAACTAAAATAACCAGACATTATAGGATAAACCATTTAATGCATGCTGATCATCTAAATTATTTATTAATTAAATTTGTTTGCCACCCATCCCAGTGTGAGGTGACTCTGGCCATCTCAAAATTTTTAATAGCAGTAAAACCATTAAAAAGTTATCTAGTAGCAATAAACTACAATTAAAAAGTTGGAAGTGAGAGAGCAAGATGTATAGCAGAGAGTAGAATATCTTATTGGTCCATCAAGTACCTCTAGTATCAGAGTCCCCTATTGTGACTTGAAGCTCCAATTATAATTACTTCATCCTTATCCGATGCTCAGGAGACATTTATACAAAGGCACCTTGATTTGAAGGACTTGCTAGTTATTTGGCGGTAAAATCACAAGATAATTGAGTAATTGGGATTTGGAATTACAGTTATTTGTTAGATAACAGATTGAGAAAGTAGATAGAAAGTCAAGTTTAACAGTTTTATCTCTCTTATTTGTGGCTAGAGAATACTGGATACTTTTGTGCGAGTTCTTCTCCAAAATATATTTATTTATTTATGAACAATTTTATATGTGGTCCAAGCTAAGGTGTCTAAAGCATTCCAGGAATTAAGCTGTAATTTGATTTAGCACCATTCCAAGGACAGTCAGGAAAAAGAGTGGGGGAAAAGTATATTTCAAGGAAGGAAAGGAATGAACTTTTAAAAAACTGCTTTTCCCATCCGCTTTGAAGTGAAGAGTTAGAAGAAGCATTAGCTCAGGGCTAGCATTAAAAATTAGATATTACAAGTTACACGTTTGAATCACACCAACTATATTTACCTGAGAGGAAGATAACTCTGAATTTAAGACCCCCCTCATTCAAAAGGAAGATTAGATAGAAAAACACTTGTCTGTCTCCATTACCAAATTCAGGAAGTCTGAGACGGCTCTCCAATATTAAAGTCGCATTTTGAGGCAAACATTCTTTTTTTTTCTGTTATGTTTTAATAGTTACTAGATGGTTACAGCAGGTCCAGCATTTGGGCGGGAAAGTGTTGGACTACTATTGGCTGTTATATTTGACAGCCCCTATAAAAAGGCAAGCTGTCAGAATTGGGTTGCTAGTTGTGTTAAGTTGTAGTACAATAAAGAGCTGTTCTGGAAGTCGGTCTCCTGTGTTGAATCCACAGGAAATATGCCACATGATAAAATTCATCCAAGAGTTCATTCAAATCTCTACTAAAGCTGTTCCTTCAAGGAGAGAGGAACAATTATTAGCAGTCTACACTCCTGAACGGCAGAGTAGATATATTTTGTAACAGTGGTGAAATCTACTTACCTTCATAATGGTTCGTAGGCGTATGTTTCACTCATGCGCCACTGTCACATGCACTTTTTCGCTCTCTGTGTATGCACAGAAGGCTTTGCACATGCATAGAGGATTAAAAAAAAGAAAGTGGTGATGTCTGCGTGGGTGGGTGGGTGGAGCCTCATGGTGGCACCACTACCAGTTCTCTTAACCATCTGTGGCTGCCACTACTGGTATGCTAGATAGGGCCGAACCGGTAGCATTTACAGAGAGGGGCAGCATACAAATCTAATAAATAAATAAATAAAGATTTTTTACCTCTGATTTTGTGTAAGATCAGAGGAGAAAATATTCCGTTATTTAATTTACAATTTTCATCAGCAATAGGCCACTGTGGGAACCACTATGTTCCCTCTTGATTACTTGTATGGGACTATCCTTCATTTTTTCAAAACATGTGCTCAACTGAGATTCCATTCCTGACTGGTTACAGATAACTTTTGACTTACAACCACTCACTTAGTGACTGTTCAGAACTCTGAAAACACTGAAAAAAAGTGTCTTTAATTAGTCCTGGCACTTAAGGTTATTGTAGCATTCCCCATGGCCACATGGTCAAAATTCAGCCACCCGCATGTACTTAAAATGGTTGCAGTGTTCTGGGGTCATGTGATTTATTTATTTAATTTATTTATTTATTGTTAGAGTTGGAAGGGACCATGCGGGGCATCAAGTCCAACCCCCTGCCTAAGCAGGAACCCTATAGCATCCCAGCCAAATGGCAGTTCAATTTCCTCTTTAAAAATGTCCATAGTATTGGAGTTCTCAATGTCCACTGGTAGGTTGTTCCACTGGTTGATCGTTCTGACCATCAGGAAGTTCTTCCTTATTTCCAGGTTGAATGTCTCCTTAGTCAGCTTCCAGCCGTTGTTCCTCATCCGGCCCTCCAGTGCCCTGGAGAATAAAGTGATCCCCTCCTCTCTGTGGCAACCCCTCGTATACCTGTAGACTGCTATCATGTCTGCTCTGGCCCTCCTTTTCTCTAGGCTATCCATGCCCAGATCACCATTTGGAACCTTCCCAGCTGGCCTCTGACAAGCAATGGCTAAATCTGCATTCACTCAATGGCCACATGAGTCTCTTAAGACCTGCGATGATTTGCTCAACAAACGTTGCGAGAACTTTCATAAAATTGGGCGGCTGAGAATCACTTTACTTAATAATGGAAACTCTGACCTCAATTGTAATCGTAACTAGAGGACTATTGGTAAATATCTAAATTCTAAAAGGGAAAAAGGAAAACTTAAACTATCAAATGAGGCCAATCACTGTCCTTCAAGGTGTCAAACTCAAAGCCTGTGGACTGAATCCAGCCTGCAAGGTGCTTAGATCTGATGCACCTTGCCTTCCTGAAAACACTGAAGAACCAGCCTGTAGTAGAGTGTTGCAGGAGACTGTCGCGGGTGAAAAAGGAGCCTGGGTCGGCCGCACATGGCTCCCCGGGCTCTATTTTTGCTCACAAATGGCAGCAGGAGGCCATTGCAGCCAAAAATGTAGCCTTGCTGAGTGACATCGAGCTGACCCTGCCCATCCTGCCCAGCCCCACCCCTTCCCGAGGTCAAACACAACCCTGATGTGGCCCTCAATGAAATTGAGTTTGATAGCCCTGCTCTATTAGAAGAGCAAGGATTGAAATGAGTTCTTGATATGGAAGGATTGAGACATAGGAGTCCAGTGACAGATGAGCAGCATCCATTTGCTATGTAGAGATGAAGGTGACATGAATAGCGTCACTTTCCTGTGTGAAATGTTGGTGTGTGTAACTAACCATGTATGTATGTATGCATGTTGGGAAGGAAGTCTTCCTGTGGAGAAGCGAGTGGAGAGAGATCTATAGACATTGGCCTTCATTCTCAAAGGTCAGGAGATCATTAACTATCTCTGGAGGGAGCCAGTGAACAGGCGGGGAATGGCAAGATAAATATTTACACTACTGTGACTCCTCTCACACACCCGCCTTAGCTGACAGGAACTCTGCCCATAAATAATACGATGGAATATCCTGCAGAGGAAAGCAGGCAACTGCAACATGTTGAAGCAAGCTCCATCTCCATCACAGAGGCATGCAGGGATGTGTCTAGCAATGGGGAAAGGGTTCTAAGTCTGAGAGATCTGAAAATAAGTATGTCTTGCTGGAAGGGAGGGAGAGATGAGCCTGAACAAAGAAAGAACTAATGCTGTGCCAAAATCACCTTGGCTCTTTTTCAAATGTTTTCTCCCTTTGTAAAAGAGGCTTCTGTTTTTCCACCTTATTCTTGGGAATCTTTCAACTTCCCTGGGTGGTAAGCCTGAACTTACTTTATTGTTACAAGTGGAGGATGATAGGACTGTTAGTATCATTTCCTGGTGCACATCCTTTTTATTAATCCGAAGGAACTCTGATTGCCCACCTTTGAAAGCTGAAAAACCTACTGAAAGATCTGGTCACATTATTTGTGATTTGACTATAACATGGAAAGTCAAGGAGACTGCAGACTGAAGAACGTGTTATTGTATTGTAAAAAAAGAGATGTTGGCCATCTTGGACAAGAATACCACTAAAAGAATTTAACTCCAACTCAATTTCCCTTTGAAAGTAGCTAAAAATAAACCATAATTTATTTGACAATAACTTAGAAGAATCACCATTCCTGAAACAATAAATATTATATGACTTTCTGTTTTTTCTGCTTATTGGAGGAGGAGCAAAACATCTTCAAAGAAATACGAAAAAGTCTAGTTGCTGCTTGAAAAAAAAGCAGCTTTGGGATAACCATGACCCTGATGACTGAGAATCATTACAGGCAATAAGTATATAACAAAAAATGCAGGATAAATTTAAGGACAACATTTTAAGGAATGGATTTTATGGATATTTGCTAGAAGGAATTGTTAACATGACTGGCACTAATATCCAAGCATTCCTTTATCTATGTGGTCTTGGTGTTTTATGTAATAAAATACAGATATTTTATTACCCAACTAGGTAACGTCTTCAGTCTTCAAAGATATTTGGCTTTGCTCTCTTTTTATAAACAGTAATTTGGTCTATTAATGTTGGTGGGATTGTTGTTTTCTCTTGGTAGTTTCCTCATTTTTGTTGTTTACTATTAGTTTGTCTGAATTGGTAATCTTTCATACATTCCTTGGCAGGCTACTAATTGGTGCCAACACCTGCTAACAAATTTAGCAGTGCATTGATGAATGATTTAGCCACTGCACAATCAGGATAACAGTTTGCCATTTTAATATGTTAGGAGGCTCTGGGAAGCCCAATTATAGTAGATAAATTCCTAGAGTTTCCATGTAATCCACTGGATGCAGAAGCAAAGAAATGTAATGCAGGAGGAATCACAGAAACGTTCAATAGTGGCTTGGCTTGGTGGCAACCTTGCATGGTGCCCGTTGAGATGTATCTCAAGATAAGAGATGCAGGAATACCATATTAAAGGCCTTACTCTGCCCAGAGATTGGTTAGTATCATTCCTCATATGAAACTGTTTTATGTAATTATTCATTATTTATCTCTCCATGCCTCCTATAGACACTAGAATACCAAGAACCGGTGGCCTCTTCATTACCTTATAACATGACTGAGCTACTCCCCGAGGCTTTCTTTTATTGCCAATTATACTTTCTTTCTGTGTTGATATGGGAAGCAGACAAGGTTCATACCAGACATCTAAATTATAATGTAGCTTCTTTTTAAAAATGAAAACCTAATCCTTTGATAAAGGCCTGTTAGAGTTATACAATTTCTTGTTCATTGAGGCTGTTACCTTCCCAAAACATGAATGCAGATACCAAGATAAAGCTTGACCCTACCCTAGAAGAATGCACCAATTCACTTTCTATACCATTTATCTCTTTCCTTCCTTCCTTCCCTCCCACTTTCCTTCCCACCTTCCTTTCCTCCTTCCCTCCTTCCTTCCTTCCTTCCTTCCTTCCTTCCTTCCTTCCTTCCTTCCTTCCTTCCTTCCTTGTCCCATTCCCGGTCTCACTCCTTCTAAAGGGCATTCAAAGTGTCATACAAAGAACAACAACTCAGTGATTGATCTGGGAGAGGAAGAGAGAGAAAAAACGACCCCTGTTTACCCAAGTAAACTCTAGGGGTTATGTATGGATTTAAACCTGATTCTTCCCACTCCAAATTATCCATGTGTGGTTTTTTCATCTCACCTAAAATGCATACTTTAAAAAAATAATAATAAACTTTTCCCCTATAGTAAGGAACTAAAATAAGAAGACACCCCTTTTTTACTTTTTTGATTTACCGGTGTCCTTTTTCTCCTAACCAAAGATAAACAAAGGGCTAGTAACTGAAAAAGTTGCCTTTTTTTTCATTGAGAGGTTTATGAAACAGGACTTGGGACTTGTCTCCAACCTGTTCCCTCTCTCTGTTGTGTAAGGCTGCTCATTCTTTTCCATCCATCTCTCTTTCAACTCCAGATTTTAGCCAGGAGCTGCTACTGGAGTGATAAAAACCTCTAAAACAAGTTGATAGTTCTAAAGAGGAACATTGCCTGCCAGCATTTGTTGGGGTTATAATTGTAGGAGTGGAGTAAAAGAAGAGAAGGATGAGCGTTCATCTTTGTTTTTAATTAATTCAGCCACCAGTTTCATTCCAACCTGTCACACGTTAGTAATCAAAAGATTCTTGTATAAATAATTAGAAAATTGGAGGGGGAATGGGAAGTTTTCTTCAATTAGTAAGGGAAAATATTTTAAGAAAGAGAAGTACATGGAGAACAAAAGAAAACAGACATTCCTAATGCTGCCCACATTATCAAGGTAGGTTTCTCTTTCTCCCAATTAAATAAAAATTGATTTGTTCATAAAAATGTTTTTAGAAGTGGGAAAAAATCATAAATCCATATAAGGGAATGTTTTAGTGATACTATTTTCAAGGAAACATTTCAATACCACGGGCTCTGTATATATTATACACACAACCTACACCATTATCTAAATTGTAGTTTAATATTATATTGCAGGGGTGTCAAACTCAAGGCCTATGAGCTGGATCTGGCCCGTGATGTGATCATATCCGGCCCATGTTGCTTTGACCCAGTCTTCCCACGTTGTTTCAGCCTGGTCTTCCCATGTTGCTGTGGCATGGTCTACCAAATGTGAAGAGGAAACATGCCAACAGTTTGGGGAATGGCGTCAAGCTGGCCACGCCCAGCTAGATGGCCACACCCACCTAGTAGGGCACACTCAGTAAGAAGTATCAAGCTGGCCACACCCACCCAGTTGACCATGTCTGCCATACCCCCAAAGTCAACCACTGCCCTGATGTGACCCGCAATGAAGTTGAGTTTGATATCCCTGTTATATTGAAGTAATTGAATTAATTACCTAGATGTTCTTCCTATGCTGGACTGTAATAGCCATGGTTGGATTTGAACAATGCAGTGAAGGATTTATTGGCTAGATATATTGAAGACTAGTGTGTTGCACATTGGAAGCTCTTGCGTTTGATTGTAGTGACAGCTGTCATTTTCTCCATGCTGTCTCCATGACGAGATCTCTAAGGGAAAACAAATAAGGGTTTTCATTTGTCTTACATTTTTTGCTCAGAATCACTTTGGTGCACAGCAATCTAGGAGACTTTGGATACATATTAGTACATTTAATAGAAAGGCTCTTGAGATTACTACTACTGTTCTGCAAGGCCACCTCTATTTTAGAATCTAAGTAATAAATTCATGGCTGACTTTGACCTTGTGGTTAAGGAAAGGATGCCTTATCTTCCAGAGGATATGTCTATGGAAAAATGTCAAAATATCTCAAAAAGATTAGTGGAACTCTTCGGGGGCTAGAAATATGCAAAACGAACTTCCCATGACTGAGATTAGCAACATCTGGCTCGAATGGTGTTATTTTTAAAATATATTGCTTTATTATTTGTTTATTTATTTGGTTTTAATATATTAAGACTTTTATTTTAATCATTCCCACAAGTCATAAAGGGAAGTGCCTGGAGAATGTAAGGAAGCTGCTACTTGGGTGTGATGGCTACTTTACACTAGCTTTCGTCCTACCAGCCTTTGCAAGCAATGGTTGATAAGTCATCTTCAAGTAAGCAAATACTTTTAAAAACTGGAATAAATAAAGCTAAAGTAGACAAATGTGTGTATCAAAACTGCCATTCAGAATCTTGGAAGAAAAATATTAGGGGAAAACAACTAATGAAGAAACTCTTCAATAGGGATAGAAAATAGAATAGAATAGAATTCTTTATTGGCCAAGTGTGATTGGACACACAAGGAATTTGTCTTCGGTGCGTATGCTCCAAAAAATTTACATAAAAGAAAATATAAATTTGTCAAGAATCATGAGGTACAACATTTAATGATTTTCATAGGGGTCAAATAAGCAATGAAGAAACAATCAATATTAATAAAAAACTTAAGGATACAAGCAACAAGTTACAATCATACTGTCATAAATGGGAGGAAATGGGTGATAGGAATGATGAGAAAAAATCTAATAGTAATAGTAGTGCAGACTTAGTAAATAGTTTGATAGTGCTTAGGGAACTATTTGTTTAGCAGAGTGATGGCGTTCAAGAAAAAACTGTTCTTGTGTCTAGTTGTCTTGGGGTGCAGTGCTCTGTAGTGACGTTTTGAGGGTGGGAGTTGAAATAGTTTGTGTCCAGGATGCGAGGGGTCAGTAAATATTTTCCCTGCCCTCTTTTTGGCTCATGCATATCCAGGTCCTCAATGGAAGGCAGGTTGGCAGCAATTGTTTTTCCTGCAGTTCTGATTATCCACTGAAGTCTGTGTCCCTCTTGTTGGGTTGCAGAACCAAACAATTTATGTCCAGGATGTGAGGGGTCGGTAGATATTGGACGACTGTAGAAAATTTCCATACATTGTAGTTATATGGAAATTTTCATGACAGATTTAAGAAAAACCCACTCATTTTCTATAGGATCTCTTCTCCTCAGCCTTCCCTCCTCCTACTTATCACAGTGATACACATGCCTTCAACCGATAAATCAAAGTAGGCAAGCATTTGAGGCTGGGTAACCATATTTCTTCTTCCCCTTCCCCTTCTCCATTTCCTGAAATGCAGTTTTAAAAGTTAGAACTAACAGACAGTAAATCAGAGCCTGATAAATGTACTAATTTGTAAACAACATGCAAGGAAGATGTGCTCTTGGCATTTTTTTTTTGCAACAGTGATTATTTATTCTAGTTCCTCTGTAAAGTGGTAGACTTACAAAAGAACATTGAGAATAGACATAGCCACTAAGCCAAAAACAACATTCGACAGGATTGGTTAGAATCAAAGCACCTACTTGACTTTGCTAAAATAAGAAAATCATATTTGAGAGACTCTTTGTCCAGCATTCCCTCAAACCCCCCCCCTATTATATCTTTCCAGAAGGTATATAAGGATTGCATTGAAGGCAATATAGCATTCTCATTTTCTTATTCCCCAGCAACAATTTAAAGATAAATTGACTGAATGTCCTGCTTAGGTCAAAACTATAGAAAATACTCTCAAAATACCCATAAAAACACTCCAGAAACAGAATACAGTGATCTCTCGGTTAGCGTGGGGGTTACGTTCCAAGACCTCCTGCGCTAACCGATTTCCGCGTTATATTGGATGCGGAAGTAAAAACCACCATCTGCGCATGTGCGCCATTTTTTTCATGGCCGCACATGCGCAGATGGTGGAGTTTGCGTGTGGGCGGCGGGGAAGACCAAGGGAAGATTCCTTCAGCCGCCCAACAGCTGATCTGCTCCGCAGCGCGGAAGCAGCGAGGAGCCGAAGATGGGGTAAAGGCAAAGGGGAAACCCCATCTTCGGCTCCTCGCTGCTGCCGCGCTGCGGAGCGGATCAGGTGTTGGGCGGCTGAAGGAACCTTCCCTTGGTCTTCCCGCCAGATCACTTGCCGCTTGCCAGTCCACGCCCCCCTGGATGAGCGGCCCCGCATGGCCCCAGCGCCGGACTCCGTTGCCGAACGCCGAAACCGGAAGGGGCGAGGTGGGGGAGAACGGGAGGCTCAGCATTCCGTCAGTCGCAGCGCTGGCTGTCAACTTTTCTTTTTAGCACTGGGGAGGCAAGTCAGCTCCTGCCCAGTTTTAAAAAGAAAAGTTGACAGCCAGCGATTGTTCCGCTGCTGCCAGCATGGCCTGGCTGGCAGCAGAAGATGTAACGGAGCCCACGGGGGATTCGCCTTCCTCCCACCCGCAGCCGAGACTGATCGTGGGCTCCTTCGCAACCTCGGAGAGCTTCCAGGGCATGAAAGCTCACGAAAACCAGGAAGCTCTCCGAGGTTGCGAAGGAGCCCACGATCAGTCGGCTGCCGGCGGGAGGAAAGCGAATGCCACGGGGCTGGGCTCGGCTCCCCCCTCGGCTCCCCCCCTTACCAGCCCCGCCGCGGAAGGCTCCATTCTGTTCCCTGCCGGCCCGATTGAGCGGCCGGCGGTCTCCATTCAGGGAACAGACGTCCACCCCCTCCTCGGAGTCCCCGGCACCCAGCGTCCCCACGCCGCCTCCACCTCCCGGTAATGCGCCCGACCTCTGCCTCTCTCTTTCTCTCTCATATACCATGCCGGCAACAGGGAGAGAAAGAGAGAGAGAACTAGCGTGGACTTATTTTTTATTTTTTAATATTTTATTTTTTTAATTAATATTTTTTGAAAAACCGCGTTGCAGCGTTTCGCGCTAATCGAGAATGCGCAAATCGAGGGATCACTGTACAATAAAGTAATGGGCTAATTCAATCAAACAATCAAAGGTTCAGTGAAAGACAAACATTGTTAGAAACCCAAAGGTGCTTTTCTGAAAGACAACTGGACTTCCCTGTTTTTTTTCCCTTTGAAAATGTTTCGCTTCTCATCCAAGAAGCTTATTCAATTCTTAGAAGAAAAGAGAAACATTTTCAAGGAACAACCCCTCCCCTCCAAAAAAAGTCCAGTTGTCTTTTAGATATGCATTCCCCAACCTTTTTAGCTTGGCAGGCCTGCCTGGTGGTGTGTGTGTGTGTGAATGGCAGGTGCACAGCTCAATTTGTGTGAGCGGTGTGCACATGTGCACAATCTGAAGTTAGTTGGGGGAAAGATCAAAAGCAACATAAGAAAATATTATTTTACTGAAAGAGTAGTAGATCCTTGGAACAAACTTCCAGCGGACGTGGTTGGTAAATCCACAGTAGCTGAATTTAAACGTGCCTGGGATAAACATATATCCATCCTAAGATAAAAATACAGGAAATAGTATAAGGGAAGACAAGGTGGATCATGAGGTCTTTTTCTGCAGTCAGTCTTCTATGTTTCTAAATGGGGCTTTGCATGTGAGTAGAAGATGCTTGCATTCATGCACAAAATTCCAGTTGCAAACACTTGTGCTCGCGCATGAAGTTCCTTTTATGTGCATAGAGTGAACTTGAGCAGAGGGTGTTTGCACATGTAGAAGTTCCCTCTGCAAGTGGAACTTTGCACACAAGTGCCCTCTACTCACATGAGTAGAGCTTTGCACACTGGCTTGCCTGCTATTCCAGGGTGTGTTTGTGTTTCTTTTTACCTTTTGCATCGCAAAATTTCATGCGCGCGCACTCGCTATGCTCACTTACATGTATGCATCCCCTTGCACAATTTCACTTCTGCCTATGCTCAGAGGGAAGATTTTATTTCTGTGAATGCTCAGAGTGCTGAAAAATTGCCAAAGATTAGAAAAAAATATGGCGGTGAACACAGACTGGCACTGGAGCTGTTGCGCCAGAACTACATCATTGGACCACTACTGGAGCACCTGCACTGGACCACACTATAATAATAATAATAATAATAATAATAATAATAATAATAATAATAATAATAATAATAATAATAATAATAATAATTTATTAGATTTGTATGCCGCCCCTCTCCGAAGACTCGTAGGAACCACTGTGCAGCCACTCGCATGAATAGTGCTTCATGCATGCATGCTTGTTCATTTGTTCCATGGGCCAGTTTCAAACAGGGTGCAGCCTGATAGTAGACCTCTGCCTGATTTGGCCTGCTAGAAACCTAAAACTAAGGCTATTAAAAGTGAATTCTTGGAGTATCTTCCAAAACTTAATCATTTCCCCCACTCCTAATATAAAGTGACCAGATTTTAGGATTGCTAAAGCGGGACACCATTGACCGGGGGGAGGGGGGGGAAATTTTATCTTTATTTTTTTCTCTCTCTCACGCCTTCACCTCTCGGCAGTGTACTGGCTGCCGGTGCCCAGGCTGTGTCCTGCAAGCATGGGCTCAGTAACAGGCTGCCGCAGCTGGATCCCCTCACTCAGTTCCCAAGAAGAATTATTCAGGAAACTCATTGTGAGCGTGAGGCCTACCCTGAGCTGGGAGACACAGGAAGTACAACCCACCCAGAATGACCCCAAGATGCTTCGCTGTTTCCTTCCACTGTCACCATAGAGGAGAGAGAAGGAAAGAGAGGGGGGAGGGGAGGAAGAAAAAAAATTGGGACATTTTTGAAACAGCATGGGACGCGGGACAGATTATGGAAAAGTGTAACTGTCCTGCAGAAAGCAGGACATTTGGTCACCTTATCCTAATAACTAATGCATTAGATGTGATAGGTTTTCAAGTACAGCTTCTTGTACCATCAGCTGACCTGTGCTCTCTGATTGTATTTATCAGCATGCTAAAATAGAACTTACTTAACTAAGATTTACTGAACCAAGTCAATTGTCCTACTTGTTGCAACTCATGGAATTATAAACTAATAGTGGTAAGATTAAAATATATTAATAATAAATTACACATTAGTATAAATGTTGTTTGGAGGAGTTGAATTCAGGAAGATGTCCTTTCAAACACAGACTCTCCCAACCTTTTTGGGCAGCAGGAACCAGTTCTATGGAGAATGGTTTTTCCATGGATTGGGAGACATGGTTTTTTGCTTGCTGTCTGGAACCTGCACATGTGCAGGTAGCACTTTGCTCTTTTGCTTGGTTCGATTCCTGGGAGGCTGTGGATTGGTGCTAGTCTACACCTCAAGGATTGGGGCGTCCTTCTTTAAAGAACAGGTGCTTCCTGTTGTATCTCAAAGACCTCACCTGCAAAATAATATTGATAAAATTGAACGGGTGCAAAGACGGGCTACAAAAATGGTGGAAGGTCTTAAGCATAAAACTTATTAGGAAAGTATTAATGAACTCAATCTGTATAGTCTGGAGGACAGGAGGGAAAGGGGGGACATGATGGAAATATTTAAATATGTTAAGAGTTAAAAAGGTTTCAGGAGAGAAGTGTTTTTTAATAGGAAAGTGAACACAAGAACAAGGGAACACAATCTGAGGTTAGTTGGGGGAAAGATCAGAAGTAACGTGAGAAAATATTATTTTACTGAAAGTAGTAGATGCTTGGAACAAACTTCCAGCAGAAGTGGTTGGTAAATCCACCGTAACTGAATTTAAACATATCCTGGGATAAACATATATCCATCCTAAGATAAAATACAGGAAATAGTATAAGGGCAGACCAGATGGACCATGAGATTGTGGCATGAAAGGTCATAAAATGGAAAAAAACTGACTTAGGAAATGTCTCAGTTAGCAACATAAATTCTGGTTATAAATCAAGGACTACCTATATTGCTATTGGGAAAACTTGAGAAGTGGGATGATTTCTAATTTCGACAAATAAGACAACTTTAAAGGTACTAGCCACTTTTCTCCATGACAAAGGCCTAATCTTGGCTTTGTTCCACTGTTCATAACCAGTTGACTTGGAAATTTCAAGCAAACATCATCAAATTGGACATACTTTGATTCAACACCGAAGAGAGATTGCAAATAGAGCAAATAGAATTTAGCTTAAACACTTTCCTAATTGAGTTGATTTGAACTAGCATCCTGTTACTTATTCTGAGTGAATAGGATTTTAAGCAATTTATTATTTTGATTGGTTTTTAATATTTTTAAAGAATCTAAAAGGATTTCCTGGAGCAGATAAAGCTTGGGAATGGAATCTAATTGACAACTTCCTGACATGAAAGATATCTCTTCTTTGGCAAGCTGAAACAAAGCAGCAGGGATGCTAATGGGAAACTTGCCTCCTCTCCCAGTGCTTTGAATAATGTAAAAAAGTTGATTTATCAGGAGAAACAGAATGGCTTATTTTATCTTAGGGAACTCTTTCATAATTGAATCTGGTTGAAGACTGTACTAATACATTTTGTAAATTATATTTACAGTGATACCTTGTCTTACAAACGCCTCGTCATACAAACTTTTCAAGATACAAACCCGGGGTTTAGGATTTTTTTGCCTCTTCTTACAAACTATTTTCACCTTACAAACCCACTGCCACCACTGGGAACGGAAGTCCGGAGGTGGGATTTCCCAGCGAGGGGAGCCTCAGTGAAATCGCAGCATCGCAAAAACACAGAGGTCCAGAGGTGGGGTTTTGAGGGCTTCAGTGTTTTTGCGATGCTGGGATTCCCCTGCTGGGATTCCCCTGCAGCATCGCAAAAACACAGAAGTCCGGAGGTGGGTTTTCCATGGAGGGGAGCCTCAGGGGAATCCCAGCAGCGCAAAAACGGGCGCTTCGGCTTGCAAAAGGGGCGAATTTTGGGCTTGCACACATTAATCGCTTTTCCATTGATTCCTATGGGAAACATTGTTTCGTCTTACAAACTTTTCACCTCATCCTGGAACCAATTAAGTTTGTAAGACAAGGTATCACTGTATTTCTACCCTGTATTTGGGTGTCTTTGCACAGATAGTCCGTAAGATAACTTATAACCAAAACTGAATCCAACATTTCTATGGCTAAGTGAGGCAGTTGTGAGTTTTGCCCCACCTTATGACCTTTTTTGCCACAGTCATTAAGTGAATCACAGCAGTTGATAAGTATAATCCAGCAGTTTATGAATTTGAGTTCCCCATTGACTTAAATTATTAGAATGTCTCTGAAAGTGATCGTGTGGCTCAGGGGCAATGCAACTATCATAAATATGAACCAGTTGTTAAACACCCAAATTTTGATGATGTGATCAGGGGGATGCTGAAAGATTGTGTGAAAAATTGTCATTTTCACTAAATGAATTGTTGTAAGTGGTGGACTTCTTATACATGTGTCAGTGAAAGAGGAGGCCGAGGAGACAGAGAGAGATCAGCAGTGCAAAAGTCTTAACAAGAGATAAATTCTAGAAAGTACATATAAAACGACAGATTTTGTACATCATAGAAAACTGTAATGACCTATTTTTTTTTCAAGCCATAACATGTTCTCAAATTGCAGCCTTGGGAGGGCTGTATGCTAATTGTACAGGTATCTGGTGTGATTCTGCTTATCTTCACCTGCTGTTTCCTCTTGGTTAAGAAGCTTATGATCCACTTACAAGTGTGTTCGGGTATTGCTAGCTGGTTCAGCTTAGTTAGAAGAATGTCTGGAATAATGGTTTGAATGCTGAACTAAAGTCTACAAAGAGGAGACCTTTGTGTAAGTCTTGGAGATTGAAGATTTTGTAGGATTTGCGAAGAGCCCATATTAACATCACCTGTTGATCTGTTTGCTCAACGTGTGAATTGCAGAGGGTCTAATAGTAGATCTGTGATGGTTTTCAAGTGGCACAGAACTAGCCTTTCAAAGATTTTCTTAACTGTAGATGTTAGAGCAACTGGTCTGTAGTCATTAGGTTCTTGATGGTGGGCGTCTGAGATAATAATAATAATAATAATAATAATAATAATAATAATAATAATAATAACAACAACAACAACAACAACAATTATTATTATTTATTAGATTTGTATGCCGCTCCTCTCCGAAGACTCGGGGCAGCTCACAACAATGATAAAAACAATATTATAGTAGCACAAATCTAATATTAAAAGAAATAACTAAAACCCTATCATATTAAAACCAAACAACACATACATACCAAACATAAATTATAAGTAGATGATAGTAGAACATTTGAAACAAAAAGGCACATAGAACATTTCTGGTGATTTATTTAAGATTCAGTGAAGATAGGGGCCAATTGGTCAGCATAGACTTTTAAGCAAGGAGTTACCAGTCCAAACCCCTGCTCAGGCAGGAGTCTCTATACCCTATAACCTATGGCATGCATGCCACAGATGTGCTCAGTCCTCTTCTGGGTTTCCAGCGCACACATACACACTGGCCAGCTTCTGGTCATTGGCATACATGTGCACACAACTATCAGCTGGGCGTCCTTCAGGCGGCTGTGCCAAAATCTAGAAGATCAGTTAGCCAGCTGATTGTTACACATGCATGCGTGCTAATAAACAGAAGAACAGCTGCCCAGTGCACATGCATGTATCAGAAACAGGAAGTTTATTTCCCGGCCCATGTACCTCTTCTTATCAGGCATGAGCAACAACCATACTATCGATACCCACTGTATTCATGTCAGCAAAGCAGTGTTTCCCCTTTTCCTGCCTCTTAGTAGAGGTAGAAGTGGCTCCTCTTCCTCCTGCCAGCCTTGCTGTAAACTTTGGGGTTTGCCTTATGGAGGGAGAGAAAGGTCCTGGGGGGAAACCTCATTTGAAGAGGCAAGTGTAGGAGAAGTCACAACTGCCCAGGCAAGCTGTTCCACTGGTTGGTCACTCTCACCATCAGAAAGTTCCTCCTTATTTCCAGGTTGAATCTCTCTTTGGTCAGCTTCCATCTGTTATTCCTTGTTTGGACCTCTGGTGCTTTGGAAACAGCCTGACCCCCTCCTCTCTGTGGTAGCCCCTTAGGTATTGGAACACTGCTATGATGTCTCCCCTGGTCCTTCTGTTTGTTAGACTGGCCATGCTCAGTTCTTGCAACATCTCCTCACATGTTTTAGTTCCCAGTCCCCTTATTATCCTGGTTGCTTCTTCTGCACTTTCAATGTCCTTTTTGTAGTTTGGTGACCAAAACTGAATGCAGTACTCTAGGTGTGGTCTAACTAAAGCTTTATAGAGTGGTATTAGTACCTCCCTAGTCCTAGATTTTGTCCTTCAGGATTGTATTGATATTTTTTGGCTGCCACTGCACTTTGATAACTCATGTTTAGTTGATTGCCTACCAAGACTCCAAGATCCATCTCGCAGTCACTGCTATTGAGTGTGGCTTCACACAGTTTATATGTATGTGTTTGGTTTTTCTTAACTAGGTGTAGGATTTTACTTTTCTCTGCATTGAATTTCATTTTATTTATTTGGGCCCAGTTTACAAGTCTGTCAAGATCCATTTGGATTCTGAGTCTGTCCTCTGGGGTATTGGCTACTCCCACCAGCTTGGTATCATCTTCAAATTTGGTTAGTTCCCCTTCTATTCCCTCATCTAGGTCATTAATGAAGATATTAAAGAGTATTGGGCCTAGGATGGAACCTTGTGGTATCACACTGCTTACCTCTCTACATTTGGACTTGGACACATTGAGGAGTACTCGTTGAATACTGTTAGTCAACCAGTTGTTAATTCATCTGGTTGTGTAGCTGTCTATCTCACATTTTTTTTTAGCTTGCAGAGAAATAGGTTGTGGTTCACTTTGTCAAATGCTTTGCTGACGTCCAAGTATACTATGTCCACTGCTTTTCTCTGGTCTATTAATTTGGTCACAGTGTTGAAAAATGAAATGAGACTGATTTGACATGATTTGTTCTTAACAAACCCATATTAGTTGTTGGTTATTATTTTGTTTCTAAGTGGTGGCAGATCTGTTTCTTAATTATTCTTCCAGTATTTTTCCAGGTATTGATGTTAAGCTGATTGGTCGGTAGTTACCTAGGTCTGTTTTTTTGTACATGGGGACCACATCAGCTTGTTTCCAGTCTTCAAGTAGTTCTCATGTGTTTCATGATTTTTGGAAGATGGGTGCATGGTTCTGAAATGACATCTGCTAGTTTCTTTAGGACTCTGGGGTGCAGTCCATCTGGTCCTGGTGATTTTAAGAATCACTTGTGATCACTAGGGGTTGTGAACCCAGTTGTTGGACACTTGGCTGTTGTTGGTGTGTCTGAGGTGAAGGTTGTGGAGATAGGTGGCTGTACATTCCTTCCAATCCTGCAGTAAAACACGTTCATCTGCCAGTTGTTGATTTCCTTCAGCTTGAAAAGATGGTTTATTATAATCAGTGATACTTTAAAAAGATATCCACATGTTTCCTGGTTCATTTGTTGAGAACTGATGCTCTGATCTCCTTTGTTAATACATTCCTGGCCTGATTGTGCAGCATTTTATCACCTTTTCTATAGGCTTCCTTTTTGGAATGAAGCAGCTGCTTAAGTTTAGCTGTGAACCTAGGTTTCTTGTTGCTGTATGTTCTTGGTTGGTACATATACATCTTCACAGAAGCTGACATATGATGTTACACCATGTGTGAGTTCATCCAGGTCTGCAGCGGTATCTTCAAAAATATTCCAATCAGTGCAATCAAAGCAAGCCTTTAGCTTTAACTTTGCCTCCTCAGTCCAAGTCCTTACTGATTTAATAGTTGGTTTTGTGTTTTAAGTCTTTGTATGTAAGTAGGTGCAAAGTGAATCATGAAATGACCAGAGTGTCCCACAGCTGCTCATGGTAAAGACCAATAAGCATCTTCTAGTGTTGTATAGTAATGATCTAAAGTATTCTTGCCCCTAGTGGGACAGAGTTAGGATTAGAATTTCCTTTTTGGAATCATTTACAAATGGTCTGAATTTCTGCATCCAGTTAAGTTTTATTATTGTGCTTCTAATTGGCTATTGTCTACAACAGGAAGTCATAGTTATATAAGACTCTGTTGACCACAATGCATTTTCAATATGGTTCCCTAAATGTTTGTATTCATGAGGGAAAGAGTAGATCAAGATTTAGCATCCCATCACATTTTTCATGCTAAAGAAGACATGTCCCTGCCATGAGGTAAAAGAAAATATTTCTCTGTCCAGTCATGTCTAAATTTAGGGCGTAGTGCTCATCTCCATATATATTTTATTTTGGCTGAGGGAGCCAGCATTGTCTGAAGATTGTCTGTGGTCATGTTTCCATTTACACATAGTATTTGTGATTGTAAATCACCTTGGCTTTATAATATAAATAAATCTTGTGTATCAAAACCAAGCAGATTTATAACAGATATAAAGAAAAGGTCATTCTAGGTCAGTTGTACCTGACCTGGTAAATCCTAAGATGTGTAGTCCTGATTGTTGTTATTACTAGGTATGAGTACAGATGTGTGTGTGTGTGGCAGAACACTTACCATAGGTTTTTCTATCAGCTTCCCTTGCAGTAGTATCCAGTCATGTCTGTCACAGATAGAGTGAGGGAAGGAGAAAGACAGAGAGACAGAAAGAGGAAGGAAGACATAGAAACGAAAGGAGGAAGAGACACAGAGAAAGAGAGGAAGGGAGTGAAGGAGAGAGGAAGGAAAAGAGAGAGGAAGGGAGGGAGGGAGAGAGGGGGAAGGGAAGTAGAGTGCGAGGAAGACAGAGAAAGAGGAATGGAGGTGGGGCGGAGGGGGGGGAGAAAGAGAGCGAGGGAGGGAGAGAGTGGAATATACGCTAACTTTTATTTGATATTTCTCCTGGACAACCATTGTTCAAATATACATTTCTGAGTTGCTCAATTCTTTCCTTCATATATGCTATCTGACACTCCTTGGGTTTGGAAATTTCTGCTAATTTCTTTTCATATTTATATATTTTAATGTCTTTTGCATCTAACTGCTGGTGTTATGGGTGTAATAACAGGTTTTATTTGACCTGAATCTCTTTGCTTAATGAAATAAAGTCCAGACCCTTATTTCCCCCTGGTTTCAGTGAGAGGAAGTACAGAAACAGCTCTGCTTTATCAGTTCTCTTCTTCCTCAGACATGCTCTGCAAACAGAGCATTTTCATCCATTATTCAGGTATCGGAAGGCTGTCAAGATTTGCTGGCTGCAAAACCTGCTGATTTTTTAAATGCTGTTTTTTCCCCCTTTCTTTCTTTCTTTCTTTCTTTCTTTCTTTCTTTCTTTCTTTCTTTCTTTCTTTCTTTCTTTCTTTCTTTCTTTCTGGCAAGGCAGATAATTTGTCCAAGCTGATGTAAAGAGAAATGAAAGATGATATTTCTACAAGGTAATTAGTTTTTGGATGTCTCTGGATCTAGTGTCCCTGCAGATTTCTTCCCCCATAACAAAAGGAAGTTCTGTTTCCTCTCCTCCCTCCCACCAGTCTTCAGGTTAAGATACCAAGAGTGAAATTTTCTGATGAATATTGTTGTGAATGGAGCCTGGAGAACTCTTGGAAAGTAACAGCTCAAAGAAAAGGAGATGGATTAGCAAGAAGAAGGCAGAAGTGAAGAATCCTGAAACTGTATCATGTGAAGCTAATCTAAATAACAGAGGAAACTCTATCTGTTCGGATGTTTAACTATTATGATTTATGATTAACGAAAAAGACACAACCACAAATTTTGAAAAATTAAGATTACTTATATTGATTGGAGTTTCCTTCCCCAGAATACTAGAAGATATGTGTTAAAAAATTAGGGTTATTGTTATTCTGTGCACCCTTGGGCAGAGAACAGAGCTATCTTGTTTGATTACCATTATTGTATTTTTTTGCTAAGCAAGGTATATTCTCTAATATGGAATTCCAGTGGGGTGACTTACTCCTGCTACAGACCAGTTCGCCCAAACTGGTAATGACTTACTGGTGACAGCACTGTTCTGCTGCTTGAAAGAAGGCCCTCCTATCCAATCCAGGGTTTATACTGATCTTTATTCCTTTCAAAGCCTAGCTGATCACCTCCTCTGCTGTGTTTTGGCTTGATTTTTAGTTACTGTGCATGCGCCGAAGCAAAATTGCACATTGCATTTTGCACAATGTGCACTTCCAGCTTGATGCGAACCAGTGGTAGGAAGGTAAATAGAACCCACCCCTGGATATCAGATTGTTAAACTGGCACCGAGATGCTTTCCTGACTTATTAAATCCCGATCCTTGACATTTATGAAAATAAAGTCATTTATCCAAAATCCCAAATATATACATTTTATTCTTTTTCTCAACTTTTGTGGAGATGTGATCAAGGCAGTCTTGATGAGAAATTGCTAGATTCCCAGGGCAATTGTTAATAAGATATGAGTCTTCATTTCTCAGCCCTTTCCTTCTAAACCACACCAACACCAACAAAAACAATATGTTTTGTTAGTCATCTAAGAAGTTGCAGGAATCAAGTCAGCAAATCATTACCCAAGCAAGTTAAAGTATTGATTCTGCAAAGTTCAGTTACACTGAAAGCTTTTAGTAAGAAGGAACTCCACATACCTGAAGGTCATTAAACTGGGGAAAGTTGGTATAAGTCACGTGTAATCAGGCATGTGCTTCATTGGATTCAGTGGGAATTACTACTACATAAATAAGCTACCAAGTTAGCAAAACAAAATACTGGTTACATTTCACCAATGATTGGCTGAATCATTGCTTTTCCCAGGGCTATGCTCAATATTTCTTACAAGGATTTTGCATTTTTTACCCTGAGATCTAGTTTGGTCTAGTGCTAAAGGTCCCAGGTTAGAAAGCAGAAGACTGTGAGATTAGCCTTAGACAGCTGAGGTCACAATATCTCAGGAGACAAGTCAGTTGATCAATTCCTGTTGCAACCAAAGGATCATCACTTGATTGATCCAAAAACACAGACCCTACATTTGTGGGAAAATAGGGTGGAAAAGAAAAAAATACATTCTTTACCCTAAAGCTAAACCACCATTTGTTGTTTGTTGAATAAACAACAACAAAAAAGCTTAGTTCACATACCAAAATTTGTGGTTTACAATAATTATATTTTTAACAGCTGGATCCATACATTGGAGCCAGTCAAAGCCAGAATACGTTTCAATGCTCGCCAATAAAGAAATTTGCATGGATTACATAATGGAATAGAATAGTGATACAACTTTTTTAATGGAGAAGTTAAGAAAAGACTGTGTAATAAATAAACTGGTATGATCAAAGATTGGGTCTTTGTCTTTATTAACCATTTAAATTAAGGCAGCATCCTGTTCATACTACTCATCCAAATTTTTGATATAGTTTTCTAAATTTTAAGTCTTGACTAGGTTAGATATTTTTTTCTTGGTTTCTGACTCTCAGATACATGGTACAGCTAAATAAGAGGGTTTATTATTATTTTTTGCCTAACTGAGAAAAAATCTCAAAAACAGTTGTATGCCCCCTGTTAATACAATTATTGCTGATTTTAATATGCTATACTTCTATTCTAATCCTTCTTTCTTCCATTTTTCAATGGAATCTTCCTCAGGCTACAAGCTCCAGTATAGAAGGTGTAAAAGTTATACTGTATGAACAAGTCAAACCACATAAACACTGTGACTTCTTGGAGATTTGGAGACTTCTAAGAAGTACCAAACATCCAGCAAATATCACCAAATATGACCACATTCTAACTAGTTGGGACTGAATTGCTCTCCCTGAAATGAAAGCATACAGAGAAGGTAGCAAACTGCTTTTTGAAATACTTTCCACAATAGTGGACAGAATGCCCACTATTTTTTAAGATATCAATGTTTGGGAGTAATATTTCAGTGAATTCTCTTCTAAAAAGTCTTATACTCTATCTTAGATTTAAAGGAGAAGTTTGATAGAAATCCTGATTACTTAAATAAACCTGGCAGCATTTTCTTTTCCCAAAACTACACCAACCCCCAAGGTTAGTATTATTAAACTTTATAAAAGAGATATGAGGGCAAGTGAAAAAATGGAATACAGGTGGTTCTTAACTTATGACCACAATTGAGCTGAACAATATCACTACTAAACAATTCACTTGTTAAGTGAGTTATGTCCCATTTTACAACTTTTATTGAAACAGTTGTTAAGGAAATCTTTGCAGTTGTTAATAATAATAATAATAATAATAATAATAACAACAACAACAACAACAGTAATAATAATACATTAGATTTGTATGTCACCCCTCTCCAAGGACTCGGGGTGGTACAAATCTAATATTAGTAAAACTGAAGTTAAAAAATATGTATGAATCACGGAGTCATAGTAGTTAGAATGCAGTAATCTAAGCTAACTCTGCCCACCACCAAGAGTTCAATCATGAGTGGCTCAAGGTTGACTCAGCCTTCTAAGGTGGGTAAAATGAGGACCCAGATTGTTGGGAGTAATCTGCTGACTCTGTAAACTGCTTAGAAATGGCACTGTATGGATCCATCTTAAAAACACCAGACTACTAACTCTAGAAAGTTTTGATCTCCAAGCAGACTGGCATGCATTTCTGGGAGGTGAAAAGCATAAATCACGCACATACTTCAGACAACATTATATTAGAGGTAGTTTACAAATTAAAAAATGCCACTATTCAACACCATAATAACATACTCTAATGCACTAGACCCCCAAAAATATTAACATGAGCAAATTTTGGACCAACAAGAAGATCTGAAGGACCAACAAGAAACCCTAGGGGGAAAAGGAATAAACCTGGATTGGTGGACCTACCAAATTTGATCCAAATTTAAAGAAGACAAAACTAAATACGGCTTCCAAAGCAACACTCTCTTAGATAAGATTCTTTTAGGCCCTGATAAAAAAACAATCTCCAGAATATACAACTTTCTACTCACTCACGATATGGCGGATGAAGAAGTGAAAGGAACAATGATATCTTGGTCCGAAAATTTTGGATATTCCATAAATTTAGCAGAATGGGAAAAATTTGGAAAACAAACTACAAACTAACTATCATACAAGGAAAACCTATATAAAACATTTTACTGTTGGCACCTCCCCCCAGCACGACTCAACAAAATGTACCCAAACGTTTCGCCTCTTTGTTGGAAATGCAAAAGGGAAACAGGAACTTACTACCATTTATGGTGGACCTGCCCAGTTGCTAAAAATTTTTGGCGCAAAATCAAAAGCTATCTAGAGCAAATTGTGGCACAGACAATCCTCTTAAAACCTGAACTTTTCCTTCTTGGTATTGCAAGGCAGAAATTTAAAAATGAAGATAAACACGTAATCCTTCATATTATAACGGTGGCAAGATTACTATCCGCACAAAATTGGAAAACAGAAACAGGCCCCACAATTTTAAGCTTTATAAATAAGGTCCTTGAGTGTGCAGAAATGACTAAAATGACTTTGGAACTGCAGGAAAAAGACAAATCCGAATTTTACAAAATATGGGAAAGTTGGTACAAATGACCCAAACAGAAAAAATGCATAAAAAACTTAACAGAAAAGGAATACTAGGCACTTCTAACTTTCTTACCCAAGCATAATGAACATATAGAAACACTGCACCACAAATCGATAGAACATAAAACCCCTAAAAATGAAGTTGTACCTTCCTCAGAAATACCTAAAATGAATGCAAATATAGTATTCAGAATTAAAGGAAATAAAAATACAATTCCACACCCTGGACATAAATTCCTAACATCAGGTCGCTCAACAATGATAGTCAGCGACATGATTGATGACTTATGTCTTTACTATGGAAACTTAATGTCTTATATGCTTTAATCACATTTGTCTGTCCATTTTTTCATCCCTTTTCCCTTTTTTTTCTATGTATGTTTTGTTTGTTTTGACTGTTTTTATATGTAGAAAATTAATAAAGATTATTTTAAAAAAGAAAATAAATAGCTATTGCTATTGTTAAGTGAACCTGGCTTTTCCCGTTGTCTTTGCCATTTCGCAAGGTTCTAGACTGTGATCACATAAATTCGGGACAGTGCAACTGTCATGAATACATCTCAGTGGCCAACTACTTAAATTTTTGTCTTGTGATCATGAGGATGCTGTAATGGTTATTTAAGGGTAAAAACTGGTCATAAGTCACTTTTTTTCGAATGCTATTGTAACTTTGGTCATTAAACAAATCGTTGTAAATTGGGGAGACTACCTGTATTAAATTGATGGGTTATTGCTTATTTGGGGGGGTATTAAAGCAATGACTAATAGACAAAGGGCCAATTTGATAGGAACTCTAATGACAGCTTCCTCTACACCAGCCACTATCTGAAATGCTTAATTATATATCAGTAAATGCAGAAAACAGAGCACATGAAACTGAAAGGAGGGTGATAAAGGGATGGTGTGTGTGTGTGTATGTACGACTCTTCTGTGCCAAGTTTCCTCCCACCCTTTTAAATACAGCTTTTAAGAAATGAGTAGCTCTTCCTAGTCTAATCCTGTTTCTTCCTATTGTCCTCCTCCCTATCTGAGCAGTGTTCTTTTGATCACCTGAAACAGGTTGTGGCAAAATCTCTAACATCTCCGCTCTCCACCATTCTTTTTCTTCCGTTTACAATTAATGTATAAATGTCTTTGTTGACATCCTGCTTGTGTTGCAGTAAAGGGGAAATTAATATTGGGATTAAGCAACTGGCACGTGAGATTCTTCCTGACCCTAATCTGTTTACATCATTGGCTTTCGTTTTGCCTTTTTACTAAGTTTCCTTTTCATTCAAACTAGCGGGAGTTAAACTGTAGCAAAAGGAACAGATACTACATAATGAAACAATTTTTGTACCTACAGTTTTTTATTCAATGCCTTTCAGAAGTTGACCCTTGATCCAATTGCGTACAGCAACAAAGCTTTTACTTTCAGATTAATTTAACATTTGCCTCAATGCAAAACTGATTGGATAATACATGTTTGAAGATTAGATGCACATGTAAAATATGACATGGATCAGCATTATAGCCTTTTAAAACAATTTGTCATGGCCCCACTACTTAAAGGATTTAAACACAGAGAGAGAGAGAAAAGAGGAAAAAATAAAAAACGTATCTCTCTTTTTAAAAAGCCTAATCACCTCTATTTAGGTTTTATCTCATTTCACTTCACTGGTATTGTAGGGAAGTGAAGATACCACTCAGCTTAAAATTATTCTTTATTAAATGACCACATCTCTATTTCTATTAAATAAATTATTTTAAAGAATCAAATATATATAAAAAAGAAAAGAATAGGAAAGAAAAAATAGAGACAATGTGCAAAGGATAAAGGGAAAAGGGAGGAGAAAGAAAATAAAAGGCAGTAAGGGCTAGACTAGAGAGGGGGACAAGCTTAGAATCCACACTTCCGAAAGTGGCATAGGCATGTCTTCCCCCAGAATCCCTGAAGACTTATCTGACCATTTCCAAGGGAATGTAGCTAGACTGGTAACTGATTTGTAATACAGGTTATACAAAGTTATATTTTTGATGCATTTTTAAATGTCCAGTTGATTGAATTTCATATTTAATGAATAAAAGAAATAATAATAATAATAATAATAATAATAATAATAATAATAATAATAATCGACCACATAATCAGCTGCTGCAAAAAGATCGCACAGACTGACTACAAGCATAGACATGATGCTGTGGCACAGATGATCCACTGGAACTTGTGCCGAAACTACCATTTACCAGTGGCAAAGAACTGGTGGGATCATAAGCCCGAAAAAGTGGTCAAAAATGAGCAAGCAAAACTACTGTGGGACTTCTGACTTCAGACTGACCAAATTCTGAAGCATAACACACAAGACATCCTGATTGTGGAGAAAAAGAAAGCATGGATCATCAACATCGCAATCCCAGAGGACAGCAGAATTGAGGAGAAGCAGCTAGAGAAATTAGTGAAGATCTAACAATCGAGCTGTAACGACTCTGGCATAAGCCAGTGAAAGTGGTCCTAGTGGTACTTGGCACGCTGGGCGCAGTACCAAAGGATCTCAGCGGACATTTGAAAACCATCGGAATTGACAAAATTTCCATCTGTCAATTGCAAAAGGCCGCTTTACTGGGATCGGCAAACATAATTTGCCGCTATATCACACAGTCCTAGGTGCTTGGGAAGCGCCAGACTGGTAATGAAATATGAAATCCAACATAGTGATCTTGTTTACTGTGTTGTATTGACATAATAATAATAATAATAATAATAATAATAATAATAATAAATAATACTAACAAATATCTATTTTTGCCCAGACTTGGGCTTGGAAAGGGTTATATAGATAGACAAACTACCAAATCCAGAACAACTGTCTGATTATGCAATGAACTATCATATAACCCATAAGTATTATGCAACAGAGCCCGATCCTTGTTCTACTTAATTTGGTACTGTCATATTTAATAAGCAGTGTTCGTCCAGTTTCCTGCAGATAGGCTTAGTAGTAGCCCTTGCTTACTAGGCTCCAATGAATGCAAGTTTTTCTGTGTGGAAACTATGTACTCTCCCAGTAAGTTGCACTTGTTCAAATCAGTTTTGCTCTCCATATAATGTCTCTTTTAAAAGGGAAATCTTAGTGGAAGCAATTGCCCTGGGGTCCATACCCAGAAGACACTCAGTGCATAATTTAGTGTTGAAATAATTAGGTGGCTCTTTATTTTTCTTTCCAGGCCCTGAAATAAATCACTTAAAAATAATCCCAAGAGGGTCCCCCCCCCTTCACAGTATTCTGCATTTTTTCCATTCACTCCTGTGACAGACTTCAATGGACATAAACAATGGAAGAAAATAATTCCATGCTGTAAAACCCAGTAGGAAGAAAATGGCCAGAATGCCGAGCAGGGACTCAAATTAATTCTCTGTTCATATATTCTCAGAGGCAGTAAAAAAAACCTTCCTTAGTGATGTACACTTGGGGTCATTTGCTGCATTCTATCCTGAACTTTAGAATTGGAGCAAATAAATGTATAGTAAAATAAACAGGAAACCGTTCTAAATAACTGAATAACTAGAATTCCACACCCATCAAAGTACAGGGGCAGCCAAGGCAAAATTGGTTTCTTGTTCACTGGAAATGCGAGAAAGAAAGAAGAGAAATGATGTAATTTGAATAATTAAGTGTGCTGCACTGAGGGAATTCACACTCCAACTTCCTAGTGATTTTTATCACCTTCTCATTTATTTTCCGAACAGTGGTCACTGGAGCTTTTCAGTGATGTCTCAGCTTCTCTTTCCCTGAATTGTATAGGTTGCACAGAATCCTTGATTTCTTCCTGACATTGATAGCAACCAGGTAGCTGTCCAGAGAGGCATTGATGCAGAAAATTTGGGCAGCTATAGAACTTGTTAAACTCAGGTATGTGGCATGGGTTGATTGACAGCAGTATCTGTGTTGCTTCCACATGAATTAGACACAGCCTGAAGCTGTGTGGTGTTAATAAATGACCAACAATTCACTTTACCTGTAGTTCTTTTCTTTGCCTCTTCTCTTCATCCTAGTGTAGTACATGATGCTTAAGAAGAACAAAGATAGGTGTGGGGTAACTTGAACAATTGTAAGAAAACAACCAGAAATGTTCCTCTTTGCATAATATCAAGAATGGAAATTAAAATGTAGAAATTTGCTCATGTGTCACTACTAGAAATGAACCTCTGTGCATGTGTATAAGCCTTTGTGCATGCACAGAGTTTTTTTTGACAATCTGCAGTGACCAGAGGACTGATTCGGTAGTGTGAGCCACTGCTTAGTGCTGCCCGTTTGGCGACCGGCAGCAAATTTCCACTACCGGTTCTATAGAACCAGTCCGAATCAAAAGCAACCCACCACTGGTTCTCACGGTTGGGAAATTACTCCTTTGTGGATCTTCCTTTAATAAATTTTCAGCAGTTACTTCTTGTCCAGACCTCATGTGCTTTGGAGAGTGGAACAACACCCCCTTTCAGTGACAGTTGCTCAAATATTCCTTTCCCTTTAATGGAAGTATAACAATATACAACAATCTATTAAAATACAACAATTATTGTTTTATTTTAATAGATTAATTTTAATTTAATTTAATTTATTAGATTTGTATGCCGCCCCTCTCCGGAGACTTGGAGTGGCTCACAACAATAACAACAATGTAAACAAATCTAATACATTTTTTAAAAAATCTAAAAACCCATTATTAAAACCATACAACACATACCATACATAAATATAAACCCAGGGGCTCAATTTCCCCATGCCTGATGACATAGGTGGGTCTTCAGTAACTTACAAAAGACAAGGAGGGTGGGGGCAGTTCTGATCTCTAGGTGGAGTTGATTCCAGAGGGCCGGGGCCACCACAGAGAAGGCTTCTCCCCTGGGACCCACCAGACGACAATGTTTAGTCGATGGGACCCAGAGAAGGCCAACTCTGTGGGACCTAATCGGTTGCTGGGATTCGTGCTTCAGGAGATGATTCTGAAGGTGTTCTGGTCCGATGCCATGTAGGGCTTTATAGGTCATTACCAACACTTTAAATTGTGACCGGAAACTAATCGGCAACCAATGCAATGTTTTTTGAATGATAGCACTATTAAATAAACACTATTAAAAATATTTTCAAAGCATCCTATATATTAACTGAGAAATATCTGCAGGACACAAGAGACTCAAACTGTTGCAGGAATAAAACTGGAGCCACAGAGTATCTAAATCTAGCTGCCAGAAAATCTGAAGGCTGTAGGCTAGATTGGGAAATCACTAAACACGATAAAAAAAACCCAACTAGTGGCATTTATGTAGCATTGACAAGAAAACCACATGGTTGTATCCAGTGTAGGGCTATCAAAACTTTTACTACCACACTGTGGGTGTGGCTTATGCAGGACGCCCTGCATCTTCTTTCAACTTCTTTCAATGCAAATTGGGTGTTTTGGGGTGGAGCTCCATTTTCACTGCCCCACTGCGTTCCCCCCCTGGCTGTATCTATGAAATAAGTTGGAGCTCAGCTGTTCTGAGTGCTGATTGGCTAGACTGTCTGGCAGCTCTCTATAAAAGGATTGGCTGTTAGACAGAACCTTTGCTGGTTTGTAAATAGTGGTCAATTAAAGAGCTGCTGTTTTGAAGCCACTTCTATCTGCCTCTTCCAATCACCCTATCTAATACTGGCGACGAAGGTGGGATTTAAAGGCTGATAGGCCAGAAAAGAGATGACAACCTTGCAATCCAGTCTGGAGCAGGAAGTATTCAAAAAACGGCCTTTTAAAAGTGCCAGTTCAACCAATATGACAACACAAGCCCCAATTTCAACCTGGTATGGGAGTACTGGGACACCTACATGACTCACTTCAAATGCTTCATGGAGGCAAATGATCTTCTTGGGCTATTGGCCAACTGCAAGTGAGCACTCTTCCTGAGCTACTATAACACAGATGTGTTTGAGACAGCCCATGCACTCATCAAACCAATGCCAGTGCAGAGTATCACTCCTAGTGCCACCACTGGTAGAAGTCCTTCCGAACTTCTAATGGGTCACCAACTATGATCTCACCTAGATCAGCTACACTGCTGAGGCCCCAGTAGACTCCCATAGTCAGCTCCAACACTTTAGCATAGGGGATCAAGTATATGCCCACAACTTACAATCTTACACATTGGTAAAAAGAATCAGAATACTAAATATAAACTTGGAGGAATTGAACTTATTGATAACCCTCAATCTGTCAAAGACCTTGGAGTACTCATATCCAATGACCTAAGTCCTAGAGCCCACTGCAACAAACATTGCCAAAAAGGCTTTAAGAGTTGTTAACCTAATCCTTCGCAGCTTCTTCTCTGGTAATTTTGAACTGCTAACCAGAGCTTACAAAACATTTGTGAGACCAATCCTAGAATACAACTCGCCTGTATGGAACCCACATTGCATATCTGACATCAACACAATTGAGAGAGTCCAGAAATATTTCACAAGAAGAGTCCTTCATTCCTCTTCTCACAACAAAATACCTTACTCCGCCAGACTTGAAATTCTTGGTTTAGACAACTTACAACTCCGTCGTCTCCGTTCCGACTTAATTATAGTTCATAAAATCATATACCAAAATGTCCTACCTGTTAACGACTATTTCACCTTCAACCCCAACAAAACACAAGCACGAAATCGATTTAAACTAAATGACAACTGCTCCAAACTTGACTGCAAAAAATACGACTTCAGCAACAGAGTGATCAGCTCCTGAAATGCACTACCTGATTCTGTGGTTTCTACTCCTAACCCCAAAACCTTTAACCTTAGACTATCTACAATTGACCTCTCCCTCTTTCTAAGAGGTCTGTAAGGGGTGTGCATAAGTGCACAACTGTGCCTACCATCCCTGTCCTATTGTCTTCTTTGTTACTTTTTATCATTACTTATCTAATGTTTTTATTTGTACAAATTATCACCCTATAATTGTTTGACAAAATAAATAAACACATAAAATAAAACAAATAAACTATGCTGGGAATCCTCTCTGGCTTCCTGCCATGGTCACAGAGCTCACCGGCTCTTGCTCTTAATGAGTAGAGCTTGAAGTCGGTAGAAGCTAGAGTTGACATGTTGATCAACTTTGAGGCCGACTCAGCCGCTCCACTCTTATGTTAACAGAACTAACTTCTGAGCCAATGCCTAACCAACAGGAGCAATCACTCGCCCCTAACAGAGACAACGCAAAACAACCAAGTCCGAAGACTTGCCTAATGATGCTCATGCTGGGGGGACAAGCTCCGAACGAACTGGTCCTTGAAGCGCCAGCCCCATGTCATGGGACAAAATCCAGAAACTTCTGTTGGTTGAAGCTGGGAGCAACAGAAGCTCACACGACCTGACCATTCACCCCAGCTCCAACTGAACTGCACTGATCTGAAAGAGCATCTAAACATTCTGCCTATCTGCATGACTACGTCAGACGTTGGGTTAGCTCAGGGACAGGCAAAGTTGGCTCTTCTGTGACATGTGGACTTCAACTTTTAAATGTATTACAGTGATCCCCCGGTTATTGCGTTCCCGACCCATTGCGAACAGGGTAATTTGCGATTTTTCAACCCGGAAGTCAAAACACCATCTGCGCATGCGTGCCTTTTTTTTTTCTATGGGCACGCATGCGTAGATGGCGGCTTCCCTGGGTCTTCCCCCTCTTGCTGGCATCAGCGAGGAGTTTCCCCACCGGCCACGCAAACTCCTCGCTGCCGCTCGCCCGCCCCTTCGCCCGCCCACGCCGTTCTGCTCTCCCTTACTTGCTGGCGGGGAGGGCGAGAAGCCCTCCCCAGCACCCGCTCGCCCGCCCTTCGCCGCTCGCTCCGCCCTTCGCCCTGGCCCGGAGCAGCCGACAGAGGTAGACGGATGATCCATCGCCGCTTCTTCCCCAGCGGAGAAATTCCAGCCCCCCGCCTGGTCCCGCCCAATCCTCCTCCCTGAGGCAGCTCGCCCTCCCATGGCCGCTTCCTCCACCCCTCCATCGCAAGCCCTCGCCACCGCAGCCAACGCGCGCTGCGATCTTCAAGCCCCGGCTCCTTTCGGACCAGCATCCCGGGCCAAGCAGCTGCCTTCCGTGACTGAGCCTGGCTCGCCCGGAAGTTCATAGCGCACGTTGGTGCTGCAGCGGCGGCGACGTTACTGCCGGCTTGGCTTCCCTCGCCAGCGCAGCCAACGTGCGCTACGATCTTCCGGGCGAGCCAGGCTCAGTGACGGAAGGCAGCCGCTTGGCCCGGGATGCTGGCCGAGAGGAGCCGGGCTTGATCCGCTGAGCCCTGGCCGGCTTGGCTTCCCTCACCGGCGCAGGCGTTGGCTGCAAGCGGCGAGGGAAGCCAAGCCGGGCTTGATCCCGCTGAGCCTGGCTGGCCCGGAAGATGGCAGCGCGTGTTGCCTGCGCCAGGGCGAACTTCTGCGCTTGGCTTGAGGGCTCAGTTGGGAAGGCACGCGGGTGTTTTAAAACATCCCCGCCGACATGGGGGGCTCGCTAGCACCCCCCTGAACCCCCCAACCCGGGTTTGGGGGGGGGGTTGCTAGCGAGCCCCCCATGTCGGCAGGGACATTTTAAAACACCCGCGCAGCTTTCCAATGAGTCCCGAAGACAAACGCGGAAGTTTGACGTTTGTCTTCGGGACTCATTGGAAAGCCCCCCATGTCGGCGGCGACGTTTTAAACACCCGCGCCGCCCCCAATCTTCGGCTCCTCGCTAGCGCTGCAGAAGTAAAAACACCATCTGCACATGCGCAGATGGTGTTTTTACTTCCGCAGCGCTACTTTGCGAAAACCCACTCGTTGCGGGGGGTCCTGGAACGGAACCCTCGCAACGAGCGGGGGATCACTGTATTGTTATTTTAGAGTCTAACTACTAGATTTTGTCATTATATATTGTTTTTATCATTGCTGTAAGCCGCCCCGAGTCTACGGAGAGGGGCGGCATACAAATGTAAATGAATGAATGAATGAATGAATGAATGAATGAATGAATGAATGAATGAATAAATAAATAAATAAATACACAAACAAGCAAACAAGCAAACAAACTAACTAACTAACTAACTAACTAACTAACTAAATAACTAAATAACTAAATAACTAAATAACTAAATAACTAAATAACTAAATAACTAAATAACTCCCAAAATTCCTGAGTTAATAGGAGAGCTAACAAGTCGTAGAAGAGCCAACTTTGCCTACCCCTGGGTTAGCCCAATAAGAGGGGTGGGGTGATACATTCTCAGACTGAAACACATAGGCTTCAGTCAGGTCCTCCCATTCTGAGACGGAAAATACCGATTGCTGATTGGCTAGACTACCTGGCAGCGCCTTATAAAAGGTCAGGCTGTCAGACAGAGCCTTTGCTGGATTATAAATATTTGCCAAATAAAGAGCTTTTTGTTTTGAAGCCACTTCTGTCTGCCTATCTAACACCAGCTTTTTGCTTTTTTTGGATTTGGGCTGTTTCTTCTCAAAAAGCAACACATTGTTATAGAAAATGGTTTTTTTAAAAAAATTTAGCATGACTAGTAAGAAATGGACTACAGTAACCTAGAAACAATTGGGATTCTTTTAGAAGGGGAAAGACACTTCTGAAAAGGGTATGTCTCATCTCATCTACAAAAGGTCCCTGTATATTTAAAGATCTGCTAGCTTGAGAAGTATTTCAGAACGCTGGGTACTCCTCCGAAAATAATTGGATATGTAATCAGGAACATCCATCAGGCTAATAATAGCATTTCAAACATATATTTGGAATTAAAAACAAAGTTTCCCAAAAGAAAAAAAAAAATCAGATTGCCATATGAGCCGAGGTAGTGCAGTGAGTAGAGCGCAATACTGCAGGCCACTACAGTTGACTGCTAGATCTGCAGGTCAGCGGTTCAAATCTCATCACTGGCTCAAGGTTGACTCATGCCTTCCATCCTTCCGAGGTGGGTAAAATGAGGACCCCGGATTGTGGGGGCAATATGCTGGCTCTGTTAAAAAGTGCTATTGCTAACGTGTTGTAAGCCGCCCTGAGTCTAAAGAGAAGGGCGGCATTAAAAAAAAATCAAATCAATAAATAAACAAACAAATATTTGGATTGCAAAAATCTGGATGCCCACTGGATGCAGCAAAGTGATTCCTTGGCTTTCCAGAGACCAATGTATGCGGTTGAGATTTGATTAAGATGGCCTCCAATTGCTTAGAAGCTTTTGAATGGCTTGGCTGCAGAAGTAATATGTGTTAAAGGCTAATCTTATCCCAAGATAATTCCATTCTCCTTCTCCTCCTCCTCCTCCTTCTAATATAAGGATTCCTGTCATGCTCTCTTTTTAAAAATATAAAGCTATATATGGGATTATTGCATCAGCCATTAGGACACTTCATGAATCTCTCCCTGGGCCTTCCTCTTTCTTCCTCCCCCATCATCCCTTTAGATTCATTGAATAAAATTTGACAGGCTGAATACATCAATATGCTCTCCGGGCTAACCCAGCGATTCCTATTGGAGTTGGATGTGATGCTGTGGGACCAACTGCCCGAGAGCAAGGCCGTGCGGTGCTTGAATGAATAACTCTGGAATCCTAGCAAGGGGGAGGCCTGCTACCTTTGGGAGCTGGGGTTTTGAAGCAGCAATGGTGGCAGCTGTGTTTGTGTTCCCATTAAAATCAAGAAGGCACTTGCAGCTCCGTACAGAAAGGCAGCAGAGCAATCGTTTTAACCTTAGCCGAGGCCTGGCATGGTGAGTTGTGTCAGTGGGTGGCATAGTTCCTGCCTCTGTTTTGCTTGTTGGTCTTGAGAATAGATGGTTGAGAATGGGAGAAGAATGTAACAAGAGTACTTGAAAAAAAAAATCCGTGTGGGGAGTGGGAATAATCAATCATGCAGGGCTAGAATTTTTTTCTTTTAGAACACTTTCCTATAGAGTTATAATTTTTTTTAAAATAAAAAATAAAGCCCCCCCCCTTCAAGCTGAGCTTGAATTCTGACGAATATACAAATAGATCCATGCTATATCTCCTATTTGCAGAAGAGACGGAGTAACGACTCGGACACCAGAGCTGGATTTAAACTTGGGTCATTTTTATTATAATAAATTTGCATAATTTATTAATTAAATTAGCATGAATTAGCAATAAATTTGCATAAATCAAACATATTCAACTATGACCCCAGAAACAGTGGACCTGCAGGGTCAAACAAACACTTCCGGGGCGGAAATGACGTAAAAGGTCAACATTCCTGGGCAACTAAGGGCGTAGTCGATGCTGGTCCAGGTGAGGGGACCTCTCCCTCACCTGAGACCCTGCCATGCACTCGCATGAGGGGGGGTCCCGCCGGCTCACCCCTACCCTGGGACTTCAATAGCGGGACCCCAAAGACAGGTTCCCCCCAAGTGCGCAGGTAGCACCCACCATGGGCTTGGAGAGAACCTGTCAATCATCCCCAAAGATGCCCAAGGGAGAACGCGCAGTTGCTGAACCACCACCCAGATTTCCACCCCTAACCTGCCACGGAGCGAGGGGGTCAGATCTCTATCTTGGCCACCCCCGACTCCCCCCTCATATCTGCGCCAGCTCACGCAGAGACCGCTGCAGGTCCTGTAAGAAAATGGCGTTCCCCTGCTCTGACAGGTGAACACCATCGGCCCGGTAAAGCCACGGCCGATCTACGGTGATGAGGGGATGGTGCCACTACAACCCCACCTAATTCCTTGACTGTTTTTCCCACGGCCTTATTCACCCTACGCCTGACCCGGTGTATGGCCCTAAGGGAAATGGCGTCCCTCCAAACGATCCTTGGGAGGATCTCTGACCACACCACTTGCGTGGTGGGGCCATACCTTGCGAAGCCACCGCAGGTCTTCGCTTGCGCCTGGATGATCAATGGAAGACCACCAAGCAGGCACAGGTCATTGCCACCGAGGTGCAAGACCAGCCATCTGTGGTGCGGCTATGGGGTTGCCGACCACCCAGTCCCATCTGGGCGCGACCCTGGGTAGCCGCCCGCCCAGCAGCGCCGGGTACCGCCCTGAGATGCTGAGTACCCAGCAACGTCGGTAGGAGCTCCCTCCCACCGCATACCCCTCCGGCCCATCCAAACAACATTGACCCACCGTCCCAACGACAGCTGGGTCCCAATGGTGCTTCTGGCTGCTGAGCGTGCCGGCCCAGAAGACCATGCTGTTGGCCACACAGCAGCGCCGTCGGTTTCTGCCTGGACTGGGAACCTGGAAGAGGACACACACAGAGAGGTTACCTAGCCCTAAACCCTGCCCAGAATCCTCAGCGGGCCTAACATAACCCAAATATGCCGCTGACCGCCAGCGGCCGATCTCCTGAATCCGTTGGGCCGGGAAAACCAGAAAGTGCCGCGCTAGTGGCGGCGCCGATACGGAACGAATGCGTTCCGTAGCCGGCGGGGATCCATGCCCTACCTGAGACATTGCCTTTGACACTAACGCCCAGAATTGATACCGGGTCAGGGGGGTACCATCCTGGTGTTGAAAAAGGTACCCACGCCCTGACCCCCCGCAAGCCACAAAATTGCTGCAAAGCAGCCACCGGGCACACAGACTGATCGGTGGCAGCACTAAGCTCAATTCTAACCCCTCTGTGTAACTGATCTGTCTTGGAATGTCTCACCAAAAGGGAGACACCCCCCTGCCTAAAGGTCAGATCAGTAAGCTGGAAAGCACGGAGCGACAAGTCAGACTGCGAGGAGGCCATTGCCTCGCTGACCCCTGAGGGCCCCAAAAAACATAACACAAGTCGCTGCCCTAAAAAGACGGGCCTCGTACAGAGAGGCACACAGACTGTCAAATGCCTGATTAATCAAAGACAGCTGCTGAACCGTCAGGGCCTGACGAGTGTCAGAAGGGAACCCCTGTCGCTCCCTCACCCAGCCTTCCAGCATCCTCCGGATGCGAAAATCACCCGAAAAATCACCAAACCCCCCCGCCTTGGACAGAAAGGCGAGGCCGGCTAACCTAGACCTGATAGTCCTGACTGAAAGGCCACGCCCCTTCAGCAGGACACAAAATTCAGCTAGGTGCTCAACCGGGGCAGGCCAGCTATGGGGGTAACCCTTACCCTGCCTGAAATCCCCAAACTCCTTACCTGCACGCTGTAAGCTCGCAGGGTGCCAGGTGCTACCGATAAGGCGATCGCCCTGGAGGCCTCATCTCTCCAGCTCTCGGGAGCCCGCCCAGGCTCCACAGGTGGGCTGGAAACACCTCTGGCGACTCTCGGGCCCACGGGGCCAGGGTCCGAAACCTGGACAACTGACCACGGGACAAGGCGTCAGCCACCCCGTTATCTAGCCCCGGGACGTGCCTAGCCAAAAACAAGGCGTTCAAGAGACAAGGACCTGTGCACAAAATGGCGGACAAGCCGCATTACCCTGTCACTCTTAGAGGACAGGGCGTTCACAACATGGACAACCGCTAGATTGTCACACCAAAAATGCACAGTCTTATCCCTAAAACTGCTCTCCCCCAGAGCTCTAAGGCCACTATCAAGGGGAAAAGCTCCAAAAAGGTCAAGTCCTTAACCAATGAACAGGCACTCCATTCCGGAGGCCATGCCGACCAGCACCACTGGTCACCTAACACTACCCCAAAACCGCAAGTCCCTGCGGCGTCGGAACACAGCTGCAGCTCCGCTTCCAAAAGAAGCTCCTGCCGCCAGAAAGACAACCTGTTAAAATGTTCCAAAAACTCCCACCACACACAGAGGTCCGCCCTGACCCCAGCGCATAAGCGGGTACGATGGTGGGGCAAACGTAGCCCCTTCATCGCATCATACAACCGGCGAGAAAAAGCCTTACAGGCACCACTACCCGACAGGCGAAATTAAGGATCCCGGCCAATTCCTGGAGCTGCCGAAGAGTAACCTTCCTGCAGCCCAAGACCGCCTCAAGCTTGGTCCTAATTTTAATCAACTTATCCAGGGGCAATCTGAAGATTGCTCCTCTGAATCCAATTCAATACCGAGGAAGGTAATCCTGGTGGCAGGGTTACGGATCAGGGTGGCTTTTAGCCTTCGGTCTTCTCAGGGGCTAAAGGCACCCCCAATTGAGCACAAAGGGCTTCGAAGTCCCGCATCAAAGCAAAGCATTGGCTCCGAGTGCGCCGGCCACGGCCAATCAAGAAATCATCAAGGTAATGAACGACCGAACCCAGGCCACTACGCCTCCTGAGCACCCACTCCAGGAAGGTACTGAAGCTCTCAAAAAGGGAGCAGGAAACAGAGCAGCCCATAGGCAATGCCCTGTCCACATAAAACCCACCTTCAAAATGGAAGCCCAGAAGCTCGAAGTCACCTGGGTGAATGGGGAGGAGCCGGAATGCCGACTTAATGTTGCATTTACCCATAAGGGCTCCCACCCCACACTCCCTAACCATGGCCACGGCCGCATCGAAGGATGCGTACCGGGACTGAACAAAGCTCGTCAGGAATGAAGTCATTCACTGACTCCCCTTTTGGAAAAGACAAATGGTGAATCAACCGAAATTCAACCACTCGCCTTTTTGGGGACCCACCCCCAGGGGGGACACTCTAAGATTCGAAAAGGGCGGCTTCGGGAAAGGCCCAAGGACCCTGCCCTCAGCGACCTCCTTTCGAATCTTAGTCCCCGAACAATGTCCCTCATGTCCGACAACCGACCTGAGGTTGTTCCCGACATGAAAGCCTTCCTAGCGCCCACATAAGGGATCGTAAATCCCTCGGAGAAGCCCCTTCAAGAGCAACTCGGGCTCTCGGGCGAGGGTGGTAGTCGACCAACCAACCCTCGAGCCACAGAAACATTAATTGGGCTGGGCCCCTTTTCCCCCAGCTGGTGGGGGAGGTTTTCCTGGACCCCCGCCCTTCTTCTCCGCCCCTTTCTTGGGGCGGGGACAGACTGAAGCCGCATGGGACCCCCCACAATTCCCGCAGGCATGCTTGTACTTACAAAAGGGACGAAAACACGCCCCTTTTGCAGCAAACTCATGACAAGCGGGGCGAGGCCCCCTTGCCAGCCACACCAGGAGTCGCCTTGGCCGGCGAAGCCGCGCCAGGCTCCTCCTCCATGAAGTGCCCACTATCCGTACGCTCACACCCTTCCTTCCCTGACATATGCGTGGCCCGGAACCAAAGGTCCGGAACCACCATATCCCAAGGCAAGTTAGGCTCTACCGCCATCCTCATACGAAAGCCTTTATCATAATGGCCGCCATATGGTGCCCTTATATTCGAAGTGGGCCCTGGCAATCAAATCTATATATTTAAACATGGCAGAGGCCATAGCCGGCTGCCTCTGAATCACCACAGACCCATAAGTAAGAAAAGCATACAGCCAGGAGCTGAAGCATTTCATTACTTTGGTTTTCTTCGTTTTCTCCCCCGGGACAATCTCTTTCTCCTGCTTAGGAACCTCTCGGTTCAAAAGCGAAAAAAGATCCACGTATTCTCCCCGCCATATAGCCTCCTTCACCGAAGGGTGAAGGTGGCATCCTAAAGGGGTGGACGGCAACCCGCACGGGATGGCCCCTGCTTTAATGCAAGCGAAACGGGTCCCATACCGTGTTGGCCGCAACACCAAAAAACTCCCGCACCGTGGGGGTAGGGCAAGACAGGGAGCGGGGGCATAACAGCAGGGGCTGGAGGAACCACACCCCCCTGCCCCGGGCACCGCAGGTATCCCCGTAGGACCTGGCCCCGGGCAGCGGAGCAGGGGCCAGCCGCCAGCGGCCCCGAAGGAGGAACCGGCTGCGCCCAGACCTGCCCGCAGGTGCCCGTGGAAGGACCCCAGAAAACTGGACCCACTCCCAACCCCCGCCGGGGGAAAACCCGGGGTGGGTGAAGGAAGAAAGGACAGCGGTGTAGTGTGTGGTGCAGCCTCACCTGCCCCGTACGGGGTTGATGACATCCACGGGGGGCCCATTGTTGCGGGGCCCGGGAAAGCCCGCCATCGGCCCTGCCGGGGCCTGTCGTCCAGGCAGGAGCCATCTGCCCAGCCTGGGCCGCCGCAGGATCTCTTCCCAACGCCGCAGGAACTTGATCAAGGGGACCCTCCGGAGCCCGAACCACTTCTCCACCTGCTCGAGCTCGTCGAGCCTCTCCAACACCCTGGCCCAAGACATGGCAGGAGAAAGATCAGGTTGAGGGGCAGGAGGCAACGAAACCACCCCCCCTTGCTCGGGGACCACCCCCGTAGGCCCCTCCCTACTGGCCCGAGCCCGGGCAGAAGGCCTAAGGGCCCTCCTGGGACGCGCAGCCGGCGGAGCCATAGGGGGCAGTGGCAGGCCTCTTCTTCGGAGCCATCCCAAATCCTTAAAATCTAGGATGCGGGGAGCAACCTCAGCTGCTACCTAGGATTGAACTCCCCACCTTCTGAGTGGCAGGCAAGCGTCCCCCACCACTGGGCCACTACCTAGCGTTAATCAATGTAAAGGAGAAGCCCTTGCAAACCCCCCAGGGCCCCCCCTTTCCGAGGCCCCAAAAGCGTAAGCTTCCCCTCACGGGTAGGCCCTTAAGGCCTAAAAGCCGGCCTCCAATCAACCCAGGACCGGGGACCCCAGAAGCCAAACCGCCCCCACCCCAAGTCCAGGCGGGGCCCCAACCGCGCCTCCTCCCGGCCGGGAGGAGGTTACCAGTCCCCCCTCGGGCCCCGAGGGGGATCCTCTTGAAGAAAGCTCCACGAGTCCTCCAAGACCACAGGGATTTGAGCCTCAATCGGCAGATTCAGAGTCAAGAGTGATGAAGACAACTTTTCGCTCCTCTGTCGGCCACAAAATGGCGGCCCGCGACACGAGGGCAACCCAAAATGGCGCCGGAGCAGCACTCAGCCGAGTGTCTGCTCATGTGCTGGGTCCGGGGCGAAAAGGCCTGCTTCAAGGCCTGCTGCCCTTAAATAGGGCCAGCAAGCCCGCCCGGACCCCACGTCATGCCCCAGCCACGTGGGCAAGGCATTCCCCGGCCGAAATCTCGCCTCGCGAGATTTCGGCCGAAAACCAAAATGGCGGGCCGCCATGGAAGGGTCCGAGTCTGCCCGGCCCTTCCGCAAAAGCGCCGTGGGGCCGGTAAGTCAGCCGGCGATTATCTCTTCTTCTATTCTTTCATGATATACTCTATTCCTATATATATATGTATATATGTATGTATATATATATATGTATATATATGTATGTATATGTTATATATATGTGTATGTATATATGTGTGTATATGTGTGTATGTATGTATATATATATATACTGTGTGTGTGTATATATATGTATATGTGTATATATATGTATATGTCAAGAATAGTCCTAAAAATGCGAGTTCCAGGTACATACGTGAATGATGAGGCAGCAGCCATCTCGATCACCGGAACATAGAAACTTTAATAAAACCACTTAGCTTTCGTTAGCGTGCTGCTAACTTCGTCAGAGTTTTAAAATGCCGTGGGAGACAAACATCTTTATAAAGCATTACTCAGTCTGCTCATTGCCCGTGTCACAGGCCACACCCTTCCCTCCCCCCTGCGGTAAGCCTAATTGTGGGTTTAATCATGCTGGCTAAAGGGAGATCTACCTCTTTTGCTTGTGTTTGTTGCCTTTTTCCCTCCCCAAGGGAGGGGTGGAATTGTGAGGCTTAATCCTGCTGGCTGTAGGGCGACCTGCCGCTTTTACTCTGTGTCTGTTGCCTTTTTCCCTCCCCAAGGGAGGGGATGGAGTTGTGAGGCAATGCTTCGGAGGTGTTTGGTATTCCTTTCTTCCCACCATTGTCGTTGTTACTTTTTATAATGGTACATGTCTGCTCTTGCAATTTTTTTTACCCATGTCCTCGGTCCTAGGTCTACACTGTTCTAATCCCCCCTTGTCCTCTATGTCAGACTTAAATTGTGCCCCTCCACCTCTACCTCTGTATTGCTCCAGTATGTTCCCTTGTTTCTCGTGAGGGGGGTTATCCCACCCTCATTTGGCTGGTTTCTATGTCTGGCCTGGGGAATTCTGCTGGGGGCTGTGTCCAATCTTAATGACCCATCTCCTTTAAGTCGTTGTTGGTGCCTTAAAGCCTGGTATGCCGATTGGCATATCGATGTGTCTATTTAAAGAATTTTCATTCGAGAACCAGGCTTCTTTTAGGAGGCGACCCTCCCTTGGTTTCATCCCGTGCCAGAATCTCAGTTCCCTGGAAGTCGAAGCCGTGACCTTGCTCCTCCATGTGTATCCAAATCTGGGGAGCGCTGTTCCTGACGCCGGACCGCTAGTTTGTGTTCATGTACACGGGTTCTACAACCTTTTAGCTGTTTCACCCACATAGTGGTGTGTACAATTACTGCAGTTTATACGGTAAATTACCGAGGAAGACTCCTCCCTTCACTAGGGTTTCCTTCGGGCGCATTACTGATTTTCTCAAAGTTTGATCCGGCCTATGCGCTACTTTGACCCCGTGGGGTGCCAGTATGCGTGCAGCTGTTTCGGATACCCCTTGTATGTACGGGAGTACCCTCCACGCTGATGTTTCGTTTGTGCTTTCAGTAGGCCTGCTGAGAGTCTAGGTGTAACGCATCGTTGGATAAAATCCCTCGAGTAACCATGACGTATACAAGTTTGGTAAAGATACGCTCGTTTTCTTTTTGTTTGGCTGCCCGTGTACTACAATGGGTATTTATCCTGTTGAATAATGTCCGTATGCAGCTGACTTTATGTGCGTTGGGGTGGTTGCTTTCGTTATGTAACATGCGATCCGTGCTGGTGGTCTTGCGGTACACCTCGGTGTCGATGCTTCCATCCGGGTTCCGGTTAATCTGTACATCTAGAAAGGCCAGTTTGCCATTGGCCTCGTCCTCCGCCGTAAACTGAATATCCGGATATATGGAATTAAGAATTCCCCATGAACTTGATTTTATCCCGTTGTTTGATGATGGTAAACGTGTCATCGACATAGCGTGTCCAGAACTTAGGTTTGTATATTTCCATGGCTTCTCTTTCCAATTGCTGGAGAACTGCTTCTGCAATCACGCCCGAAATTGGGGATCCCATCGGCGTGCCCTTTACTTGTTCGTATATCTGGCCGTTGAATGTGAAGTATGTTTTTAGGCAGAATTTCAATAGTTGGATGAGGTCATCCGTGCTGGGGGCCTTACAGTGTCTTGGTTCAGTTGTTACCAACTACTTGTTAATGGTTTGAATTGCTAGATCCTGGGGGATAGATGTAAATAGTGAAATAACGTCGAATGATATCATTACCTCATCTTGCTCCACTACCACCCCTTTAAGCCGTTCTAAAAAGTCCGTAGCTGAACGTACGATTGGACACAGCCCCCAGCAGAATTCCCCAGGCCAGACATAGAAACCAGCCAAATGAGGGGTGGGATAACCCCCCACGAGAAACAAGGGAAACATACTGGAGCAATACGGAGGTAGAGGTGGAGGGGCACAATTTAAGTCTGACATAGAGGACAAGGGGTGATTAGAACAGTGTAGACCTAGGACAAGGGACATGGGTAAAAAAAAAATTGCAAGAGCAGACATGTACCATTATAAAAAGTAACAACGACAATGGTGGGAAGAAAGGAATACCAAACACCTCCGAAGCATTGCCTCACAACTCACACCCTCCCTTGGGGAGGGAAAAAGGCAACAGACACGAGTAAAAGCGGCAGGTCGCCCTACAGCCAGCAGGATTAAGCCTCACAATTCCACCCCCATCCCTTGGGGAGGGAAAAAGGCAACAAACACGAGCAAAAGAGGTAGATCTCCCTTTAGCCAGCATGATTAAACCCACAATTAGGCTTACCGCAGGGGGGAGGGAAGGGGTGTGGCCCTGTGACACAGGCAATGAGCAGACTGAGTAATGCTTTATAAAGATGTTTGTCTCCCACGGCATTTAAAACTCCTGACGAAGTTAGCAGGACGCTAACGAAAGCTAAGTGTTTTATTAAAGTTTCTATGTTCCGGTGATCGAGATGGCTGCTGCCTCATCATTCACATATGTATATGTGTGTGTGTGTATATATATATATATATATATATATATATATATATATATATATATATATATATATATATACATACATACATACATACATACATACATACATACATACATACATATATATATATATATATATATATATATGTAGATTGTTCTGAGTTCGGGTTTTGCCCTGTGTAATATTTTGCATGTTTATGCGACGTTTCGGTGAAATCACATCCACCATCATCAGGCTGAAGTTTCCAAGCTTCGTGCTGTTGTAAAATGGAATGTTTGCAACTGTCATTTCTTCCTAGTGTATAGTGTGGGGGTGGAGATTTGGTTTGAATGTAGCAATTAGATTGGGTGATTATGTTTCAGTGATCTGATTGGTTGGTGTAATCATAATTATTAGAAGGATTGACATGGTGATTTTTATGAAGTGTTTTTTGTTTAAGGCTGGTTTCCAAATTTCAAAAGTCCCAAATCATAATTATTAGAAGGATTGATATGGTGATTTTTATGAAGTGTTTTTTTTGTTTAAGGCTGGTTTCCAAATTTCTGGTAGGCGGGACGTGTCATCTCTTTTATTCATGCAAAGGGGGCTCCTTTCAATTTCTATGGCTTCTAGAGCAATTCTTCTATATAAATTCTCTGTTTTGTGAAGTAATTTAGTTTTTCAAAGTCAATTTCGTGCCCTGTTTTTTTAATGTGCTGGACAAGGGAGGAAGTCTTATCTTCTTTTTTAACTGCATTCACATGTTCTGCAAGGCGTGCACTTACTCTTCGGTTGGTTTGTCCAATGTATGTGGCTGCACATGTTTTGCAAGGGATTTCATAGATTCCTTGGTATTCCAATTGGATTTTATCTTTGGGGCTCCTTAGGATATTAGATATTTTTTGGTTGGTGCAAAATGAAGTTTTGATGTTATGTTTGTGCAGGATTTTACTAATTTTGTCTGTGGTGCCCTTGATGTAAGGGAGGATGGTGGTACCATTGTCCTGTTCTTGATCTTGTTTTTTGGGGGGTGTCTCTTTTTTGATTAGATTTGTGATTGTTTTCTCTTCGAATCCATTAGAAATTAATACATCTTTGAGTTTGTTCAATTCAGTTTTTAAGTGCTCATGGTCAGCTAAGCGTTTGGTTCTGGTGATGAGAGTTTTGGCCACTGAGGTGATTTGTGCGGGGTGGTGGTGTGAGTGTGCATTTAGATAACGGTTGGTATGGGTTTTCTTTTGGTAGACAGTGTGTCCTTGGCTGCCATTGGGTTTTTTATAGACCAGTACATCTAGAAAGGGAAGTTGATCATTGATTTCTGTTTCCATAGTAAACTGTATTTTGGGGTGTAGGCTGTTAAGATGTGTGAGGAAATTGTCTAGTTTTTCCTTACCATGTGGCCAAATTACAAAGGTATCATCAACATATCTCAGCCAAAGTTTAGGTTTGTATTTGGATTGCTCTAATGCATTATTTTCGAAATATTCCATATAGAGGTTGGCGATGACCGGTGAGAGAGGTGATCCCATGGGGGCTCCCTCTATCTGTTTATATCTTTGTTCATTATAGATGAAGTATGTATTGGTCAGGCAGTGGTTGGTAAGGTCTAGGATATATTTGGGGGGTTTGTGTTTGTCCTGGATAGCTGTCAAGGCTTCTTTAATAGGTATTTGTGTGAAAAGGGACACGACATCATATTAGTGGTCTGCGGGATTTAAAATTATGAATTCAATGGTCCCTGAGGTCCGAAAGGTTGGTGATCCTTGTTCTAGAATAGTAATTTTCTCAACCTTAGCAACTTTAAGATGTGTTCACCTGAACTCCCAGAATTAATTCTCAAAGTTGAAGCCCATATATCTTAAACAACATGTCAAGATGAGAAACATTGCCATAAAGTGTGACTGTTTTTTCTGTTGAGCCTTGGTAGTGCAATGGTTAGAGTGCAGTACTGTAAGCTACTTTTGCTGATCACCAGCTGCCAGCAGTTTGGCAGATAATAATAATAATAATAATAATAATAATAATAATTATTATTATTATTATTATTATTTATTGGATTTGTATGCCACCCCTCTCCGTAGACTCGGGGCGGCTAACAACTATGATAAAAACAACATGTGACAATCCAATAATATAACAACTAAAAACCCTTATTTATAAAACCAAACATACACACAAACATACCATGCATAACATGCCTGGCGGTATAAATGAGTCTTGAGCAGTTTACGAAAGATAGGGAGGGTGGGAGCAATTCTAATCTCTGGGGGGAGTTGGTTCCAGAGGGTCGGGGCCACCACAGAGAAGGCTCTTCCCCTGGGGCCCGCCAAACAATATTGTTTAGTCAATGGGACCCGGAGAAGGCCAACTCTGTGGGACCTTATCGGTCACTGGGATTCGTGCGATAGCAGGCGGTTCCGGAGGTAATCTGGTCCAATGCCATGTAGGGCTTTAAAGGTCATGACCAACACTTTGAATTGTGACCGGAAACTGATCGGCAGCCAATGCAACCCACGGAGTGTTGAAGAAACATGGGCGAATCTTGGAACCCCCACGATGCCTCTCGCGGCTGTGTTCAGTAGGCTCAAGGTTGACTCAGCCTTCCATCCTCCCAAGATTGATAAAATGAGGCCCCAGATTGTTGGGGACAATATGCTTGTTCTCTGTAAATTGCTTAGAGAGGGCTGTAAAGCACTGTGAAGCGGTATATAAGTCTAAATGCTTTTGTTATTGCTGTTGCTCAGTCTTCATCTAACAGGGGAAAGTCCATGGGTGTCTTCAACCCCAATTTCCCATATTCTCTTTTCAGATCCCCATCTTGAAAACAGCGATATGTTTCTTTTCAACCCCTTTGAAACAGAAAAATATTATACTGTGTGAGAGGTCTTCTCTCTTACATTCCTCCAAACAGAGGACTTTCCACTATAAATTACAGCATGGCCATCAGCTGGAACTGAGCGTTGGGAAAGGGTCATATTCATGCATAAACATGTCTGAATTTGGCATCCTGGCCTCTGTAAAGACAGCAAAAATATAAATTAAGAAGGGAGTAGATGAGTGATTGCTTGCAAAATCCTTGCATTTGCAAGATGCAGGTTAAGTAATATCTTAAATTAGATTTTTCTTTGCTGCAAGAGGATTTCCCTTGGAACCTGGCAAGGAAGGATAAGATTATTCCTCATATTTTCTGCTCTTAAATCAGCAAGCAAGCTCCCCCTCCTCCTACAAATCTTGGAAAAGGGGTGAATTATGTGTCTGTTTTTGGTTGTAGGTCTTGCACCATGTCACAGGGAAAATAGCACTGCCATTTATGAGAAAAGGAAAACGGTTGCCAAGAAGTGTCTGAATCACTTGCTCCAGCATTTGGGTTTAACCAGCTTCTTTCATTACTCAGGTTTCTTCTTTTGCTCTCGGATATTTCTCTTCTGACTGCATGATATATTTGTCCGGATTCCCCTCACCCACAGAACCTCGCTGAAAGTTCTGTGGTTCTTTCCCTCCAACCCGCTGTGTCTCCCAATGGGTTAGGCTCTGTTCATCCATGAGATTTACTCAGATGGAATCAGTTCCATGCAAACTGCCTTAGGGGAAAATTACAGACATGCTTAACTGACACGAGGGTTGAGCAGCTGAACTTTGGCTGAAATTCTCTGCCAAGTCAGCAATTAATTATACTTACAGGCTTTCTATGAGGCTTAGTTTCAGTAAACCTTGACATTCTTCTAAGGCTGTCATCTTGAGGGGGTTGATCTGACTCTGAAAGAACAACTCCCACGCAACCCCCGAAAAAAGTTTGGTTGCATTTATTTCTCCAGTAAGATGGTGAAATGTAGAGAGAGTTTAGTTATTTTTATTTATTCATTTATTTATTTATTCAATTTTTATGCCGCCTTTCTCCTTAGACTCAGGGTGGCTTACAACATGTTAGCAATAGCACTTTTTAACAGAGACAGCATATTGCGCCCACAATCCAGATCCTCATTTTACCCACCTGGGAAGGATGGAAGGCTGAGTCAGCCTTGAGCCGGTGATGAGATTTGAACCGCTGACCTACAGATCTACAGTCAGCTTTAGTAGCCTGCAGTACAGCACTCTAACTCCTGTGCCACCCCGGCTCTTAAATCTTATTGATTTATTTGTTTTGTCAAGTAAGTATTAATAATATACATAGATATAAGGCTGTTTATTTAAATGAGATGGGTACTAGCAATAGCATTTATATACTTCTATACCACTTCCTAGTGCTTTTACAAATTCTCTATGCTGTTTGCAGAATCAACATGTTGCCCCCAACAATCTGGCTCCTCATTTTAGTCACCTCAGAAGGATGGAAGATTGAGTCAACCTTGAGCTGGTGGTGAGATCTGAACTGCTGAACTACAGCTAGCAGTTAGCTGAAGTGGCCTGCAGTGCTGCACTCTAACTACTGCGCCACCCCAGCTCTTATACTAATAATAGTTAATGGGACTATCTCCTGCCACATACCTCCCAGTGCCAGTTTGCGGGACTATGGGGGAGGGCCTTCTCTGCTGCTGCCCCGATTTTATGGAATCAACTCCCCCCGAGGTCTGTACGGCCGTCACCTTACTGGTTTTTCGTAAGGCCGCAAAGAGCTGGCTGTGCCGGCAGGCCTGGCGGCCCTAGATCAACCACTAGCTTGTCCATGTATATGAATTGGTATGAATGATTAGTACATGTGTTGTTTAACTGTTTTTAAGTTTTAATTTGGATTTTAGAAATTGCTAATTTTTTTCCTTTGACTCCTTTTTATTATTATTGTTATTGTGATTTTATATTGTTGTGAGCCACCCTGAGTCCTTCGGGATTGGGCGACATAGAAGTAAAATAAAGTAAAGTAAAGTAAAGTAAAGTAAAGTAAAGTAAAGTAAAGTAAAATAAAACAAAACAAAATAATAAAATAAAATAAAATAAAATAAATAAAAGGAAACATTAGGACAGGGGATGGTAGGCACACTGGTGCAGTTCTGTATCCAACAGAATTGCTCACTACTGGAGCAACACCTTGGTTAAATCAAGTAGACCCTCTTTGTCCATTGGAATGTTTTCAAGTAGTCATCTTATTTCCATAGGAAGGGTTACTAGGCAAGGTTATGATTCTGCAGTGGAGAAGCCCCCTGGTGATCAAGCAGACAAGCGTCTTGGAGCTGCTGATTGCGCAAGATCTCAGTAGGTTTCCAGTGATTCATGGTGAAGACTTCCATTTCAGGACAGCTCTTCTCTCCAAGCTGACAATCTCGTGGTAGCCTGAAGCACTTTATATCCCAGGAAGATTTCCCTCCCCCTCTCTAGCTTTTACTGAAGAAACATCCGCTTGCTATGTTGCCAATTATTTCCAGTCAGTTTTATTTCTGCTTATTTCTCCTTGGGCATTGTCTATATAGGAAGGATGGCTAGGAAAGGAAAGGGTCAAAGGTCAGAACAGCTCAGATCACTTTTAGGTGAATTTAAAACTGGAATTAGAAGTACTGGAAGAGGAAAACAGTGGTGATTTAGAAGTTCCCACAGGAAAATGCTGAAATCCTTCCTAACTAGAGGCAAAATTCTTACCTCTAAAGTATGACTTGGCTTGACAAGAAATGCAACTTATACATACCTGATGGGGCCCTTTAATTCTGCCCTCATGATCTCAGATTTAAGTGTTTGTATTACAATTACATTGTGTGGAATGGATGTCAAAAATGGATCACAAAAAGGAAAGGGCTACAGTTCACATCCACATAGCACAACACTTGCCTTCACATTTTGAGTCCTTTAGAAAGGTTTGGGAAACACCGGACTTTGATAAATTAGACTGGCCAGTGTGGACCAAAGATATAGAACCTGACTGCCTAAGATTACAACCTAAGATTGTATGTATGATTCCAAGCCTATATTAAAGTTTGGAGATTTACAAACTTTATTACAATAGAGACAGAGGATAATTAAATGTACAATAATATATTTGTACATAATAGTAGAGTAGCTACAAAAATATAGATAACAAGATTTGGGCTACAAAAATATAGATGACCCTGCAGAGCAGGCATTTCCAACTTGCAACCCATAAAGTGTTTGGTATTCTGGACAGCTAGTAATGTGACCCAAATGACTTAGATGAGGGAATAGACAGGTAACTTACCAAAGTTTGGATGATAATAGCCAACACACTAGATGATAGCTCAAGATCCAGACAGACTTGAACACTGGTTCCTATTTAACAAAATGAAATTCAATATAGAGGAAAGTAAAGTCTTAGACTTAGGCAAGAAAAACAAAAATAGACAAGGAGAAACAAGGCTTAATAGCAGTAACTGTGAGAGGGATCTTGAAGTCTTAGTGGTCAACCAATTAAATGTTAGCCCACAGTGTGTGATGGCAGCCAAAAAAGCCAATGGAATCCTAAATTGCATTAACAGAGGGATACTATCAAGATCAAGGGTTATAAAACCCTAGTAAGACCACACTTAGAATATTGCATCTAGTTTGGGTCATAAAAAAGATGCTGAGACTCTAGAAGGAGTGCAGAGAAGATTAGGGGCGTGGAGGATAAAACATGATGAATGTTGCAGGAACTGGGCATAGCTAGTCTAGGGAAGAGAAGAACCAGGATAGCAGTTTTCCAATATTTGAGAGGCTGCCACAGAGAGGACAGGATCAAGCTATTTTTCCAAAGTATCTGAAGGCCAGACAAGAATAATGAATGGAAACTGAACAAGGAAAAATTCAACTTGGAAATAAGGACAAATGTTATGACAATGAGAGCAGTCAACAGCTAGCCTTCAGAAGTTGTGGGAGCCTCATCACTGGAGGATTTCAAAAAGTTCTGGACTGCCATCTGTCAAAAATGATGTAGGGCAGAGGGTTGGATAGATGACCTATAAACTTCCTTTCAACTCTGTTAATCATAAACTTTTAACATTATTATCTATAATTTATCTCTATATCTCCATCTCCATCTCCATCTCTATCTCTATCTCAATCTCCCTCCCTCCCATCATCTATCTATCTATCTATCTATCTATCTATCTATCTATCTATCTATCTATCTATCTTTATATATATTTTCAGATAGTTAGATAAATAGATAGACAGACAGACAGATGATGGATAATATCTATCTATCTATCTATCTATCTATCTATCTATCTATCTATCTATCTATCTATCTATCTATCTATCTATCTATCTATCTGTTGTGGTTCAGTCTGGGACCCCTCCGGGAATGGCTGACCTTCTGTCGGTTTCCAGCTCAGAGGGAGAGGCTGAGGAACAGGAGGTGCAGACTGACGAGGAAGAGGAATCCCAGGCTGAAGAAGAAGGACAGCCAGAGTCCCACCAGGGGAGCTCTCCCCAGCAAGCAGCCTGGATTCCTTAGGGGAAAATGCTCAAGACATCATAGATATGCGACAAAGGAGAGCTAATCAGAGACGGACTCAATTGGCTAAGTATTTCCAGCATTAGGGGTCACAGCTGGGTTTGGGTGTGGTGCTCTTGGGAAAGGATAAAAGGCGGACCCACCCTTCCTGGCTTGTGGAGTTTTATCTTGGAGATTCGTGAGACCTGTCTGTGAACTTTGGTGGCTTACAATCCTGGTTTGTGCCTTGGACTATTGAAACCTTGGGGGTGTGTGCCAGCAAGAAGCTTGTGGTATTGACTGGACATCAGGACCCTGCTGTAACGTATTATAGCCTGTCTGTTGTGAAGACAGGTTTTCCTTTGTGCTTATTTTTTTCCAGCTATAAAATACGTTTGGCTTTTACCAGAGTGTCTGGCTGTTTTTTCAGTTGGTGTTGAGGTCTGGAAAACCCAGACAGAACATCTATCTATCTATCTATCTATCTATCTATCTATCTATCTATCTATCTATCTATCTATCTATCTATCTATCTATCTATCTATCTATCTATATCACATACTTTTGCTGAATATTTAAAATTAAAATATTTTGAATACAGTGATCCCCCCGCTCTTTGCGAGGGGTTCCGTTTCCAGGACCCCCCGCAACGAGCGGGGTTTTCGCGAAGTAGCGCTGCGGAAGTAAAAACACCATCTGCGCATGTGCAGAGGGTGTTTTTACTTCCGCAGCGCTAGCGAGGAGCCTAAGATTGGGGGCGGCGCGGGTGTTTTAAAACATCCCCGCCGACATGAGGGGCTCGCTAGCACACCCCCAAACCCGGGTTGGGGGGTTCGGGGGGTGTGCTAGCGAGCCTCCCATGTCGGCGGGGATGTTTTAAAAACACCCGCGCGACTTTCCAATGAGTCCCCGAAGACAAACGCGTTGTCTTCGGGACTCATTGGAAAGTCGCGCAGGTGTTTTAAAACATCCCCGCCGACATGGGAGGCTCGCTAGCACACCCCCGAGCCCCCAACCCGGGTTTGGGGGGTGCTAGGAAGCTCCCATTGTTGGCGGAGACCTTTTAAAACACTCGCGTGGCTTCCAAACCGAGTCCTGAAGCCAAGGGCGCTTGGCTTCAGGACTCGGTTTGGAAGCCGCGCGAGTGTTTTTAAAAGGTCTCCGCCAACAATGGGAGCTTCCTAGCACCCCCCCCAAACCCGGGTTGGGGGCTCGGGGGGGTGCTAGGAAGCTCCCATTGTTGGCGGAGACCTTTTAAAAACACTCGCGCGGCTTCCAAACCGAGTCCTGGAAGCCGCGCGAGTGTTTTAAAAAGGTCTCCGCCAACAATGGGGAGCTTCCTAGCACCCCCCCAAACCCGGGTTGGGGGCCTCGGGGGGGGGTGCTAGGAAGCTCCCATTGTTGGCGGAGACCTTTTAAAACACTCGCGCGGCTTCCAGGACTCGGTTTGGAAGCCGCGCGAGTGTTTTAAAAGGTCTCCGCCAACAATGGGAGCTTCCTCACCCGCCCCCCCCCCCCCCCCCCCCCAAACCCGGGTTGGGGGCTCGGGGGGGGGTGCTAGGAAGCTCCCATTGTTGGCGGAGACCTTTTAAAACACTCGCGCGGCTTCCAAACCGAGTCCTGGAAGCCGCGCAAGTGTTTTAAAAGGTCTCCGCCAACAATGGGAGCTTTCCTAGCACCCCCCAAACCCGGGTTGGGGGCTCGGGGGGGGTGCTAGGAAGCTCCCATTGTTGGCGGAGACCTTTTAAAACACTCGCGCGGCTTCCAAACCGAGTCCCTGGAAGCCGCGCAAGTGTTTTAAAAGGTCTCCGCCAACAATGGGAGCTTCCTAGCACCCCCCAAACCCGGGTTGGGGGCTCGGGGGGGGGTGCTAGGAAGCTCCCATTGTTGGCGGAGACCTTTTAAAACACTCGCGCGGCTTCCAAACCGAGTCCTGAAGCCAAGCGAGCGCTTGGCTTCAGGACTCGGTTTGGAAGCCGCGCGAGTGTTTTAAAAGGTCTCCGCCAACAATGGGAGCTTCCTAGCACCCCCCCAAACCCGGGTTGGGGGTCCGGGGGGGCGCTGTCTCTCGGCGCTTTCCGTGCTGAGTCCGGGAGCGAACTCGCTCCCCGACTCAGCTGGAAAGCGCCGAGAGACAGCGTGGACAGGCCCGTTCCTTGGCGCTGTCTCTCGGGGCTTTCCAGCTGAGTCGGGGAGCGAGTTCGCTCCCGGACTCAGCACGAAAAGCCCCGAGTGACAGCGCCAAGGAACGGGCCTGTCCACGCTGTCTCTCGGGGCTTTCGTGCTGAGTCGGGGAGCGAGTTCGCTCCCGGACTCAGCACGAAAGCCCCGAGAGACAGCGCCAAGGAACGGGGCCTGTCCACGCTGTCTCTCGGGGCTTTCGTGCTGAGTCGGGGAGCGAGTTCGCTCCCGGACTCAGCACGAAAGCCCCGAGTGACAGCGCCAAGGAACGGGCCTGTCCACGCTGTCTCTCGGGGGCTTTCGTGCTGAGTCGGGGAGCGAGTTCGCTCCCGGACTCAGCACGAAAGCCCCGAGAGACAGCGCCAAGGAAACGGGCCTGTCCACGCTGTCTCTCGGGGCTTTCGTGCTGAGTCGGGGAGCGAGTTCGCTCCCCGGACTCAGCACGAAAGCCCCGAGAGACCAGCGCCAAGGAACGGGCCTGTCCACGCTGTCTCTCGGGGCTTTCGTGCTGAGTCGGGGAGCGAGTTCGCTCCCGGGACTCAGCACGAAAGCCCCGAGTGACAGCGCCAAGGAACGGGCCTGTCCACCGCTGTCTCTCGGGGCTTTCGTGCTGAGTCGGGGAGCGAGTTCGCTCCCGGACTCAGCACGAAAGCCCCCGAGTGACAGCGCCAAGGAACGGGCCTGTCCACGCTGTCTCTCGGCGCTTTCCAGCTGAGTCGGGGAGCGAGTTCGCTCCCGGACTCAGCTGGAAAGCCCCGAGAGACAGCGTGGACAGGCCCGTGCGGCGAGAATGAACGGCGTGGGCGGGCGAAGGGGCGGGCGGCAGCGAGGAGTTTGCGTGGGCGGTGGGGAAACTCCTCGCTGACGCCAGCAAGAGGGGGAAGACTCAGGGAAGCCGCCCAGCAGCTGATCTCCCGGTTGCCATCTACGCATGCGTGCCCACGGGCACGCATGCGTAGATGGTATTTTGACTTCCGGGTTGAAAAATAGCGAAGTACCCTGTTCGCAATGGTTGGGGATGCAATAAACGGGGGATCACTGTATTTAAAATATTTAAAATTAAGGGAAACTAGGATAGCCCTATTTCAGCCTTGTTCTGGCCTCATCAGCTAGCCATACCCTTACTGGGATTTGATCCCGGGGTTTCTGCCTTGTAAGGCAGAGACTTAACCTCTAGGCTACAATATCCAATCCCTTCAGCTATGTATGTATGTATGTATGTATGTATGTATGTATGTATGTATATATATTCACATACATCCAACAGAAAAAAACATATATATATGTTCTGCCGGCGTGTCCCCAACTGCCCGTAATTACAGGGTAATTAGTCCAGAAAGACACACACCACATCATAGAAGGAAAACCAAAAGTCTTTATCAACAGAAAAAGCAGAAAAAACTCCCTTTTTAAATATTAAAGGGATTTTCTGGTACACACAAGGCACAGGTTAAATGCAATTCAATTTCTCACCCAGTAACTGGGAAATTGAGTCCAAATTCCAAAATCCAGAAAGTCCACACACAATCTTGAACAGGGAAACAGCAAAACCACGATCTTGACAAAACTATGAATCAGATAAACTTCCACAAGGCTAAATCAGCACACTGCTCTTTTTATCTGTAGAACTAATTACAGCAGCCCCACCCAACCACAGGTGGCTTCACTTATCTCCTGTAATAATCCTTCAGTTGTTCTCTTCTATGCATCACTCTCTGCATACGTGGGGTCTGTCACACTCATGCAGTAGATGACAGAAAAGCTGGTTTGTAGAGTAGTTTTACAGGCCACATCTGGTACCCCTAAATACTTCATATTTACTACAGAAATGGGAATTAAATCAAATATCACTGAAACAAAATGAACTTTAGTCTGTGCCCTGGTCACATCCATTACTATTTCATCCTCTCTCTGGAAAATATCATTTGTCCTGGTTTAGAAAACCAAAGATTATCTGCCCATATTTTCATTTCCATTCCAATTTAAGCCCTTCTCTCTATTTCTGTGGAATGTCTTGTCGTCTTTACTACTTCTCCATAAAGCATAACAGCACTTGAATTTTGCAGTCGCACAATTAAGGGTTGTTGTTTTTTTAACTACTAACATGTAACCTTTGTTGATAGGCCCCTGGTTTCTTTCCAAGGAATCTTTTGCCACACAGATTTAGCTCTGAGGAAAACAAGACCAAACTCATAACTTCTGTGAAATGCACTAGAGTACCTGGAATTTACGATCAAGACTTGGAAGGATTACATTTTTAGTCAATAACATATTATGTGATCTATTGCAATTCTTCCCTGCCCTTACCCCTTCCCCTATTAAGCCATCCATTGCAAAACTGGCTTGTAGATTATACCTTAAAATTCGGGCATATTTTAAAATGTCAGCGTTAGTGTTCTTAATGACACTTTTGCTCAATTGTTGTTGAAACAAGAGTGCTTGTTTTAACATGAGGAACTATGCTGTTCGGAAATATGTTTGAGCCTTGAGAGTACTAGAATGGGTGTGACATCCTGCATTTGGGATAAGAAGTTAAGATTCATGGCATATTTACTACCTGGGCCAACTTCTTCCCTTAAGACCTGCCAGCCTGAAGGTCAAAAAGCTACAAGTCCATTCAGAGAGAAATAGGATTCTTAACCCTTTGGGTACTTGTGCAGAAAAAACAATTGCTGCCAACCTGCCTTTCACTGAGAATCTGTATACTACACGAGTCAAAAAGAGGGCGGTGAAAATATTTACTGACTCCTCACATCCTGGACACAAACTGTTTCAACTCCTACTGTCAAAATATCGCTACACAGCACTGCCCATCAAGACAACTAGAAACAAGAGCAGTTTTTCCCCGAACGCCATCACTCTACTAAACAAATAATTCCCTCAACACTGTCAAACTTTTTACTAAGTCTGCACTTCTATTTCTACTAGTTTTTTTCTCATCATTCCTATCATCCTTTTTCTCCCATTTAAAACTGTATGACTGTAACTTGTTGTTTGTATTCTAAGATTTTTATTAATATCTATTGTTTCTTCATTGCTTATTTGACCCCTCTGACAATCATTAAGTGTTGTACCACATGTTTCTTGACAAATCTATATTTGTTTTATATACACTAAGAGCATATGCACCAAGACAAATTCCTTGTGTGTCCAATCACCCTTGGCCAATAAATAATTCTAATTTTAATTCTAGTTTATGGGATGAATTGGTACATTTTAGCATTTAGTGAGGCCCAACTGTACTTAATAACTACAGTCAATCACCATAAGAGTGTTTTCCAATTTAGTACATTCAAAATGGTCTTGCCTCCCCTCTCCTGAAGTAAAGTCTTAACTCAGACATGAATATCTAAATTCAAATCCTCTCATAACCAAAGAGCACCTTGAGTTGCTCTCAGTTTTGGCTATCTTACAGGGTAGATTTGGAATCAAATTTGGTGAATATCCCCATATGCAAGGAAAGAAACTAGTGGTACTGGAAACAACAATTTGCAAGCTAGAAAAGCACTATTACTTCAAACAATGATCATCATGGGAACAAAACAATATAGTCAAACAATGGAAGGAAAAAACCCATAATTTTAAACCTATGAAAGTCTTTGCTTTGACGACCAAAACCTCTATGAGTATATTCTTATCTATAGTGAAGAAATGAATGTTGTGAACTTTGAGCATGTGTTGAGCAAAACACATCTAAATAGTCATGTTCTAAGTCAGTAATGGCGAACCTATAACATGGGTGCCATAGGTGGCACACGGAGTCATATCTGCTGGCATGCAAACCTTTGCCCTAGCTCAGCTCCAATGTGCATGCTTGTGCATGGCAGCTGCTTCTTTGGCTCAAATAGAGGCTTTGGGGGGGCATTTTTGGATTCCCAAGAGCCTCCAGGGGGATGGGGGAGGGCATTTTTACCCTCCCCCCAACTCCAGGGAGTCTGGGGAGGATGAAACATGAGCCTACTGGGCCCAGCAGAAATTGGGAAACAGGCTATGTCCAGCCTCCAGAGGGCCTCCGGGGGGCAGGGGAGTCTGTTTTTGCCCTCTCCAGGCTCACACAGAGGCTTTGGGAGGGCATTTTTGGCTTCCCAAGAGCCTCCAGGCGGATGGGGGCTCTTGCGCATGTGCAATAGCACGCGCCCACACTCTTTTGGCACCCAAAGAAAAAAAGGTTCACCATCACTGTTCTAAGTCATTTGAAGGTTCATATCTAAACACTTTACATTATGCTTGGTAAGCAACTCGGAATCATTCAATAGAGTGATTCCTGTATATTGACTCACTTAGCAATATTGATATGGGTTTTGCTGTCTGAGCACTTTCTAAAGTGCAAATGTGCTCTTTAGCACAATTGGAAACCTAGGAACATGTCAGACTGCTGACCTATTAATCCAACTGTTGCTTAATCTCAATGTAACTTTAGTCTTAACTTTTGATTAAGCTCTTGTTTTATTATTTATTTATTTATTTGTCAAATATGTACAAGATAGTAGGTATTGGTATAACCATAAGCATTAGCAAAGTAGGCACAGGTAAATTAGGCAATAGGACTGATTTACCTGTACCTATTATAGTTAATTCTAGTTATATCTAGAATTTGGGTTTCTTTTTACCAACAAAACATCTGGCTAATTTGGACTTAATTCCAGCTTGTTTCCCCTTGTTACGCTTCTTCTTGAATGTAAACAAAATTCAAAGATACTAATTGCCTCCTAGGAATTAGTGAGCAAGAAGCAATAGAAGTGCTGTCACCTGTTGACTCATGGTGTTGTATTTCCATAGTGCTTCTAAATGGCAGAAAGGGCAAGATGCTATCCTGTGGGAAATCATAGATAAATGGGTTAATTAGTCACCCAACATCACTTTCTGGAGACAAGAAGAATTTGAACTTCTGAAAGAAACAAGTGCTCAGGAGGCTCAATTCTGCCTGATGCTTTAGAAAGATACAATGGCTGATGGTATTATGGGTAATTCATGTTATGACCATTCATTTAATGACTGTTCAAAAGTATAATGGCACTGAAAAATGTTACTTATGACCAGTCCTTACTTATGACCATCCCAGTAAACCCCTTCCCAGTCAATGCAAAATTCAAGTACAGTGGCAGTTGCAGTGTCCTAATGACATATATTTGCAAGTCACAACTTTTATAGCAAATAAAGTGAATGGGAGATGGCGGATTCACTTAACAGCCATATAAAGTCATTTAACAATGGCAGTAATTTGCATAACAACTCTAACAGAAAAGGCAAAAAAATTGGACCTAATTCACTTAATAACTGCCTTGCTTAGCAATGAAAATTTTGGTTTCAGTTCTGGTCCTAAATCAAGGAGTGCCTTTAAAACATGTAGTCATCTAGGAGGACAAATACTCTATCATCTAATTTCCAATGAAGACTGCACTGAAGATAACCAAAGCACTCTTGGGTTTAATATCCTTGTTGAAAGTCAACCACATGGGGCCAGATAATCAGTACTGTTCAAATACAATCAGGATGGTGATGTAATAACCTTCTTGAACACATTTCCCAGAATGATGGAAACCAGCAGTGGATTGCTCCCAGTTCGAACTGTTTATTAGAATCAATAGAGCCACCTGCCTGGGATTCATTTGCACAGTTTGCTGTTGGGAGGCGCCCCGAGTCTTCGGAGAGGGGCGGCATACAAATCTAATTAATAATAATAATAATAATAATAATAATAATAATAATAATAATAATACACAGAAATGTCTTGCATGCACACAAACTGGTGGTAAAAGCACGCAAACTGGTGGTAAAAAATTCACCCACCACTGGATAGAAACCCTATTTTTGGTAGTAAACCTATTGCCTCATAACAGGTTGGGTTTTTTTAAAGCCCAGGCTGAGATATACCTTTAGAATGACAGGCCCTGGTGCTCCCCATTGACAGCCCACTGTTTCTCTTCCTCCTCACAATGATTTTTATTTACGCTTTCCTAGTTTTTGTTCATGCTCCTTGGCTTCCAGCTGTTGCGGGTACAGGAATGATATTGATTTTCGTCTGAACCAAATTTCGGTGATCAAACCGGCAGGTGGAATTGAAGGTCATCAAATAAAGATGGAATGCTAGTTGGGCTGAATAACTGTAATTGTGAGGAAAGAAAAGAAAAGGACTGAAGCTGGACCTTTTTTGCTCCCAGTGAAGAGACACCTGAGGTAATGGGAAGAATCCTCTCAGATACTAAGCAGCAGCTGCCTCAGCCTGAGGGTTTTTTCCCTCAAAATTTTTTTAGTTGAAGGATAACGAAAGAGGCAAAAAAGGGGCAGTACGGCGCAGGAATGGCAAATATATAGATTTATTTATAAAAGATTAAGCAGACAATAGATTTGCCAAAGAATATGACTTTGTAAATAAGCGTTCAGTTACTCAAATAAGCAGACTTATAATACAGGTAGGTCTCTAGTTACAACTATAATTAGATTTGGCAATCATAGTCACAAGCAGTGATGGGCTCCTACAGCTTTGGTCAGGTACACAGAACTTGTAGAAAAATTTTGGTCAGAAATGCAAAACTGGTAGAAAATTTTTGAATCCCCTCCCCCCTTTTGGGCTCTGGTATGTTTTTCCTATTACAGTAAATGATGTTTAATGTGTATAATTTTAGAAGAACTGTGCATTTGTGCGTGTGCAGATACACACAGTTTATATAGTAGAGAATGTATATTTTTGTGTGCCTGAGTGTAATATGTATGTACACATATGGCATATATACATAGAATTAAATAGTATATTTTGGATGTTCAGTAATAGTAAATAGATAGGGAAATTGTATCTCTTTGAGGAGAGGAGAGGCCAAGCGCTGTAACCTTAACTCAAACCCTTGATGTGAGTGATGTCAAGTTGGCCACCTTTAAGCCAGTCACATGACCTTTAAACCACCCTGTCACATGATAGTCAAGACATTCCCACCTGGTCACATGGCCGGAAAGCCACACCCACAAAATAAGCCATACCCACAGTGTGTTAGTAAAATTTTTTGCAGCCCTTCACTGGTCATAAATGATGGTTGCAGTGCCTCAGAGTCATGTGATCACCATTAGTGACCTTCTCACAAGCAAAGTCAGTGGGCAAGCCAGATTCACTTAACAACCATGTTTCCAACTTAATAATTGAAGTGATTCGCTTAACAGCAATGGCAAGAAAGGTAATCAAAAACAGGCAAAATTCGTTTAACAACTGCCTTGCTTTTCAATGGAAATTTTGAATTCAATTGTGGGCATTAGTCAAGGACTACTTGTAACAGAAAAGACATGAAATCTTCAGCTGGTTTTTTTTCCTTTCACACAACTGCTTAAAAACTGCAACTTTACTTCCACCACAGAATAATTTTATGATATGCAGCCTATCATGATTTCCTGAAGTCTCTGCATATTGAATAGATCAATGTGACAGTTTATGCAAAAGACTCGCCAAATTTTGAGGGCAAAAATATTAGAAATGCAATATCATTTTTAATAATTATCACACAGCAGAGAAAAGGATGTATCAAATTTAAGAAGCTCAAATTTTACCCATGAAAAGTTGGTCAAGTATCTATGAACATTTCTAAAATGTAGAGAACATACTCTGAGTGTTTGTATGTGTTCTCAAATGATATGGAACCCCATTTTATCATTATGATTCTGGGTAGCTAACTTGAATTATAAATATGCTATAGCAAAAATGATAAAAGCATAATTAACTGGCATGATAAAACCAAAACACCATCAATATAACTATCTTATAAATAGATGCTGTACATTGAGATAGAATCTGACTGTCCATCCTTGGACAACCTGCGATGGAGATATAAAGTTTGGCATTATCAATATACAATATACTAATAATATTTCATCCCATGCTACAGAATATTTTTTAGCCATTGTAGATATTCAACAGGGGTGGACTCAACCTGGTGTGGGCAGTGAAGGACTACCAAAAGTTTTACTACCACACTGTGAGCGTGGCTTATGCATTTTCTTTCAACATCTTTCAGTGCAAATTGAGTGTTCTGGGGTGGAGATCCATTTTCACTACCCCACTGCGTTCCCCCTCCATCCGGGCAGTAGGCCATCTCTGGGTGTGGGTGGGTGCACATTCCATAATAGATGCACTTAAATACACACATAACGTCTCTATAAGGTTTCTGTATAAAAGGCAAAATATCTCCAGTAAACAGATTTATTTTTGAACCTGGACATTTGAAGATGTATGAAGTGTTGTCTGTTTGATAGATCAGTAATTGAGTTTGTTATGAACTTGAGTATAGGTTATTGCTTCATCAATTGCATTTCTAATTCATTTCAATCAGTGAAGGGGCACTTGACTTTAATGCTACCGGTGTGCCCTCTGAGGCTGTTGCGGGAGTGGGCATGTCTGGTAGGCGCGCGCTGCCTGTCAGCATGAAATTTGGTTTCTGTGTATGTGCAGCAAGTGAAATCTGTGTGAGGATGCACATGCAAGTGAGATTTCAGTGATTTTTGCTGATATTTTTGCTTCCACATTTGCGCAGAAGCAAAAAATTGGCAAAAATCGCAAAAATCTCACTCGCGTGAGCATCCTCACAGAAAATTTCACTTCCTGCGCATGTGCAGCAGCCAAATCTCATGCGGAGGTGCATGTGTGCACATTGGGGGTGCACAGCTGCGCACACATCCCAGAATTTCCTAACGGGACGGAGCACCTGACCACATCGGTTGTGCCCATCACTGATTTCAATCCTATAGCACATCTATAACTTTTAGACAAATATAATGTCTTAATGAAAACCCAGGAGTGGCCTTGGAAAGAGCTTGCTGTCCAAGCAGATAACTAATGCAGATATTATCCATTTTAGACTGCTCTATCCTATAGGAGGGTAACAGGATCATGGTAGTAGAGATCATGGTAGTGAATCTATAGGTTTATAATGAGGATTAGTGGTTCAGTAGTTACAGTCAGTAATGGGCAGCCAACATTTTTACTGCCACACTGTGGGTGTGGCTTATTTTGTGGGTGTGGCTTAATGGTCATGTGACTGGGTAGGAGTGGCTTGTCGGCCATGTGATCAGATGGGAATAGCTTGAACGATCATCATCGTACAAGTGAACTGTTAAGTCCTTGACTTACAACCTTACCACTATTATTTATTTATTTATTTATTCATTCATTCATTCATTCATTCATTCATTCATTCATTTATTTAGGCTGGAGGGGAACCGGGCAGGAGAGAAGGAAGCTCATCCGAGACCAGGAAGGACGAAAGAGGAAAAAAGCAAGGAGTGCAGGCGGAGCAGCAGCAGCAGGGAAAAAAAGGGGAGCCAAGCCGAGACCAGTAATCCAGGAAGTGAGAGCTGCCAATCACCTGGAGCTGTGCATGCATCTTCATTTCCGCCGGTGGGAACTGCATTCCTCCCCGTCCTGCCTGCTGCCCAACCCTGGTTACAGTGCAGTACTGCAGGCTAATTCTGCTGATTGCTGGCTGCTAGCAGTTCGGCGGTTCAAATCTCACCAGCTCAAGATTGACTCAAGCTCCCATCCTTCCAAGGTGGGTAAAATGAGGACCCAGATTGTTGGGGGAAATATGCTGACATTATAAATAGTTTAGCGAAGGCAATAGTTTAGTATAAGGGCAGACTAGATGGACTAGGAGGTCTTTTTCTGCCGTCAGACTTCTATGTTTCTTTGTTTCTATGTTAAACACTGTGAAGGAGTATATAAGTCTAAGTGCTATTTCTATTTATCAGATATCACTCTGAAGTATTGTGGCATTGTGCAGAAACTTGAAAACAGAAAACAGTACCCAATCAAGGAACTACCAAGGAGAAAACCATAGTTCTACCAACATTGGAACAGCAAGCTGCTGTATATAAACACAGAGCAAACCCCACATTCTCTTGTCCTAATGTTGCTACCTAGTTGGGTAATGAAATATCTGAAAGAAGACAATCAAGTTTGGAGAGCTTGAAGACTTCCATATTTTAGTACTGAGCCATGTATATTCTCCTTTGTTAGAAAATATTCAATTTGTTGCCCTGAGCTTAGCTAATTTTGAAGCAAGGTCACTTCTTGCACTGAATGTGACTTTGGATCCTAAAACTTGTTCCTTCTTACCATATATCACGGAAAAGAAAAATGCAGTCTGGCACTAGTAAATTCTGTTGCTTGTTTTGCAATAAGTCCAAGTCTGACATAAAATTCTTTCCCATCCTTAGGGATATACTTTGAAAAGCCTTAGGGAGACCCACTTCTCAAACAACATTCCTTTGCCAGAGGAATGTTAGAACATACTCTTTAGTGTGGGAATTATTTCGTAGTTTAACACCATGCCTCACCTTTACGATGGAATGAAACAGACATTACTCATAATGTGGCTAGATATTTTTTTTGCAATAAGAAAGGCAATATATTGAAAAGGGGATAGACTGAGAAAGAAACCAATAGAAAAAGCCCAGAGTCAACTTAAGTATCCACAAGGTAATCAGTCATAGCCATCATTATCTCTCATTCAATGATTTTCAATTGATTATTTGGTAAGGAAAGGTTCTAATAATATGTGGTTGATAATGTTAATGACTTTCTCCTTATTCATTACTGAATCTTTCCAAATCACCAGGATTGCTTTGCTATTACAAAGTGTTAAGAAACAAAGGCACAAAACTGACGAATAAACTTTCATTTGTGATCAATAAACACATTTGACTTAAATCCAAAATTTGTAATCCTAAAGAGCAACCAAGATAGTTAGGGAGGTGGAGACTAAAGCATACAAAGAATAGTTGCAAGCACTGGGCATGGCTAGTCTAATAAAGAGAAGAACCAGGGGTGACATGATAGCAGTATTCCAATATTTGAGGGGCTGTCATAGAGAGGAGGGCATCAACCAGGATGGAGGAATAAAGGATGGAAATTGATCAAGAAGAGCTTCAACTTAGTAATAAGGACAAATTTTCTGACAGTGAGAACAATAAACCAATGGTTACCCTCAGGTGTTGTGGGTGCTTTATCAGTGGAAGCTTTCAAGAAGAAACTAGGCAGCCATTTGTCAGAAAGGTATAGGGCAGTGATGACGAACCTATGGCATGGATGCCACATGGAGTCATATCTGCTGGCATGTGAACCATTGCTCTAGCTCAGCTTCAACATGCATTGGGTGCTGCCCAGTGGCTTTGCTTGCATTGGGTGCTGCCCAGTGCATTGCTTGGCACAGTGGCTCTGGGATCCTACTGGGACCAACAGCAGTTGGGAAGCAGGCCATTTCTGGTCTCCAGGGGGCCTCCAGGGGATAGGAGAAGCTGTTTACACCCTCCCCTGGCATTGAATTATAAGTGTGTGCACTCGTGCATGTGCAATAGTGTGTGTGCATGCTCTTTCAGCATCTAAGGGAGAAAAGGTTCACCATCACTGGTATAGGGTCTCCTGCTTGATCAGGGGGCTGACCTACAAGGTCCCTTCCAATTCTGTTGTTTACTGTAAGGAGCTTTTTGAAAAGACAGCTGGACTTTCTTTGTTTTTCCATGAAGATGTTTTGCTTCTCATCTAAGAAGCTTCTTCAATTCTGAATGAAGAATTGTCACAGTCAGAACTGAAGAAACATCTTGGATAAGAACATTAAGGAGGGAATTTAATTAAAAGAAATGTATGTAACTGGATGATAAAATAAGAAAAAAAACATTTGCAACTTTTTTGATGATTGATATTAGTTACTAACAAAATACTACATTTTATTCATTGAAAATTAGATGGAACACTGTATTGTTTGAATGTATGTTGAGAGAATTTTTTTTACCCCCCCCCCAAAAAAGTCCTTCCTTCGTCCCTCCATTCATTTCATTCTTCCCCTTTCCTTCCTTCCTTCCTTCCTCCCTCCCTCCCTTCCTCCCTTCATTCCTTCTTTCCTTCCTTTCTTTCTTCCTTCCTTCTTTCCTTCCCTCCCTCCTTCCTACCTCTCCACTTCTCTCTTTCCCTCCCTCTCTTTCCTTTTTCTTTCTTTCTTTCTACTTCTCTATCTCTTTTCCCTCTTTTCCCTCTCTCTCATTCTCTCCCTCCAGGTCTCTCTCTCTCATTTCTGTGTACCTCTCCCTCCCCACCTTCTCTCTCTCATTTGTTTCTCCTCCCTTTTTGCTCTCATTTTTCTCACTTTCATTTCTGTTTTTCTCTCTCTTTCCTCTTCCTCTCCCCTTTTCTTCCTCTCCCTTCCCTCTCTCATTTGTTTCCCTCTTTTTCCTCTCTCATTCTCTCTCGCCCCAGCCAAAAAGAAAGTGAAGGGAGGGGTGGGCATGGTCCAGAGAGCCGGAGCAGCTGGGCGGCATGGGGCTTTGACCCATGTGTGTTTTTCCCTACCTGACAGCTTGGTTGCCGGTTGGAAGGGCTGCTGCTGCTCCAGGTCATTTTTTTTCCTCATTGTCGTGGAACCCCTGGCTGACCCTTGCGGAACCCCGTTGCAAAACGCTGTTATAGAGCATTGGACCCTAGAACAACTAGACACAAGAACAGTTTTCCCCTTGAATCCCATCACTCTGCTAAACAAATAATTCCTTCAACACTATCAAACTATTAAGTCTGCATTACTATTTATCTTCTTATAGTTCCCATTATGCATCTTCTCCCACTAGTGACTGTATGACTGTAACTTTGTTGCTTGCATCCTTATGATTTATATTAACTGTTTCCTAATATCATTTGATTGCTTATTTGTACCCTTTCATTCAGTGTTGTACTTTATGATTCTTGATAAATGTATCTTTTTCTTTTATGTGCACTGAGAACATATGCACCAAGACAAATTCATTGTGTGTCCAATCACACTTGGGCAATAAAAAATCCTATCCAACGCATATCAAAATAGGGCATGTTTTGATTGTTAACGTTATAATTGCTATCTTGACTATTTTGACTCCTTCTGTGGACGCCCCTGATCTCATCTCACCTATTCCACTGATGTTTAATAAAATGTGGTCCATGTAAGGACATGCTCAGTGGATTCTATCCTTACACACCTTTAGTTGATAAATTTAGCTGGGGGCAGGAACAAACAAGGTGAAGAATGAAAAGTATGGTTTAGTTTTCCTCTACCAAGTAGAAAGCCTCAGTGTTGAACCGAGTCTTCCATTAATTGTCTGCTTTCTTTTTTAGCATTTCTTCCAGTCTCTGTGGATTAAGCTTTTGTTTGGTGAAAGACAGATCAGATATATCTTTACTATATAACCACCAAATTAATCTCAAGTGACCAGGAAAAGAACATTTGTGTTTTTGGTTTTAAGCCAGCTGAACTGACTGTATTTCCTTTGATTTCTTTTCAGTCTGTAAGATTTTTGCATAGATTTCCTTTCAAACTCTTCTGAGCCTGATTACCAAAACCTCCAGACATGGAATAAATGGGAAGGGGCAAGAAAAGTCACTTCCAGGAGGCTTGTACTGTTGAAGTGTCTGTTCTGTCTGCTTAATGATACAACCAGATCTACATTCAGGTCCCTGGTTGGGCATAGATTGTACAAATGAATAACTACCATTTGAAATGATGAAAACAGGCTGAACAAGCAAGAACCTCCCCGCCTATTCCCATTTTTTTTGGGTAATGATCAATTTTCATTAAAAGGTTTTACAATTAAAAAAACCCTTATAGAAACATAAAAGAAGAATTAGAAAAATATATATTTTTTAAAAAAACACAAAACCCTGGAAGACGAAATAGAGAAAAATTACAAAGGGGCAAAAAAAAGGCACAAAAAAGCAAGAAGAATGATATCTAAAGAAGTGATGTTTGATCTTCTTCGCAGCAGTTATGGACATTACAATAACGGTCTCCAGTCTCCCATATTGCATATCATAGTTCCTCCTCTTACCCTGCCTTCTGCCACCAACTGGCAGTTAGCCTGATTCCCCCCCTTCCATTCCTGATCCCATAAGGGATAGGCATCCCAGTTATTGAAGAATTACCACATGAAACCAGAAGTATTGTGGAAGGAGTTCTTGGAGAAGATTGAAAGCAAAGTGGATAAAAAAAGACCTGGTCATGGCTTATAAGTGGAACACTCAAAAAGGAGACAGAATGACTAATACTGGCGGCACAAGAACAGGCCATTAGAACAAATGCTGTCAAAGCCAGAATTGAAAAATCAACAGACAATCCAAAGTGCAGACTCTGTAAAGAAACAGATGAAACAATCGATCACATACTCAGCTGCTGCAAAAAGATCGCACAGACTGACTACAAGCATAGACATGATGCTGTGGCACAGATGATCCACTGGAACTTGTGCCAGAACTACCATCTACCAGTGGCAAAGAACTGGTGGGATCATAAGCCCGAAAAAGTGGTCAAAAATGAGCAAGCAAAACTACTGTGGGACTTCCGACTTCAGACTGACCGAATTTTGAAGCATAACACAGCAGACATCCTGATTGTGGAGAAAAAGAAAGCATGGATCATCGACATCGCAATCTCAGGAGACAGCAGAATTGAGGAGAAGCAGCTAGAGAAATTAGTGAAATACGAAGATCTAAAAATCGAGCTGCAACGACTCTGGCATAAGCCAGTGAAAGTGGTCTCAGTGGTACTTGGCATGCTGGGTGCAGTGCCAAAGGATCTCAGTGGACATTTGAAAACCATCGGAATTGACAAAATCTCCATCTATCAATTGCAAAAGGCCGCTTTACTGGGATCGGCAAACATAATTTGCCGCTACATCACGCAGTCCAAGGTGCTTGGGAAGCACCCAGCTGGTGATGAAATACGAAATCCAGCATAGTGATCTCGTTTGCTGTGTTGTATTGACATAATAATAATAATAATAATAATAATAATAATAATAATAATAATAATTGAACAATTCATTTATTCAGAAAGTTCATAAAGAGTTTGTAGTGTTTTATAAAATAAGTTGTAATTCCCTCCTTAATCAAACAATTTAGCCATTTCTGCAAATACAGCCAACTTCACAATCCATTCATCCATTATTGTGGCTTCTATATTTTACTGCAGTTTTGCTGCAGTTACTGTATATAAAGCTGTGAATTCTAGTGAGAAGTTTCTGCCTTACTATATCAATACAGGAGAATATGTGTAGCTCAAGGTTGAAATGAATAGTTTTGGTACTCTCTGACCTTGGTTACTTTCTTAAAGACAACCCAAATCATGTAACATCATATGCATCTTTTCACCATATGTATCTTTTTACTTTTTCATAAATCTACCATCATGATAAAATGTCCCTTCATGTTTTTTTCATTTCCAGCTGTGAGTAGAAATAATTTATACATCTTAGACAATTTTCCTGGTGTCTTATATCATAATGGTACATCATTTTAAGAAAGTTTTGAAAAGTCTTGAAAAGTACTGAAGTCTTGTATATAAACATGCTCCATAAGAGTAATACTCTACTGAGGTATTGGAGCACGAATATGCAAAACAATGCATTCTTTTAACAAAGGACTGAAAGTGTTTAATACTGCACAAATTAAAATAATCAATATTTGTGCAGATTGTCTATGAGAAGCAACCTCTTCCAGAAGAGTTTAATCTAGAATAGTCTCCATAGTATGATTTTGTTTGTTGGCTTGCTTAAAATCCTGAACTCCTTAGGAATGCATTTTTATGATTTCTACAAAAATGGAATTAATTTTGATTCAATAAAGCAATTATAGCCACCAAAAAGGATTACGAATTTAATAACTACCCTCTTCTCCCCCAGATAATTACATGCTTAGCAATGGAGCTGACTTGGGGAAAAATGACTTAATTTTTGATTCCTGAATCTGATAATACAAATCTCAGTATGTTTCTTCTTTTTCTTTTGCATTTCAGGTGCAATGCTTGCACGCAAATACCTGTTCCTTATTGACTGCGTGCTAAGTTGCACCAAGCTTTTTTGACTTCAGAAGTAACAACTGAAGTGCCTCGGGTCAAGAAACACCCACCAAATGGAAAACCTTCAGAGAGCTATGCTGCATTTTAAAATCAGAAGAATTAGCCAGAGCTAGGCATGAATGACCTTTCAAAAGTCTCCAGCAAATTTCAGGATGGAGAAACCAGGAAGACAATGGCTCAGAATTCCTGCAGGGAAAGGAGAAAATCTCTAACAGGTTTTCAAGGGCAGGATTCCCTTTAGCAATGAGAGCTGGATTGCAACTCAAACACCCACTTGTAATGAGCTTTCCTACACAAGACGTAGACTTGTGAGATATCCAGGAGTTCAGACTAAATTGCTAATGGGCTGTGTTTATTCTGCTAGATCATATTTTGTGTGCTCAGCTGAAGTAGATTAATTATCTAAGACATGTGGCTAAAACAAGTTTTAAATAAGGGCATAGTCCAGGATGTATCCTCCCTTCACATGACATAATCCCAAGGAACATAAATTCTCAGTTATAAGCTCCATTGGAAGAAAATGGAGGCTGAGCAGCAATGCTTTCCAATTTGTTTGTTATTCTGCATAATAGCCGAAGTGGTGCAGCAGGTGGAGTACAGTACTGCAGGCCACTAAAGCTGACTGTAGATCTGCAGGTCAGCGGTTCAAATCCCATCACCGGCTCAAGGTTGACTCAACCTTCCATTCTTCCGAGGTGGGTAAAATGAGGACCCGGATTGTGGGGGCAATATGCTGGCTCGAAATAGAATCGCCAAAATGTTCCCAAATCTATCCCCAAAATGCTGGAAATGTGAAAAGGAAATAGGTTCTAATGATCATCAATGATGGAACTGTAATAAAGTTAAGACATATTGGAAAATGATAGAAAAAAATATTAAAAGAGATTGTACTACAAGAAATAGAAAAAAACCCAGAATTTTACTTGTTAGGCATAACTAAGCGGAATTATAAAAAAGATATTTTGTATTTAGTAGTTCATATTTTAACAGTGGGCAGGATAGTTTATGCACAAAATTGGAAGGGGGAAAATATCCCCCAAAAGGAAGAGGTAATAAAGAAAATTTTAGACTGTGCAGAGATAGATATGATGACAAGAAGGTTGAATGACCAAGAAGAATCTTAATTTTATGCTATTTGGAATAAAGTTTATAAGTGGATAGATAAAAGTAAAAATTGAACAATATGAGAAATGTATGAATATACCAAAATGATTTTATATTTTCTCTCTTTTTTTATTAACTTAACTTCTATATTATTAGAATGTTTGAACAATATATTCTTCTTTTCATTTAGATTAATATGTTGACTCAATGAATTAAGAACATATTCTTTTTCGGTATTAAAAATGAATCTTCTAAAATGAGAGGGGTAACTGTAACCCCTACTATGTGTTAAATGTTTGTAAGTTTGTGTGTGAATTTTAAGAAAATTAATAAAGTTTTATAAAAAAAAAAAGTGCTATTGCTAACATGTTGCAAGCTCAGGAGAAGGGCGGCATTAAAAAAAATCGAAAAAATAAAATAAAATAAATAAAATAAATAAATAAATAATTAATTAATTAATACCTTCTCCATCTTAGTGGTTCATCTTGTCTGCATGAATGGTATTAGATACTTTGTGTTGGAAATTTTGAATTTCATTTACATAAGGATTGGGTTCTGAAACAACCCCCCCCCCCCTTAAAAATCTAAAAATACAAAAGTTGAATGAAAAGTAATGTAATGACAGTGAATGGAACAGGAAATAATCTTTGAGATGAGCTCTTATATTATATTATGTTTATATTAACTTTTTCACAGGGGTGGATTGCTGCCACTTCGCTTCTTCCCACGCCCTTGGGCAGCCACTTACCATGCTAACCGAACGGTCCTTGGTGGCTGGCATGAGTGCACGAGCTCCTGACACATGCGTGTGCAAGATTTGCACGAGCTCCTGACACATGCCATGTGCAAGATTTGGCTTCTGAGCATGTGCAACAAGCCAAATCTCATGAGATTTCAGCTATTTTGCTGGTATTTTTGCTTCTGCGCATGAGTAGATGCAAAAAATTGGAAATTTTTGCCAGGAATCTGTTTGTTGTGCCATTCCCGTACTGAAATCTATCAGTTGTGCCATTTCCAGGCCATTTCTACTGGCTGGAAGGCATCCCCCCATGTGGGGGGAGGAGGCAATGACTGAGTGTGCGCATGCTCAGTGCTAAATAATCCAGGAAAAAAAGCTAAAACAAGATGGCGATGGTATGCACAATGCCAGAAACTCCACATCTGCGCATGCTCAGAAGAAAAAATACAATTAAGACAAAGATGACAGCGCCCATGAATGACCAAACTGGGGCTGTGACATCGTCATGACATCACCAGCGCATCGCTGCCAGTTTGGCGAAACCAATCCGAACTGGGAGAAACCCACCCCTTCTTTTCCACATAATTGTAACCGATAGTTGCATAGATCTGCCAATCTTCTTACAGATGTCAAAAAAGAGCTCTGCATTTTGACTCTTTGATCAGCTCTTGAAACCTTTTCCATCTTTTATCTCGATGCAAAAATATTTCTTCAATTTGGCAGAAAATAGTAAACCTGCTGATGTCCAACTTCATATTTGGCCTCTTGTGTGGCTTGTGAGTTTTGACACCTAGTACTGTCATATTGCTACAGAATTTCCTTCTTGTGTTTCTAAACTCAGCAAATTAACCAAATCTTAAGTGTTGCAGTGTAGACTCAGAGATGAAAGTGATGCCAGGCTTAAGGAAATCCATGTGAATAACATGGATAATGTCTCACCAGAAGCCCTAATTGTCAGCTTACTTGCTAAATCTTGAATTTTAATTCTTTTCCCTATTATATTCTATGGACTGACACTTAATTTTTGGATGATAATGATTGGTTAGCTTGTGGTCACTATGTTGTCAGGAAAATCCTCATCTTTGTTCTCACAATATAAAAGTCTGTAGTGAATACTTACTGGCAAATTTCAACTCTTGAAACTTTCATTTCTGCTAGCAGTTTTCAAATAACTCATGAGAGACTATAAAAAATGTAGAGAAGAGCAACCAAGATGATTAGGGGAGTGGAGGTTAGAGCATACTATGAACAGTTGCAGGAAGTGGATATGGCTAGTCTAATGAAGGGAAGGACTAGGGGAGACATGATAATAGTGTTCCAATATTTGAAGGGCTGTCATAGAGGGGAAGGGGTCAAGCTATTTTTCCAAGGCACCTGAAGATCAGACAAGGAATAACGGATGGAAACGGATCAAGGAGAGATTCAACCTAGAAATAAGGAAAAATTTTCTGACAATCAACCAATGGAACAGAAGTTGTCCCTTCTGGAAATAATAAGGAAGAACTTATATAACTAATTAATGTTTAGGGATAAATAGTGAATGATTTGATGTATATGAAATCTGTTATTGTACCTTTGATTGATTATAGGTGGCTGAAAATATAACAAACATATAAATTTAGTAAATAACAGAAACTGTGGGGTTTTTTGTATGTTACCGTACGTAATAGCTGGTGAATTAATTAATTTTTTGTTGTGTTTAGTGGATATGTATAAATTCTACGTATGTATAAAGTCTACGGAGAGGGGCGGCATACAAATCTAATAAATAATAATAATAATAATAATAATAATAATAATAATAATAATGATAACAACAACAACAACAACAACCTGATTGTGGAGAAAAAGAAAGTATGGATCATCGACATCGCAATCCCAGGAGAAAACAGAATTGAGGAGAAGAAGCTAGAGAAATTAGTGAAATACGAAGATCTAAAAATCAAGCTGCAACGTCTCTGGCATAAGCCAGTGAAAGTTGTCTCAGTGGTACTTGTCACGCTGGGCGCAGTGCCAAAGGATCTCAGCGGACATTTGAAAACCATGGAAATTGACAAAATCTCCATCTGTCAATTGCAAAAGGCTGCTTTACTGGGATCGGCAAACATAATTCGCCGCTACATCACGCAGTCCTAGGTGCTTGGGAAGCACCCGACTGGTGTTGAAATACGAAATCCAGCATATTGATCTTGTTTGCTGTGTTGTATTGACATAATAATAATAATAATAATAATAATAATAATAATAATAATAATAATAATATTGATCAGATAAATGATATCCTTTTTTTCTTTCTATTTTTCTTTCTTTTTTTTCGTTTTGTACTTTGTCTCTTTTCTCTCTATTTTTCTTTTTGTCTTTTTGTATGTTATAATGTATGTTTTCAATGTTATTTATGTTTTGTTTTTAACTCAAATATTTCAATAAAAATATATTTTTTAAAAAGGAACAGAAGTTGTCTTCGGAATCGGAAGTTGTGAGAGCTTCATCACTTGAGGCTTTTAAGAAGAGAACATTGCCATTTGTCAGAAATGGTGTAGGGCAGTGATGGCTAACCTTTTTATGAGAGCATGAATGCCTGAATCCTCAAAATAGCAATGTGCACGCTAACCCCATGCATGTGCACAATTCACCCCATGTGAAACACCCCTGTGCATGTACAAAAGTTCTTGCACCAGTCTTTCCCCCAAACATGTACATGCAACAATTCCCACATGCACTCCACCCCTCACACATGCATATGTGACCCTACACACCCATCTTTCCCCCATGGTTGCACAGCAGAGACTTGATGACCAGCTGGTCAGCGGGAGGTGCATATGCATGCATGGCGGAGTGAACTGGGCCGATGGCTCATGTGCCTACAGAAAGGGCAATGTATGCCACCTCTGGCACGTGCAGGGGTGGGCAGCAGGCAGGATGGAGTGGAATGCAGTTCCATCGGCAGAAATGAAGATGCGTGTGCAGCTCCAGCCGATTGGTGGCTGTCACTTCTTGAATTACTGGTCTCCTCTCATCTCTCCTTTTTTTTCACTGCTGCTGCTGCTGCTGCTGCATCTGTGCTCCTTGCTTTTTTCCTCTTTCCTCCTTCCTGGCCTTGGACAAGCTTCCCTCTCTCCTGCCTGGCTCCCCTCCAGCCTCACATGGCCACCTCCCACCTGATGCAAGCAGAAGGCATGGGTGGAAGTGGCACTGGCAGCATTTATGCTTCTGGCAACACCCGTTCACCTAGCTACCCAGCCTGAAGCGGGGGGGGGGGGGCGACCCATGAAGGAGAGTGCAGGAAATGCGAAGCAAATTGTCACCCCAGTGAGCGACACTGGTAAGTTGTAAGTCGAGGACTTAACAGCTCACTTGAACAATGATGATAGTTCAAGCCACTCCCACCTGGTCACATGGCAGCCAAGCCACTCCTACCCAGTCACATGACCATTAAATAAAGCACACCCACAGTGTGGCAGTAAAAATTTTGGCTGCCCATTACTAGGCACATATACCATAGGTTCACCATCACGGGTGTAAGATCTCCTGCTAGGGTGGGGGTGGTCTTGATGACCTACAAGGTCCCTTCCAACTCTGTTAATCTGTAATCAATTTTATTATATTGAAGAACACATTCTCACACAGTCTGTGAAATGCCAAATGTGGTAGCGATTTCCCTTTGGATGACTCTTAAACAATCTGTCAACCTTTCTCATATGAAATTCATTGATTTGCTGTCATGGATCATTCACTTATTTCTTAATACACAAATCAAGCCTTCCTGGTTCACCATTTTGATATTTTTTTTGGCCAAGTGAGGAACAGAACACAGTCATTGCCATAAACGGCTTACATTTATGGTAAACTTCAGTTGGAGGTATTTGGGAATTAAAAATTCAATAGCAATGTGCACAGACAAGAAGAGTATTCACTGAAGGCTTCCACTTCATAAACAACAGCAACATGACCTTTCACATAAACACCACCCCATCCACTGAAACGAAAGAAAAGAACCAAAAATATGAGAGCTTCTAACCAATGCAGCTGCGAGAGCTATCATGGGCTTTCCTAAGTATGCCCATGTCACAGCAACACTCCACAGTCTGCATTGGTTGCTGATCGGTTTCTGGTCACAATTCAAAGTGTTGGTTATTACCTATAAAGCCCTTCATGGCATCAGACCAGAATACCTCCGGGACCGCCTTCTGCCGCACAAATCCTAGTGACCAGTTAGGTCCCACAGAGTAGGCCTTCTCCCGTCGACTAAACAATGCCGTTTGGTGGGACCCAGGGGAAGAGCCCTTTCTGTGGTGGCCCCAGCCCTCTGGAACCAACTCCCCCCTGATATCAGAGTTGCCCCCACCCTCCTTGCCTTTTGTAAGCTCCTTAAAACCCACCTCTGTCGTCAGCCATGGGGGAATTGAAATATTCCCTTCCCCTACGCTTATAAAAAATTTATGCATGGTATGTCTGTATGTATGATTGATTTCTCAAATTAGGGTTTCTTTTTAAATTAACTTAAATATTAGATTTGTTTACATTGTTTTATTACTGTTGTTAGCCGCTCCGAGTCTATGGAGAGGGGCGGCATACAAATTTGATTAATAAATAAATAAATAAATAAATATCAGTACTGCCACCCTTTGGCAACTTGTAATATTGGAGGCATTATTTTTCATTCGAACCCTACATTAAGAAAATAGCGATGCAAGTGAAATGTCATTCCAGTTTATCCTTATCCATCCTCAGTATAAATTACCACCAGAGAAACAGTATCAATGGGAACAAGACTACAAATTAACAAGCCTGAAAGGGATCTTGCCTCCCTTCGTGTTTCATCACAAGTGGTTCTCAACCTTCCTAATGCTGTGACACTTTAATACAGTTCCTCATGTTGCAGTTACATCCAACCATAAAGTAATAAAATAATTAGGAAACTTGGGGATGGGTTCTAACCTACCTTGATGCCAGTTCATTTCCTTCTGTGCTGCATGAATGCGCCTCATGGCCACATGTGTGCTTTGCAGGCACACGCGCATTGGCACACCAGTGCCAATTTTTTCTAATTGCAAAAAGAAAGCGAAAAACAAGAGGGCGACCCATGCGCAGTGCTGGAAATTTGACTTCTGCACATGCTCAGAAGTTCCCATGTTACAGATATTATTTTTTGCAGTAGTCTATTTGCATGTGGGTGGCCCCACCTGGAGACAGATAGAGGAGCAGCATCTCATTCCTAAATATGTGTTTTCCAATGGTCTTAGGTGACCTCCATGAAAGGGTCATTCGACCCCTAAAGAGAACTGCTAACCTATAAGTGTTCGGAAACTTCAGATCGTGCAGAATGCAGCTGCGAGAGCAGTCATGGGCTTACCCAGGTATGCCCATGTTTCACCATCACTCCGCAGTCTGCATTGGCTGCCGATCAGTTTCCGGTCACAATTCAAAGTGTTGGTTATGACCTTTAAAGCCCTTCATGGCACTGGACCAGAATATCTCCGAGACCGCCTTCTGCCGCACGAATCCCAGCGACCGATTCGGTCCCACAGAGTGGGCCTCCTCCGGGTCCCGTCAACTAAACAATGCCGGTTGGCGGGCCCCAGGGGGAGAGCCTTCTCTGTGGCGGCACCGGCCCTCTGGAACCAACTCCCCCCGGAGATCAGAACTGCCCCTACTCTTCCTGCCTTCCATAAACTCCTCAAAACCCACCTTTGCCGTCAGGCATGGGGAAACTAAACATCTCCCCCTGGGCACGTCGAAGTTATATATGGCATGCTTGTATGTGTGTATGTTAGTATAGGGGATTTTCTTAAATTTATAATATTTTAATTAATTGGATTGTATTGGATTGTTTCTCACTTGTTGTGAGCCGCCCCGAGTCTTCGGAGAGGGGCGGCATACAAATCCAAATAATAAATAAATAAATAAATAAATATTACAGTAGTGTCATATTTATTTCCTCTGCATATATCACTGCATTTGATATGTAATATGTTGAAGAATGGAGTTCAATTTTCAACCAGTCGCAACTTTCGTTTGTGTAGTCACTACATCCATTGACTTAATACAGTGCCTTAATCCACCAATCAATCACTTAAAAGTTTTTCTTAAGTTTCTTGTCCAAAACAAGAAATCTTCTGCAATCTTTCCTTCAGCAAAAAGTCACATTTACTTCCTGGTAACTGGCTAACGTGACCACTGCAGTTTTTCCTTCTCTTGCTTTTTATTTTGTGGCTTTAGTTTTGTTCAGAATTGTGTCCATCTGCTACTATTCTGAACCCTGCCTGTTCCATTATTATTCTGGATTCCAGAAAACTCCACTTCTTAGTCTTTATAATTTTCCATTCTTATTTCACTTTTCACTCCTTATTCATAATATCCTTCTTCTGCGACATTTGATCTTTTATTTCTACTTATTTTAGCACACTAAAAATGTCTGTGTTCTAAGCTAATGTGAATGGTTTCCATTTTATAACATTACTAAATATCTATGGAGATTCACAGTAATCTAGGTCATTTTTGTCCAAAAAGTGCTTTTTCAACAGGCAACTGGACTTTCTGAATTTTTTTGAAGAGCTGAAGAAGCTTCTTGGAAATATTATTAATTATTATTTTAAGCATCGATTCTGTGTTTTTTATTGCTCATGTTGTTTTATTGTTTGTTAAAAGAAAAATAAAGAAAAATTTTATACCCCCAAAAAGAAGCTTCTTGAATGAGAAGCGAAACATCTTCAAAGAAAAAGCAGAGAATCTAGTTGCCTCTTGAAAAAAACACTTCAGGATTTTATAACATCCTATTGTTTTTAAATTTATGTACATATAATTATTTAAATCCCAATGTTCAGCATAAAAAAACCTTCCTTGGCAATATAAACAATTTTAACAATGCCATAAAAGCTGTTTAACCATATCAAATTACTGTATCTCAAGATAGTTTGAGCCTGGGCTGAAGATAAAGAAGGAAGAGTAAGACTACCTATACTTTTGTGCTAGTGGTTTCCTTCATTCCTTCGTTCCTTGCTCCGTTCCTTTATTCCTTTGTCCCTCCCTTCCTTTTCTCCCCTCCCTCCTTCTTCCCTTCCTTCCTTCCCTCCCTCCCTTCCTTCCTTCCTTCCTTCTCAATTTATTGAATTTGCTCATTTAGCTTTACAGTAGAATTCTTGCAGTAAAACTTTCAGTGGAGGAGTACTATCTTGTCCTTATTAGACACAAGGAGACTTACTTCTACGTAAATATGAAAATATTTGGAAATACATTCCTGGTTTCTAGGTTCTCATCTGTTTTTCCTCTTTAGCTGGATTGGGAGCAAAGAATCCACAAGCAAGATCCACCTGGGCCAACAATCTAAGCCAATTCCACTGTGCGTGCTGGAGCACACACTCAAGCTATTGATCACAGTACAGTAAGCTGTCAAGCTTCCTCTTGAAGTTTGAAACCATTTAAATATCAACAGGATGCAAGCCAAATCATGCATGTCTTTGAGAATCAGAAAAGAACCTTCTCCCAACTATCCAGATCTGCTAAATTAATTCAGGTTATTTTAAAAAAAACCAAATACATCAAAAGGGAAACAACAACACAGATACATGGCTGGGTAGAAGATATTCCTGAAATACAAGAATATACATAAAATAGTATTTTGATTACATCCCATCCATTAATTTCTGTATTCCGGCATGATAAAAATTGCAGTGTACATTTCATAACATTGAAGAATACCAGAGGTTGATTTTGAAGATGAGACAGTGTAGGCTAGGATATGCCTTTGAAAAAAAAAAGAGTTATGAGTAAAAAAGCATGTGTACTAAACACCTCAAGGGACCTAAAGCTGACGGAAATAAGAAGTGGAACCACAATATTTCTTTAGAGAATTCAATAATTTAACTGATTTGTTTATTTGGATCAACAGCTCACCTTTTCCTCAGGAGCTTAAGGCAGAATCCATAAAAAGAATGTCTTTTTACCTCATAACAACATACTTACTTATGAGGTAAGTAGTGTCAAAGAAAGAATGACTAATGTTAGCCAGATATTTTTCATGTTACTTGAATCTTGGATCTTCCAAGTCCGTGTTCAGCACTTTAACTATCACACAACACTGGCTCTAGAAACTCTTAATTAAGATGTTTAACATGGCTAATTTAAGTTTTCTAACAATAAAGATAGAAAAGCTAGTCAATTTTAGAACAGGTATAAAGCAGTGTTGGTGTTCGTCCTGGATAGCCTTATGAAACCAGAAATAAAATCACTGTACAAATAATTTGGGAGGCTCAGATTATCAATGAGATTGTTTAGATGTCCAAAGCTAAATTTTCCCCGCCTCATTCAATTATGTCTGATTCTCTGGGACTGTCTGGATAGCTCTTTCAAGTTTTCTTGTAAAAGTTTTTCACAAATAGTTTGCCATTGCTTCCTTTCTAGGGTTGAGAGAAAATGACCACCTCAAAATCACCCGGCTGAATTGGTTTCTAGAACAAGGTGGGAGTGGCTGTGGTTTTTACCTCACAAGGACAATTCCACTGTTCGTTCATTACACTGGTGGGGGGAATGTTTGATCACCCAGAGAGGGTCCGCAATTTTGGAGTCCTCCTTGATCCACAGCTAAACTTAGAACATCGTATTTCGGCTGTGGCAAGCAGAGGGGCATGCGCATTTGCACAGGTTTGCCTGATGCACCAGTTGAGGCCGTACTTGGATAGGGAGTCTCTTCTCACAGTCACTCATGCCCTAATGACCTCGAAGTTCGACTACTGCAATGTCTGTTGGGCTACATTTAAAGAATGTTCAGAGACTGCAGTTACTGCAAAATGCAGCTGTGCGAGCTGTCATGGGCCTGTCCAGATATATCCATATCTCAACACCACTCTGCGAGTTGCATTGGCTACCAATAGGTCTCCAAACGCAATTTAAAGTGTTGGTCATGACCTATAAAGCCCTACATGCCTTAGGACAAGGTTACTTACGGCACCGTCCAGTAATGGGCAGCCAAAACTTTTACTGCCAAACTGTGGGTGTGGCTTATTTTATGGGTGTGGTTTGATGTTCATGTGACATGGCTTGCTGGCCATGTGACCAGGTGGGAGTGGCTTGAACGATCATCATCATTCAAACGAACTGTCTTTTCATCTCAGCTGTGGGCAGAGTGAGGGCTTCACAAGGGGGAAAAGACTGCAGCACAGACTGCTTCAGCATGGCACAGCTCTCCTGGCCTAGGGAGGTGACCGTGTGAGACTGGAGGGGAGCCGGGCAGAAGAGAGGGAAGCTCGTCTGAGACCAGGAAGAGGAAAAAAAGAGGAGCTCACAGCAGTAGCAGCAGGGAAAAAAAGGAGAGCCGAGCTGAGACCAATAATCCAGGAAGTTACAACCACCGGTCAGCTGGAGCTGTACATGCAACTTCATTTCTGCCGGTGAAACTGCGTTCCACCACATCCTGCCTGCTGTCCATCCCTGGTACCGTCTCCTGCCTCATGAATCCCAGCAACTGGTTAGGTCCCACATAGTTAGACTTCTCCAGGTCCCATCAACTAAGCAGTGCCATCTGGCAGGACCTGGGGTAGAGCCTTCTCTGTGGCAGCTCCAGCCCTTTGGAATCAAGTCCCCCCAGAAATTTGTACTGTCCCCACCCTCCTGACCTTTCACAAGGTTTCGAAAATTCACCTTTGCCGGCAGGCTTGGGGCCATTGAGTATTGACATGGATGTGGATGATTGTTTTAAATATTGGGGTTTTATAATTAGATTTTAGACTAATTTTAAATGTTGGATTTCTTATATACTTCTTTTTTGTATTTATCGCTGCTTTGTAAGCTGCCCTGAGTCTAAGGAGAAGGGTGGCCTAGAAATCCAAATTTAAAAAAATATTTATTTATTTATTTATTGGATTTGTATGCCGCCCCTCTCTGAGGACTCATGGCAGCTCACAACATATGCGCAGGTAGAGTGCCGTACTGCAGGCCACTGAAGCTGAGTACTGTAGATCTGCAGGTCAGCGGTTCAAATCTCATCACCGGCTCAAGGTTGACTCAGCCTTCCATCCTTCCGAGGTGGGTAAAATGAGGACCCGGATTGTGAGGGCAATATGCTGGCTTTGTTAAAAAGTGCTATTGCTAACATGTTGTAAGCCACCCTGAGTCTAAGGAGAAGGGTGGCATAAAAAAATTATAAATAAATAAATAAATAAATATCAAAAGAACATAGCAAATACATCTGAAAATCCAATTAATATGACTAAAAAGACTTTGAAAGTGGTTTTCAAAGCTACATTACCTATAAGTTATTGTTCTCTGGGAATGCACGGCCGGCGGCTTAAACTGCCGGCAGAAATTGCCCTGGAGCAGCTCCAGGAGCTCTGAACTTCTGGTTTCCAGCGAAACCGGAAGTTTGGCTTTTGGCAGCATGCCAGGATGTCATGCTGCAATCTGGGCTTGGCGGGGAGGTCCTGGATCGCCCTATTTAAGGGCGGTCCCAGCAGGACCTCCTCCTTGCCTCCATGGATCCCGAAGCGAACACCTGCCCACCCTCCGCTATCAACAGTGTGTATGAAAGGTCGCTTTGGGGCCGAATAGGAATTTTTTGCGGCCTTCCCTTTAGAGGCGGCCATTTTTTCACCTATTCCACACCGACGGTACGGACGGAATGGCTAGGGGGTGCGGTGCCTTGTAGTATTAATTTGGCTTCCCTCTGGTCAGTGGGGTTTGGCAGGTTAGGGGCGGAAATGGGCAGTAGGAGCAACCGCGCATGTTCCTTTGGGCATCTCTTAAAGGGGTGATGGACCGCCTCTCTTCAGGAACTAGAGGTTTTGACAACATCGGGGATTGGAGAGAGGATGCCCATGGGACTCACCGGATCCAATTCCCCTCGGGGATTGGAGGGTGAGCTCCTCTCACATGCCAAGGGGCGTGGCTTGGATCCAGGTGAAGGTGTCTACCTTCACCTGGTTCAGCAAGGAGTTTTTGCCCAATGTTGCCCAGGAAGGTTTTGGCAGGAATTTCCGCCCCGTTAGTTTTTGGCCTTTTATAGTTGAATTTGAATATTTAAATTTACGTATTTAAATTTACGTTATTTAAATTTATGTTAATTTAATAAAGTGACCCTATTTTTAACCCATACACTGTGTCATCATCTTTACTCCGCTTCGGGGGCAATGAGATAGGCAGAGCCAGTTCCTCTTTGAAATACTCACAGTCCCAAATAAAGCTCAAAGGTTCTTCAGAAAGCAAAATCCAGATTTAGCATGCCTCCAAGTGAGGAATTCTCCCTTCCTTCTCCCTAGCAATATGTGTAAAGACCCCATTAACTGAAACAGTTCAGTTGCTTTCTGCTCTGACAACAATGAATGGACTGATGAGTGATGAATCCAAGGATTGCCAATTCTCCATATAAGGTTGTTTGTGATTCCTTGACTCTAAACCTCTATACTTTGCCTTCTCAAATGCTCCTCATGACTTCTTTGTGGACTGTTAAAATGAATTCTATCATTATTACGTAGATCTTTATCACACATTAAACGTGCCTGCTTTAAAGCTCTGAGATAGGACTGCAGTGTAGTCAAAACATAATAAAAAATATGAGATAAAAACAGACAAGGGATATCAATTAAATGATTACAAGAGCAGTATAGGAAAAACAGAAAAAAATCCAGGTTACAGCAGGAATTAAAAACGGAAGACAAGGCTTCAGGGCAAAGAGTTCATACTGTTTTCTTAAAACTCAAAATAATAATAAATAAAATAGCTAAATGAATTTTTTGGGGGAATGGAGTTCAACATTTTTGGAATTGTTATTACCTTCCCATCAAGTGTCTTTTCAAAGAATTAGGAATGTGCGTTCTCTGACAATACCACTTTCTAAGGACAATATGACTTACATTTAGAAACATAGAAGATTGACAGCAGAAAAAGACCTCATGGTCCATCTAGTCTTCCTTTATACTATTTCCTGTATTTCATCTTAGGATGGATATATGTTTATCCCAGGACATGTTTAAATTCAGTTACTGTGGATTTACCAACCACGTCTGCTGGAAGTTTATTCCAAGCATCTACACTCTTTCTTCGGAGAGGGGCGGCATACAAATCTAATAAATAAAATAAATAAATAAATAAAATATTTTCTCATGTTGCTTCTGATCTTCCCCCCAACTAACCTCAGATTATGCCCCCTTGTTCTTGTGTTCTCTTTCCAATTAAAAACATTTTCCTCCTGAACGTTATTTAACCCTTTAACATATTTAACATATTTAAATGTTTCAATCACGTCCTCCCCTTTCCCTTCTGTCCTCCAGACTATACAGATTGAGTTCATTAAGTCTTTCCTGATACATTTTATGCTTAAGACTTTCCACCATTTTTGAAGCCCGTCTTTGGACCAGTTTGTCTTTGGACAAAATTTGCAATGTTCTAGTTCCAATATCCTTTCCAGATATAGGCCCTCAGAGATGCTCTAGATCTAAGACTAATCTCTGAAATATTGCAGTGTTGAAAAGACAGCCCTAGACAAAAAAAAATAAGAAGCATCCCTAGTTTTCATATCTACCCTGATGGATAGATAAGTGACGTCAAATTATCTTGAGAGATGCCATCCATACTTGTTTTGCACTGACCTCTACTGCTTTGAAAAGAAAGTTGTAGTACACGAACTCTTCCCAACAAATTAAAGAAACCTAACTTGAAAACTGTTGTATTAAACATGAAAGTGGATTTGGTGAAAAGCTCTCCTATTCTAGCTTCTTACTGTATTTGACAGCACACTATCAGCAGTTAAAACCCGCAAAGTTTCTGGATTCTATAATCTCCCAGGATTTGAAATGGACACCTAACATTATAACCACCATTAAAAAAACATAACAAAGAATGCTTTTCCTGCACCAACTAAGAAAGTTCAGATTGCCCAAAGAACTGCTGATAACAGTTCTACAGAGGAATTATTGAATCTGTCAGTTGCATTTATAGAACTGCCTGGTTTGGTACAGTAACTAAACAGGACAGGAATGGATTCCAACAGATAAAAGAGCAGAAAGAACAACTGCAATCAGCCTGCCTTCCATGCATACCCATATATTACACAGATCATAAAGAGAGCTGAGAAAATATCTATAGATCCCCCACATTGTCGACATAAACTATTTCAACTCTTCCCCTTGGAAGGCCCCTATAGGGCATTTAATGCAAAAACAATTAGAGACAGTTTTTTCTCTCATGCCATCGCTCTGCTAAATGCCTAATCTTCATAGTATTGTTTTATGTCTATTTACTCATGTATGGCTGTAATGTTATTATTTCCCATTTTATCTTCCCTACCACCCACTCTTATTGGTATTATATTATGATTATTCTGTTGCTTTGCACATTCATGGAGATTTTTTGCAATGGAGACAAAATTCCTTGTGTGTTTAAACTTGATCAAATAAACTATTCTAAATTCTTTGCACCACTGACCTCCTGCAGCACTATGAAAAGGGCTGACAGGAGGCTTTTTTCCTTGCAACAGTGGCCCAAGAATGGGAAATGCATTTCATAAATTCATACCAGTGGTTTGCAATTCTTAATTGTATCCCACGAAAGAAAGTAAATGAAAACTAAATGAAGTGATCAAGGTAGTTTTCATACATTGACTTCTGACATTGAGTGAAAGAAAATGCAGTTTATTTTTTCTTGGTTAGAACGGCTGGTTTATTGTTGAATTAAAGATTTATTCCTACCTGGTTTTGAGGCTGCCCCAATCAGCTTTTAAATGTGGCATGCTTTTAGATTTCTGATTCAACTCCTTTCCTGTCTATTCTTGGTTGGTTAGATTGCCCTTCGATTATTATGTCCCAACTTGTGCATTGCGTGTTAGGAATGTTGCATTTATTCAGGAATTACGATTTCTCCTGATATATATCAGCTATCTGAGACTGAGACATCTTCATGATTGGAAATGAAGGAGCGATGACATCTTTACAATTTCTGTGCTAAAACATTCTGGATGAAGTGCACTTCATGGTTTGATGGCCCTGGTTGTTATGTTGGTTTTGTATCTATTGGCAGCTACAGATTTCCCCCCCCTTAAAATCTGGTGTTTGTAGCACTGGGTACTTCTCCACTGTCAATCCAGTAGACTGCAGGGGAACATAAGCACAGCGCTTGCATAATAGAGGAAAGACTGGCTTTGTGGCTGGTTTCTGTCATCAAATTGCAAACTAGAATTGGATTGACCTCACACAGGAGCAGCAATCATCTCTCCCTGCACCCCCAGCTCCCTCTTCTGCTTCTTTATTGAGTCATTAAACATTTATTCTGGCAGACCAGCTCTCAACTGTTTGGTCTCTGTTACCTGTCTGCTGGTGAGGCTTCCTGATGTTTGCTGCAAACTTTGGGTGTGTACCAATGAATGGTAATGAAGATACACACAGTGCATAGAGCGTGAGTGGCAGGCTGAAATTTATTCTGGCCTAGAGCTTTCAGCACCTTCAATTATTTCTCACTATAATCATGTCCTGCGGTCATTTTTCATGCTGTTGCTTCATTTGTGAGTCCGGTACCATCCATGTGCAGTCGTGGAAGCAGCTACTCAAAAAAAGCCCTGAGTCTAAGTACCAACTGAAAAAGACAAGCAGCAAATAAATAAGCATCTTTCTAGTAGAGGTGACCAGTGAAGCATTTGTAAACTTCGTATCCCACATATCCAGGTAGACACTAGTTCCAAATAAAATATCTATTATTAAATATAATCCCTTGTTTTTGTTTCCCTTTTTCATTTCTTATGCTACCTTCTCCATTTTCCCTTCTGCAGGGAAGACTATGAATATTTCCATAGGTTGCACATGGACATATAATTAGTCACAATATATGTGGCTAATAATACCATAATAATATGTAATGTACCGTATGTATTATGTGTAATAACAACAATATGCATTACTGCATGTATAACAACCACCACCACAATGATAATAATAACTTTTAAGTTGGACCATGAAACAGAGAAAAATAATAGAAAATGAAGAAGCTAAAATGCTCCAGGACTTTTGAAATTAAACAGACAGACAACATGCTAGATTTAACATGCTAGATTTAACATGCTAGATTTAACAATTGTCAATATGAAAGATAATAAAGCTTGGATAGTTCTTTTTGTAATACCTGGCGATAGCAGAATAGAAGAGAAGGAACTGGAGAATATAGCGGAATTTAAAGATCTTCAAATAGAAATGGAATAGTTGTGGCAACCCCCCCCCCAAAAAAAAAAAGTTAGTACTAGATGCCTTGAGTACAAACCCAACACAACTGGAGCAGCACTTGAAAATCACCGGCAATGACAAATTCACCACTAGTCAATTGCAAAAAGCAGCTTTACTCAGAACACCTTACATTCTGCCACAATATCATTAGAACCATCAACACTTCTTATAAGTTATGATTCAACATATAGTCAGCCAGATGTACAGACTGGATAGGGCATTTCTATCTAACTCTCGGGTTCCTCCTAAGGACCTGGGATAGATAAATGTTTATAGATAAATGTTTATCTATCCCAGGTCCTTAGGAGGAACCCTAGAGTTGGATAGAAATGCCCTATCCAGTCTGTGCATCTGGCTGACTATATGTTGAATCATAACTTATAAGAAGCACACAGACATTTTGTAAAGCACAGAAGGGATAACTTAAAGGAAAAAGCAACAACCAAGACACAAGTCAAATAATCAGATCTGAGTCCAGGCCAGGATTGTAACCTGAGAAAGGATCTCCAAAAATTCCTTCCCTCGTTCTCATGAAGATAAAGGAAGGGAGTGGGTGTCAGCCCTCCAAGATAGACCAGAGTGGGAAATCAAAGTTATGAATATTAATATTACTTTTATTATAGGGTTGGAGCAACAGAATCTTGCAAGTCTGGAAGTGCCTTCCTTCTCCCTGCCTAGAGAACTAGGAAAAGTTAAGTCAGACTTTTTCTCAAATTACAGTTCTGCCATGGATCAGATTTCTCTTATCTGACTGTTGTCTGGTTTGAAGCTCTTCCCCTTGTTGCTCAAGGTTATTCTTATAGCCCATTATGGGGGAAGTACACTTGCAGATGTGCAAAATTCTGTCGGTATAACCTTGTAGTAATATCAGTATTATTATCATGTGTGACTTTGGTTTCTTAATCTTCTTCGTAGGGTTGACATACAGTATATGTAGGCAACACATATGCAAAATGGGCATCTAAACAGATTAAGCTTAGCATATCTTTGTATGCCAGGGTATCTACGAGACCGCCTCCTGCCGCATGAATCCCAGCGACCGGTTAGGTCTCACAGAGTGGGCCTTCTCCAGGTCCTGTCAACAAAAGAATGTCGTTTGGTGGGGCCCAGGGGAAGAGCCTTCTCTGTGGTGGCCCCGGCCCTCTGGAACCAACTCCCCCAAGATATTAGAATTGCCCCCACCCTCCTCGCCTTTCATAAGCTCCTTAAAACCTACCTCTGCCGTCAGGCATGGGGAAACTGAGATATTATTTCCTCCTAGGCATTTACAATTTATGCATGGTATGCATGTGTGTATGTATGTTTGGTTTTACAAATAAGGGTTTTTTAGCTGTTTTAGTATTGGATTTACATGCTGTTTTTATTACCGTTGTGAGCCGCCCCGAGTCTGCGGAGAGGGGCGGCATACAAATCCAATAAATAAATCCAATAAATAAATAAATAAATAAATAAATAAGTAAGTAAGTAAGTAAGTAAGTAAGTAAGTAAGTAAGTAAATAAATAAAATAAATAAAATAAATAAAATAAATAAAAATAAAATAAAATAAAATAAAATAAAATAAAATAAAATAAAATAAACAAATCAAATCAAATCAAATCAAATCAAATCAAAAGCTCTTTTTGTGTAGAGATTCAGCTAAGTTCAATGTTCAGGCAATGGTTGTGTTGGGATGTATGATATAATAGGCAGAGCTGATATCTACAGTCCATCCTTCAATATTAGAGAACAAAGCACATCACTGCAGTCCTGTGGAAACCAGTCATAAGAAGAGATGGTAGGAAAGTTTGAAGTGCCACTCTGTTTCTGTCAGACATTTCATCTTCTGTTGAAGTCCTTTGCCTTGCTGAAGCACTGAGGTGAGATTGATGTCCTTTGATTGGAAGCTTCACCTTGCCCCAAAATCCAAAGGACCCACTTGTCAGCTGGAACATCACTTTGACTCTTGCAGCTGGCGGGGGCCTACTTCAATAAATGCATCAATTGTTTCATCAAACACAACCACCTTTTTGAAGCTGCTCACTCCCTTTCTGATGCACCAGCAAATACTACAACATTTAGCTGGACTGTGTTTTCATGGGAAAGGGCAGTTATCTGACCAGGCTTCATGCCACCATAGTAAAGGTTTTGGCTTGTGACTAATGGATGGTAAAATCAGGCCCGGTGCTTTTGCATTCTATATAAACATTCTACAAGCATAACATACAATGCACAAGCCACTGTGATGTTTTTAGGGGATTGCTATTCTCCTTCAAATCTCAATAATAAACATTACTAGAGATTTGAAGGAGAATAGCAATTATTATTATTATTATTATTATTATTATTATTATTATTATTATTATTATTATTATTTATTAGATTTGTATGCCGCCCCTCTCTGAAGACTCGGGGCGGCTTACAACAGTAATAAAAACAATAAAGTAATGGAACAAATCTAATATTAAAAAACATATAAAACCCTATCATTATTTTTTAAAAAACCAAACAGCACATTCATACCAAAGATAAAACAAAGTATAAAAAAGCCTGGGGGAAAGGGGTCTCAACTTCCCCATGCCTGGCGGTATAAGTGAGTCTTGAGTAGTTTACAAAAGACAGGGAGGGTGGGGGCAGTTCTAATCTCCGGAGGGGAGTTGGTTCCAGAGGGCCGTGGCTGCCACAGAGAAGGCTCTTCCCCTGGGGCCCACCAAATGACATTGTTTAGTCGACGGGACCCGGAGAAGGCCAACTCTGTGGGATCTTATCGGTCGCTGGGATTCGTGCGGTAGCAGGCAGTTCCGGAGGTACTCTGGTGCAATGCCATGTAGGGCTTTAAAGGTCATGACCAACACTTTGAATTGTGACTGGAAACAGATCGGCAACCAATGCAGACTGCAGAGTGTTGGTGTGACATGGGCATATCTGGGAAAGCCCATGATTGCTCTCGCAGCTGCATTCTGCATGACCTGAAGTTTCCAAACACGCTTCAAAGGTAGCCCCATGTAGAGAGCATTACAATAGTCGAACCTCAAGGTGATTAGGGCATAAGTGACTGTGAGCAGTGACTCCCGGTCGAGGTAGGGCCGCAACTGGTACACCAGGCAACTGGTACACCAGGCAAACCTGGGAAAATGCCCCCCTTGCCACAGCCGAAAGATGGCTCTCTAATGTTAGCTGTGGATTGAGGAGGACGCCCAAGTTGCGGACCCTCTCTGAAGGGGGTCAGTAGTTCCCCCCCAGGGTAATGGACGGACAGATGGAATTGTCCTTGGGAGGCAAGACCCACAGCCACTCCATCTTACCCGGGTTGAGTTTGAGTTTGTTGACACCCATCCAGGCCCCAACAGCCTCCAGGCACCGGCACATCACTTCCACTGCTTCATTGACTGGACATGGGGTGGAGATGTATAACTGGGTGTCATCGGCGTATTGATGATACCTCACCCCATGCCCTTGGATGATCTCACCCAGAGTTTACCTGTTTTAATAGCTATTACATTATTTTAATTATTGTTGGTTGCCTATAGTTACATTCAATAAGATGGGTGATTATATAAATTTCCTTAATTAACTAATTAATTAATTAATTACTTCCTGTAAAATATTTAATTGCACATCTTCATATAAACTTACAGGCTGTCCTGTAATGGTTTCTTTTCCTTTTTTTATGCCATCAACCTTCCTGCCCTGTATGTGCAGTGAAATCATTTTTTAAAAAAATGCTCTTCTGGGAATGGATTGAAAATGAATTAACTGGAAGTTAGGTAATTCTGAGGATTAGTGAATGGGTTTGAGCAGGCTGGGGCTGACTGTCAAATGTGCCTATGACACAATCTCTGTAAAAGCCCAGAAGTGAACATTAGCACATTTGGGAAAAATGACAAGTAACTTCACCTTGGAAACCCCCTTTCTAGTTTAAAACATCACAAAAGTAACCTTTAAAAAAATGATGTAAAATAATGAAAAAATAGTATTTTAAAATTACTTTATGTTATAAAGAGGAGAAGAAACTAAGAAGAGGAGGAAAAGAAAGAAATGTTAGCTTTGGATTCTACTACTACAACTTTCCTAGACTGCTTCTGAAATGGGTCACCAATTCCCCACCCCCACCGCTGGCCCGCCAACATGGCTATTAATCCATATGTCTGGAGAATATCTCTATGCTACAACACTTATTGGTTTTATGTTAATTAAACTATGGTGCTGTTTCCCCCAAGCATGTTAAGAATTACAATTTGATGATCTGAGACTGGAGATTTTAGGATTGCTCACACTAATTCTACAGGGAAAAATAATTGTTATGTGAGTTTGAGAACTGTGGTGGCACAGTGGTTAGAATGCAATACAGTGTTCCCTCGATTTTCGCAGGGGTTGCGTTCCAAGACCGCCCGCGAAAGTCGAATTTCCATGAAATAGTGGTGTGGAAGTAAAAACACCATTTTTGGCTATGGACAGCCAAAAACTACCCCCACGCACCCTTTTTCAAGGCAGCGCAAGGAGCCAGGCTTGAAGTTGGGGGCGGGGAGCGATGAAAGTGCGGAGGCCGGCAAAGATTGTTTTGAATGTCGGTGGCCCCCGCCCCCCCGGCGCCTCCGACCCCCTTGCCGCTACCGCCCACCCGCCCGATCCACCCCTCTCACAGGCTTTCTTGGGACACGGGTCCTCCTGCAGCAGCGCTGGCGGCTACGGCTTCTCATCCTCCTCATTCGGCTGGTAGCCGCTCCGAGCGCTTTGAGAATGCCTGCCTCGCCCCTCTCACAGTCCCTTAGCTGAGAGCGCTTTCGTCCCAACTATCAGCAAGGGGGCTGCAGGAGAGGTGGGGCAGGTGTTCTCACAGAGAGGGAGAGAGAGAGGGAGAAAGAGAGAGATAGCAAGAGGGGGGAGAGTGGAAGGTAGAGAAAGAGAAAAAAATGATAGAAAAAGGGAGAAAAAAAGAGAAATGAGAAAATGATTGAAGCAGAGAATGACAGGAAAGAAAGAGAAAGAGAGAGAAGTGACTCTTGGTGATGACATATGACATCATCGGGTGGGAAAACCCGTGGTATAGAAAAAAACCCGCAGAGTATTTTTTAATTAATATTTTTTTGAAAAACCGTGGTATAGCTGTTTCGCGAAGTTTGAACCCGCGAAAATCGAGGGATCACTGTACTGCAAGTTACTTCTGCTGATTGCCGGCTGACTGCAATTTGTCAGATCGAATCTTACCAGGCTCCAGGTTGACTCAGCCTTTCATCTTCTGAAGTGGGTAAAATGAGGACCCAGGTTGTTGGAAACAAGATGCTGACCCTGTAAAAGCACTTAGAGAAGGGTGTAAAGCATTGTGAAGCGGTATATAAGCCTAAGTGCTATTGCTATTGTTATTAAATCTTAGAATAGTAGTAGTACCAGAGGGTTGCTGATTATATTTATTTAAGTCTCATTTAGGATTGGGAAACTGTACGGATTCTACCTTAGACACTAAACTATTGGCTGATTTTGAACAAGCTTTTATATTTTATGATGTACCCAAAGAAATGCGGTGTAAGATCACAGTAATTAAAGGATTTATTTATGCATTTATGATCATAGTGATTAAGTTGTAGTTCTAGCAGTTATTTAGTTCGATGGCAGAATAGGGTAAGTAAATTCTGAGTTAGATGCTTTATTAATTCTGAACATATTAAATTGCAGTTTTCCTGTTTATTTTTGGTGATGGAGCAATTTTATTTGGGGGAAATGCATTTTTTTTCTTTGCTAGAATATGCCTAGTAAAAAGACATTCAGACAATGTAATTCTATTTGAGTTATTAACAATAACAATACACTATATCCAGGTCATTATGAAGTTATATTTTGTCTTCTATTTAATCATATGCCATAATTACAGCACAGGTGGCCAGGTTCTGCGCAGCAGCAGTGGGGATTCATCGCAAATGTGTGCTTCATCATAGCGCGATATGTACATCTTTTGTATATTTACAATGGGTCAATTTTGATTGGTCAGCCAAAAGTCATGAATTCTGTAAGTCATTTGTCTCCAGATGTCCAAGAACCTCAGCACCTAGCATGTCTTTGTTGACTTGGGTGACGACCAACTTTAGATGGTCAACGAAATGCTGTAAATCAATTTATCACCCAAGAATCTGATACTAGGATCAAAGAGATACTAAAATGTCTAGATTCTAAGAATCTGATATGGTTCTTGGATGTTGTAGTTTTTCATTATTATTATATTGACACCTCTATAACTGTCTGGTTTGGTGCTGCAACCCAACAGGACCGACACAGACTTCAGAGGATAATAAGAATTGCAGAAAGGACGGTTGCTGCCAGTCTGCCTTCCATTGAGGACCTGTATACTGCACGAGTCAAAAAGAGGGCGGGTAAAATATTTGCTGACCCCTCACATCCTGGACACAAATTGTTTCAACTCCTACCCTCAAAACGTCGCTACAGAGCACTGCACACCAAGACAACTAGACACAAGAACAGTTTTTCCCCGAACGCCATTACTCTACTAAACAAATAATTCCCTCAACACTGTCAGACTTTCTACTAAATCTGCACTTCTATTCTACTAGTTTTTCTCATCATTCCTATCACCCATTTCCTCCCATGTCGACTGTATGACTATAACTTGTTGCGTATATCCTAAGATTTTTATTAATATTGCTTCTTCATTGCTTATTTGACCCCTATGACAATCATTAAGTGTTGTACCACATGATTCTTGACAAATGTATATTTTATGTTATGTACGTTGAGAGCATATGCACCAAGACAAATTCCTTGTGTGTCCAATCACACTTGGCCAATAAAATTCTATTCTATTCTATTCTATTCTATTTGACTGTAATAAATATTATTATTTAATTATAAACGATTCATCTGAGAATTTTTATAACTACACTTGTTGCTACACAGATTGGACAAGTTGACTAGTAGTCTTCAAGGGGATCCACATTTGCAGTGCATCCAACTGAGAAGTGATCAACGCCTCCTGAACCTGGAAAGCATAAGAATGCAGCCGTGTGAGCAGTCATGTGCCTCCCAAGGTATGCCCATGTTTCTTCAGCATTCCGTGGACTGCATTGGCTGCCAATCGGTTTCCGGAGTCGATTCAAACTGTTAGTTATGACCTATAAAGCCCTACATGGCATCGGACCAGATTATTTACAGGACCGCCTTCTGTCGCATGAATCTCAGATCCAGTTAGATAGAGTCGGCCTTCTCCAGGTCCTGTCAACTAGACAATGTCACTTGGAGGGACCTAGGGGAAGAGCCTTCTCTGTGGGGACCCTGGCCCTCTGGAATCAGCTCCCCCCAGAGATTCGTACTGCCCCCACCCTCCTTGCCTCCTGCAAGAATCTGAAAACCTATTTATGCCACTAGAACTTAGTCTCATGTCAATGAATGCATGGTATGTTTGTGGTTTGAATCTGGAAGAATGATTTTTTTTTTTTAGATTAGCTATTTATATTAATTTGATTAGATATGTTATTGTATATTGCTTTTTATTGATGTGTTGTGAGCTGCCCCGAGTCCATGGAGAGGGGCGGCATACAAGTCCAATAAATAAATAATAAATAAGACAAATCTGTGCAATCTAACTATGGCTACTCTCTGTTCTTAGTCAAGAGCCATGAGCCTAATAAAATCCCCAGATTGCACATCAACTCTGTATGGGGGAGCTCATACATACTCCCATTGGGAGTCAAGAATGACAATTGACTGGATGGCTATTCCATCTTGGGAGGATTGAGTGTAAGCCAGTTATTTCCCATCCAAAGTCCAGACCCTATAGGTTTCAGGCAGGGGCAGGTTGTAGCTTATTTCACTGGCAGTTCACTTCCTCCCGTGCCATGGGGGCACGCTTCATGGGCAAATGCGTACATGAATAGTGGCAAATAATCCAATATTTTTCTTTAAAAGAGCCAAAAACAAATGGTGACTGCATGCACAGTGCCAGAAACTCAGCTTCTGACCATGTGCAGAAGAAAAAAAAACCCAGAAAAAATCCCCCCAATAGAAAAATAATGCCTCAGCCTTTCATCCTTCCAAGGTTGGTAAAATAAGAACTGGAATGTTGGAGACAATATCATGACTTTGTAAACAGTGTATTTAAAGCATGCTTATAGAGTGCTATAAAGTACTATGAAGTGGTATATAAAAAGAGCCGGGGTGGCGCAGCAGGTACAGTGCTGTACTGCAGGCCACTGAAGCTGACTGCAGATCTGAAGGTCAGCGGTTCAAATCTCATCACCGGCTCAAGGTTGACTCAGCCTTCCATCCTTCCGAGGTGGGTAAAATGAGGACCCGGATTGTGGGGGCAATAGGCTGGCTCTGTTAAGAAGTGCTATTTCTAACATGTTGTAAGCCACCCTAGTCTAAGGAGAAGGGTGGCATAAAAATTGAATGAATGAATGAATGAATGAATGAATAAATATAAATGTTATTGCTATATTGCTAAATATGTAGCATGCTTAGAGAGTGCTATAAAAAGCACTATGATGTGGTATATAAGTCTAAGTGCTGTTGCTACCTTGCTAGATCATGTCAACATCATAACAAAACAAATGGTGTGTAGAAAAGTCATAATTTTTAAATGGAGAAAGAAAGTCTTACATATGTGTTGAATCCCACCAATTTCAGTTACATACCTAGAATTTCCATGCATACATGCTACTTTTGCATTTCCACCTGTCTCTGTTAGCCAAAGTGCATTTATTATTTTTCCTGAGAATCAAGAAACACGTGCATTGACAATTTTCCACTAGCTACCTCTTGACTATTCTCACCTTTAAGTATGTACATAAATACATTGCATGCCCCTATGCGAGAGTCGCTGTAAACCTGAATGTGTCTTTCTTTCCCTTAACACTTCTTAATTTTCCTCTCTCCACTTTACTTTTCTTTGATCCGGTGATTCCTACCTGGCATAACTAATAAAACAACCACATTATAGTCATTTGTGCTTCTGATGAAAAAAGAGAGAAAGAAACGAAGAAATGTCAGTTTGAGGACTTTTTAAAAATGATTACATAGAGCGAAAGATAGCAATTGCTGTATTTGTTTGATTGGTGAGCTGCGTGAGAATTAGCATTACTCTTGAGAGCTGCCATTGGTTAGCTGGAGGGAAAATGGATATCAATTATATATAATTTAAGAAGCCTCTGCATAATAATCAGGCCCGATAGGGGCTCTGGAGCAGCTTCACTATTCTCTTGTAAACACAAGAGCCCAGATAGACATGTCAGTCAGGGTGTAGCGACTGCCGGCTGCTGAGTCTTTCTCTTCTCTGCCTCTTTTCCTAAAAGAAAGAAAGAAAGAAAGAAAGAAAGAAAAAAGAAAGAAGAAAGAGTGGGATGGAGGGAGGGGGGAGAGAGAGAGAGAGAGAAGAAAAACAAAAAGAAAAGAAAAGAAAAAAAGAAAAGAAATCTCCATTCACATTCAATTGCTTCAATATGCATGCCAGGCTGTTTAGAGGCAACCGAGGCTGCGCTAATGAGATCCCCACACAAACCCTGAAATATTTTGGTTTTGTTTTAAGGGGGAAAAAAAGCTGTTTCACAGCTGCTTGCAGATGTGTTCCTCTGGGCATGCTCAGGTATTAGAAAAATATTTTGCTTCTATAACTGACACTAGATGGGACACCCTGCATTTTTTCTTGGGAATGCTTCATCCTACACAACCCTCTGCTGGACCCCAGCCTCTTGGCTTATGCAACTGCTGCAGCCCTCGAAGAATTTCTGATAACTAGACAAGGGGGTTGCTTGCCTCTAAAGTATGTTATTTGTCTCCCCAAACAGGAAAGGAGGGTTGGAGAAAAATGCAGTTGATGTAGAATTCACTTCCCTCCTTGATTCCTGGAAGACTGCAACTCAAGGCTAATTGATTATTTCTTGCTCAGTGGTGGACTTTCCTATTGTTCTTCCCATCATAGCTGCTATCTGGATGACATTATTTCCCTTATTCCATTGGATGGCTCATATCATTTGGATGACACAAATGACATAAGGAATTCTTAAATCTCCCACCATGTCCTTTCTTTCTTTCTTTCTTTCTTTCTTTCTTTCTTTCTTTCTTTCTTTCTTCCTTGCTTCCCTAGTCTTCTTCCTTCCTTCCTTCCTTCCTTCCCTCCCTCCTTTCTTTTCCCTCCCTCCCTCTCTGCCCCTTCCTTTCCTTTCCCTCTTGAATATTCACTTATTTTTAGGAATTAAATAAAAGATTGTATCTGGAACAAGCTTTTGTCCTCCTTGGGTTCACTGGAGGTTATTTTGGCACTAAGGCCATAGTTTCTTCCTAATATAATACAAAAGGCCTTGATGCTTCACTGGGTTAAAAACACATGGTGTCTTCCATTTGCAGGCCTATTGTAGCTAAAAGCAGGAAAGAGGGTTAGAAAGGAAGAAGAGGGGAGGAGTGGGGGAAGGGGAAGAAGAGAAGGAGAAGGAGAGAAGGAAAGAAGAAAGTGGAAAAGAAGAAGGGAGGGAAGGAAGGAAACACACAAAAGAAAAAGGAGAAGGGTTGTTGTGGAACAAAGAGAGGATATGGAATGGTTAAAGAGCAAAGCTGATTATAAGTTTAAATTTAAATTTAGGAAAGATAAGGTAAAGGATTATTAATGGCTAAGAGATTGTATATTTGTGTGCTTGTACAAGAAATGTAAAAAAAAATTAGAAATTTTGGGGACACAAAGTTAACTTCATGATCCAGAGAGAAAGCAGCCTCCTTCTAAAGAGCCAGAGAGGACCATCATCTTCTTTGAATTATATGCAAGTTTTTCCACTGCTGTCTCTCCATCTGACAATCCTTATTATGCAGTTGAGGAGAGAGGCGCTCAGGTCACTAAAGCGGAATCTTTCCCTGCTTTAATTATTTATCATGCTATTGTTGTGGTGCATTAGATCCCCCCCTTTTTTAGACAAGGGGTGCCAAGTCTCTTCTTCTGAGCCTGCAACTCATTAAATGGCCATCAGGACTGGACAGCCCTAATTGCATTTCACCCATGTGATTCTCTGTCATTCGGATTCAAACCCAAGTCATATCAAGCTCCTCTTGTCTTACAAGCATAGGCGAAAATAAGGAAAGTACAATATAAATGGATTGCTGATGGTGCAAATGTATTCTTGGCCAAAGCAATGAGCAGTAATATTGATAATGCTAGAATAATACTTATTTGTTTTTGTCAAGTACATATTGGTGGTATACAAAGATTTAACAATGTTTATATACATGATACTAGTGAGAGAGAAACATTAAGATAGGGGATGGGAGGTACTCTTGTGCATTTATGCATGCCCCTTACTGACCTCTTGGGAATCGGGAGAGGTCAACAGTGGATAGTCTAAGGGTAAAGTTTTGGGGGTTAGGTGATGATACTCCAGAGTCAGGTACTGAGTTCCATGCATCAATTAATCGGTTACTAAAGTCGTATTTCCTGCAGTTGAGTTTGTTGCAGTTTACTTTAAGTTTGTATCTGTTGTGTGCTTGTGTGTTGTTGTGGTTGAATCTGAAGTAGTTTATTTATTTATTTATTCTTTGTCCAATATACAATACATATGAGAGAGAATATACATTAGGAATATATATATATAAAGATAGGAAGTAAAAAGAAGGGAAGTGGATAGGAAGAGAATATATATAGAGGAGAGAATATATAAGATAAAAGGGGTAAGAAAAGAGAATTGGACAGGGGACGATAGGCACATCAGTGCACTTATGTACGCCCCTTACTGGCCTCTGAGGAATCAGGAGAGGTCAATCATGCAGAGTTTAATGGAGAAGTGTAGGGGATTGGGGGTTGACACTATTGAGTCCGGTAATGAGTTCCAGTTATTGACAGGAATGATGTAGCAGATAATTTCAAGGGCTATGTTTAGGTCATGCTTAAGGTGACGTAGTTCTAAGATTTCTAAACCTAGGATGGTAAGTCTAGTCTAGTTGTGTAGGGTATTCTGTTGGGAGTGGAGGAGTACTCAAGATACTACTTTACGGCCAGAGATCAGACAATAGTTTCAGCTATTTCTTGTCTACTTAATCTTGAAGCCTAACTATGAATACAATATAGAAGCCATTTTTATGTCCTTATTTGCTCTTAGTGCTTGCTAAATATTTAGCGCTACATGTTAAAACATTTATTAATATTCAAATGGATTAAATCAATATTTTTCACACTTGGCAAATTTAAGATGCTGGCTAGGAAATTCTGGGAACTGAAGTCTTAAAAGTTGTCAAGTTTTGAAAACTCTACTCTATATTCTGAAGCATGGATGTTGGTAACAGTTGGTAACAGAAATCTCTGTAAAGTTCTACAAGTACATAAAAGATAATTTTTGAAGCAGCATAGCCAATCCAAAGAAGTGTTGAAAAAAGTATACTTATTTGGATTGGCTACCCAGTCATTATTCTTGATCTTTCTCTCATTTATTTATTTATTTATTTATTTATTTGTTTATTTGTTTATTTGTTTGTTCATTTGTTCGTTCATTCATTCATTCATTCATTCATTCATTCATTCACTCATTCAATTTTTATGCCGCCCTTCTCCTTAGACTCAGGGCAGCTTACAACATGTTAGCAACAGCACTTTTTAACAGAGCCAGTCTATTGCCCCCACAATCCGGGTCCTCATTTTACCCACCTCGGAAGGATGGAAGACTGAGTCAACCTTGAGCCGGTGATGAGATTTGAACCGCTGACTTACAGATCTACAGTCAGCTACAGTGGCCTGCAGTACAGCACTCTACCTGCTGCGCCACCCCGGCTTAGTGGTACAGGTAGTGTATTACAGTGCACACTTTGTATTTGGAGGGAAACGAAATGAGGACGCTCATCTCTAATCTTCACCAACAATGCCAGTCGATGATTTACTGACCACTGCTCGTTCTCTTCCGCTGGCTTCCCACTACACAATAGTAATACCAACTTCCCCCATGAACATTCCCCACGAGAGCTACGTGCCTTGTAGCCTTACTTTCCAGATAACTCTCATAGTTTAAGGTTGAAGCTGTGGGGTTTAGAGGATGTATTATTATTATTATTATTATTATTATTATTATTATTATTATTATTATTATTATTTATTAGATTTGTATGCCGTCCCTCTCCGAAGACTCGGGGCGGCTCACAACAGTAATAAAAACAATATAGCAGTGGAACAAATCTAATATTAAAACCATATAAACTCCTATAATTATTTAAAAAACCAAACAGCACATTCATACCAAACATAAAACAAAGTATAAAAAAAGCCTGGGGGAAAGGTGTCTCAACTCCCCCATGCCTGGCAGTATAAGTGAGTCTTGAGTAGTTTACGAAAGACAGGAAGGGTGGGGGCAGTTCTAATCTCTGGGGGGAGTTGGTTCCAGAGGGCCGGGGCCACCACAGAGAAGGCTCTTTCCCTGGGGCCTGCCAAACGACATTGTTTAGTCGACGGGACCCGGAGAAGGCCAACTCTATGGGACCTTATCGGTCACTGGGATTTGTGCGGTAGCAGGCAGTTCCGGAGGTACTCTGGTCCAATGCCATATAGGGCTTTAAAGGTCATGACCAACACTTTAAATTGTGACCGGAAACTGATTGGCAGCCAATGCAAACCACGGAGTATTGAAGAAACGTGGGCGAATCTTGGAAGTCCCACAATGGCTCTCATGGCTGCGTTCTGCACAATCTGAAGTTTCCGAACACTTTTCAAAGGTAGCCCCATGTAGAGAGCATTGCAGTAATCGAACCTCGAGGTGATGAGGGCATGAGCGACTGTGAGCAATGACTCCCTGTCCAAATAGGGCTGCAACTGGTGCACCAGGCGAACCTGGGCAAACGCCCTCCTCGACACAGCCGAAAGATGATGTTCCCATGTCAGCTGTGGATCGAGGAGGACGCCCAAGTTGTGAACCCTCTCTGAGGGGGTCAATAATTCCTCCCCCAGGGTAATGGACGGACAGATGGAATTGTCCTTGGGAGGCAAGACCCACAGCCACTCCGTCTTGTCTTGTCTGGGTTGAGTTTGAGTTTGTAACAATGGAACCAGTCAGAGCATTCAAAGCATTGACCACTCTGTGGCTGAAGTTGTATTTTCTGTAATTGAGTTTGGAGCAGTTTACATTGAGTTTGTATCTATTTGCGACACATTGCAATATGAACTGGTGGCAAAGGTAAGCATAACCCACCCATGGCTTGCTTCATAGAAAAAGTCAAATCCAGCTTCTACAAGACCAAGTCAGACCCTACTTGCTTTCTGTTGTTTCCAGTTTCTGTTGTTTAAGTTTCAGTCCTAAAGGCAAGAGCTGAACTAACTTTCCTCAAATAAAACTTGTGAAGTAACAAATTACAAGATCACAGGTTTTTCCAATTCATGGCCTCCTGATATTCTGAGACTACAATTCCCAGAATTCCTTTCAGCATGACCTTCTATTCTCAAGAAATTGTGGTTTGGAAAAGGCTGAACTATTTTGTTGCATGAAAGCAAAACTCCATTAGCTTTTGCAGCCATTAAAAAAACAACAACTTTAAAACTGTCTTATTTTGCCTTTTGGCCTCTATTTAGCTTAATTAAATATTTTCAGGACTGAAGTGTATTTATAATGAATGCTGACTCTATGAAATCATCCAATGTACTGATGTAGCTGCAGGTCATTTATTCAATTATTTAATGTGAGAAAGAACATGAGAAAGCTTTGCATTCTGCCTCCTTCTCTCCACACGCCTGAAGTAAACTTTTGCCTCCTTCGTGCCTCTTAAATTTATAATTAGTTTGGGATGCTGGAACTGACAAAACTTATGGGGATCAGATCTTTAGAAAATGCATATGTTTAAAAATCAGTTTTTGCTAAATGCAAAGAAAGTCAAACAGTGGATTTATTTGTACTCAGATGTAGCTTTTAGGTATTTCAAATTCTTTAAAGTGAATTCAGTCAATATAGAAATCTGGATCATAAATTCTAAAAACCATAGAATGAAAAAAAACACCATTGGAAGTCACTTGATGAGTCTTAAGTGTAGGTTGGAAGTATCTTCACCGAAAACATTTAAACAAAGGCTGGAAGTTCTTTGCTGAATGCACTAAAGAAAGTGAATTCAGACAAAATAGAAATTTAAATCATAAATTCTAAAAAATACAGAGTGAAAAGGAACCTTGAAAACCACTGATGAGTCTTCATTGCAGAATGAATGATCCATCAGAGAATATTCAGCCTTTGGCTAAGTATCGTCAGCAAGGATACTTTGGTTCTCCTCTAAAGACTTATTCTTCCATCCCCAATAATTTCAACTATTGTTTTTTTCTAATAAGCGTGGCCATACCACCAGTTATGTTCTTTATATAAATCTTCCCCAATGTGCTTTCAAGCAACTAGTCTTGACTTTATATTTAGTGGATACCAATTATGTGTAATATAGATATAGAATTTGTTCCTCAGTACAAGCTAGTTAATGTTTACCATCCGAGCAATCAGTTGGCTTTCTGTGCATGCTTTTGTACTTAAAAGTCATTAATTTTACATTGACTCTCCCAGAGCTCCTAATGTGTTATCACATAAAAAACAAAATAAGAACAAAAACAAAATACAATGGTACCTCTACTTATCAACTCAATTCGTTTTGTGACCAGGTTCTTAAGTAGAAAAGTTTGTAAGAGGAAGCAATTTTTCCCATAGGAATCAATGTAAAAGCAAATAATGTGTGCGATTGGGAAAACCACAGGGAGGGTGGAGGCCCTGTTTCCTCCCAGGCAATTCTTTAGAGGCTTCTCCATGCCTTTTCTGGCCCTGTTTCCTCCCAGGAGATTTCTAGAGAGGCCCCACAGTGGCTTCTCCCTGCCTTTTCCGGCCCTATTTCCTCCCAGGAGATTCCTAGAGAGACCCCATGGAGACTTCTCTCTGCCTTTTCCGGTTACAGTTTCAGAGGCTCGGGTTTGTAAGTGGAAAATGGTTCCTGAGAAGAGGCAAAAAAATCTTGAACACCCTGTTCTTATGTAGAAAAGTTTGTAAGTAGAGGCGTTCGTAGGTAGAGGTACCACTGTACTTCAGTTCATCATAGTAATATTATAGGATGTCCTATGAAGTCTGATATCATTGCAAATTCTGAAAATATCCCCAAAAGTATCCCCCCACTTGAGTGGAGCTATGAGGAATAGAAAGGGTCTTGTAGCAGATGACAATGGGAGTACCCAAAAAACAGGATGTCTTTTTGATCCACAGTTAATGCATGGAGGAAGAGGCAAAAGAGTCTGTTTTTCAAATGCCTGCAAATTTTTAGGACTTTGAAGCACTTGTTGGCTGTTAATATTGTGTGAGAGTCAATCCCAGGAGCAAGGACTGTGTTTTCAGAGACAACCACCATCTAGACAGCAGAATGAGGAACTGGGTAAATTCCTTTATCTATAATATCTATTTCTATCCAGTATTTCAAGATTTTCAAGAATCAAGGCGGAAGTCTGGTTGATAATGCTGTCTTAGGATCATCCCTATGGCCTGGATTTCAGGAAATACAATCTAGTAAATATAATGCATGGGTGGTTGGCAGCACCCAAGTAAGAGCACACAGGTGCATCATAAAAAATTCTCCATGGGAATTTAGCCTGAATATGCTCTTGATATGCCACTTATGAAATTTAGTTGATGTAATTCAGGTTGCATAATACACATCATAGAGAATTAATTATCTTGCTATGTCATTTTTAATGGGGAGAAAAAGAATGTAGGAATTGGGAGACAAAAAGCATTTGAAGAGACAATTTAAATTGACATCCCTTCCTTCTCTCCTTCTTTCCTTCTTTCCTTCTTTCCTTCTTTCCTTCTTTCCTTCTTTCCTTCTTTCCTTCTTTCCTTCTTTCCTTCTTTCCTTCTTTCCTTCTTTCCTTCTTTCCTTCTTTCCTTCTTTCCTTCTTTCCTTCTTTCCTTCTTTCCTTCTTTCCTTCTTTCCTTCTTTCCTTCTTTCCTTCTTTCCTTCTTTCCTTCTTTCCTTCTTTCCTTCTTTCCTTCTTTCCTTCTTTTCTTCTTTTCTTCTTTTCTTCCTTCCTTCCTATTTACCTACCTTACTTACCTACATACAGCAAAACATAATCTAACATATAAATTTATCTTTTATCTTAAATACATTTATTTCTAATTCTTCAGATTTATGACACCTAAGAGAAGATATTTCTCTTTACAGAGTTCCAGAATTTCTATCATGCTTTTATAAATTAAGCCAATATTCTGAAATTAATTGGAGTGATAAACAATCACATAGAGATTTTTAGTTACTCAGGATGAATTCTTGTCGATCCAGTGCTGATCTTAGCATTTATTTTATTTTGGCCTAGGATGCTTGCCATATTTTGCTCTATGCTTAGCATAGTATACCACAAATGTCATCACACAGATATTCTTACTGTCTTTATCCTTTATATTTTGCATATTGCCATGGATAATTTTCAATCTGTGGTCATTCCCTCTACTCTTGTTATGGTTTGAAGGGATTTATTACCATTCAGTAGACAATCAGCCCTACCATCTTCCTGCTGCAAATTGATGACAAGGTTGAATTTGACTTCCAAATATTATGGCTTCAATGTGGCAAGCACATCTGATTGTTTGGGTTCTGATTTCATATTGGTGTTGGGTAAGTGCTCCCATCTGGAACCACTTCTCGGGAGAAATCCTATCATTTCTGCAGAAGCTGTGATTACAAGGAAAACGCCAGAATTTGGGGGTGAATATGAAAACCCAAGATAAATATATATTTACACGCAGAACACTGGCTTTGAATGGGATGGGTTATTTTATATGTGAAACTCAGTATATTCCAATTTCTAGAAAATGTTGACTTTATGCATTTCATAAATACATTCAAGGTAAATGTCCTAAACTAGATGGAATTGAATAGAAGATATAATAATTTAAATAAATAGTTACATGGCATCAGACCAGATTACTTATGGGACCGCCTTCTGCCGCATAAATCCCAGCGGCCGGCTAGGTCCCACAGAGTTGGGCTTTTCCTGGTCCTGTCAACCAGACAATGTCACTTGGTGGGGCCTTTTTGGAAGAGCCTTCTCTGTGGGAGCTCCGGCCCTCTGGAATCAGTGCCCCCCAGAGATTTGTACTGCCCCCACCCTCCTCGCCTTCCCCGAGAGTCTTAAGACTCACTTATGTTGCCAGGCCTGCGGCAATTAGATCTTGTCCCCCTGACCAATAAATGTGATGCATGGTGTGATTGGACTGTCTGATTGAGTAATATATAAGGTTTTTAGCTGAAGTTTTTTAATGTATTAGATTTGTTTTGCACACTTTGTTTCTGAATTTATTTTGTGAGCTGCCCTGAGTTTTCGGAGAAGGGTGGCATACAAATCTAAATAATAATAATAATAATAATAATAATAATAATAATAATAATAATAATAAAGCAGCTGTTCCTTCTACCTTAAAAGCCTTTCTGATACCATAAGGAAATCTGATGATTTCCTTATCCACCCATACTGACCCTTGTATACTATACTATCCTAGTGTCCTTAAATATATATTTCTGGAAACATTGGAAGGATAAATCATTTGATTAAGTCTGCTGGCAGAATTCAAATCAGTTTTTTTTCCAACCCAAAGGCTGAGTTGCATAACTGCATTACATGTTCAGAGCACAAAAACGTGGCACTACCCCAAGACCACGTTTTCTATTGCAAGCAGTCTAAGAAGTAAGTAAGAAGAGAATCCTATAGAGTACTGAAAAATGTCTGGTTCCGGAGATAACATGATAGTTTCACTTTCAATAAAAATGTCAAATTGAGTTGCAGGAAGTTCAAAATAAGGCAGCAAGCACAGGATGGAGTTCCTTAGCAGCCTGTATGGAATTGAAGTGAATTCCGGCAGTTGGAAGTCCACATATTTTAAATCTGCCAAGTTTGAAAAACACTGCTCTAAACCATTTCGTCCATCTTTTCAAACACAGCAAGACTTTGCTAAAAGGCACATGAAAGAATACAAACGTCAGGAACTGGTTTGTTACACGCTGGGTGACTCGAAAGTCTCACCAAAATACCACTGCTATTTAAGAATATCATCTTCACAGCCCTTGGCCATCTCTGAATTAGATTAGATTAGATTAGATTTATTGGATTTATATGCTGCCCCTCTCCGCAAACTCGGGGCAGCTTACAACAATAATAAAAAACAGTACATAATAAAAATCCAATGCCCACCAATCTAATTACAATTTAAAATTAGTAATTTCATAAAACAATCCCAATATATATAAAAAACAGACACACAGTCAATCAATCAACAAAATAACATGGGCAAGGGGGAGGTGTTTTAGTTCGCCATGCCTGATGGCAGAGGTGGGTCTTAAGGAGTTTACGAAAGGCAGGGAGGGTGGGGGCAATCCTAATCTCAGGGGGGAGCTGGTTCCAGAGGGTCGGGGCCCCCACAGAGAAGGCTCTTCCCCTGGGTCCCGCCAGACGACATTGTTAAGTCGACGGGACTTGAAGAAGGCCAACTCTGTGGGACCTAACCGGTCGCTGGGATTCGTGCGGCAGGAGGCGGTCCTGAAAATATTCTGGTCCGGTGCCATGAAGGGCTTTATAGGTCATAACCAACACTTTGAATTGTGACCGGAAACTGATCGGCAGCCAATGCAGACTGCAGAGTGTTGGAGTAACATGGACATATTTGGGAAAGCCCATGACTGCTCTCGCAGCTGCATTCTGCACGATCTGAAGTTTCCGAACACTTTTCAAAGGTAGCCCCATGTAGAGAGCGTTACAGTAGTCGAGCCTCGAGGTGATGAGGACATGAGTGACTGTGAGCAATGACTCTCGGTCCAAATAGGGCCGCAACTGGCGCACCGGGCAAACGCCCCCCTCGCCACAGCTGAAAGGTGTTTCCTTGGTTTGACCAATGACATTGTGAAATCTTTGAAACCACCTCCGTGATTTGCTGTGAGAGCTTCAGTTTTTTAATTTCCAGCTTCTATTAATGCTGACCTCAGCAATAACCCATGTGATCTCCTCACATCTGCTCATGTATAGCCACCAGGGAGCTGTCTGGCATGGCTGCATGCATTTTTCCATGTCTGTCAGCTAAAGCAAGGAGAGAAAAAATCCATGTATAAAATGTAGGGCTCTGGAGCATTTGTGGGAGGATAGATCTGTGACATTCTGCAGAGCTTCTTTAGTCTCCAAAGCAATGCATGGATTAGGTGAGTCAATCAGGCTGGAATTGATTAAACCCTTTACAAATTTCACTTGTCTGGTTTCCAGCTCAGGCTGAATATATACCTGATTGCTTCGAAAGTGAAGAGAAAGATGAAGAGAGAAGGTGGTTACTTTTGAGAGCAAATTATTTTGCTTTCCAACATTGCTTTGTCTCCCTTCTCCTGCATGTACTTAAAGAAAAAACCCAACAACTTCCAGTCTATGGAAGATTGCTGTAGAACATCTAGAGAATGGAAGATATTTCTTTCATAATGATCCTGAGAAAGATTTTAAGCATGCATCTGAACAGAATGAGTTATAACACCGCGGCCTCTTTGTTGTCTGCTGTCTGCTTTGACTATTCGTAGAACTGTAGGATGCTTTGCAGTGACACATCATGTTGGATGACAATGTTTATGAAATAAATGAGACAAAAATGCTCCCCCCCCTCCACAAATATTGGCATCTTTCTTCCACACAGACTCACTTTATATACTACTTGTCAGATTCATCTGAAGCTATGATCGCATTCTGTGCAAAACATATGCAAGAATTCAGAATATTTGAAAGGAGAGAAATACATGTGTTCAAATTGTGTGTGTGTGTGTATTTGTGTATGTGTGTATATATATGCCTGTGTATGTATGTATACACATACATACATACATACATACATACATACATACATACATACATGAGAACCTATAGTCTAGAGGTTAAAGCTACTGCCTTACAGGCATACCTCCTAGGTTCAAATCCTGGTAAGTATATGGCTGGCTGACGAGAGCAAAATAGCTTGAAATAAATCTATACTAGTCTTCCTTTCTTCCTTTCCTCATACATAGAAATCCCACTGGCCTTACATCATGAAGCCAAGGGTTAAGGGGAGAGGTAATACACCTAGAAGGCTGTAGGAGGAGGAAAAAAATGTAATTATTAGGCTTCTGAGTTAGAGACAATATGCAAATTTGATTCATTATATGAATATATATGTCATATATTTTTTAAAAAATCCACAATCAGAAGCATTTTTATTATTATTATTATTATTTATTAGATTTGTATGCCGCCTTTCTCCGAAGACTCGGGGCAGCTCACAACAATAATAAAAACAATATTCCAGCGAAAACAAATCTAATATTAAAAAGCACAGTAGTTGCTTGTAGTTCTTGACTATTCAAAATTTCAAGCAAAGTGACCCAATAGAAATACTGTGGAGGAGTAAAAAGTTTGGAATATCTTGGATTGGGAAAAAAGAGAGAACCCTTTAAATACATAAGCATCTACGGAGACTGATGGTTTTTTTTCAAACTGAAACAAGCTTCACAATGTTACAAGGCAAAATGTTACCTCTTATGAATATGCATGTGATGACATGATGCAAATACCAGGATAATATGGTGGGTCAACTCTTTTCTGTCATTTGTTCTTCCTTGCCTTTGTTTCATGGATGTCTCTAGACAAACTGTTAGGCAAAAAGTAGCAGGGAAGAAAGCATCTTAAAGCAAAGAGGATGTTACAACTGCTTTGACTTTCTTACCAGGACCCTGAAAACAAAGTAGAGATCATCTTTCTAACTTCTCCTGTTTTGAAACATTTTGTCAGTGCGTTTGTTTAATAAATAAGTATGATTCTGTTGCTGTCTTCATTGGGTGGGATGGTGGATTTGAACTGTGGCTTTTTACAGTGAAGAGGTGCAAAATGTTTATTGCCACACTGTGGGTGTGGCTTATTTTGTGGGTGTGGCTTGCTGGCCATGTGACCTGGTGGGAGTGGCTTGATAATCATGTGATTGGGGAGTGGCTTAAAGGTCATGTGGCTGGCTTAAAGATGGCCAACTTGATGTCACTCACATCAAGTCTTAGGGTTAGGGTTAGGGTGCCTGGCCTCTCCTCGCCTCAAAGAGGTACAATTTACCCTATCTATTTACTATTGCTGAACAGCCAAAATATACTATTTAATTCTATGTATATATGCCATATGTGTACATACGTATCACACAGGCACCCAAAAATATACATTATCTACTATATACACATACACAGAGCTCTTCTAAAATTATACACATTCAACCTCACTTACTCTGATAGGAAAAACAGACCCAGAGCCCAGAAATGGGGGGGGGGGGGGGGAGAGAAACAAATTCAAAATTTTTCTACTGGTTCTGCGTACCTGATCGTACCCGTAGGAGCCCATCACTGGCTTTTCATGTGGATATTAGACATTTGTGCTGCCAAGAGATGTTGTGTGTGAGCTAGATGACTATATGAATGTGTTTAGTAAACAAATAAAATAAGACCCAAACAATCTGGATAGTGAATATTGAAAACAGCAGAAGTGGAAGAAAATACAAAGACCTACAAATAGAAGAAGAAGAACCTGAGGTGAGGGTAAAGGTTAGTTCTCCAGGCTTATGGGTTGGTTTCCAAATTCTTGGTGGGGTTACTGTTCCACAATAAGAGAAAAGGCCCACTGCCTGACTTCTGTCAATTAGCAGATAGGACTTGGAGATTAATGAAGGGCTACCAAAATGTTTACTACCACACTGTGGGCATGGCTTATACATTTTATTTCAACATCTTTCACTGCAAATTGGGTGCTCTGGGGTGGAGCTCCATTTTTGCTACCCCACTGCGTTCCTCCCCATCCGGGAAGTAGCCCACTTCCAGCCACTGAAAGATTTTGCCCTTGTGGCTCAGGAGAGGTTGAGACTGAGGGACACATGCTCCTGAGATGCTCCTTCTACATTGACATTAGGAAAAAGCATATTTTACCACTTATTGGGGGATATCCTGGCTGCTCGGACGTTGCCTATCTCCGGTGGCTGCTTGGGGACGAACAGGCCAGGATTACGGCACAGGTGGCCAGATTCTGCGTGGCAGCAGTGGGGATTCATCGCAAATGTGTGCCTTCATAGTGAAATATGTACATGTATAGTTATGATGGGTCAATCTTGGTTGCTCAGCCAAAGGTCCTGTTCCCTGTTCTTTTTCCTTTTAATTATTATTAATTTTATATTGATGGTCTTAATAATTTATTATTATTAAAGGCACACCTACAGTAAGGGAACCCTTTAAATAGGGAAGCCGAGCCGCATGCTTTATCTTTTTGTCGCGAACTTGAAAGTGTGTTACTTTAACTTGCTATATTGTTACCCCAGCCGATTCCAAAAGTAAATAAAAATAATGATGTTTTTCCCCTCTTTTTGTGTTGAGTTTGTATGTGTGTTTATGGGAGCATTGGGAAATCCGGGGTGTTCTTAATGTGTTGTGGTAAGAAGTTTGAAACGGGTTTGGCAGTTTTTTGAATCATTGCCCATTGCCTTTCCCAAAGGGATGCATTGGAGAATTTATTTTCCCCAAACCCTGTGTTTTATTTTTTCTCCATAGCCCTGGTTAGAGTGTGCTTTTGAACTCAATCTACTATTTGCTGGCTTTCCCCAATATGTGCAGATTTGATCCTGTTGGGGGAATTGTTCTACTGATGGACAAACAGAATTATGGGTCCCTTTATGAAAATTATTTCTAAAATTCTGTTTAATTAATAGGAATTGTAAAGGATAATACAAGTTTGCCCAAAGCTGAAATTTATTTATTTTATTTATTTATTTATTAGATTTATATGCCACCCTTCTCCGAAGACTCGGGGCGGCTAACAACAATAAAGAAAACAATGTAACAAATCTAATATTAAAAAGTAATCTAAACCCCCCCCCCAAATTAAGAGACCAATCATACAAACAAGCATACCATGTATAAATTCTATAAGCCTAGGGGGAAGGGGAAAAAATTTCAATTCCCCCATGCCTGACGACAGAGGTGGGTTTTAAGGAGCTTGCGAAAGGCAAGGAGGGAGGGGGCAACTCTGATATCTGGGGGGAGCTGGTTCCAGAGGGTCGGGGCCGCCACAGAGAAGGCTCTTCTCCTGGGTCCCGCCAAATGACATTGTTTAGTCGACGGGACCCGGAGAAGGCCAACTCTGTGGGACCTAACCGGTCGCTGGGATTCGTGCGGCAGAAGGCGGTCCCGGAGATATTCTGGTCCGATGCCATGAAGGGCTGTATACTGTATGCATGTCCCTAACACATACACATGTATACACACGTGTGATTTGGCTTCTGTGCATGTGCAGCAAGCAAAATCTTATGTGAAGATGCTCACATGAGTGAGATTTTGGTAATTTTCACCAATTTTCTGCTTCTGCGCATGAGCAGAAGCAAATATGTCAGTGAAAATTGCCAAAGTCTCACTCATTCGCATGTCCTCATGAAATATTTTGCTTGATGAGCATGCACAGGATCCAAATTGCATGGGTGCACACATGTGTATGTGTTCGGGACACATAACTGCTAAAAATTGCTGCCGAAATGGTTCCAGTAGTAGGTCATCACTATTCTTTTCCTTAAGAAATGGAAAGAGCAAAAAGGTGAGCATAATTTGCAAGAGAACATACAGTATTTCAGCTTTGGGCCAACTTGTATTATCCTTTAAAATTCCTATTAATCAAATAGAATTTTAGAAATACATTTTTGTTTGGGATGCACAGCTGCATGCACATCAGGAGTGGGCAGCAGGCAGGATGGGGTGGAACACAGTTCCACCGGCGGAAATGAAGATGTGTGCGCAGCTCCAGCTGATCGGTGGCTGTCACTTCCTGGATTACTAGTCTCGGTTTGGCTCTCCTGTTTTTCCCTGCTGCTGCTGCTGTGTCTGCGTTCCTTGCTTTTTTCCTCCTTCCTCCTTCCTGGCCTCGGACAAGCTTCCCTCTCTCCTGCCTGGCTCCCCTCCAGCCTCATGCAGCCACCTCCCACCTGAGGTGCAAGCAGAAGGTGTTGGTGGAAGCGGTGCTGGCAGCATTTACACATTCACCTAGCTACCCAGCCTGATGCAGGGGGTGACCCAGTGTTCTGCCGGGCTCTCTGGTAGGTGCCCCCCGAAAATTCAAGGATAAAAATTTCAGCCACACACATGTTTGAAAATTCAAAACAATGTTCTTTATCACAAAATTCAAAATAAACTGAGCACTCTTTTTGTATTGCAAAGAGCACTCGTCCCAATACAACCGGGTAGTCTGTACAATTTCCCCTTAATCAGTCTTTAAGTACTTATCTAGCAGCTGTGAAGAAACTTCACACCCCTTCTTCTTCCACAAAGTGAAACACCCACACACTTTGCTCTGCGTTGGTTTCAAAGACGTGAAAAATCAACAAACAAAGTCAAGGCACGATTCCTGAAGAACTGTGATCAGATACTCTTCCACAATGGCCAAACCCACACGCTACTATTTATAGCAGCAGCCCTAATTACTGGTGCCCCACGCAAACACAGGTGGCCTCTCTTATCTCCGGTAATATGTCCTTACTTGGTCTCTTCTACGCATAATTCTGCGCTTGCGTGGGTCCAAGACATCTTCATCTAAATCAATAGAAGATAATGAAGATTGACTGCCTGGGCTGTGTGCCAAGGCCCCCTCTTCCAAGTCACTCCCACCTTCTTCTTCATCCAAGGAAACTAAACTCTGAACTGACTCTGTCGGCAATAACACAGGCCTATGACATGTTAAAGTTTCCACTGCATCCACCTCCACATTCCCTGAGGCAGGAGCTGGGCCAGAGCCAACCACAACACCCAGGAAGGAAAGCGCGGGAAACACAAAGCAAATTGTCACCCCAGCAAGCGACACTAGTAAGGTTGTAAGTCGAGGACTTAATAGTTCACTTGAATGATGATGATTGTTCAAGCCACTCCCACCTGATCACATTGCCAGCAAGCCACTCCTACCCAGTCACCTGACCATTAAGCCACACCCACAAAATAAGCCACACCAGCAGCACTGATGTGCATCCTGAAAATCGCTACCACTCCCCCACGGCAGCCTCGGAGGGTGTACTGTAAGTGCCAAAGATGGCAGGCCTTTGCTGGAAAGGAATTCAATCTTTTCTCTCAAGCTGGACCTTTTCAGCTCAAGGTTTATCTCAATTCCTTTAGCTGATTTAACTGTTTTGTATTTTAGGAGGGGTTTTTTTTGTGTATGTGTTAGTTGAGAGACCTCTGGAAACAAAGGCATAATATAAATGACTAAACCAGCAACAACTGTATATTTGAATGTGTGAGAAAATATAACTTACTGCCGTATCAGTTTGCAAAGCCCCTTAAGATCAAGTTGATGACGCTGAGGAAATGTATTTGCTGTGTCTGACATTCTCCCTGCAGAAACCTTAAACAGCAGTGATCTTGACTTTTCCAGCTGTTTGCTTCAGGCAGAGGCATTGCACTGAGCTTCTATCTCGAGCCCTGGGAATGACTATCTGGCAGATTTAAATCCCCTTGCTCAAGGGCTTTCCAGAAATCCATTTATTTTTATATTTATCTTCCCCACTGGTTCGCATTGCGATGGAAGTACATGTTTTGCAAATACGCATGTGTCACTTCCTGGAAGTGACCGTCTGTGCATATGCAGTACTTTTTTAAAAAAGAAGGTTTTGTGCATGTGCAGAAGCAAAAAACAAGATGGTGGCCCCTACAGTGTCACTGAGAGAAACGACTCAGAGGCATGGCAGGCCTGGGTCACTGCCAGTTCCAGCAATGTAGGCTGCCATGTCACCACTGGTTTTATAGAATAGGTCCAAAACTGTGAGGAACCCACCTCAGAAAACTATTGAATATCTACATTTTAAAGTTTCTTTTCCTCTGGGACTGCCTGCTGCCGCACGAATCCCAGCAACTGATTGAGTCCCACAGAGTAGGCCTTCTCTGGGTCCTGTCGACAAAACAATGTTGTCTGGTGGGACCCAGGGGAAGAGCCTTCTCTGTGGCGGACCCGGCCCTCTGGAATCAACTCCCCCCGGAGATTAGGACTGTCCCCACTCTCCTTGCCTTTCATAAATTCTTGAAAACCCTATGTCGCCAGGCATGGAATAATTGATATATCCTTAGCTGTCTTGGTCTATATATGGTTTGTTTGGGTTGTATGATTAAACAATCATAATAAGGGTTTAATAAGGGTTTTTAAAACTGTTTTAATATTGGATTTGTATATGATGCTTTTACTTGTTGTGAGCCGCTCCGAGTCGCTCGGAGAGGGGCGGCATACAAATCAAATAAATTATTATTATTATTATTATTATTATTATTATTATTATTATTATTATCCTTCATAACCTTTGCATTACTAGCAAAATATTGTACAAAGGGTTCATATTTGATACAGTAGGAATAAGTTGCTAATCAAATGGATTTATAGGCGATGCTGTTCTGCCCTTTCTACATGTTATTCTCCAATAAAATAGATCATGGGTGTAGATCTGAATCCTGGATGCTTTATTGAAAGAAAAGGACATGGTGAAATGGGGAAAAATAGGAATACATACAATGAGAATCGAATACAAGATACTGTAGCTAGTATTGAGTTACTGCTGAACATAACAATTACCCTGTTTCCCCGAAAATAAGACAGCATCTTATATTAATTTTTGCTCCCAAAGATGTGCTACGTCTTATTTTCAGGGGGTGTCTTGTTTTTTTTAAATGAAGAAGTCTTCCACTAAACAATTACTTTATAATAAGGTTTAAATATGTTAAATTGGAACTCTTATGTCTAGCAATCAAAAATCTAATAAATAGAAGCAATATATATCAAGCACTATCAATGCCACCAATTACTAGTTTAGTTTATAATTATTAAATTATAAAATATACACAGTAAAATTATTCCAAAGATTATATAGATTCCTAATACTATAGTTGTAAATTATAATAGTTCTTAGCAAATCTTAATTATTATTATTTATCCATATAAGTACTTATTGATTAAATTAACCTTATGAAATCAATTATATCAAATTGTAAAACTAGGGTATACGTCACCTATGTCTTACTTTTGGGGGATGCCTTATATTAGGCAATTCTATGAAACCTCTCCTATGTCTTACTTTTGGGGAAACAGGGTAATAAATAGAAGTAATCTACCATATTTTTCAGACTATAAGATGCACCATACAAAGATTTCAAAGAGGTAAGTAAGAATTTTTGTTTTGTTCTGGGTTTGTTTGGGAGACTTGCAGAGAGGTCCAAGGGGCTGGGGGAAGGCAAAATGGGGTGGGCAAAGGGTCTGGGAAGCCTGCAGAGTGCTCCTGGGGGCTGGAGCAAGGCAAAAAGCCCAGTTTTGTGAAATGTGCCTATTTTTTACCCATTTTCCTGTGAAAATGGTGGGTGTTTTTGCCTTCCCCCAGCCCCTAGGACTTCCCTGCATGCTTCCCAGACTCTTTACCCACCTTTTTTGCAAAAATGGGACACGGGGGCGGGGCGTTGGGAGGCCAAAAATTGCTGAATTCAGTGTATAATACGCACCAACATTTCCACCCTATTTTAATGGTGTGTCTTCCTTGATCAAGGAAATGGAGCACCTCACTTATGAAACCAGGTTGCAATGCCTTGGTCTCTTCAGCCTTGAAAGACAGCATTTAAGGGGTGACTTGATCGAAGTGTATAAAATCATGCATGGGATATAAAAGGTGGATAGAGAAAAATTATTTTCTCTATCACACAATACTAGGACGAAGGGGCACTCCCTAAAGCTCCTAGGTAAGAAAGCGAGGACAAATAAAGGGAAAGATTTCTTCACCCAGAGGATCATTGGTTTATGGAATTCACTTCCAGAAGAAGTCGTGGCAGCTGTCAGCCTTGATAGCTTTAAGGCAGGATTAGACAGATTCATGGATGTCAAGTGTATTGGTGGTTATTGAAACGGATGTCCATGTGCCACGTCTATGTTGGTTGAGGCAGGCAGGATTCCCTTGGGTACCATTTGTTGGGGGTCAAGGGAAAGGGAGGGTCTTGCTTTCTCTTTCTACTCAAGGTCCCCATGTACAATTGGTGGGCCACTGTGTGACACAGAATGCTGGACTCGATGGGCTTTGGCCTGATTCAGCATGACTCTTCTTATGTTCTTATGCTCTTATACTCTGAAAAATAGGGTAAATCTCACCAGTGACACTCTAATGTGGATTTGTCCTTGGATGAACATGTGCCACAGATTAAGATGGATTCTTCTTTGGGCTTCTGCCTCCTTCAAATGTTCAAGGAAAATGGAATCTGGCTTCTCAATGTGCACAGCGTTTTTTGCGAGTGCCAGCTGATGGGTGAAGGGGCTAGATCAGCTTCAAAACAATATAGATTAGTATTTGCCCTTCCGCTCACTAGATGGCACTAGGGAGCAACAACAGTACTGTATATATAAAGGTGTGACAATGTCCATGCTACTTCTTTATATCAGCTTTGATAACATGAAGCCAATGGGTTATTGATTTATCCTTCTTTATCCACTGACCATTCCTACCGTCATTGACTTTTCCAATGAATCTGCACACACGACATGGTCAAAATAAATCAGATGTAGCCTTGTTATTTTTAGCTTCTAGTGATGTTTCTGGTTTTATATGATTCTCTGTTGGTTGCTCTGGATGTCCATGGTATGCACAATAATGTACACCAACATCAAAGGCATCAATTTTTCTTTGATCAGTCATTCTTAGTGTTCAACTTTCACACCCGTACATCATTATAGGGAAGACTATTTCCCTAACTGGCTTGCTTTTTGTATTTATATCAACACCTCTGCTTTTCCAGATTGTATACATGTTAACCATTACAAGGCAGCCTAAAGAATAGAATAGAATTTTTATTGGCCAAGTGTGATTGGACACACAAGGAATTTGTCTTGGTGCATATGCTCTCAACGTACATAAAATAAAATATACATTTGTCAAGAATCATGTGGTATAACACTTAATGTTTGTCATAGGGGTCAAATAAGCAATGAAGAAGCAATATTAATAAAAATCTTAGGATATACGCAACAAGTTACAAGGTATCCTGCATTTAATTTCAGAAGCAAAACAGGAACAAAACACCATTTAAAAGTATGCAATAGGATTGAAGCAGTGGTGAAATCATTTTTTTTAATACTGGTTCCATGAGTGTGGCTTGGTAGGCGTGGTGTGGCTTGGTGGGCATGGCAAGGGAAGAATATTGCAAAATCTCCATTCCCACCCCACTCCAGGGAAAGGATACTGCAAAATCCCCATTCCCGTTCCATTCCTGGGGGAACAATATTGCAAAATTGAAGAGCCGGGGTGGCGCAGCAAGTAGAGTGCTGTACTGCAGGCCACTGAAGCTGACTGTAGATCTGAAGGTCAGCAGTTCAAATCTCATCACCGGCTCAAGGTTGACTCAGCCTTCCATCCTTCCATGGTGGGTAAAATGAGGACCCAGATTGTAGGGGCAATATGCTGGCTCTGTTAAAAAGTGCTAGCCACCCTGAGTCTAAGGAGAAGGGCGGCATAAAAATTAAATAAATAAGTAAGTAAGTAAGTAAGTAAGTAAGTAAGTAAGTAAGTAAGTAAGTAAGTAAGTAAATAAATAAATAAATAAATAAATAAATAAATAAATAAATAAAATCTCCATTGTCATCCCCACTCTGGGGCCAGCCAGAGGTAGTATTTCCTGGTTCTCTGAACTACTCAAAATTTCCACTACCAGTTCTCCATAACCTACAGAACCTGTTGGATTTCACCCTGGATCAAAGCCACAACTGATCTATAGAATAGTGAGATGACCTAAGCTAGGAATGTCAAATTAGGGGCCCATGGACAGAAAGTGTCGCACACCTACCCAGTGATGGACTACCAAATTTTTTATTAGCACACTGTGGGTGTGGCTTATGCATTTTCTTTCAACATCTTTCAGTGCAAATTGGGTGCTCCGGGGTGGAGCTCCATTTTTGCTACCCCACTGCATTCGCCCCTATCTGGGGAGCAGCCCACAGCTGCACCTACCCCAGCTCCACAAATGGGAGAAACATCACGGAACATCATATGATGTCAACATGATGCCATGGGTTTGACACCCACGACCTAAGCAATTGAAACTATTATTCCTAAATATCCTGCCCCACCCAGCCGAGCTTAATTAGTGACTTGGCTATCAGGAACCTCAGGGCATTAAAGTAGAGATATCATTTAAGTTAGTTAGAATTTTAGGCAACAAAGCAATCAATGTACAGTGGTACCTCTACTTATGAACTTAATATGTTCCATGACCAGGTTCGTAAGTAGAAACATTCATAAGTAGAAGCATTTTTTTCCCATAGGAATCAATGTAAAAGCAAATAATGAGTGCAAAATCATTAGGAAAATCCAAACTTTAAGGCTTAAAAAGAAAGTGGGAGCGGACAAAGTGAAGGCTAACAGAGTGGAGATGGACAGCGAGGAAATGCGAGGAATGGAGGTCCTAATGAAGGCTAATGCTGCACAAATCGCTCCCAAAATCACCCCTCCAGATGATTCCTATGCCACCCCAAATCGCCTCCCAAATCACTCTTCCAAAATCTTCCTATGCTGCCCCAAATCACTCCCAAAATCACCCCTCCAAAAGCTTTCTACACCACCCTAGATCGCTCCCAAAATCAGCCCTCCAGATTCTTCCTATGCCATCCCAAATTGCCTCCAATATCACTCTTCCAAAATCTTCCTATGCTGCCCCAAATTGCTCCCAAAATCACGCCTCCAGATGCTTCCTATGCCACCCCAAATCGCCTCACAAATCAGCCCTCCAAAAGCTTCCTACACCGCCCCAAATCGTTTCCAAAATCACCTCTCCAGATACTTGCTATGCCATCCTAAATCACCTCTAAAATCACCCCTCCAAAAGCTTCCTACTCTGCCCAAAATAACTCCCCAAATCCCCTCCAGACACTTCGTATGCCATCCCAAATCGTCTACAAAATCACCTATGCCACCCCAAATCACGGTTCTAATGAAGGCAAATGGATTGAAGAAAGGCCACAATGAGAATTGAGGCATTTTGAAAGGAGACGTAATTTTGGAAGACTTTGGAAGCAACTGGAGGGGTGATTTTGGGAGCGATTTAGGGTGGAGTAGGAAGTATCTGGAGGGGTGATTTTGGGAGCGATTTGGGGCGGTGTAGGAAACACCTGGAAGGGGGATTTTGGAGGTGATTTGGGGTGGCAGAGGAAGCGTCTGGAGGGGTCATTTTGGCAGCGAGGTGGGGTGAAGGAAGCAGTAGGCTATGGGGGATTTTGGCAACGGGATTGGATGGCTACAGAGAGCAGAGGGCTAGAGGAGAAAGTGGCAGTGGGGCAACTGCGGAGTGCTCCTCTGACGCAGGCCGTTTTGGTCACTGCTCACAGCAGCCGCAGCCGAGAGAGAAGCAAGGGTTTGTAAGTAGAAAATGGTTCGTGAATAGAGGCAAAAAAATCTTGAACACACGGTTCGCATCTCAAAAATTTGGTAGGTAGAGGCGTTCGTAAGTAGAGGTACCACTGTATATATTTTTGCTTAACAGGATTTTATGAATGTTCAAGGTTCAACTTGTTTACTTAAAAGAACTGATTTCTCAGAGTTAAAGGCTTTAGAAGAGGAAGAATATAGAGATATCCAGTGCAGAAATTAGTTTTTACTCTTCCCTAGTAAAAATCAAATGGAATCTTCTTCTCGCTGTACAAGAAGCTCAACTTGCAGCATGGTGCTGGCATTGACAGCTGTGATGCCTCATTAGCCAGAGGCTATGAATCCTATCACATGCTCTAATTTTGGCAAAAAATTGGAACCTCTAAGGAAGACCAAGAAAATACTAAGAAACCTTGGGGAGAACAAAATGAGACAACATGTTGAGGACTTATGTGCAAGAGCAACTTTTACTAATAAACTGTTTAACACCAAGCTATTCTGATTCTAAAATTGTGTTAGTATCAACTTTGAAAAAAGGACCATCTTGAGTGGCAAATCACCCTGACAAGTTATTATTCTTGCTATATCCTGTTGTGATTCAGCCTGAGGCTCCTCAGGGACCGGCTGGATCACTGCCGGATCCATGCCCAGAGGAGGAGGACAGTGAACAGGAGGGGGAGGACCAGGCAGACGGGGGAGAGGAATGTCAGGAAGAGGAGGAGGGAGAGCAGCCTGAGACCCGGGGGGGGGGGGCTCTCCCCAGCTAGTAGCCTGGATTCATTGGATGAAGACGCACAGGCAATAATAGACATGAGGCAGCGACGAACAGCTCAAAGACAGGGCCAATTAGACAGGTATTTCCATCCCTGAATTGGCAACAGCTGGGTTTGGGTGTGGTTCTCCTCAGCAGGGTTGAAAAGGCAGGCCCGCCCTTACAGTTTTGTGGAGAGTTATCAACTGGGAGTCCTGTGACCTTGCTTCGATTCTTGGCGTCTCTGATCTTGGCTTGTGGCCTAGAAGGCTGGAAGACTTGGGGGAGGCATGGGTTTTATTATCTCCAGCGTTGTTTTTGCCAGCAAGAATCCTGTTTTATGGCCTGGCCTTCGTGAAACCTTTGTGAAGCTTGATAGTGTTCCTGTCTGTAAAAACAGTTTTTGTTACCTGTGTTTGCTTTGAATTATATAAACTGCCTTTGATTTTTACCAGTGTGTCTGGCTACTCTTTTTGGTTGGTGTTGGCGTCTGGGGGGACCCAGACAGAACATATCCTGATCAGGAGATACCTTTTCTATCTAGACCTATTTCTTGCTTTATTTAAAAGATGGAGACTTAGGAAAATTGACAATTTTCATTTCAAGAAAAGGTTTCAGGTTCATCCTTGTAGATGGTAGACATGGAATATATCTTATTTTTTTAATTGTTTCATTTTATACTTTGTCAGGAGCTCAAGGTGGTTTGAAATCATTGTTTCTTAACCTTAGAAACTTTAAGATATGTAGACTTCACTCCCTGAATTCCCCAGACAGGATGGGAGAGTTCATAGAGTTCAAGTCCACATATCTTAAAGTTCCCAATCTTGAAAGTTTTCATATTATCTTCAATTATTAACTCTGTGAAAGGAAAATGCACCCAGATGCTTCCAGGGCTACAGGTGACTTTGGGTGAACCCAAGTGCTTTTTGTGCACCTCCTGAAAACCAGGCACTATATTAAATCTATCCCCTAAAGTACTCCTCTTCTTGACTTTCTCTCTTGTTTCTCATTCTAATTCCCCCCCTCTTCATCTTCCAGATTTTATCTTTTAACTAATCAAAGCCTTTCTTCTTTCTAAGTATGTCATAAATGATATTGGTCAAGTTTCCAGGCTTATCTCCTTTTCCCACTTTCCATAATCTTCTTTAATCACAGTTTTAGGCTGAAAACCTACCTCTATTACATTAGTCACCCCTTGTACCTCTTATAATTCTTGTTGTTTGGTGTAGGTTCCAGTGAAGACAAAATGCTTGCTATTAATTACGATAGTCAAGTTATCTTCGTTTTTATGAGGGAATATAGAAGTAGATTCTCAGGATGGAGGGGTGCATTCCAGAGTAGAAAAACCCAACCCAGTCCAGATAATATATATAAGAGGAAGTGGATGAAGTTAGCCCCTCCATGATAGTTCACACTGTTCACCCTGGGTTTTTGGAGAAGGGCGGCATACAAAATCTAAATAATAATAATAATAATAATAATAATAATAATAATAATAATAATAATAGTCTTCAGTCTGATAGTCTGATAACACATGGCAACTCCAAATCTCAACCAGCAAATGCTCTGTCCTACTCATCGGCAAAAAGAATCAGAACTTCAAATACAAACTGAATAAACAAATTATCACAGATAATCCACACTCAGTCAAGGACCTTGGAATACTAATAACTAAAGATCTAAGTGCCAAAGCCCACTGCAACAACATTGCCAAGAAGGCCTCAAGAGTTGTTAATCTAATCCTACGTAGCTTCTGCTCTGGAAATCTCACACTACTTACCAGAGTTTACAAAACTTTCACCAGACCCATCCTAGAATACAGCTCATCTGTTTGGAACCTATACCACATTTCTGACATTAAAACCCTTGAAAATGTCCAAAGATACTTCACCAGAAGAGCCCTTCACTCCTCCACTTGAAACAGAATACCCTAAGAAACTAGACTTAAAAGCCGCTCCAAACTTGCCTGCAAAAAATATGACTTCAACAACAGAGTAATCAACGCCTGGAATTTACTACCTGATTCTGTGGTTTATTTATTTATTTATTAAATTTGTATGCTGCCCATCTCTATAGACTCACAGTGTGCTAAACATAATCCAAATATTACATATCTATAAGGAAGATTGCATTTGGTCAAGGAAATTCTTAATTACATCCAGAAGGATGTGTGGAGGGAAAAAATGAAGTTGTTTTGGGGTCATGATCAGGCTGTAACTTCATGACACACCTTAATCTTTTCCTGGTAATAACATATAAATAGGTTCTTTTTAAAAAAAAAATTAACAATTTACCAGTGTAATACACTGCAGGACATATCTCACTGAAGTAATAGCCATCTCTGATGCTACTTAGCCTTTGAATCCATACAAATTTAAGGAGATATTGCTACTTGCTTATAGATGTTGAGGTGACCCTGAATACAGGCAATCCTTGACATGCAACAGTTTATTTAGTGACTGTTCAAAGTTACAAGGGCACTGACAAAAGTGTTTTAGGACAATTTTTCACAGTTATGACCACTGTAGCATTCCTTTGGCCATGTAATAAAAATTCAGATACTGTACTTGGCAACTAATTCATATTTATGACAGTTCCAGTGTTACATGTGATTCTGCCTTTTCTGACAAGCAAAATGAATGGGGAAGTCAGATTCAATTAACAATGATGTTCCTAACTTAACAACTGCAGTGATTTTATCTATCTATCTATCTATCTATCTATCTATCTATCTATCTATCTATCTATCTATCTATCTATCTATCTATCTATCTATCTATTCGATTTTTATGCCGCCCTTCTCCTTAGACTCAGGGCAGCTTATAACATGTTAGCAATAGCACTTTTTAAAACAGAGCCAGGCTATTGCCCTCACAATCCGGATCCTCATTTTACCCACCTCGGAAGGATGGAAGGCTGAGTCAACCTTGAGCCGGTGATGAGATTTGAACCGCTAACCTTCAGATCTGCAAGTCAGCTCCAGTGGCCTGCAGTACAGCACTCTACCTGCTGCGCCACACCGGCTCATCATTTAACATTAACAATTGTGCCAAGGAAGTCATAAGATGAGGCAAAACTCACTTAACAAATGTTTAATGTTGAAACAGAAATTTTATGCTGGGAAATCTAGGGATACCTGTAGTATCTTTTCATTACCAACTAAAGAAGTTTGGAAGGAGCTGAAACTAAATCCAATTGTACCTATTATGTCCTGAGCTGAACTCTTCTCCATAGAAGCCTGGGATTTACCTCTGACCTGCTCCTTGGAGCAAAGGCATATGCTGAAGCAACAATATAAAAAATGCAAGGCAATTTGCTTGTTTATTTCATTTGTTCCTCCTAATTAAAAATCTACTTACCACACACAATTAATGCAAAATGCATTAAGTGGAGGATAGGAGAGAGAAAGAGAATGGCAGTGGAAGAAAGCAGGAGGCACTTTAGGAAAGCAGGCATCTAAGCTGGAGATTACTTGGGTTTGCCTGGGGCTGCGTTTGCTGTCAAGAAAACCCCTGGAGCATCTGCAGTTTGCAAGCTTTACAGCCAATCAGAATCAATAAAAGTGACAAGTCCGAGCTAGGGAGGTGAATTAAAGCTTGTTGTTGCTCTGACCAGCAGAGAATAAACCAAGCTTTTGCCCAATGCAGAGTAAAAGAGTACTGTAATCTCAAATAAATTAGACTAAAACAGAACAAGAACAGCCAAGTGTGTGCAATCACACACACACACACACACACACACACACACACACACACACTTCTTCAGAAATATTTAATGCTTCTACAAGAAGCTCTGATCAAAGGGAATGAAGAGATTTGTATAGACTTGATGTCGCCTTCTTTACTATCTACACAATTCCCTGCCTCCCCTATTTATGTTTTTAAAAATCTGCACCTTTTGCATTTCTGGGCTGGGAAAAACTCACCCTATTAATATGTTTGTTTCTTCTTCAAGTTTCATCTCTTGCCAAAAAAATATGGATAACTCGAAGTCAGCCTGTAAATGATAGAACACATTGATAAATATAGACTAAAACACAGCAGGTGATAATAACAAAAACCAGATGGCAGTGAAGGTCAGAAAATGTAGTTTTCCAGTCAGACTTTCTTCTCTTGGACAAGTTAATGAAAGTGATTGGCAGTAGATTCCAGACTGTATAATTTGTCATGTGGAACTCACTGGCACAAGATGTAGTGATGATCTAAAGATTAGAAATCATGCATATAAAAGAAATAATAATGTACGGAAAGTTGCATGAGAATAATTTAAAATGCAGAGACAATGTAGAGATGAGAGAAATATTGGAGAAACAGAAAGAGAAAATATAAGAAGAGCACAGATATCATCTCTCCTATTCTTTGTGAAGCTTCCTGATTCTCCATTCAAGGAGTTTAGATTATTGAAGTTGAGTAATTTTGCATGATGGAAACATAAATCAAACCTAATGCCAGTTAAATCAATTAGAGCTCAAGGAGTTGAAAATCAAATAAAAAATAGATCTACTTTATCAGCATAAATATGACAATTGTAGTAAGCCCAGTTGTTATGTCTTATCAGAGTTTACCTCTAATGAATGCTATTAATTCATTTTAACGATCATTTGAAGTTAAGTTAAGACCTGATTTTGAAGTTCCAATGTCACAAATGACCAATATTTGACAACTAATCCATATTTACAGCTATTTGCGGTGCCATGTGGTCACATGATTGTAGTTTACAATGTTTTTGCTGGAAACCAGTGTTTTCTTATGAGCTCTGGTGGCACAGTGGTTAGAATGCAGTACTGCAGGCTACTTTTGCTCATTGCCAGCTGCCTGCAATTTGGCAGTTTGAATCTCACCAAGCTGAAGATTGACTCATCCTTCTGTCCTTCTGAGCTAGATAAAATGAGGACCCAGATTGTTGGAGGCAATATGCTGACTCTGTAAACTGCTTAGAGAGGGTTATAAAGCACTGTAAAGTGATATATAAGTCTAAGTGCTATTGCTATTACTATTTCCAGTTTTCTGGCAAAAACTGGTCCTTAGAAAACATTGGCTTTATAGCATTTGCTTGATGACCATTACAAAAAAGGTCATAAAACTGTGTCCTATCACCATATTAGAAAACTGGAAAGTTGAGACCCCAGGTTCAAGTCTCAAGTACCATGCGACAGGGTGAGCTCCCATTACTTGCCCCAGCTTATGTCCACTTAGAAGTTTGCAAGCATGCAAATGCAGGTAGATAAATGAAGTGGGAAGCTAACTGCATTCCATACACCTATGCATATAGTCGTGCTGACCATATGACCAGGAAAATGTCATCAAACAATGTTGGCTCCCTTGGCTAAAAAACAGGGATGAGAATCCCACCTAAAGTTGAATGCAACTGGACAGGAGAAATCTTTACCTTTATCACTGGGTAATAAGCTTTACAAATGTCATGATTTATGGCTATAGTTGGAAGCCTTAATTACAATTGTATTTGCAATAGGTTTCTTATTTGAAATAGTTTATTGCCAACACAACAGCCTTGCTAATAGGCAATAAACTCCTTTCATAGTCATAGAACTATAGAGCAAGAAGAGACTATTAAATTTAACCCTATCAGAAAAGGAAGACCAGGTCCACATGTGAAAGTTCAATTAAATTGATTTATTGACAAAAGCTATGCACAAGAATCTTCTGGTCTAACCTGTTTGGAGTAAAGATAAGTGGCAACAAAAATTCAAAGGGAAATTGGATTTTGTTTGTGGCTCTGTAATAATTCTAGGCTGATTCTCCTTTTTCACTTTGGTCCCAGGTTCTGCCATCCCTTCTACAATTCCCCCACCCCCATTCAGTGCTTCTTTAATGATTTTAGATAGTTAACAATGTTGACCTTATTACAGCTTTCCAACTCTTGTAGCAGGTTAGCAGCTAATCTAAAAATGAACCCCCCTTCCCTAAGGTGGTTAGGATAATCATAGGTGCCTAGCCACTTAGCTTATCTCTTCTCTCAAACGGCTCATAAAATTGTAAGTCACTCTATTAGCAAAACAACATTGGCTTTCTTAAATTATACATTTATAGAGCTATATCTCAAGTGGGCTCATACCATCCACCTTTTCACCCACTTTTTCCTTTATATCTAGCTACTGAATGTCTTATCTCAATGTTTCTCAACTTGGCCTCAAACTTTTAAATATGTGAAATCAACTTTACGTGAACTTCAGCCAGCATATTGGCTGGGGAATTCTGGGAGTTGAAGTCTACATATCTTAAAGTTGCCAAAACTGAAATATATTGCTGCCTTATCTGATTGTAAAGCATTCAGATAAATGAATTGCATGGTGAACATATAAACTTTTATACAATTACATTACATTTCTACTGATGCATTTCACATTGGTTTTGGTTGAATGGCTAACAAACATCTCTCTTACTTGGTGAAAATAAAATGATGTGCCAGATAGTAGAGGTTGTTAAATACTTTTCTTGCTAATGAAGAAACATAGAAGACTGGTGGCAGAAAAAGACCTCATGGTCCATCTAGTCTGCCCTTATACTATTTTCTGTATTTTATCTTAGGATGGATATATGTTTATCCCAGGCATGTTTAAATTCAGTTACTGTGGATTTATCTACCACGTCTGCTGGAAGTTTGTTCCAAGGATCTACTACTCTTTCAGTAAAATAATATTTTATCATGTTTCTTTTGATCTTTCCCCCAACTAACTTCAGATTGTGTCCCCTTGTTCTTGTGTTCACTTTCCTATTAAAAACACTTCCCTCCTGGACCTTATTTAACCCTTTAACATATTTAAATGTTTCAATTATGTCCCCCCTTTTCCTTCTGTCCTCCAGACTATACAGTCTTTCCTGATACATTTTATGCTTAAGACCTTCCACCATTCCTGTAGCCCGTCTTTGGACCCGTTCAATTTGGTCAATATCTTTTTGTAGGTGAGGTCTCCAGAACTGAACACAGCGTTCCAAATGTGGTCTCACCAGCATTCTATATAGCGGGATCATAATCTCCCTCTTCCTGCTTGTTATACCTCTAGCTATGCAGCCAAGCATCCTACTTGCTTTCCCTACCGCCTGACTGCACTGTTCACCCATTTTAAATTATTGGGGTTTGCCAGGCATTTTAAGTGGTGCTGAGAAAACAAGGAAAGAGTGATATGGAAATTAACATCTTCCCAAAAGTAGAAATGTTTAAGAAAGGATGGAAGTGGATATTACTCCGGTGAAAGGGTAGGGATCCTTATCCTTCTCTTTTTCCGATGTCATTTATCAATTTTTTAATTATTCTGTAGAAAAACTATGACCCATTAAGTAATCATTTAAGAGCTATTTCCTTATCTAAATAAAGAAACAGAAATATCACAGGTGGGCAAAAATTCAATAGGGAATTCAATAGGGTAAATTCAATAGGGTAAATAAATGATGTCTGAGTTTCTTTTGGCTTCCCCATTGAATTTCCTCAAGGAAAGCTGGCAGGGAATACTGGAAATTCCTTCCTTCCTCCCTTCCTTCCTCCCTCCCTCCCTCCCTCCCTCCCTCCCTCCCTCCCTCCCTCCCTTCCTCCCTCCCTCCTTCTTATCTACCTACCTTCCTTCCATCCTCACTTCCTACAGATAGATGTCTGTTGGTGGGTGAAGGAAGGAGGGAGAGGTTTTGTGAATGGCCAGTGGGATGCAAGCAAAGAAGGACAAAAGGACCTTCGCTGCTGTCTTCTCCATTAATTTTCCCTGCAAGCTTCTCACAAGCAATGAATTTGCTATTGGGAAGGTTACAGAGAACATCAACAATCACAACTGATTTTACGTTGCCTACTGGCTTCCCCATTGACCTCTAGATCAGTGACTTTCAACCTTTTTTGAACCGTGGCACATTTTTTACATTTACAAAATCCTGGGGCACACCACCAACCAAAATGACACAAAATGACACTCTAACACAGTACATATTATACATATAGTTGATAATATAGTTTCTAAATGTATTTATACTCACTTAGTGGGAAACCTGGGCCTGTTTCGATGAACACAAAAGGGGTATCCTGGCAGGAATAGTAGTTTGGGGACTCATGTTTAATTTCCCCATGGCACACCTGACTATGTCTCACGGCACACTAGTGTGCCGCGGCACACTGGTTGAAAAACACTGCTCTAGATAACTGTATAAGAAAGTGTTGAAAATGAGAATTATATGACCACATGTAACTATTGCACTCTATTGGGACTGCTGAAGTGGCTATAAACTTTCCAAATTTCATTCCCGCAGGAGTCCCATTTAAGTTTCCCTGTTTTAATAATTGTTACCCTATGCCTTCTAATTTCACCCAATGGAAGTTTATGAGCAGACAGGTTTTTTAAAAAGCACAAGAAAGAATGTTCTTTCTGCGCCAACTCTGGAAGCTCAAATCTGGCCAAGGAGCTGATGATACAGTTCTACAGAGGAATCATTGAGTCTGTCATCTGTACCTCTATAACTGTCTGGCTTGGTTCTGCAAGCCAACAAGACGGACACAGACTTCAGAGGATAATCAGAGGATAATCAGAAATGCAGCAAAAACAATTTGCCAAACTGCCTTCCATTGAGGACCATTTATTTATTTGTTTGTTTGTTTGTTTGTTTGTTTGTCTGTCTGTGCATGTGTGTGTGTTTGTTTGTTTGACTTCTATGCCGCCTAATCCATAGGGCGGATTACAATAATAATATGAATATAAATAGGAATAGATACAGAACAATAAAAAGAACTCGGATATAATTGAAAACTATAAAAGCTCGTATTAAAAGAAACCCATTAATTATAAAACAGTCATAATCCCATACCTACATGCCATTCATACAGTGAGGCCCTGTCAGTTGTTACTTCATGGCCACCTAGGCCTGCTGGCAAAGCCAGGTCTTTGTGGCCTTACGGAAGGCCAGTAGTGTGGGAGCAGTATGGACATTGGGGGTAGTTGGTTCCATAGAGCCGGGGCGGCCACAGAGAAGGCCCTCCCTTGTGGTCCAGCCAACCTGCATTGCTTTGTCAATGGGACCCAGAGGAGGCCAACTTTGTGAGCTCTTATTGGTCTCTGGGAGGTATGTGGCAAGGGGCAGTGTCATAAATAGTCTGGCCCTGACCCATGTAGGGCTTTATAGGTAATAACCAATGCTTGAATTGTGCCCGGAGACTAATAGGAAGCCAGTGCAGCTCACAGAGCATAGGTATTATATGGGCATACCGAGGGATACCCATGAAAGCTCTCACGGCTGCATTATGGACTATTTGCAGTCTCTGAACACTTTTCAAGGGTAGCCCCATGTAGAGCATGTTGCAATAATCGAGACGGGGAGGGGGTGATGAGGGCCTGAGTAACTATTCATAGAGCTCCTTGTCCAAGTAAGGCCGCTACTTTTGTAAGTTTCTCAAGACCCACCAATATCGCCAGGCATGGGGGAACTGAGACACCTTCCCCAGGCTTTTATATTTTATGTTTGGTATGTATGTGTTGTTTGGTTTTAAATGATGGGGTTTTATATTTTTTCTCTTTTAATATTAGATTTGTTCCACTGTAACATTGTTTTTATTATTGTTGTGAGCTGCCCCAAGTCTTCGGAGAGGGGTGGCATACAAATCTAATAAATTCTTATTCTTATTCTTATTCTTATTCTTATTCTTATTCTTATTCTTATTCTTATTCTTATTCTTACTATTACTATTACTACTACTACTACTACTACTACTACTACTACTACTACTACTACTGGTAAACCAGGCAAACCTGGGTAAAGGTCCCCCTGGCCACAGCTGAAAAATGGTGGTCAAAACTCAGCCGTGGGTCCAGGAGGACACCCAAGGTGTGGACCCTATCTGAAGGGGTTAATGTTTCCCCACCCAGAACAATGGACAGACAGATCAAAGAGTCCTTGGGAGGAAATGCCCACAGCCACTCAGTCTTGTCTGGGTTGAGCTTGAGCCTGTTGGCCCCCATCCAGATCCTTACAGCTTCCAGGCATCTGCACATCACATCCATCACTTCACTGAATTGGCATGGGTGGAGATGTATAGCTGGGTATCATTAGCGTACTGATGATACATCACCCCATGCTATTGGATGATCTCACCCAGCGGCTTCATTTAGATATTAAATAGTAGGCGGGAGAGGAAACCTGCACCTGTATCCTACACAATTCAAAAAGAGAGCAGTGAAAATATTTATTGACCTTTCACATCCTGGACATAAACTATTTCAACTCCCACCCTCAAAACGTCACTACAGAGCTCTGCACACCAAGGCAACTAGGCACAAGAACAGTTTTTCCCCGAATGCCATCACTAATTCCCTCACCACTGTCAAACTATTTACTAAGTCTGCACTTCTATTACTACTAGTTTTTTCTCTTCATTCCCAGTCATGTACTTATGGCAGTATGACTGTAACCTATTGCTTGTATCCTTAAGATTTTTATTAATATTGATTGTTTCCTCATTGCTTATTTGACCCCTACGACAGTCATTAAGTATTGTACCTCATGATTCTTGACAAATGTATCTTTTCCCTTTATGTACACTGAGAGCACATGCACCAAAGACAAATTCCTTTGGTGTGCAATCACACTTGGCCAATACAGAATTCTACCTATCTATTTAGTAGTATATAGATTAGTGGGAAATCAGGTGGATGGGGGAAATCTATAGAGCCAAGATGGTAGTTGCATGATAATGCTCCATTCTTTTGTATGTGTTGCAAGTGTTCATTGATCACACAGCTGTGACTACAATCTTTAAAGGGCTTGGGTCTCATCTTGGATCTCTTTCTTCATTCACTCTGCAGACATTCCTGCTCACCAAATATTAAAATTATAAAAGTTGTGATAGCTATTGGCTGAAATGTATTAATCATGGCTCCCAGGGTCTTCTGGGAGTCAGCACATCCAGACATTGAGAATTCAATCATCCTTATCATCCCTGGATTCTGAACAAGAATGTATGACACATCCACACATGCGTAGAGTGATGTATAGGAAACGACAACTGAAGGATTATTACAGGAGATAAATGAGGCCACCTGTGGTTGGGTGGGGCTGCTGTAATTAGTGCTATAGATAAAAGAGCAGCCTGCTGTTTTAGCCTCATGGCAGTTTATCTGATTCATAGTTTCGTCAAGATCGTGGTTTTGGCTGTTCAAGATTGTGTGTGGACTTTCTGGACTTTAGAATTGGACTCAATTTCCCAGATATTGGGTGAGCATTTGGATTGCATTTAACCTGTGTCTTGTGTGTACTAGAAAATCCCTTTAACATTTAAAAAGGGAGCTGTTTCTGTTTTTCTGTTGATAAAGACTTTTGGGTTTTCCTTCTATCGTGTGGTGTGTGTCTTTCTGGACTAATTACCCTGTAATTACGGGTGGTTGAGACACGCTGGCAGAACACATTACATGCAAGGCAAGATAGTTCAAGCCGTGATTTGTCATAATTGTGATGATGATGGAGCACAGCTCATGAAAACCCCAAATCTAGCATCATTATTGAAATAAATGAACTTTTGAGTTTTGCCTGTAAATGATTACCTTTGCCTTTATTTCTCGAGCTGCAGAATGGAAACCTAGGGCATCTCTCCTATCACTAGTTATAAGGTTGACATAACTTTGATCTTGTCTCCTGAGTAACAGAATATAAGTAACAGAAGTAACAGATATACCCAAGCCCATCATGCAGGCCTACAGTTTAGTCTTAAACGGATATCCTTCTTATGTCCAGAAAGATGTAAAAAATAATCCCTTTTTCTTCTGCTTTAGGAAAAACAAAGATGCTTTGGGGTATTGGTTTGCACACTGTACCAAAGGTCACTTTAAAAAATGCAAATAGAGACAAAAAACACCAACTCATCCATTTCCTAATCCAGGCTAACAGGTTTGGGTGAATTCAATAACTATCACTCTCTCTCCCCCAACATATTTCATATGTTCTCTCTATCTCAGTAAATTTTATGAATGACTTATTTTCAGTAAGGAAAAAAAGTTGGTGGATTCCATTGTTCTACAAAAACTTGACTAATCAGGTTTGAACTGTTGACCCTCATAGACAGATCACATATCCAGGATGTGCAGTTGATACCATTTCACCACTGAGAGATATTCCCAAGGAAATTATGCAGCATTTAAATCTTTCACAGTCCTTTTCAAATGGGCTCTGAATGAAGAGATTGTCAGGACCGCTGATCTTAATCTGGGAATCCACTTTAAAGAGACTCAGGAGAATAAATTTGAAGCTACAGGATAACAAAACAGCATTTGAGTTGCTCGAACAAATGAGAGAACTATAAGGGGAAATCCAAAGATAATAATAAAAGGAGGAAATAGATCCTTTGCCTCAAAGGGAATAAATGTAGAGAATATGGAATGAGACTGATGTCATCTGAGAATGATGCTCTTTATGAACCTGAAGCATGGTTTGTCTGGGGACTGAAATTGTCTCTTGAAATCTGGGAAGAATTTACAGAATCTGTAACATGAGATCTAGCTATAATAACTAAGCAGGTTTATTCAGAGCATACAGATCCTCCAATTTTTAACAACCTTTCCATTCTCCAAAAGGCATCAGGTAAGCACAGGAAAACCAGCAGGACTAAATAAAATAAAATAAGGAATTCCAAGTCAGATCTTGTCCACTAAGTTTCCATAGTCCTACATTGATGTACTTAAATCTCTAGGTTGCTTGCGATCGAAAACTGGGAGAACAGTTGAGTCAAACAACAGTCAAGTTTTTGAGCCAGGAAACAAGTCAAAGATGAGTCAGGAAAGGAAGAAGGAAAAAAGAGATAATCACCCAGGCAACAGGGTTATGCAAACTTTGAACATAATTCAGAGAAAGTGTGGTGGACCCCACACAGATTTGGTATCTCTCTGCTATTCCTCAAAGCAGCTTTAACTGTTTGCTGCAAGAAACTTTATAAAATTGGGTTGGTGACAATCCATTTTATGACCATTATGATTTACAGGGATAATGGGCAGGTTCCATTATAGTTGTAACCAGCGGTGGGCTACAAGCCAGAACGCTAAATTGCGCTCGCTGCCACGGCTCACAAGTTCTCGCTGGGCCAGCACAATTTTGCTTCTGCACCTGTGGAGGTAGCAAAATCACGCATGGAGCCGCAGGTGCACCTGTCTTTTGGCATGCACAGAAGCAAAAAAGCCTCACCAAAACAAGGGCACATCTGCAGCTTTGCGCATGATTTTGCTACCTCCACAGGTGCAGAAGCAAAATTGCGCTGGCCCCGCAAGAAGTTGTGAGCCGCGGCAGCGAGCACAATTTAACGTTCCGTCTCGTAGCCCACCTCTGGTTGTAACTCAAGGACTACAACTCAAGGACTACAATGAACTACTGGATGTACATTGTGATCTACGGGTCCTGTATAATTGGAAGTAAAGGTATTGACATGCAATGAAGATGAAGCATAAGTCATCACACCAACTCAGCTCCACTGCTCATGTGCACACACCTCTTGCCAACCAGCTAGTTTCCAGGTCTCTGCCACGCAGGGGATTGGGTGCATGTGGGAGACCCATGTGCATGCATAAGGAGCATGCACAAGGGATCACACATGCATTCATAAGGGGCAGGGGGTGACACATGCATTTCATTATGAGTGTCTGCAAATGTGTGCTTCTGGCACACAGCAATAGATAGAGCTGAACGGAATTGACCTGTATATTTCTGTTTCAGATAGTTGAGTCACAATAAATAAATATTTCGTTCAGTTGAGATCCAGTTCTATACCCACCTTTAAATATTTTGCCCTGCTAATGAACATGATGGGTATAATTGCTGGATAATTTCTCTAGCTGCTTGGAAAAAAGATACTTTCATGAGAAACATGATTCATTTGTTAAATGAAAGAAATGAAGAATGAAACAGAACGGGAAGCAGTGAATAACTGGATCCAATTCTGTTTGCATTTTTATTTTATAGCATTTCCTTGAACCAGAGAGCAGTTCTCCCACAAACTTTAATCACATTACTTTTGAAGTTTCATGTTGTTTGCAGTGATAATCATTGATTCAATAGACACGGAGCAGGTGGTACGCATAATTCCTGTGAATTAGCTCAGCTTAATTTCCCTGTATGTCAGTCCTGTCAGCTTTGTCTCACAAAGAAACATTTGCAAACAGCTTAGCTTGTACAATAATTAGGCTACTTTGGTTTCACCATTTTGCTATATGGTTTGGCAAGTGATAAATGTTTCACTATGTTATCTGCTTATGACATTGCAAAAAGTGATTAAAAAATAAATAAAATTAGCTGTTCCAAGGCTCCAGGGTCACATACGAAACATCGGCTGAGATCTGTAATAAACTAGGTCTCCCTCAGTAAAGCTTTAACCAGGGGGTGAATAGAGCAAGGAGCTCAAATCTAGGCTGGATTTCCAGGGGGAGAAAACTCAGTAAAGGGGCATTGCAATGTGGTAATTAATAAGGCTGACCTCTGCGCTTGGGCTGGAGAAAACCAGGATTTCCCAAGACAATAGGCCAAATTTGGGAGTCAAAACAACAACAACAACCTTCCTGGATATGATTTCTGTTTTTGAAGATGGGCAGGATATATTATTATAGAAAAAAGAATAATATGATGAAACTTCGGAGAGAGAGATTAAAATATATTTGTACTTATAAGTGGAAACCAATATTCTAAATATCTTTATATCTTGTTTCTTTAATCCCTTTGTTTCTTTAATAAGTATTTTATTGTACTTTTTGCTTTTAAATTTCTTTCAATTTGTTTTATATTAGTTTGTGTTACTTATTTTTTCTCCTCCTCCTCCCTTCCCCTTCCTCTCCCCCCCATCTCCACTTTTTTTACTCCTGGGGATTATCTGACTAGATCCCTTATCCCTGTCATTCCCATGTGCCGTTAGCATTCGGATTTCTAAAGTTGGGCTAATAAATTACAGTAGAGTTCCTTCAAATGTTGTGGCAATGTTTCATTCTTAAAGTTTAGTGCTTAGTGCTTAGGGTAGATGCAGTGAAGGGCTACCAAAATTTCTACTACACACTGTTGCTGTGGCCTATGCAGGGTGCCCTGCATTTTCTTTCAACATCTTCCAGTGCAAATTGGATGCTCCGGGGTGGAGGTCCATTTTTGCTATCGCACTGCGTCCCCCCCCCATCTGGGCAGTAGCCCACCCCTGGGTAGACATCCGCTTAATCCATGTTCATCCTTCCTTCAAAGTTTATTCTACTTCTTGTTCCATATACGGATGTGTTTTATTTTGAGAGTGAGATGTGTATATAAATTTAATAAAGAATATCGAAATAAAAAATTGTCAAGAGTGGTGGAGTTATTAAGGGAAAGGGCTACCAATTGGGTGACTGTGAGTCCTATATATTCGACTTCTAGCTCTACCTAAGGCCAGGTTCCAAAAACCAAGAAAAAAAAACATACAGCGGTTCTTCTGAGTAGTTTCCTTTATTTTTCCTCACCCATAGACCGAAATCTTGCCAAATTCTAGAAAATGTCCAGAAATACTCTACTAGAAGAACCCTCTACTCCTTCATTCACAACAGAATACCGTAGGCAACTAGGCTTACAATCCTAGGTTTAGAAAGCTTAGAGCTACATCACCTTAAACGCGACCTAAGCATAGCCCATAAAATCATCTGCTACAACATTCTTCCTGTGAACAACTACTTCATCTTCAACCACGACACACAAGCACACAACAGATACAAACTTAAAGGAAACTGCATCAAACTCGACTGCAGGAAATACGTCTTTAGTAACCGAGTAGTTGAGGTATGGAACTCACTGCCTGACTCTGTAATATCATCACATGACCCCCAAAACTTTTCCCTTAGAGGAGGTCACTGTTGACCTCTCCCGATTCCTAAGAGATCAGTAAGGGGCGTGCATAACTGCATCAGCGTGCCTTCTTTCCCCTGTCTTAATGTTTCTCCCTTACTAGTATCATGTATATAAACATTGTCATATCTTTGTATATTACCAATACATACTTGACAAAACAAACAAACAAACAAACAAACAAAACAAACAAACAAACAAACAAATAAAATCATTACTTCTAACCCTCACTGTCATTTGCTAGTCTGGAATGTACTTCCTTCCTCCTTGGAATCCAGACTACATTCCATCGGAGAGGGGCGGCATACAAATCCAAATAATAAATAAATAAATAACAGTGACCTTGGACCAGTTACTCCCTTTCAACCCAGTAAAGAGGCAATGACAACCTACTTCAGAAAAAGTTGCCATGAAGACGTTTCCAGACAGTCTCTGAAAATCAGATGAGTGAAAGTAAGGAAACAAGACTCTCTATTTGCAAATGGTTATTTAAAATAAGTCATAAAAGGAAACAAAAGAAAGCACACTGTGAGCCAGATAGGGAGAGAAAGAATAAAAAAGAAATAGTTTGGCATTGGATGGACTTTTCTCTGATATATTCTAATATATCTAATATTGTCATCTGATAATGACAATCCAAGGAGAAAGAATTAGTACAGGCATATATGTAGTCTTACATATTATTGAATCAACAGGTATCAATGAAAAATAGATCAATGCATTTTAAAGGGTTAAAATTAAACAATAATCTGATATTGATCTGACAGTATATTGTGTGTGTGTGTGTGTGTGTGCATGTGTTTGTGTATATGCATGTACACACTAACACAGAGACAGTGTAAAGACAGAATGTAAGTCGCCTGAATAAAATGTAATCTGGGGATATGTCACAAACCTGATTCCCAAATTAATCCTTTTTTAAGTTCATAGAAGTCATGGAGCTATAAACTAATCAAGTTGGATTTACAGAATGTGCTGATCTGTACAAAAATTATCCAAAGGGGATAATTCATGCTGTTGGCCTATGTAGCCATGAAGTTTTGCATTGATTTAATTAAGCACATGTTTGTATACACAGTTTTAGCATTTGTGAATACAAAGGACCAGCCAGGGCAAGGCAAGAAAAGACGTCAGTGGGATTATGAAGTTGATGAGCAAAAGGACATAGAGGGAAGTTCACTCTCTAGCCTGGGCCTCAAAAAAGCTGTACTGTCCAGCCTGGACCTTATGCAGATATACTACAAATGAATGTATAGACCAGAGGTCCCCAAACCTGACAACTTTTAAAGCCTTGTGGACTTCATTTCCCAGTATAGCTGGCTGGAGAATACTGGGAGTTGAAGTCCACAAGGCTTGAAGTTGCCAATTTGATCAGACCTCTGGTATTGACATTTAAAATGTATATTTGAAAATATTCAGGTGTCCTGTGGAATAGCTACTTAATTAATATCTCATCTTTCTTCTGGAACCTAAGAGGTTCTAAATTTTTTTCAAACTCAACTATTACTCTGAAGTGTGGCTGGGCAGAAGAATGACTGGTTCAAAATAACCCATCATCTTCTATGACTGTTGGACTTGAATTCAGTTCTAGTCAAGTGCTAATGAGCCAGGGTGGCGCAGCAGGTAGGGTGCTGTACTGCAGGCCACTGAAGCTGACTGTAGATCTGTAAGTCAGCGGTTCAAATCTCATCACTGGCTCAAGGTTGACTCAGCCTTCCATCCTTCCGAAGTGGGTAAAATGAGGACCCAAATTGTGGGGCAATGTGCTGGCTCTGTTAAAAAGTGCTATTGCTAACATGTTGTAAGCCGCCCTGCGTCTAAGGAGAAGGGCGGCATAAAAATTTAACGAATGAACGAACGAACAAACAAACAAAGTATTAAAATATAACTCTCTGTCCTTTGTTATTCATTCTAAATCTTATAGCATATTGTTGGCAATATGGACTTGTTCCTCCTTCCTGATGCAGCTAAAGGAACTTGGTGAATGAATGGAATGAATGGAGTATGTAATATTTGGAACCCAAAGTTTTATGATTACACTTTCAAAATTGACATCACTTCCATCAAGACATATGACCCACCTGCTATGCCTACCTAGGTTTTATGAGTTTATTTTCTCGTGAGAGGGGAAGGATGGGAGAAGGGTCATCAGAATGAAATCAGCCTTTACTTCCTACTACTCGGCTGAAGATTGCAGGGGAGGGACTGGATGGGATGAAACATGGCAAGACAATAGCCAGATCATTAGAGCAGGAGAGAAGTTTCCGTGAAGTAGAGGAAATATAGTTTTTTTTAATGTATTTAACAAGTATTCGGACTTTTAAAACCCACCCTTTGCATTTTATAATGTTTCTCAGCTGGAACTACATGTGATATCCTACCAGTTTCTTTAATAGAGTACAGTAGTACTGTAGGAGAATTTTATGAATTTTCAATTTAATGGATTTAAGCCCCTTTGAAAACCCGTGAAGTAGCGAATCTGCAATAGATGAACCGTGAAGTAGTGAGGGATTACTGTACATCTGCCTGGAGCACATTGAAGGTGTCTGAAGATCAGAGGTATCATTTTTCACAAGTGCTATCTGTTCTCACTCAAGAACATTAATATATGCCTACCCTCTGCTTTGCTCATGTTCTGATAGCCTCTATTCCTGTCACTTTGATTAAAGTTGGCAACTGACCTCATTATTCTGATGATCACCAGGATACTTATCGCAGCTTATACAGTTCACAGCAGTGAGCATGTCAGTAATGTGTCTCTGATCTAATGATTACAAGATGGGGTCACCTTCTTGGCATTCTACGTTCCTTCGTTCAGTATGAACAACAAACTTAACTATGAAATTATATGAGTAGTTCTGTAACCGGCTGCTTAAAGTAGGTCCTAAGAATGGTTAACCACTGAAGTTAAATATAGCGCACTAGACAGGCATTGAATAATCTATCTTGTTTTTAGCTTCTTGCCTGGTTGTGAATATTTGAGACATGACCACAAAGCCTTTATGCATCTTTTGAGGAAGCCCGGACCAAATAATACTGGATAAATACATTATCTTCCTTTGTTTTTCTGCTGGTTTTTATTCTATTCAATGTTGGAGAATTTCTTCAGAGAGGAATAGAATTGCTGAAAAATGGATGGACTGAAATATTCCAGTTTATATTAATCACATATATAACCAATGGATATGTGAACATAATAGGTTTTCATTGCAATCATCTCTAATGTATAGTATCAAGAGAGGACATCATAACCTGGCACCATGATGGCGAACCTATGCCATGGTGAAGGCCGTTTTTGCCCTCTGGAGGCTTCAGGGGGCTTCCCTGAATCCCCCAGAGGGAGAAAAATGGTCCAACAGCTCAACCTGAAAGTTTGGAATGTTTTTCACCCTCCCCAGGCTTTTGGGGGGGGGCAGTGAGGGACGCTTGTGCATGCATGCATGCATGGGGAAAGGGAGGTAATTGCATTATGGGTCTAGGCACATATGTGTGTACTATCGCAGGCACATAGGACCTTTTGGCACCTGAGAAAAAAATATTTGCCATCACTGATCTAGCACATCTAGAACATCTAGTACTAATATCAAATAATATTTACTGACCCCTCGCATCCTGGACACAAATTGTTTCAACTCCTACCCTCAAAACGTCGCTACAGAGTACTGCACACCAAGACAACTAGACACAAGAACAGTTTTTTCCCGAACGCCATCACTCTACTAAACAAATAATTCCCTCAAAACTGTCAGACTTTCTACTAAATCTGCACTTCTATTCTACTAGTTTTTCTCATTATTCCTATCACCCATTTCCTCCCATGTTGACTGTATGACTGTAACTTGTTGCGTATATCCTAAGATTTTTATTAATATTGCTTCTTCATTGCTTATTTGACCCCTATGACAATCATTAAGTGTTGTATCACATGATTCTTGACAAATGTATATTTTATTTTATGTACGTTGAGAGCATATGCACCAAGACAAATTCCTTGTGTGTCCAATCACACTTGGCCAATAAAAATTCTATTCTATTCTATTCTATATTACGTAGCTCAAAAAACAAGGAAGTAACCAGGCCCATAGAACCTCAAGGATCCCACAGTTCAATCCTAAGGTACAAATATTGTTCTTTTTTGGAACTATCTCTACTGGAGTTTCCCAGGCTCAGGAATTCTGAAAGTTGAAGTCCCCAAGTCCATTGTTCCCCACCTCTGCCATAAAACAACACTTTTTTTTTTTTTAGAAATTGGTAAAGAAGTCAGACATTTTGAAAAATCATCCACCCAGTTTCTCTGCTAACATTTTTGGTAGATCAAGGGTGGCTAAAAAAGTAAAGATAATACCAAGAGTTATATGTGCCTTGATTGCAATCTAAAACATCTGGAGGACCATTTGAATAACATTAGTATTGATTAAAAAATATCCTCAAATCATTGCAAAAGGTGGCTTCACTTGGAACTGCTTATATCCTACGACAATAATACTATCAAAGAGCAACAACCATCTATTCCAAGTCCTTGGGAAGGACTTAGTAGATGGAAAAATACTAAATCCAATCTAAACATCTGGATGACTATATGACAAACCATAAGAATGTATTAAACTTTTATGCCACCTGAGTCTCAACAACTCAGCAAAGTGACAGAAGGCAGAGCCAAATATCCCATGTTCATTGCCTAGATATGGTCTGCTTCTTCCCTCCCCAAAGGTCATGGATAATGCAACATATATTCAATGTTTGAATAAAATGACGAATTGATTCAATAATCTGTAAACTGCATTTTTGTCCAAAGAGCTAAAAATAAATTAATTACAGAAGACAGTTGTAATCTATCAGACACAAAGCAAACTATCACTTCCCCCAGGAAGTACATTTTATGATTTTGTAGAATAGCAAAAAAGGTTATCTTTCAATAAGGTGACCAGACGTCCTGAATTTTGTGGGACAGTCCCACTTTTTGCCCATTTGTCCTGCGTCCCACTGGGTTTTTATAAAGTCCCGCTTTTTATAATCCTCACATCCACGCCCCCCCCCCACCGGCTGCTGCCACCACCACTGATGTCTTTGCAGGGACCGGCTAACTCAGGGGCATGTCCCCCTTGTTCCTGCCACCCGGAGGGAGCCACCCGCCTTTGAGGGCATCCCCAGGGCTGAGCTGCCCACTCCAGCCAGGGGCTACCGGGCAGCCTCGCAACATTCCTCAGATGCAGAGAACCAGGCAAAGCACTCCCTCGTCGCATCTTGGGGGGCAGAGCCTGGCCAGAGAGAGATTGCAGTGCAGAAGAGGCAATCCTATTTGGCTGGCTATAAAACCCGGAAGTGCTGCAGTTTCTGCATGAAACCAGAGGAGAAGCTAGGAAGAAGTGGGTGCTGGCTCATCCCCAGAAAGACAGAAATAGAGGGAAAGAGGGGTGTGTGAGAGAGGGGGAGGGAATGTGAGAGAAAAGGAGAAAGAGAAAAATTAGAAACAGGTGGAGGGAAAGAATGAGGGAGAGGAAGAACAAACAAATGAGAGAGAGAGAAGGGGAGAGAAGGAAAGAGAGAGAGAGAGGGAAGAGAAAAACAGAAATGAAATGGAGAGAATGAGAGAGAAATGAGGGAAAGTTTGAGAGAGAGAGAATGAGAGAGGGAGAAGAGGGAAACAAATGAGAGAGAGAAGGGGAGAGAAGGAAAAAGGGAGAGGAAGAGGAAAGAGGAAAAAAAACCAGAAATGAAAGGGAGAGAAATGAAAGCAAAAAGAGAAACAAATGAGAGCAAAAAGGGAAAGAGAGGGGGAGAAGTACACAGAAATGAGAGAGAGGGAAAAGAGAGAGAAGTGGAGAGAAAGAAAGAAAGAAAGAAAGGGGAAAGAGAGAGTGAGGGAAAGAGAAAAAGGAAGGAAGGAAACAAATAAGGAAGGAAGGAAGGAAGGAAGGAAGGAAGGAAGACATTTCCCACAGAAAACGCCAGGAGCCACAAACCCACCCCCTCATGGCTGGAGAGGTTACTATTACACTGCACACCAAAACAACTAGACACAAGAACAGTTTTTCCCCAAATGCCATCACTCTACTAAACAAATAATTCCCTCAACACAGTAAAAACTGTTTACTAGGTCTGCATTATTATTACTACTAGTTTTTTCCCCATCATTCCTATCACCCATTTCCTCCCACTTAGGACTGTATGACTATAACTTGTTGCTTGTATCCTAAGATTTTTTTTAATATAGATTGTTTCTTCATTGCTTATTTGACCCTATGATAATCATTAAGTGTTGTATGATTATTGACAAATGTATCTTTTTTTATGTATACTGAGAGCATAGGCACCAAAACAAATTCCTTGTGTCTCCAACCACACTTGGCCAATAAAGAATTCTATTCTATTCTATTCTATTCTATTCCATTCCATTCTACTATTACTATTTAATACTATACCATTTGGTTCAGAATACTTTTTCTTTGTTTTCCTCCTCTAAAATCTAGGAGCGTCTTATACCCTGAAAAATATACACCAAAGTTTTAATCAAGATGCCCCTCCTCCCCGTCCCGTCCCCCAATGGTGTCCCTCTTTAGCAATGTTAAAATCTGGTCACCTTATCTTTCAAGGAATTAAGCCATTGGCTCAGTTGTAAAGGGGAACAGAGACGCCATCTTGTTTTTCATCTTGGAAATGTTGTCCAACTTGTGGGTCAAAAATTTGGGCTTGCTTAAAGGGGAACATGAATTTATTTTCAGCCAATCAGCAAACATTTGAACAGGAGCATGGCAGGGACAAAGAATACCTGGAGTATTGTTGGGAAAAAAGGAGCTGCCTTAAGGTGTGTGCCCCATTCAAAATGGCCAACTTCTTTTGTGTGTGTTTTATCCATGTGTAACCTCAGCAGGTGGCAGCACCTGCTTATCATTATTTCAGCTTAGGAACTAAGCAGTTTCAGGTGTTGTTGGGTTGACAACCATGAAATATGGGTTTGTAGGCTAATCTGGGAAGTCAAAAATAATCTCAGAAGAATGCAATAATAAACTGTATCTGCTTGCATGCAGTGCCCAAGAGTTCTCTAGGAGTTAAGCCTGACTTGAAGTAGACTCCTTTTTTTATCCATATTTAAGTGCAAATAGAAAGTGTTAATGAACCTTTAGATGTTGGATTTAAATTTGCAATGACAAGAATGCAGCTGCTGAAGACTTTGAACTGAGATTCTTGAAGCCTGACTGAGGGCATCTTGATATATCCTTGGCCTTCTCTCCCTCTTTATAGATTGCAATTTGAATCTAAAGGAATCATGTTCAGCTCTAAGCAGGCCACATTGCCACCTGTTCATGTGATGTGAAAAGCTTATAAAGTTGACAATTATCACCCTATTTTTGTTCCCTTGCCACTTCTCAGTATGAAAGGTGGGAGAACCATATTAGTAACTGTTGGGTTCTTTCATATTCCATATTAAATTTGATCCTGTTTTGAAATTCTCCTCCTAGCAATAATTTAAGATGGCATATTTTGCTCTATCTTTCAGCCTGTGAAATAATCACATATATCTTATGGCTGACTTGTCTTTGCCAGCAAAACCATTATGAAGAAAGATAGATACAAGACAATTTCCATGTATTCAGATGAAAAATAATGAAATATTTCTAATGTTATGTTGAATTAAATTAGTTGGCTGGCTGATGTTTATGCATACATATTTAAATAAGTTCCTATGTTTTCGGGAAATATTCAAGTGAGAGTTATAAAATGTTTGTTTAAAAATATTCTTCCAAATGCTTAAGAAGATTAAGACCTATTTCTTTCCCAGGTTATTTGGGTCCAAAATGGAATCCAGTGTGAAGTCCCCTTTTAGTTATTTTCACTATTGTGTTTGGTTGATCTTTCCTTTGTGATATTAAATATACTGTGTATATTTATTGTTATCTGAGTTATTTGGTTATTTGTTTTTCTGTCATTCCTTTTCCAGATTCTCACTGTTCAGGTTCAGTAGTCCTTTAAATCCAATCAATGTGGTCCAATGTGGTGGTTTGGCCAGGAAATTGCAGAAAACCCAGATGAAAGCTGAAATTCTACCAACATTTAATCTTGAATGAATTTATTAAAAAAATTCTGAGTAAATATGCAGAAGACATTTAGTTTGTGTTTTACCATTGTTGTTTTTTAAAATGTTTTTATTGAACATATTTCAACATTTACAGAAGTGGAAATGTGATCTTTTACTATTGTTATTTTATATAATTGCACAGTGTATTTATGTGTGAGCATAAAGAGAAGTGCTATAATTCTAATGTTGCACCAGAGCAATACTTCATTACAATATTCTTTTAGGCTGCTCTCCATGCATTGTTAATAGGCTATACAAACAGATAATCCTCGATTTACGATGACAATTGAGCCCAAAATTTCTGTTGCTAAGAGAGACATCTGTTTTGTCTCATTTTACAACCTTTCTTGCCATAGTTCTTAAGTGGATCACTGCCGTTAAGAAGTTAGTAACACAGCTGTTAAAAGAATCTGGCTTGACTTTGCTTGTCAGAAGGTGAGAAAAGATTATTACATGACTCTGAGACACTGCAATCATCATATCTATTAACTAGTTGCCAAACATCTGAATTTTGATCACAAGAAAAATGGGAAGTTGCAATGGTAAGCAATGTTCCCTCTATTTTTTTTTTGGTGTGGGCGGAAAAGTATAGTGTCTGAGCGGCAGTCCCTTCAGGACTGGGCGGCATAGAACGCAAATAAATAGATAGATAGATAGATAGATAGATAGATAGATAGATAGATAGATAGATAGATAGATAGATAGATTAAAAATAAATAAATGAATAAATGAACAAACAAACAAGCAAATAAATAAATAAATAAATAAAGTGTGGGCGCGCGCTATTACGCATGCGCGGGTTCTGACATCCATAATTCGCTCCCCCTCCTTTCTCTCTCTTTCTCTCTCCTCTTTCTCTCTCATCTCTCTTTCCTTTCTCTTTCCTTTCCCTCCCTCCCTCTTTCTCTCTATCCTTTCTATCTCTCACTCTTTCTTTCTCTCCCTCCTTCATTCCCACTTTCTCTCCCTCCCTTTCTCTTTCTCTCCCTCCCTCTTTCTCTCTATCCTTTCTATCACTCACTCTTTATCTCTCCCTCCTTCATTTCCTATTTCTCTCCCTCCCTCTTTCTCTCTATCCTTTCTATCTCTCTCACTCTTTATTTCTCTCCCTCCTTCATTCCCTCTTTCTCTCCTTGATCAGTTTCCATCCATGATTCCTTGTCTGGCCTTCAGGTGCTTTGGAAAATAGCTTGACCACCTCTTCTCTGTAGTGGCCCCTCAAATATTGGAACACTGCTATTATGTCTTCCTAGGTCCTTCTCTTCACTAAACTAGCTATGCCCAGTTCCTATAACTGTTCTTTATATGTTTTAGCTTCCAGTCCTGTAATCCAATGATGGGTTGCTCCCAGTTCAGCCCAGTTCTGTGAGCCGGTACTGGAAGCAGTGGGAAGCTCCGATCACTGCCTGGGATGCTTTTATGTATGTGTAGAAGTGTTGTGCGTGCACACGTGCATGTGAGCGAACCAGTAGCAACAGGTTTTACTGCCCTAATCATCTTTCTGCTGTCTTTCTAGAGTCTCAACATCTTTTTTATAGTGTGGTGACCAAAATGGATGCAGTATTCTAGGCGTGGTCTTATTAAAGCTTTATAGAGTGGTATTAGTACCTCACTTGATTGTATCCCTCTGTTAATGCACTTTAGGACTGCATTGCTTTTTTTGGCTGCTGCTGCTGCTCTTGGTTGTGCGCATACTATTGTTCCTCTCTTTCTATCAAAGGAATTGTAGAACTACTAATCAGAATCCAAAATATGATTTATTTTATCTCCTTTGTGTTTTTTTCTTTATCTTCTGTTATCAATTATACCAAATAAAAAATGATACACAATGCTAATGTCAATTCATGGGCTTACATAGCCACATAATTATTTAATCATGGTTTTCATATCACATTTTCCTGAAATAAAAAAAGCAAAAGAAAAATAATATGAGATTAAGTTATCTAACTAAAATAGGTTGGCTAATATGTAATGCTGTGAGACCTAATACCTGCTTTATCCAAACAAACACCACCACATTAATCTAAGCAGTGGCATATCAATCAATTGCCTGCTTGTTTTTGGTAAAGTGCCAGCCAGAATGAATGATTTATTGCATTAATGCTTTCAGGTCACTTGACACTCATTAAAACACTGAAGCCTTAATTGTTGTCATCATAAGTAAGTTCAGAAGAGAAAGATGTTTTGTTGGCTAAAACAAATGTTCCGAAAAATAAATGGCAGAGGTAATCTGTCAGCCTTATCAAAGGATGACAGATATGGCTGCTGATGAATTTAAAGTGGTAAACAAAGTCCAAGGAAGCAAGAGGATAAAATAACAATAATAAAGATCTTATGGTACCTGTCTACACTATGGTACCTGTCTGCTACTTGTTTAAGCAGCAAATAAGGTGGATCCAACATGATTTATTGCTTGGGTTAATGGTGCTGTCTTTTCATGGAGAACTCTGCCTTTTCACCTATGTCCAAATAAGATTCAGATGCAGTAAGCTGAATTTCTGGATTTTATTTAGACATGGGTGATAGGCAAGGCTTCCTCATTGACTTTAATGTAGCAGGTTAAATTAAATTAAATTCAATAGGATGAAAGGGTAGAGAATAGGGTTCACTGAGACATAGCAAGAAAAAGAGGGCTGTTGCTTTCCATAGTTTTAGATTTGGATATATTTAGAATTTAGACTGTAAAAATTATGGGAGCAGAAATGGCTCCTTTCTCCTTATCTTTTTATGAATTTCAGCAACAGCTATTAGAAGGCTATAAGGAGGTTGTGATTTGTTTCTAATTAGCTAAACACAAGATACTAATCTACTGTATTTGGTTGAAAGTCAGTTTGGTGCAATGATTAAAGGCATTGGGTTAGAAATTGGGAGACACTGAGTTCTAATTTTGCCTAAGGAATGAAACCAGTTGGCTAGGTTTTGGCCAATTGCTCTCTCCAAATCCTAGATAGGAGGCAATTGCAAACATCCCCTGAAATATGTTGGCAAGATAACTTCATGGACTTGTCCAGGCAGTTATCAAAAGCCAAAATTGAAGGCACAAATGCACACACACACACACACACACACACACACAAACAGAGAGGGGGGAGGGAGAGAGAGAGAGACAGAGAGAAAGAAAGAGATATATAGCAAAAGACATACATTAATTTTGCCATTTTTCTTGCTGATCACTTCTGCTTAATATTTCTGTTGTTTACCACTTAATTCTCCACTGATCTGCTGTAGTTTAGTTTTCTACTTGGGTTATTTGTTTAAGGAATTGTTTCTAATCTTAGCATCAAGTAGATTCCAATAATCAAGTTATGTAGTTGCTTCTTATGTGATAGTTATATATGTATTTGAAAAGTAGTCTTTTGAACATGCAATTAAAAACATCATTATTATTTCTTCAGCCCAGATGTCCATCTGTGCACATGTCATTAATTGCCATTACAATAAGTTTTTGGATAAGGTTGAATCCAATCAACTGCTGAAGGGCTTCAAAGAAACTCAGCTTGATTTAGAATGAAATCTTTTTTGCCTTTTGTTGATGTTGGAAGTTTTCTTTCCAGAATAATGCCTTCCTTGCTGTCATTTAGTTAGCAAATTTTATATTTGATTATTTGGGTTAAAAATTAGCTTAACACTTCCTTGAACACAGCAATCTTGGTTCATGTATCTATGAGCTATGATTTTTCTAGTAGTGCTGGTAATGGAATCCAAAGGATGGCAAATATATATATGATGAAGCAGGATTGAAAAATCTGAGAATTGGTTCTGAGATCCTTCATTCCATTCCATCATAGGGAAAAGTTGGATGATATGGTTTACATAGAATTGAAGTGCGGTAATCTCATGAACATTGGAAGAAGAGACTCACTGACCGCCTGCTAAAATCTTGACAGTGGTTCGTATATACAGCTGAAATATGCCCTACTCAAGTTATCTTTTAAAATTCAACTAGCAAATCAGGCAGGATAGTGGACAGAATAGTGTGACATTGGAAGTGTGATAAATGTCTTATAAATGTTTCTTGATGATAACAGATCAGTAATTATGATGTGTTTGTAACAAACTGTGCCTATTCTCAAAGACAACAAAGAGTTCTCCTGATTATGTTAACACATACTGAGAAAAGTTCTTTGCTTCTCCCAGTCTTTAAAAAAGAAGCAGCAGCAAACAGAAGTGTTCTTGGACACCCTAGTTTTAATCACTTGGGTTTCAGGATTTAACTTTAGGGTTAAATTTTTTTTTCTTTAGAGGCTTAGAGGTTTAAAATATTTTTTTTTTAAAGAAACAATTTCTTGAATTTTGGTTGCTGCTTTTTCCCCCCCCATAAAATGAGCTATTCATATTTCTTTTATTTATCGATTTAATTTATTTGGCTGCCCTTCTCACAAGAAGTGTCTCTGGGTGGTATAAAATCAAGGCATAAAGCAATAAACATCTAAAAATAAGTCATTATTAAAAAGTTAGGAAAGCAGAAGGCACACAAGGAATTATATTAGCAAAGGCGTCATGTCAATGTTTCCTGGCAGCTTAGTTCTGATGACCTAGCCAGATTTGAGGGATTTCAGGGGGAAAAAAGGGGGATTGAGCTGACTTTAATAGTCATGGTAGGTGTCCATTATGAAAATTTAGAGACCTAGTCTTATATTTTCCAGAATTGATGGGGCTGTATAAGATCCTCTTGGTTAGCAAGCCTGAAGTTTTCAAGGTAGTGCTTGGATACCTTGGTAATTGGGAAAGATGCATCTCAAACTTACTTTAAACTAATATTATGCAAACAAGGCTTTACACATGTGGAGAAGATTCTGAAATACTTGCCTCATTATCTGCTGATCTGTCATCTCTGTGAGGATTTAGGATATAAGTCATTATCTCACTTGCATGTAAGATTTGGATTCTGTCCATATGCTAGACGTTACAATACTTATTAGCAAAGGAAAAAAAATACCCCAAAGTACAGAATCTGCACTGGCAATGAGTTCGGTTGTCATACGGATAAATGTCAAGAGTTTTGTTATGGAAGAGTTTAGAACCTCTTTTTTTTTAAAATATATTTTTTTATTGATTTTTAACAATTTAAAATCACACAACATAAAACAGTGCGTAGTGAATTGTGAGTTGTGCCCACCACCCCGACATACACACATTCCCCACCATCAAATTGGGGGTATTTCTTGTATAATCCACTTAACCCAAGAGCAATATATCTGTTTACATATTATAGAGTGATTCCAGTTTATTTCTTGTAGCTTGGTCTCGGATTCTGCTCGTCATATATCGTCTTACCTTGTCCCACCGTCCCATCAGCTGTCCCAACTCAGTTTCATTATCCAAATTTATCCTTTTTTCCATAATTTCAAATTGAATATGGTCCACCATGTACCTATACCAATTTTGCATTGTCCATTTTGTCGCATCCTTCCAACCCAAAACTATTACTGCCTGAGCGCTTTCTATTGCTGCTTTTTTTATTTCTCTAAATTCTCCCATCGCATTACTTTTTACTAGTACTGCCATTTCCTTAGTGATTGTCCATTGTATATTTAACATTCTATTGATATCCTCTTTCACTTTTTGCCAAAATTCCTGCACTATCGGGCATTCCCAAAACATATGCATAAACACTCCTTTGTCTTGACAACCATGCCAACAATTCCCCCTGACATTCTGCTGAAAATGTGCGAATTGAACGGGAGTGAAATACCACTTATGTAATATTTTCCTTCTCATTTCCCTAATTCTTGTATTTTTAATTTTCCTTATATCTTCTACTATATTTTCCATTTCTTGTACCTCTACTAATAGAGTTTAGAAGAGTTTAGAACCTCATTGAGATACTACAATGGGTATTTAGAAGTAGACAAAAACACAGTGTATGTTTAGTGTGATTTTGTTTCTTTCACTGTTAGAATTCACAAATCGATGTGATGAGAAATTGGGAGCATGTATAAAGTGGAATACCACAATTGGGATACTCATGTAATTTTTTTCCCTACAGTAATTTTTGTAAATTTAGTTATTTCTGTTATTTGTCAGCCCCGGTGCATCTGGCAGCTCGGGGTTGCCATTACAGTGGGGTGGTGACTGGAATGATGTGCAAGCCGGCAGCAGCAATGGTTCAACTCTCCTGCAGCTACCTACCTCTGCAGCCCTTTCACCATGCTGGGCACCTTCAAATGATATCACAAGTGCGCTGCAGCTTCCCTGGACCACCTGGGAAGTGCAGGGAGCAGCAGGCACCTTTCTATGAACATGATGAGATGGCGAGGAATGGGAGCGTAGTATCCAGCTGCCCTGCAGAGTGTGGGATTGCACCAGATGTGGATTCCTCCCGATTCAGACTGGTTTGCCCAAACTGGTAGCAAGTTACTGATGACATCATGAAGATGTCCCTGAGCCGCTTCTGTTGGTGTGGTCCATGGGTGCTGCCATCTCTTTTTTGGAATTTTTTTGAAATTATTTTTTTCTTTTCTTCTTTTTAAATATTTTTATTAATTTTCCACTTTTAAAAAGGGAAAATAAGTACAGAGGAAAATCAAAGAAAACTAAATTAATAGTAGTATATACAGATATATATCTGACAGGTGGCATACAAGTCTAATAAATGATGATGATGATGATGATGATGATGATGATGATGATAATAATAATAATAATAATAATAATAATAATAATAATAATAATAGCATTATATTAGCATTAAAGTCACTATGTTTATATCATATTAATTATACACAAGACTATAATTTGTCTCAAGTATATAAATTAGTACATGCTTTCTTCCATTAACAAATTAATTTCATATATACTTCAATGATTTATCATGCAGGCTATATTGCCCCCCCCAATTGTAAAGTCTAGATTGTATTTATTACATACTTCAAAATATTTAAAAAAGTAAAAATAATAAACAAATTATCATTATTAAAACAACTGTAAAGCAAAACTAAACTACCTATACCTTTCTTTATCTTAACACATATTTTATCGTTGTATATATTTTCCCAAGTAATCCTTTATGTTTATGCATTACTGCTTTTCTTCAATAAGAACATCTGTCATCTATCCATGGACTTTCATTACTATGCAGTCGCAGATATTACTATACTGTAATGGTTATGTTCTATCTCTCTAAATCGGGTTTGTCATTTTAGTAATGTTTTTGAGGGAATATTTTTTCCTCTGCACATGTGCAGAGGTTGAGTTTCTGGTATTATGCATGCATCGCCATCTTGTTTTTTGCTTTTATTTTGAAATCTTTTGGATTTTTTGGCATTGCACATGCACGCCCGTGGTCAAACGGTGCGGTCCTGTGGCATGGGAGGAAGTAAACCAGTAGCAAGATACTGTAAGTTAGAACCCACCCCTGGATTGCACAGTGCAGTTATGACTGGGAATGTTGGCTTGTTTGTGGACTGCTTTAGGCTAGCTTGCTTGTGGACTGTTTGACAAGGTGTCAGGCCAAAGTCTTCATGTGGAGTTAAAGAGTTCAGCCTGACACAACACAAGGGGGGATGGGAGGGGTAGTGAGTAGTCAGAGGGGAAAGTTACTAGACACAACCAAAGATTCCTTTCTCCAAGCCAAGGCCACCGTTTGATAAGCCCCTGCACACAGACTGGCTCTCGTGATGAACTTGTGGGTGTGGGGGATGTAAGATGAACCTTAACCTAGGTGGGATTCTGGGAAGTACTCAGAATCGGAATGACAATGGCGTAGCTAACATGGTTCTGTTAATAAATCAAGCTCTGATTGAGAGAATTGGACTGGGACTTGTTTTATTTCTCAGATGCTCTTTAGAACGCTGACACAAGGCTATGTATGGGGGTGTGGTTGGGTTGTTGATTACTGGTTGTTGATTACTGAAAGGATTGAATTATGCTGATTGGTAAATGAATTAATTGGTAAATGAATAGGCTGAGCTAATGGCTAAGTGGGTTTGATTGCTTTATAAGGTAGTGGAGAGCACAAAGCAGTAGCTCTAACAGTATTCTCCTTTCACTGATTGTGGGTGTCAGTATGTGCCAATGTGAATAAACCATCATCTAACCATCTTCAACATTCGCAATAGAACCTGACATATTTATTGAAAGTGTCAGACAATTTAGGAAATATTACTCACTTTACACAATTAAAATAATAATACATCTTGTTTTTTATATAGTCTATATAGTCTATATGTTTCTATTGGGGTAATCTTAGAAGTGGTGTTGTCTTAATTCCAAGTGAGAGGAATGAAGATATGATTGTCAAGATTTAGGCTGTTTAATATTTATTGAATTCCCATTTGCTTGCATGGGAATTCCCCAATGGAATTCCCCCCCCAATAATCTCTGTTTTAATTATTATTAGCTACCTTGTAAACAAACTGAAAGAAAAACCTTTTCTGCCATCAATCTTCTATGTTACTAAACCATATGTTTCTATGTTTCTAAACCAACTAACGCTCCAAGTCCACGGAGACGGGCAACATACAAATCTAATAAATTATTATTATTATTATTATTATTATTATTATTATTATTATTATTATTAACCGTGTTCTGAGTAATGATTCAAGATTCAGCTTCATTGTTCAAATAAATCCTAGGAAAAATGTCCTTTCCACTGAAGAGTGAGATCATTTGCTTCCACAGATGTAAACTACTGGGAGTCGTGGAAAAAGATATTTTCCTTTCATTCTTGTCTGATCAACAGCTGTACATTTTTACTGAAAATCTAAAGTGGTGGAATCTCTAAGCTTGTACTGTTCAGGGGCTCTCCTCTGCAAGTGACAATTGCCACAAACGATAAAAATAACTACTAATCCAATGTTGGTGCTACACTTGGTGGAAGAAATACACATCATCTATTTAGAAGGCGGAGTGGAAAGGTTATATTCACATACACTTTACAAAGCCAAGAGGGAAAACTTGGGCAAATAAAGGAAAATCCATGTGTCTTTTAGTGAAGAGGGCCTGTGTTAAATATCTCTGGAGATTTTCAGTTATCCGTGATATGGTTGTCCCAAAGTTGCTGTACAGAAGTCAATTGGATTTTCTTTGCTTTTTTCCTTGAAAATATTTCTCTTTTCATCCAGATGAAGTTCTTCAGTTATGGCTAAATGGTGGGGATTGGAACAATTTATATTCTTGCAATCATCTAGACATTAGCACTCTGAAAGACTGATGTTAGTTCTGTGAGGCATTGGGGCCACTTGAAAATAACCTGAATCAGAGTCCAAATAGTTGTGAAACTTTCTCAAGACCTTTGAAAGGACTGTGTGGAAGACAGTCCTTTCTGTATTTTTTGGATATGTATTATTTTTGGATATAAACAACCAATCACTGAAATATATCTGTATTAATTGAGGTTGGTTCATAGATGATGTAAAATATGTTGAATTTGGTGGAAGACTCTGTTCTCTCAGAAATGATATTTGGCTTCAATAAGTTAATTTTCAAGATCTTCCATCTCACACCATCATAAACTATTAGGGATATGGTAATGAATCCTAGGTTGGTTCCAAGGTGTTAATTAAATAATAGCTGAAGCTGAATAGTTGAATTGTTGATTCATATATTTTGTTCCTTTCTTCTGCTAAGACTTTAGAAAGTCATATTAGCAGAACTAAGAAGCAAAAGAAGGTGTTATTAATAAAAAGTAGTGTAGAATCTTGAAGAGAAATACTTCTAATAGAAACTAATTGTTAAGCATCACCTGGATATTTGAGCTAATGAATCAATTAATGTAGGTGACTATCATTATGTCTTTTTATAATTCAACATCCATTGTAGTCCAACAGTTTTACTGAAAATAACTAAATGGCCCAACAGTTCCTATTTTTTTTAGTTCTTCGTACGTTGTAAAAATCAGACAATGGAAAAGAAGCAAGGAAGTCCAAATATTTCATACATGAAGCTTCAAAATTAGTCCCAAGACAGCACTCGTAGACAACTGTATTTGTCAGTGATACATCTTGTCATCACCAGATTACATCTAGCATTTAGATACAAAAAGCAGAGGTTGAACCCTACTTGAGCTCTGAAAACACAAAGACAGTTCCCAGTCTATCACTTACCAAGGTTAAATATATATGTTTCCAAATTCTTAGTTGGACAGAGAGCAGACTAAAGTGATACCTTGTCTTACGGACTTAATTGGTTCCAGGATGAGGTTTGTAAGGTGAAAAGTTTGTAAGAGAAAACATTGTTTCCCATAGGAATCAATTGAAAAGTAATGGATGGGGCGGCTGCAGGGAACAGAGGGAGCGGAGGGCCAGAGGGGAAAGTGGCAGGGTTTTCCCCGCCTCAGGTGCAAGCAAAAGGGGGCAGGGAATTCCAGTGAGGAATTCCCATGCAAACAAATGGGAAATCCCAGCAGTGACAGTCACAAAGCAGGGGAATCCCTTTGGCAGTCAGAGAGCGCATGCACAGTATGAGAGCGCAGGCGCAGTAAGAGAGCTCATGGCTTTGGCCTGATTCAGCAAGGATCTTCTTAGGTTCTTATGTTCTTATGTTCTTTTGTGCTCAAAATATATTTAGGAGAAAATTGAAAGAATTGTTCAATTTTCAGTTCAATGCTCACAATCATCATATTGAATGGAAATAAATAATAACAATACACATAATTGGATACAATATACATAACTGGAGTGGCCTAAATTATGAAGAATATGTAAGATCTTCACAGAAGTATAACTAGCAGAGACTCATGGTTATTATCCTTTTGAAAGGCGATGACACTTGAATTGCTGTATTGGATCCAAGCTCCAATGTATTCTTAATAATCTTCTTTAGCTCTCACAGTACAATACCATGTTCTCTTCATTTAGATCCACTGTGGAAAGGACACTCTGTGGTATTTATTGCTGATTGTATGAGGTGACTTGATTCTCCTCTCCATTTTGTGGCCATGAGTCAGCACTCTCTGAATCTTTGTAAACCAGAAGAAGGAGAAGAAGGAGAAAGGAAAAAAGGAAGGAAAGAAGGAATGAAGGGAGGAAGGAAGGAAGGAAGGAAGGAAAAATGGTGTTGACAATAATACATTTGGTCAGCTGGCTGGGGCTCCAAAGGTTGGGGTTGGTTGATAGATTAATATCAGATCCCAACCCTCCCTGCTAATCCTCCTTTTTCTTTCCCCTTTATTAGATAGGCAAAGGAAGTGTCAAGACACTGCTGGGAACTATTAGCCACCAGCTCTTTATTCCACAATGATCAGTAACCCAACAAAAGCTCTGCTAGTCAGATAATCCTTTTATAGGAGATTTGTCAGGACATCAACCAATCATATTTAAGTATTTTCCCACCTGAATGGTGGACCAGACTGAAGACTTTGCTTCAGTTGAAGTGGATTTTAGCTTTTGTATTTCGTATTTTTATACCTTTGAAGTATTTTATTTTTATAGTTTTATTTTTTTTAATATTATAAGCTACCCAGAGTTACCCTGTGGTAAGATGAGAGACCAGTAAATTGTATAAACAAGCAGGCAAGCAAACAATCAAGCAAGCAAGCACACAAACAAACAAACAAACAGCTTTATCCATGCTTTAATAATTTGTTTAGATATGTTATACAGTCTTTCCGCAAGAAGCAGACATCTCTTTATTTCATGGATGCTGTCATTGTTCAATATGTATCTAGATTTCTCATTCCAAATATGGCTGAAATTAGGATTATAAAATATTAAACTGTATTTTTCTATCATAAGAACTAGAAATTGCAATTGTTTGGTTGTTTCATTTTCTGGTGTTAGAATACAGATTGATCCTTTTCAGTCTTCTGTGGGTTATTTTCTCCCACTGCTACCCAAAAACACAGCATCATCTTGCAAGATTTTAAATAGTTCTACTGGTATTTTGCAAACTCTGCAACTTTGTTGTTAGCAATATTTTTTAGGACCCATTTAATTTCACCTTTCAAAATGTCTGGTTCTATTAAGTGATCTTACTTTTGTACCAATAACTGATCTGGGGTCTTTTTATCTTTAATCATTTTATCTTTGTGTAAGTTTCCCTTAATTTCACAAATGTTTTTGAAGAAATCTCTTGCTGTGCTTTCCATTTGATCGTTGTCCTCAATTTCCTTGTATTCCTTATTTAGAAACATCTCTTTGCTTTTCTCTGGAATTTGGTGTTTATTGGATGATTATTTTCCTCTGTCAAGGTTGTCGTTTGCTTTTTTTAGTGTGTTTTTCTGCAGCTATTTTTTTTAATGTCACAGTAGATAGTCATTTAAACCACATTTGTTTTTTATATGTGGGATATTTTTGAATTCTTTGTAAATACAAGTCCAGAATTCTCAGCCACTCTGTTTAAGAACTTTTTATTAAATCTGTACTTCACCATCACTGGATATTCTATGAACTATTTCTGAGGTTGTATTTTTTGGGGGTTAATTATCTTGTTTGCTTTCTTACATTTAAATTGGATTTTAAAACAAATATATAAATAAATAGCAATAGCACATGTTCTGTCTGGGTGCCCCCAGACTTCAACACCAACGGGAAAAAGCAGCCAGACACGCTGGTAAAAGCAAAAGCACTTTATAGTTTGAAAAATAAACACAGAGAAAAACCTGTTCTTCCCAACAGGCAGGCTATGAGGCTTCACAGCAAAGTCCTGACGGCCAGACAATACAGCAGACTTCTTGTTGGCACACACACCACTGTAGAGAATAAGCCCCCACGCCTTTTCCCCCAAGGTTTCAGCCTTCAAGGCCACAAGTCAGAATCAGAGACGCCAAAGATCACAGCCAGGTCCCAGGACTCCCAAAGATACTACTCCACAAGACAGGAAGGGTGGGTCTGCCTTTTCAGCCTTTCTGGGGAGAACCACACCCAAACCCAGCTGTTACCTATTTAGGACTGGAAGTACTTGGCTAATTGTCCCCTTCGTTGTTCTGCTCTTCTCTGCCTGTGATCGATGATGGCTTGAGCATTTTCATCTAAGGACTCCAGGCTGCTTGCTGGGGAGAGCTCCACCCCGGGGGACTCTGGCTGTTCTCCCTCTCCCTCGGCCTGATATTCCTCCTCCCCTTCTGCCTGGGCCTCCTCCTCCTCCTCCTGTTCCTCATCCTCCCCCTCTGAGCAGGGAGCCGGCAGAGGTTCAGCCGTTCCCTGAGGAGCCTCAGACGGAATCACAACAGCACATAAACCCATATACCACTCTGTAGAGCTTTAGAGCACTCTCTGAGTGGTTTAGAACTATTGCCACAATAATCTGGATCTTCATTTTAGTGACCTCAGAAGGATGGAAGAATGGAAGGATGAGTCAATTTTGAGTTGTCAGGATTGAATAGCAGATTTAGCCTGCAATACTGCATTCTAACCACCCCACCACTATGCTTCATCAAACAAACAAACAAAAAAACACAAACAAACAAACAAACAAGCAAACAAATGTTTATGGTCTTACTTAAGACTATATAACCAATTTAATTTACTTGTTTTTTTATCCAGCAATTTATAAACCTATCTTTTAGGGGGTATGAAAAAAATATTTGCTGTGAATATGCAAATAAACTTTTAAGGACTATATTAGTCTGTCACTTTTTTGTTCATGTATTCAAAGCCATATTTTCTAAAATGCTACCATAGTACACTTCTAACTTTAGTATTCCAGTGTGTAATCAGTAATGGCAGCCAAAATTTTTACTGCCAGACTGTGGGTGTGGCTTATTTTGTAGGTGTGGCTTGATGGTCAAGTGGTTGTGTAGGAGTGGCTTGCCGGCCATGTGACCAGGTGGGAGTGGCTTGAACAATCATCATCGTTCAAGTGAACTGTTAAGTCCTTGACTTACAACCTCATCAGTGTCGCTCTCTGGGGTGACAATTGGCTTCCCACACTCTCCTTCCTGGGTGGCCCCTGCCTCAAGCTGGGTAGCTAGGCGAATGGGTGATGATCAGCTGTTGAGAAAAGAGGGGGGAGGAAATGGGCTCCCTGCAACTCCTGCCGGTGCTGGTCTCCCTGCCGCTTTCTGAGGAGGAGGAACAGGGTGGGAGAGGGGATGGTCAGCTGGAGCTGGGCACACAGCTTCATTTCCGCTGGTGGAACTGCATTCCATCCTGTCCTGCCTGCTACCCACCCCTGTGTGTAATATATGTGTTGGATTTACCTCACTTAAGAACAATAGGGTAAAGTTAAAGATTTCCCCTGTCCAATCATGTCTGGCTCCTAGGGAGAGATTTATTTATTTGTTCATTCATTCATTCATTCATTCATTCATTCATTCATTCATTCATTCATTCGTGTTGAAAGGGACCTTGCAGGTCATCAAGTCCAACGCCCTACTCAAGCAGGAAACCCTACACCACCCCAGCCACATGGCAGTCCAATTTCCTTTTGAATGTGTCGAGTGATGGGGCATTCATGGATGCTCATCTCCATATGCTCATCTCCCCATCTCCATTTCTTAGGTGAGAGGGGCCAGCATTGTCTGAATATACTTCTGTGGTCATGTGGTTGAGGTTCATGGAAGGCTGTTAACCCCAAAGTGGTATCTATTTGCCTGCTTTCAAACTGCTAGGTGGGCAGGAGCTGTGACCAGTAACATGAGTTCATCTCATTGAGCAGAGCTGAGACCTGGAACTGTCCATTTTCACACAACATAAAACAGTGTGTAGTGAATTGTGCCCACCACCCCGACATACACACATTCCCCACCACCAAATTGGGGGTATTTCTTGTATAGTCCACTTAACCCAAGAGCAATATATCTGTTTACATATTATAGAGTGATTCCAATTTATTTCTTGTTAAAAATCAATAAAAAAATATTTTTTTTAAAAGGAACTGTCCATTTTCTGGCTAACAAGTTCAGCATCTCTAACCTTTGAGCCACTTAATTTATTTATTAGATTATTTTCTTGCCTTTATTATTTTATATTATTTCATATAATGCCTATTGAAGTGGATAAGAAGAAAAAACATTAGTCCCCACACTCTGCATTGACATAATTATTGGTATAATTATGTCCTTCCCATTGTCATATGTTGGGAGATATATAAATGCTTATTTGGTTTAACATTTGTTCCCCGTGTCTGTTGTTTTCATGACACCTTCTAATTGTGAAATGGGGAGCTGCCTTTCTCTGTTTCATCAACTTGGTAATTTATCTGAAAATTTAAAAAAAAACAGATAAGACTGAACCTATCTTAAGGAAAATCTGAATTACTGGCACCACTTTAATTAAATAATCGTAATTAGAGATCAGTTTATTTTCTTTAGTGATACTATTATGGCAGATAGAATTACAATAGGAGCATGTTTGCACAGTAGCTGAAAGCACATCTTTAGATATGAAGTTTGTTCTTTTTTTTTGTAAAAAAACAAAACAGACTGATGTAGATTCTAATATTTCTGCCAAGAAAAACAATGGAAAAAAAGAAACATGAAGTTGTATGAGAAGTATCTTCTCCAGAGTTAAAAATAATCTCACCCATGTATCTCTGCTATGTGGTCAAATTTAAGAGGAAAAAAGCAATTAAATAAATTGAATTATTTGTAATAAAGTGGACAATATATTTCACTTTACAAGAAAAGGGACTCTGCATCTATTTTATCAATGTCCTATTAGGTTCAGGGAAAGGAATTATTATTATCCCTTATTGTGGATGAGTTTAGACTGAGAAACATTTAGGCTACAGCTGGTCTTGTCACATTTAAACTTTATACCACTTCACAGTGCCTTACTCTCTAAATGATTTACAGAATCAGCATATTGCCCCCAATAATCTGGGTCTTCATTTTATTGATTTCAGAAGGATGAGTCAACCTAGAGCTGGTGAAATTTGAACTGCTGAATTGCTGGCAGCTGGTAGTTGGCAGAAGTAGCCTATAGTACTGCATTCAAACCAATGCACCAATGCAAGGCCCCACCCACCCAGATTCCACAATTTTTTAAACCCTCTGCACATGCGCAAAGCCTTCTGCAAGCATTACTTCCGAACCAATAGGGAAGGTAAGTAGATTTCAATGCTGGGTGAAATGATATATCAAGTGCAACTGTTTTTGGGAGGGAATGGAGATTTTTGATGCTTCCTGCTAGATTTCTATGGAGAAACTAAATGAAAAAGTCAGCAAGAAGTCAGAGGTCTTCTCTCCTCTGCCCCTGCTTAGATAAGGGAATATCTTTGAAACAATGACGCAATCAGTATGGGTTGTCTAATAATTCTTTAGTACTCTCTCCATAATTATAAAAACTGCCCCTTTACAGTATTGGTAAATTTGAATCTATAACATTGGCTATGTATCAGAGTAATCCCTCCCCGCCTCTCTTCTTTTGAATTCCTGTTTTTAGAATTAGATAATAGTTTCTAGTTTTGGCTTAGTAATTTTAAATTCTTTAAAAAAAACAATGCAAGATTTGTTTTGCATGTACATCAGTAGTCCAGATTACGTGAGCCACAGGGAATTATCAGCAAACTTAGAGTAACTCTGATGTTTGTTTCTGTGGATTCCTTCAAATCAGTATTGACTCCTGGTGTTTTCTAGGACGAGTCCTTTCAGGTTTTTGTTTTTATTTTTTGGCAAGATTTCAGAGGTGGCTTGCAATTGCTACCTTTCAAGAGCTGAACATATATGATTGGTCTAAGTACACCCAATTTGGTTGAGGTAGTTTCTAGTCTTGTGCTTTCACCATTAAGCTGACTTTGATAACTGATGTGGATGGCATACATATACTCATTCATACATAGATATACTGCATGTATATGTACACACACGCACACACACATACATACATGAATATATATATACTGAATAGATGCAAGCATGCATACATATACATATGTATAAATAAATATGCAGTATGAGGAAAACTGAAGAACTCTTAAGAAGCAGAAGCATGAATGTTGAAAGGAATAGAGAAGGATAAAAATGTAAACCAGATAACTTGCTTTTGCAGTCTGGTTGAAAAAGAATAGATAAGAACAAATTTAGATATAAAATATGTAGAAATGACCATTCCAATAACTAGATAGAACATTACTGGGTTTGTAATAAGGTGCAATTTTTGAAAATGAAAAAGTATAACCTAGAATAAAATGATTCGTTCTGGAAGAGGTTAGGTCAAAGATTAAAATTGAAAGTCTTCTCCAAACAAGAACAAAGAGGAATAAACAACTTGCAAAGAAAGAAAGAAAGAAAGAAAGAAAGAAGGAAGGAAGGAAGGAAGGAAGGAAAGGAGGAAGGAAGGGTAGAAGAACATCACAAAAAGTTTTTTTAAAGTTTGCCTTTAATAATATTAAGACCAACAACAATAATGAAAAAAAAATCTTTAAATTCTCCAATTGGAAGGCCATGTGGATGAAAGAAAAAGAAGAAAGAAAGAAAAAATTGTTTGAAATTGTCCATCAACATCTAAACAAAAGATTGTGCACTTCTGCACAATTCACCTGTTGATAATTTCCCCAATACCATGGTTTTTTTTAAAATTCTCAATGATAAGACTTTCAAAATGGGCATGTAAATATTAATAGTTGTAAGTGTTTTTGTAAATCAGTATCATTTTTGCATGACGAATAAATTGCCACGATCCTTTAATTAGGCTGAAGAAATAGAGGAATTCATTGCTTTTTTGCTTCTCATAGAGAAATAGAAAGTTTATCTCAAATTACAGTTTGTAATTTGATTTAATCTTTTAAAACATTATATTGCTAGCCTTTTCTTTATACTCAACAAGTCTTCCATTGTCCAATAGAACTGATATTTTCTGCCTCAACGGTAATCACGAAGGAAATACTAAGAATTGAAATAAGTCTGGCTAAAGGCGTAATTCCATCTTTCCTTTCCAAGTTCCTTTCTGGTTTTTTTTTTTAAAGTAGAAGATTAAGAGAGAAGAATGATCGTATTGAAGATAGATGACAGAACTCAATTATACTTCGGAATGGTTTAGCATTTAGCTGTTTCTCAAGAGGGATATTAACATTTTACCTTGGCATAAGTTCTTCCTCTTTCTCTTCCAGTTCGGAAAATCCGAACAAGGTGAATGATTAAAGATTGCATTTATCAGCAAAGGGAAGACAAGCTTTACATTATGATCAGCTGCTTTTTGAAATTCCAGCGGAGGTTATCCATCTGTAGGTATTTGCTTAACCAGGTCAACTAGCTTCTTGATTCTGAAGAATGAATAACTGACCTCTCTCAACACTCATTTTCTCCCTTCTGAAAATTACCTTAGGTATTTCTGGATTGCAGGAAGAAACTTGGTGGTTTGCCCTCTGCTTCCTTACAAGCAACTTCCTTGCTACTATTTGCTTATGATTTGGAATATGGCTTAATAGTTAAAATCTATCTGGAATGAATGAATGAATGAATGAATGAATGAATGAATGAATGAACCCTTTCCCCAGGAATGAATGAATAAAATGGGCTAAAGCACTGGTTTATTAAAATTTGCACAATTTGGACTCTACAAATGACAGAAACCACATTTTCTTCTATTTTATCTCACAACAGAATTATAAATAATAGAGTGAGTATGAATGCATTCATCATACATATGCAAGCAACAAGAAGCTGGATTTTAAGTCCACCTGAAAATAGTTTCCTAGGACCAGTTATTCCAGCTATTTATTGCTATTTTCTTAATGTATGGAAATCCTTTGTGACCAAGCAAAGATGCTCAAATGTTCAACTGAAGATCCTAATTCAGTAGATAACAAACTGAATATACTGATTTTGTTTTATTTTTTACATCATCATCTGCCAATATTCCCTAGAAGTCCTAAGCAAAGGTATACTTGCACTGAAAGCATAGCTCTTAGTATGACTTTTGTATGTGTGTTTTTCCAAATCACACTGAAAAGTCCCTGCATTTTTCTGGAAGAGTTTTTCAGAAGTGGTTTGCCATGGCCTGCTTTTTAGGGAAACTTATTGGCCCAAATTAATCTAGATGGCTTTGTGTGTAAGACAGGACTAGAACTCATGGTGCCTGAGGAGCATTCATGCATGCACGATAGCACATGTGCACACTTTTTTGTCACCTGAGGGAAAAATGGTTCGCCATCACTGCTGTAAGGTCTTTTGCTTGGATGGTGAGTTGGACAAGAAGACCTACAAGATCCCTTCCATTAATCTGTTAATGCAGCAAGGAAAAAAGAATAAAGAACTGTGGGAATAATAGTAATAGTAATAGTAATAATGATGATGATGATGATGATGACGACAACAACAACAACAACAACAACAACAATAATAATAATAATAATAATAATAATAATAATGCAGAATTCTCATTTTATCTAATACCTTCTTGCATGTATTCTTCTCTGGAATTGTGCTATTCCTTTTTCCCCTTTTTTTAACATTAGGATGTATACTACTAGGGTTTCCAGTTGGATGGGAATTCTGGGATTTGAAGTCCGCACATCTTAAAATTGCTCTTGAAAATGTTAATGAATAACCCTCTGCAAGAAGATTGCAGATGCTGCTAAAGTTCACAGAAACACTGGAGGTAGGATGTGTCAGTCTTTTGTTCTATAGATGCTTTTTCTTTTACCAAAGTTTGTCTTAATTTAAGCAACTGCCAATCATCCACATATTTTCAATAAAATGTAAGCATAAGATGTAGAAGGAAATGTAGTAAAAATATTACCAGACACGGGAGGAAAAAGCTGTATCGTATTTCGTATGCAGAAAAGTGGCTATCATTACAATCAGCCAAGTAATTAATCCATATTTATGCTTTATTTATCTAGTTACATTCCATATTATGAAAGATAATAAACCGAATACCATGTGAAATAGCCTCATCAAATCCACAGAGGAAAGTGGGGATGAAATTGCAATATTCCTTGATGGCTCAAATTTTCTTAATAATATCTGGTTTCATGAATGTTGTGGATGTATGAACACACGGGCTGATATTATTTTAACTGACTGAATCCAGAAAATAATTATGTATCATTATATCATAGGACTTAAGCACACAAAGAAACGTATACTAGAAGAAGAACATTATTGTTTCAAACTGCATATGGTGAATCAACTGGTGCTTGAAATAAACTTTTGGCTGAAGTCCGAAGCATGCTCACCCATACAAAGGGCTAATTAGCCTCAAAGGGGCATATAATCAAAGGGAATTATGCCTAAATGTGCAGGTGGTTTGGTCTGAAGAAGAAAGCTTAACAGCATGGCTATTAAGAATATATACATAAATGGGAGGCCCAGAAAGTAATGCAACATAGGAATTTCAAGGTAAATAGTAAATGTGAAATTCAAGAGAATTTGGGGATTGATCGCATTGGTTTTATATACAGTATAGTAAAATTTTAAAAGGACCAGGTTAAATGGTAGTGAGGAATGGGATCTATGTCTGTCCTTTTTAGTTACAGTTCAGACAGCCAGTTTAACATAATGGTCAAGACTAGAAATTGGGAGACGTTGAGTTCTACTTCTCCCTTAGGCACAAAGCTAGGAACAATGGGGCAGTTACTCTCTCTCTCAGCCTTAGGAAGGACGCAATGGCAAACCACTCCCAAAATCTTGTCAAGAAAACTGGAGGAACTTTAGATCCAAGGATTACCACTGATTTGAAGGCATGCCTTCAAATGGAGGTAAATTTGGATGAATTTATCACTTTCCCCATCATTTTTGATTGGGAAGAAAATACCACCATGAATGGAAAAGAAATTTCCGAAGCTTAGATCCCTACAAGATGTCATCATCAAAACTCATTCTGCTTAGATATACTGAGGTTCTATTGGCATTACCTTGAAAACAAGAAATCTTAATGGGAAATTAGTACTTAAGCAATTGGTTTTCATATATTTTTAGCTAAAAAATTTTTTTTAGGTTTACTTAGTGTAGCTGGACAAAATAGAACTTAAAAAGTAAGTTTTAACAAAAAGGGTCTTCTAACTCACCACCATTCCTCATAAAATGTTAGCCTAACTGGCTTCTAGTTGCAGGTGTGAGAGATTAAGTAAAGCCTGAGGGTTAATTTTTCCCCATTTTCCAGAAACAGAGAATTGGAAAGGGTCACTTACTGAATTTTGTCTCGTATGGGAAATGAAAACATTAAATAAATCCAAATTTCCATACTTAATTTTCATAGTTAATGATAGCAGTATTCCAATATTGTCTAGCCTTTGTTAGAATCCACCAGAGAAGGGACAATTCCTGTTTCTCTTAATAGCAGATTCCACTGTTCCACTGTTAGGAAATTTTGCTTAACAGTCAACTGGATCTAAAAAGTAAAGATAAACATTTACCTGTCAGTCGTGTCTGACCCTAGGACATTGGTTCTCAACCTTTCTAATGCCGTGACTCCTTAATACTGTTCGTCATGTTGTGGTGACCCCCAACCATAGGTCTAGTGCCAATTCTCCCAACAGAGCTTTAAGTTGATTGGCAGGAAGGTCAGAGGGACACCTCCACTGGTAAACGCCCGATTGGTCAGCTTGTAAAAATATGTTCCAAGGTGCCAGAATAGAAGCTTTAGTTCCTAATACCATGGGAAATTTGTCTTTTTCCATGGTCTTAGGTGATCCCTGTCAAACGGTCATCTGACCCCCAGAGGGGTCCCAATTCCCAGGTTGAGAACCACTGTTCTAGGACATGGTACTCACGTCCCATTTCTTGATTGAGGGAACCAGTGTTGTCAAAAGATAATTTCTATGGTAATGTGGCCAGTATACACCAAAGGCACATGGAATGCTGTTACTTTCCCACTGAAGTAGTACCTATTAGCCCACTTGCATTTGCATGCTTTTGAACTGCTAGGTAGCCATGATCTGGGATAAGGAATGGAAACTCACCCTGTTGTGAAGAGCTTCAGTTTTGAAGCCGTACTGTCAGCTCTCCAGTTTCTTTAACTGCTGAGTCATCACAATTTACCTTTCTGCAATTTAAGATTTTCTGGGAATGGGTATCTAGTTTGATGGAAAGAAGGATTAGGAACGACATGATAGCAATATTCCAATATCTCAGGGGTTGCCACATAATAGCAGTGTTCTATTACTTATTTATTTATTTATTTATTTATTATTTATTTTATTTATTATTTAGATTTGTATGCCACCCCTCTCCGCAGACTCGGGGCGGCTCACAACAAAGTGAAAGCAATTTACAACAAATCTAAATTACTGTTTAAATATATTTAAAAAACCCCATTTTATAAACAAACATACATCCAGACATACCATTCATAAATTGTATATGCCCGGGGGAGATGTCCCAGTTCCCCCATGCCTGATGACAAACGTGGGTCTTAATGAGCTTACGGAAGGCAAGGAGAGTAGGGGCAGTTCTAATCTCCGGGGGGAGTTGGTTCCAGAGGGCCGGGGCCACCACAGAGAAGGCTCTTCCCCTGGGGCCCGCCAACCGACATTGTTTAGTTGACGGGACCCGGAGAAGACCCACTCTGTGGGACCTAATCGGTCGCTGGGATTCGTGCGGCAGCAGGCGGTCTCGGAGATATTCTGGTCCAGTGCCATGAAGGGCTTTAAAGGTCATAACCAACACTTTGAATTGTGACCGGAAATTGATCGGCAACCAATCTCGGGGGTTGCCAGAAAGAAGAGGGAGTCAAGCTATTCTCCAAAGCAGGACAAGAAGCAATGGGTGGAAACTAATCAAGAACAGAAGTAACCTAGAACTAATGAGAAATTTCCTGATAGTTAGAACAATTGATCAATTGAATAGCTTGCCTCCAGAAGTTGTGAATGCTCCAACACTGGAAGTTTTTAAGAAAATGTTGGATAACTATTTGTCTGAAATGGTACAGGGCAATGATGGCAACTCTTTTTCTCCTCTGGTGCTGAAAGAGCATGGGAGCACTTTATCACGCATGCTCGAGGGCCCACAGTCATAATTCAATGCCTGGGGAGGGTTAAAACAGTTTCTTCCCCCCTGAGGCCCTCTAGAGGCCAAAAATGGCCTGTTTCCCAACTTCTGGTGGGCCCAGTAGGCTCGTGTTTCACCCTCCCCAGGCTCCAAAGGCTTCCTTGGAGCTAGGGTAAAACGCCTTTTCCCATCTTCCTGGTGGCTCTCTGCAAGCCAAAAATGCCCTCTATGCAAGCTAAAAATTTAGCTGTACCAATTTGGAACACGTGCACACTGGAGCTGAGCTAGGGCAATAGCTTGTGTGCCAGCAGATATGTCTCCGCGTGCCACCTGTGGAACCTGTCCCATAGGTTCGCCATCACTGGTATAGGGTTTCATGCCTAAGCAATGGGTTGGACTAGAAGACCTCCAAGGTCCCGTCCAACTATTCTGTTCTGTTCTTAATGATCTGTATACAATGATAATATAGAACACAATTGAATCTTGTAAAACGCTGTCACATCTCTCCTTGCTTTCAAAGAAAAAACAATGTTTTCAATATTCCATAAAATGAGACACATATAACAGGGCTCAATTCTTGAAGTAGAATCTGATCAATGCTGAGTATAGTGAAAATATTATTGCTCATGATTTGAAAAGTAACAACACAAAAAGTAGTGAATCTGGAAATTAAAGAACAACTTATAACCAGGGGTGGGTTCCTACTGGTGTGGATAGAATACTTGTGCATTGATAGTGGCCCGCTGCTGATGTAATTTTGGCGTGATGGTTCTGGTACTTTATGTGCTAGTCCATGCGCACCACCATATTTTTTGCGGAATTTTTGGTGGTTTTTTTTGGGTTTGGGTAGCTTCTCTTCATCCTCTGCTTTGAAGAAAAGCTCCCCCACCCCCGGTTAATGCCAACCTTTATTTCTTCATCCGAACCACAGCTGAGCAGCTCCACAGCTATGTTTCAGGCTGAAACATCTCTTTGAACATGCACAGAAATAAAATCTTGCAAGAGGAAGTAAGCATGAGCAGAACAAGGGCATGTGTGCAAAACGTTGCGATGTGCTCCGGTAGCAAAGATAACTGGAACCTACTATCCTAATATCCAACAAAGAGGGAACCAACCAGACCTGGAAAATACCAATTTGGAATTTTTTTAAAAAATACAACTATGCTCCATTGCTTTCAGGTTGCCTAAGGATCAAAGCTTAGAATTTTTCTATGCATCAGTACATTTCTCTATGTCCGAGTTTCCCACTATTTGAAAAAAACATTTCCTCCCACTAGTTGACTAGTGCTGAAGAACTTGTACAAGAATTCTCAAAGATAATTGACAGATGTTTGGCCTCTGTCCATCAACAAAATCTTTCAGTAGTTTAGGATGCAATCCATTTGGCTCTGGCGATCTGAACTTAATTGAAGTCAGAAGGTATCCCTTAACCCTTTATTAAGCTCAAGAAGGAATCCTGCTGTTTTAAACTATCTCTTCATAACTGCCTGGAGGAATAGTGTGTTCTCTTCTCAGAGAAGATTGATCCAAAACAGAACTTAATTAATTAATTGAACTAATTAATTATTTTAAAATCTGTCACCTTTTTGCCATCTTAACTGAGGTGTTGTTTCCTCACAAATAGTCCTATTTATTGTCTTCTTTGTATCATAAAAACAATGAAAACAACAACCTATCATGAAAACAACAACAAAATCCCTTCCAATTTTGTTTCTTAGCTTTCTTGATTAAGCTCAAATTAATTAAGAGCTTGCCTTTCCTAGGATTATACTTTTTGCTAATAATCAACTTATTTATTATTATTTATTTATTAAAACCCACCTTTGCCGCCAGGCATGGGGGAATTGAGATATCTCCCCCTAGCCTATACAATTTATGTATGGTATGTTTGTATATATGTCTGATCAATAATGGGTTTTTAAAAAATGTTTTTAAATTATTAGATTTGTTATGAATTGCTGTTGTGAGCCGCCCCGAGTCTACGGAGAGGGGCGGCATACAAATCCCCCGGGCCTATACAATTTATGTATGGTATGTTTGTATATATGTCTGATTAATAATGGGGGTTTTAAAAATGTTTTTAAATTATTAGACTTGTTATGAATTGCTGTTGTGAGCCGCCCCGAGTCTACAGAGAGGGGCGGCATACAAATCGAATTAATTTAATTAATTAATTAATTAATTAATTAATTAGACTTTTATGTCGCCCACTCCCAATTGGACTCAGTTTCCCAAAAGGAGTAGAAATCTACTCCTTTCCCTACTCTAATATATACCCCCCCCAATTTTCGGGTATTCTTTTTTTTAAAAAAATTGGCTGGTTTTGCTCTCTCTCCCCCCCCCCCATGGAATAAATTGCTTAGCGCTGCATAGATAGGATCTGAAATATTGGTGTGAGGGAGACACAACCATAATTGAATTATAAGCAAGTGGGTGAAGATTACAAAATAGGAGAATTTTGAAAGCAATATAGGGCAGCGATGGCAAACCTATGGTGCCACATGTGGCATGTGGAGCCATATTTGCTGACACGTGAGATGTTTATTATTTTATTTATTTATTATTTAGATTTGTATGCCGCCCCTCTCCGCGGCCTAGCTCAGCTCCAATAAACTTGTGTGTGCTGGCCAGCTGATATTTAGCTTGCGCGGAGATTCTGGGAGGGCATTTTTTGCTTCCAGAGAAACTGCGGAGGGATGGGTGAGGGCGTTTGTACCCTTTCCTGGCTACAGGGAAGCCTTTGGAGCAAAACACGAGCCTACTGGGCTCACCAGAAGTTGGGAAAGGGCCATTTCCAACCTCCAGAGGTCCTCAGGGGGGGGGTTTAAGCTGTTTTCACCCTCCCCAGACATTGAACTATGGGTGTGGGCATTCACGCATGTGTAATAGCATGTGTGCATACAAATCTAATTAATAATAATAATAATAATAATAATAATAATCATCATCATCATCATCATACCTTTATCAATAATGAGTTCTAAAACCCGTTGCTATGGTTTGCGTGCATGCTTATCCCAGGCAGGTGGGTGGAGCCTCCCAACACTGCTACTGGTTTTCAGAACCAGGCTGAACTGGGAGCAACCCACCTTTTGTCCTCATGTTCCTAAACTCTTCTTTGAAAGATTTGAGAAATGGCAGAAGCAACTATCATATTCTATCTATCTCTCATCCTGAGAGAAAGCTTCTATCACACAGTTTCCTTTTGATCTCCTTTCTTGTATGGCATCTAGATTGGTTTCATAGAGTTTTCAAAGGACTGCAAAATATACCAAAGATATCCAGCTGAGTTTTCAAAGATGACTTCCGCATTTATCTCTGGGAAAATTTTGACACTTGAAAAAGTATTATTCTTATTCTTATTCTTATTCTTATTCTTATTCTTATTCTTATTCTTATTCTTATTCTTATTCTTATTCTTATTCTTATTCTTATTCTTATTCTTATTCTTATTCTTATTCTTATTCTTATTCTTATTCTTATTCTTATTCTTGTTATCTTTATCGTTATCGTCATCATTATTATTATATTCACAAAAAAACAGCAATACACAGCAAACAAGATTTATATGCTGGATTTTGTATTTTTGTATCACAAGTTGAACACTTCCCAAGCATCTAGGTCTGTGTGATGTGTTTTCGTATGATGCACGCAGATCTAAGTATGGTGGCTTTTTGCAATGGAGACCACCTGTAATGGTTTATGCCAGATTCGTTGTAGTTCTGTTTTAAGTTCCTGATATATAGGCTTCTTTTTTTTTTCATCAATTCGACTTCACCTGATATGGCAGCATCAATGATCCACACCCCCTTCTTTTCCACAACCGTAAGGTCTGGGGTATTGTGTTCAAAAACCCAGTCAGTTTGAATTAGAAAGCCCCAAAGTATTTTGGCATGTTAGTTTACAAATAATTTCTCCAGTCTATGATCCCACCACTATTATTACTATTATTATTATTATTATTATTATTATTATTATTATTATTATTATATCATCATCACCATCATTATAATTATAAACCATTTTATTTTATATTGTATAACTAGGAGGTGATTGTATCATTTTAATTCCAGCCTTTAGAATAACTTCCAATGGTTCTAAACTTTTATCCATTGTAATTTTTATGGCTGGTGAAGCATATGCAGCCATTTTGTATTCAAATACAAAATTGCTATTCAAATTGCTATTCAAATTGCTATTACACCATGTTCCATTACCTTTCTAACTAGAAATTTCTACATAGAGGAGGACCACTGTATTGGAACCACTATTAAAACATATAAACTTTCGTTCATTAACGCACTCTTGCTTCCCAAAATCCTTTTGTTATTACCTTAGTTAGGGTTATTTAGAGGAGATTGGTTTTAATTTACTGTACCATTCAAGCCCATAAAACTCAGGGTGCATGACACAAATGCACGTAAATGTATACTAACAAACATACTTTTTTCTTTTCTTGGGCAACGGCTGAGAGGTTCACTTTGGATCGAGTATGACTTCACAGAAATTAATATGTAAGGCAATTTGCTCAACAGCTCCCTACGGAAGGAACTTTGTTGACTTTGGCTCTGTTTACTTTTCCTAAAAACAAATCCAACCTCCCAGACCGGCTGGCTCTTGAAATTCACTTGAGAGATGGGGTGGGGAGTTTAACTCCCCCCACAAATGCCCCAGGTTCTATCAGCATCCCCCCCCACCCTTAACATTTTAAGGAAGGCCTTTGTGCTTTCTACAGTGGCTTGAGGATAATCTGTAGAGTCAAGGTAATTCTCAGTCAGTAGAAAAGTCTGCAGAGTTTTTCACTTCGCTGGGTAAAGAGATTGAAAGAATCTGTCAGAACATCAGAAATTAAATTCCTATCCTTGGCGGATTTTAATGCAGTAAGATTATTTATTCTAGTAAGAGAGAAAGCATTTCCCCCTCTGCATTTATTTATATCAGTTCTCATTCAATCTGACAAAAGAGAAATTGTTTCCAATATTCATTCAGCTGAGGAGGGAATTTCAGAGGAATGATCATATGTCTGTGGAGATTCTCAATTATCCAAGTTATAGCTGTCTCAAAGGTGCTTTTCAATAGACAACTGGACATCTTGAGTTTTTTTTTTTTTCCTTCAATAAAAAAATCAAGACATTCCAGTTATCTTTGGAAAAGCACCTTTGGGACGATCAGGGATATGATATTATCTTCTTATATTTGTTTAGTGATGAGATGGCCTAGAGAGCCTCTCTTTCATTGTAAATTTCTCTATTCAGCATCCATTATTTCCCATATTTCACCTAAATTGAAAGTGAAAACTATATGAACCACCCTTTTCATTGTTGCTTTCTAAAATAGTGGTACTCTTATTAAGGTAACATTTTTAGAAATTCCCTTAAATACATTAGACACATAGAAACATAGAAGACTGACGGCAGAAAAAGACCTCATGGTCCATCTAGTCTGCCCTTATACTATTTCCTGTATTTTATCTTACAATGGATATATTTTTATCCCAGGCATGTTTAAATTCAGTTACTGTGGATTTACCAACCACGTCTGCTGGAAGAAGATTGAGAAATCATCTGGGTTTTTTCCCCCTGTCCATTGTGCTGTAATGATTAAGGTGAATTTACTGCATTTTTTCAGAGTATAAGATGCACCGGAGTATAAGACTCACCTTAGTTTTGGGGCACAAAAATAAGGAAAAAATAATCTGCCTACCAGGTACTCATCTGGCTAGTCTTTAATCTGGTATGCTTCACCACATTAGTTTGCTGGTTTTGAGCCCATGTGCTTGCTTTTGATCCCTTGGTTGGGGATAAAAAACAGTTTCAAAAACACTTATCTCTCTCTTTAGAGAGAAACAATGAGAAAACCAGGCAAAGGGAAGCTAGCAAAGCACAGAAGATCACTTCACTCATTAGCACATCATTAGGGCTGAATAAAAGGCAGAAGAACGCTTGCTAGCAAAGCACGGAAGATGGCTTCACTGTTAGGGTTGAAAAAAAGATTCAGGTGATAGTTGGAGGGAGCTGCAATGAAAGAAGCAGGCAAAGGGAAGATCGCTTAGCTAGAAAAGCTTGGAAGATTGCATTAGGGCTAAAATAAAAAAAGCTTAGTAAAAGCTACATTCAGAGTAAAAGATGCATCCAAATTTTCAGCCTCTTTTGTGTGTGTGTGTGTCTTATACTCCAAAATATATGGTAGATAGGGAAGATCTGTGTGTTTTTCATTGCTTCTCAGATTAAACAACACCACATGACAGTTGTTATGGGTTGTTAATAAAGAGAGAACTTATTATAAACTACCTGGATGGCTTCATGTCCAGTGATGACGAACCTATGGCACAGATGCCACAGGTGGCATGCGGAGCCATATCTACTGGCACACAAGTTGCTACCCTAGCTCAGCTCCAACGTGCAAGGGTGTGCCGACCATCTGATTTTTGGCTCATTCAGAAGCTCTGAGAGGGCGTTTTTGGATTTCAGAGAGCCTCTGGGGGGATGGGGGAAGTTTGGAGCCTGGGGAGTGCAGAACACGAGCCTACTGGGCCGACCAGAAGTTGGGAAACAGACTGTTTCCAGTCTCTAGAGGGACTCTGGAGAATGGGGAGAGCTGTTTTTGCCCTCCCAAGGCAAATAGGTGTGGGCACTCAGACATGTACGATAGCATGCACGCATACTTTTTCAGCACCCAAGGGAAAAAAGGCTCACCATCACTGACCCAGGCAAACGTTTCTTAAAGTAAGCTTAATAGACCTTCCTACTGTGGTTAGGTTTACAGCAGTAGTGGTTCTAAATTAGATTGCCACTGGTTCGTGTATGTGTTCACACTCGTGCAACACTTCTGCACATGTACAGAGATGTCCCAGGCAGAAGGGTGAAGCCTCCCATTGCCATTGCCACCGCTACCAGTCTGAATTGGGAGCAACCCACTGCTGGTTTACATAGTTAACATGCAACTAACATGAAATCGGAGGGCATATTGTAGCCCCTTAAAAAATATACTACCTTTTCTGGATTGCATTTAACTGATGTGTTAGAAACCCAATTTCAAAAGCAGAGGATAAAGCCAAGGCAAAATCCAATCTAATTTGACTTATACTTGATTACAATTATAGTTTTTACAGCTAATATAATTACTTTTCAGTCTTATCCTTAATAATTTTCTTCCCTGTTGCATTACAAATTACAATTTTGTAACTGTTGTGTACCATTATATGTGCAACTTTTAAGATTTTGAAGAGTGCAAACACTACTATGCCTACAGCAGTAATGGTGAACCATTTTTCCCTCGGGTGCGGAAAGTGTGTTCATGCACATTTTGTGCCTGGGAGAGTGCCCATACCCTGGGGTAATGCAGGGGGAGGGTGAAAATTGCCTCCCCTGCCTCCACAGAGGCCCTCTGGAGGCCAGAAACAGCTCATTTCCAAACTTCTAGTGGGCACAGTAGGCCCATTTTTCACTCTCCCCAGGCTCCAGGCTCACAGAGGTCCCCCAGAAGCCAATAATGCCTTCCCAGAGCCTCTGTGTGAGCCGAAAATCAGCTGGCCAGTGTGCACATCCATGGCTCGTGTGCTGGCAGATATGGCTCCGTGTGCCACCTGTGGCACCCATTCCATAGGTTCGCCATCACTGGTCTATAGAATTTTCTGGGATTAAAAAGCCCTAATTACCATACTATAATAACGAAGATTTTTGGAGTCTTCTCAAATGTTTACTTATTATTTTCTTTAAGAGCATGCGGATCACTGCCTCTTAAGGGAAAAAATATTGATATCATTCAATCACTGATCCTCCACTACCTCTAATGAAGCATGTTGGTTGAGGCTTAAACAAACTCATAGATGCAGAAAAGAAGGCAATTTTGTTATTGGCCAAACTAGCCAGATAAAATGACAAGATAAAAACTAGAAAATCAGGGCCAACATAGCAGGTGTCTGGGAAGTCTTGAAAATACCTCTGTGCTTTTGTATGGCAGTTGAGAACCAAATAATTTTGCTTCCTGTAATTCAAATTTTCGGAAGCTGAGATTTTAGAGTCCTTGGTGCTCCCTGTGGTTTTCTAACAGAATTTCATTATCTAACTAGGTAACCTTCTCAGTTAACTGGAATTGTTATTAATTGGAAAATGAAATACCCACAAAAAATGTCCAAGATCAGAGAGTACCGCAGTTCGGTCCTGAGCTACAAATATTCTCTTCTGTGAGAAACAAGGATTGATGGGCATATGTTTTTGTAATAGTATAACGAAAGCTATGGGTTCTGGGATGCAAAATCTAGTTGACCTGTAGATCACAATCATTTGGAATTTTGCAGCTTAAATCCTGTTACATTGGCATCATACTATTGCTTATTGAAGACAAGTTTTAGCTAGCATTTATGATGTTATCTAGATTAGGTAATGAAACATCTTCATGAAAACAAACAGGCACAGAGAGCATCCCTCAATATAACTATATTTCCTCCCTGTGTATCAACCTTAAGTCCTATCCATAAGAAAAACTAGTTGGATAGCATCTACTTCTTAGAAGTTGTATAAAATTATGAAAAAAGGTAAATGGATTTGATTGCATGGTGGTAGCCCACATTTTGATTTCCCTGATTTTTGTTTTTCCTTCCTTTTTAGCAAGGAAAAGTTCCAAAAGTAGCAACAAATGGAATAAATTGTTACTTTTTGTTCCCAAAGTATTTTAAATGGCCTCTGAAGGTTTGAGATATGAAATAATAGAAGCATTAAACTGGAAATATCCAGCTAAAATATTCTATTCACTAGGCATATATCAACTTCAAGGGACATATTTTCCACAATTATCTTAAAAGAAAATTTTCCCAGGTAATTTACAGAAGTTTCTTACAAAGATATGAAGTTAAAGAGTAAAATGAAATCTCCTTCAAGCTGAGCTTGATTCCTGTTGACTACTTGATTCAGGTAGAGGTCGTCCTCAACTTATAACCATACTTGAACCCAAAGTTTATGTTGCTAAGGGAAATATTTGCTAAGTGAGTTTTTGCCCCATTTTACAACCTTTCCTGCCATAGTTGTTAAGTGAGTCATTGTAGTTGTTTAGTTAATAATACTGTTGTTAAGTGAACCTAGGTGCTCCATGGCTTTGCTTGTCAGGTCACAAAAGCAGAACACTGCACACATCATAAATATGAAGTTGCCAAATATCTGAATTTTTATCATGTCATCAGGGATGTTGTAAATGTGAAAAATTGTGATAAGTCACTTTTTAAGGTGCTGTTTGAATAATCAGCCGGGGTGGCGGAGCAGGTAGAGTGCTGTACTGCAGGCCACTGAAGCTGACTTGTAGATCTGAAGGTCAGCGGTTCAAATCTCATCACTGGCTCAAGGTTGACTCAGCCTTCCATCCTTCTGAGGTGGGTAAAATGAGGACCCGGATTGTGTGGGCAATAGGCTGGCTCTGTTAAAAAAGTGCTATTGCTAACATGTTGTAAGCCACCCTGAGTCTAAGGAGAAGGGCGGCATAAAAATCAAATAAATAAATAAATCACTTAAAAAGTTATTGTAAGTTGAGGAGTTACCTGTAGGTTGTTTTTGGAAACACCGTGGAAGAAATTTCCCTATTTATATACTTCTGAAGTCACCACCCTCCCAAAATTTCTAATTCTGCCCATAGGTTTGTTAGTGGAAATCCAGGTTTAAATCTGTTTTTCCTGCTCAGTAAAGAGTAACTTCTGTGAAGGACAGCTTGGCAGCACATCTCCATGATTAATTGGCTGAGTTCATCCAGGAATATTTTCTCCAATATTTAAATTGGGATGATGCCAATTATGAACTATTCTGAGGCATCAACTCTCCATTATGCAAAGGCTATTACACTCTTCCCACCTGGTGGAGTAACAAAGAGGAATAACTTTGAATTCTCAGAACTGAAGAGCAAATCAACAGTAGGTCTGATTCTGTGTGACTTCTTTGGAGAAAAGCCTTATTGATCTCTGATTGGGGTATGCTATTCCAAGAAGATGCCCTGATAACGTTCTCTAATTCTGATTTTCTGCTTGAACAGGGGGCTGGATTAGAACATTCCCAAAGTCCCTTCCAGCTTGATTCTAATTCCGATTCTTGTTGGCTTGTCTCGGTTAGCTAGGCTATGAAACCTTCGACAATACCGAGCAGAAAATTTTAACAGAGCGTGGTTTGTGTGATAAAGCCAAGGCATAGACTTAGTTAAATAAGTATTATTTACATATAAACAAAATATAAACAACCCAGAATAAGCACGAAGCAAATACAGAATAATAAGCACTGATCAATCACAAGAGTAGCACAAAGCAAAATACGATATAGATAATAAGCACGAAGCTAAAATACAATATAGATAATAAGCACGAAGCTTATTCAAGCACGGAGCTTAAACACAACTCCCCCATCTCTCAGGCAAAGTGAAAAGGAAGTGACCAAGCAGAATAATGAGCTTTTATAGCTTCAATGAGGAAGTGACGAAACAGCCTTGAATATTAACTCTTCAAGTGCAAGTTAACTCTTTGAGTGCACATTAACTCTTTAAGTACAAGTTTGGTACAACTGTACAATATGCAGTTTACAATGGCAATCCCTAACAACCATGTACCTTGTACTAACAATTCTGATCTTACCACTACTCTGAAGGTGAATCTGCACAATGGCAAAAACATTCTCTAAGCTGGAGTTTCTCAACCTTGGCAGCAGGGGTGGGGTCTCCTTACTTTCCCTGCCAGTTTGCATCGCGATGGAAGTGCACATTATGTGTGCATGCATTCCTTCCTGTAAATGACTCTCTGCACATGTGCAGAAGTCTTTGCATGTGCACAAAGGGTTTGGGGTTTTTTGTAAAGCCACAGTGACCAGAGGATCTGTTTGGAGGCATGGACTGCCTGCCATCACTACCAATTCAGTGAGAAGTGGGAAATTTCTGCTACCGGTTTTATAGAACTAGGTCAAATTCAATTCAATTCAATTTATTAGATTTGTATGCCGCCCCTCTCCGAAGACTCGGGTGGCTCACAACAACGATAAAAACAATATTATAATGGCACAAATCTAATATTAAAAATAACTAAAAACTCTATCATGATTAAAAAAACCAAACAGCACATACATACCAAACATAAATTATAATGAGCCTGGGGGAAAGATGTCTCAAATCCCCTATGCGTGGTGGTATAGGTGGGTCTTAAGTAGTTTACGGAAGAGAAGGAGGGTGGGAGCAGTTCTAATCTCCAGGGGGAGTTGATTCCAGAGGGCCGGGGCCACCACAGAGAAGGCTCTTCCCCAGCAGCAACCCACCATTGCTTGGAGATTTTCATGGGATTCAACCAGTGATGGGCTCTTATGGGAACAGTCAGGAATGCAGTTCCGGTAGCAAAATGTGGATCTCCACCCCAAAGCACCCAATTTGCACTGAAAGATGTTGAAACAAAATGCATAAGCCACAGTGTGGTAGTAAAAATTTTGATAGCCCATCACTGGATTCAACTCTTAGAAGATGTATAGACTTCAAACCAAAACATGTATGGATTTCAATTCCCAGAATTCCCTAGCCGGCATGGCTGCTCAGATTTACATTTCATGCTTTTCTCTCCTGAGCCATTCAAAACCATAGCTCTCATGCCCTTTCAATCTGGACTCTTTGCCTCCTTACACTTCTGTTCATTTATCTGATTGTTCACCTAGCCATTAAGATCATTTCAGTTTTAAAAGCTCAGAATTACTGTCTGGGGAGTCGCTAAGGCATTATTGATGCCTAACAGCTGGAAACATTTTTTTTTTTTTAATTCACCCTGCAGCAGAATATTCACAATTTCCTCTAGAGCAGTGATTTTCAACCTTTTTTGAGTTGCAGCACATTTTTTACATATACAAAATCATGGGGCACATTGAGCAGGGGCGAGTGGGGGGGGGGCTAAAAAAAATTTGGACAAAAAAATTATCTCTCTCTCTTCCTCCCTTTTGCTCTATTTCTCTCCCTCTTTCTCTCTCTTCCTTCCTTCCCCTCTCTATCCATCCCTCTTTCTTTCTCTCTTCCTTCCTTCCTCTTTTTTGCTCTCTATCTCTCCCTCCTTCCCTCCTTCCCTCCTTCCCTGCCTCTCTTTCTCTCTCTCTTGCTTGCTTTCTCTCTCTCTTTCTTTCTTTCTCTCTCTCTCTTTCTCTCTCTTGCTGAGCTTCGTGGCACACCTGACCATGTCTCGCGGCACACTAATGTGCCACGGCACACTGGTTGAAAAACACTGCTCTAGAGGAGCATGGAAGTAATGAAGGTCTAATAAGCACAAACAAAGCATTTTGTCCAGAGAAGGGCAAGATGTCATTATGTAACTGTGCTTTAAGAACACCTTACGAAAGAAGAACTAAAAAAAAAATGGGGAGGGAGGGAGGGAGGGATGGAGCCAGAGCCAGAGAGAAGTGCTAGATGGCTATAAGGCAAAATTAAAAGGTCTTCTGAAGAGAGAAAGAGAAAGCAAATCCTGGAGGAAAACACACTTATTGGAATGGATTGCTAATGAGTAAGAATAAAGATAGTCCATTTTTTTCTCCAGTGACTCAAGAAACCTTTTGAATTTTTTTTAATGGCTCTGAAGCATGCCAGAATATCAGACATGGATTCTTGATGTTGTTCCCTGTTCTCTCCCGTCACGTGAGAACATGAGTCATTGCATAGATGTGCACTGAGAAAGAGTGAGCGGACTTGCAATAGTAATGGGTAATTAGCTAGGCAGCCACATCCCCATGAGATGGTTGTTCATTCTGATTACAGTGGAAGTTGGCCATGCAAAATCTCCAGTTCTGCGTGTCTATTACTTCACCATTATTAAATGTAGATTTAATGTTTTAATTTATACCTTGGGGAATGGTACCACATTATTCAAACTATTCCAAAGCCACCTGTCTCTTTACATTAAGATTGGATAGGAGAAGTACTAACTCAACTGTGCCCCCCCCTTAAAAAAATTATCCCTCCAGTCACCCCATCTATTAATAGGGATATAGTTAGACACTTGACAGCTGCAAGTGAATATTAAGGTTTGCTGAATTTTGTATACAGTTCATATGACCTATAGTTTTAAACCAGGGTCTCTCAATCTTGGGAACTTTAAAATGCATGGATTTTAATAACCAGAAGATTCAGGGAAATTTGGGGATGTGAGGTCCACACATCTTACAGCTCCCAAATTAAAAAAAAACAAACAGATATTGTCTTAGATTAGCCTTTCCAAATCTGATGCATTTAGGTCAGTGGTTCCTAATGTGGGGCCCGTGCCCCACAGTGGGGCAATTGATTTTTAATGGGGGCAATTGGAGCCTTGTTTAAACCAGGTTAATGGCCTTTTAGGCTTCCTCTGTATGAGTAGAGTTCACTTTTTGAAAACTGAGATGCACCTTATATTCTAGGGCATCTTATACTCCAAAAAATATGGTAAGCCAAGTCAAACATAATTATTAGTTGGATAAGAAAATATCAGGAAGTTATTGTAATCTGAACTGGAAAGTTAAAAAAAGAAGAAGAAAGTGAATGCAAGTATATTCCTTATTGTCACCAACAAAATAAGTTGTGTATCCTTCTACTCATTATAACTTAGGACCAACTTGGAAGAGATCTTGGTTTTTATCTCCCTTATGGTAGCTACTTTGAGCATGGGCAAAACATATCCAAGAAGTCTGTAATCATTTTGTAAGATTCTCCACAAAATGTCAAGCTTTCCCCCAAAGCACCTGAAGGGTGACAAGAAGCAATGGATGGAAACTAATCAAGGACAGAATCAATCTAGAACTAAGGAGAAATTTCCTGACTGTCAGAACAATTTATGGATGGAACAAGTTGCCTTAAGAACTTGTAAATGCTCCAACACTAGAAGTTTTAAAGAAGAAATTTGATAAACGTGTTTGAAACGATATAGCAGTAATGGTGAACTTTTTTTTCTTGGGTGGCAAAAGTATACACGTGCATGTCCACTGTTAATACTATTTACATAATTGATTGGGTTTGGCAATATATAAAACAAACCAACAATGTATGCTTAAATGTATTGAAACACTATTGCTTTAAGCAATAGAAACATAGAAGACTGACGGCAGAAAAAGACCTCATAATCCATCTAGTCTGCCCTTATACTATTTCCTGTATTTTTATCTTAGGATGGATATATGTTCATCCCCAGGCATGTTTAAATTCAGTTACTGTAGATTTACCAACCATGTCTGCTGGAAGGTTGTTCCAAGGATCTACTACTCTTTCAGTAAAATAATATTTTCTCATGTTGCTTTTGATCTTTCCCCCAACTAACTTCAGATTGTGTCTCCCTGTTCTTGTGTTCACTTTCCTATTAAAAACACTTCCCTCCTGAACCTTATTTAACCCTTTAACATATTTAAATGTTTCTATCATGTCCCCCCTTTTCCTTCTGTCTTCCAGACTATACAGATTGAGTTCATTAAGTCTTTCCTGATACGTTTTATGCTTAAGACCTTCCACCATTCTTGTAGCCCATCTTTGGACCTGTTCAATTTTGTCAATATCTTTTTGTAGGTGAAGTCTCCAGAACTGAACACAGTATTCCAAATGTGGTATTACGGACTGCCATCAGAGGGAGCCAGAAGTGTGGTTCTCTCTCTCTGCTATTTCTATTATATTCTCTGTGACTGCTGTAGTAAAAATTGTTTGTTAAATGCTGGTTTATATCTTTGCAAGCTGAACAAGTAATATTTTGTATATGTATTGACTGATTTAACTATGTATGACTTGGACTGTTCTTGACTAAGATATTTGCCAAAGTAAATAATATTTTATACACTTAATGTATCTGGATTGCATTACTGAACCATTATTTGTATCTCTATCAGCTGGAGATCTACTAGAACTCCATGTTTCCTCTCTGTATGTGTATCATTGTCAAGTCCTTAACACCCACACTCATAATTGAATACACCCACAAACTCCACATTTCTGCACATGTGTGTAGGACCCTCCCGGGCTGCCCCGTCCCCCCATCCACAACCCCCACTTCCCTGATTCTCTGGTAGGCCCCTTTTTTTGCCCTTTCCAGGCTCCAGAGACTTCCCTGCAACCTGGGGAGGGCTAAAACGTTTTCCCCGCCCCCTTCGGAGACTTTCTGGAGAATGAAAACACCTCTACAGAGCCTCCACATAGCTGAAAATCAACTGGCTGGTGCACATATACTTGCTGGAGCTAAGCTAGAGCAACTGTTCATGTGCTGGCAAATATGCTCCACATACCACCTGTGGCACGCGTGTCATGATTTGATTTGATTTGATTTGATTTGATTTGATTTGATTTGATTTTTAAGCTGCCCTTCTCCTTAGACTCAGGGCGGCTTACAACATGTTAGCAATAGCACTTTTTTAACAGAGCCAGAATATTTCCCCCACAATCTGGGTCCTCATTTTACCCACCTCGGAAGGATGGAAGGCTGAGTCAACCTTGAGCCGGTGATGAGATTTGAACCGCTGACCTTCAGATCAGCTTCAGTGGCCTGCAGTACAGCACTCTACCTGCTGCGCCACCCCAGCTCATAGGCTCGCCGTCATGGGTATAGGGTTTCTTGCCTGAGCAGGGGTTGGACTAGAAGACTTCCAAGGTCCCTTTCAATTATGCTATTCTGTAAATTGATTATTCTATAAAAATTCTAATTGTGATCACCCTGGCAGGCCAATGTCTCTAACTCAAACAATGGCTTCAGCCTGACTCACCATCGCAAACATGTTGATGATCCCCGATGTAAAAATGAGCATGAACAAGGTTTGCAATGCACTATAACAAATGTAAAAGTAATCTGTGCAATATTACAAATGTATTTTGTATTCAGTTTCTATCCATAGCACTTTGAATCCAGGCCAATATTTGGTAGAATGTGTAGAAATTAAGCTTGGAGATTCAGTCTGAAAACAATTTGTCTTTCATTCGTTTGGAAAATCTGGCTTTCACTGTAGGTTGTTATTGCTCATCACTGAGTTCCTATTTATAAAAAGGTCTTAGAGTTTATAGAAACATTGGGACACTTGGCAATAGGCATAATCTGTTTCTCTCTCTCATTTTCCCTCCAATTTATATAGCCACCCAGCTTACCAAATAAACAACTTTGGAGAACAAAAACTCTGAAAGGTTTACAATGATCTCCACCCCACTCCCAAGTCCTCAGAAAGGGGTGGTCTATAAATCCAATAAATAAATAAAATAAATACATAAGTGCTGAAACAAAGGTAAAATGTGATAGGGATGTAACAAATCACCTTCGGTTTTGTTTTCTATTTTATTTCTGCTTATTGCTATTCTTGCTTTGCAATTAGAAATCCTGGTAGTACCACCCAGATATTCAAGCAGCTTCAAAAGAGTGGAACAGTTGTGTCACTCCCTTAATTTCCAAATTGTGGCTTCTTGCACATGTAAACCATATGCAAAAGCACATTATTTCATGATCAGACTAATCATTTTAGGTGGCTTGGTGGTAACTTATCTTGTCACTTGAGATGGCACAGTGAATCCAATGAACAAAGTCTGGGCTTAAATGACATCAGAACTACTGTACTTTGTGCACTTAATTTCTGTTTTTTTCTAGGACTAGAACATATAGAAAATGGAATTATATCTTAGTGGTACATCGCCTAACTATTAAGGACTTAATATCTTGTTGTGAGTTTTGTATTTCTGGTCATGCTCTTTATTCCAGATTCCTGCCTTCCTCTTTAATATTGTTTTTTTCCTTTCACACTATTGTGGCTTTTTTTCCTTTTCATTCAGAGGGAAAAGGTAAGTGTATTTCTCTTTGCGTTATTTTATTTTTATCCTATTTATTGTGTTCAGAAAACATTGAGGGAATGTTTGATTTATAGGAGAGTGGTTGCATCTGAACTGCTCCCCAGAATGAGAGGCAATTCTTGGTCTTTTCTATTATTTTTCTTCAGGTGAAAGCAAAATGAAAATATAGTATTTCGCCTAGAATGATATAAAATACTGGGGGGAGGGGTATTGTTGTTAACAATTGTTTGAAAAGGGGAGAATTCAGCATTTATTTATTATTTAGATTTGTATGCCGCCCCGAGTCTTCGGAGAGGGGCGGCATACAAATCTAAATAATAAATAAATTAATTAATTAATCTTCACTTATTATAGCAATCTAAATATTTGTTAAATATCCTGATTTGTACCATGAAAAATTTACTCTGCAGGTTTCATGGTTGAGAATAATTTGAACCTGAACTTTTAGCTTAACTCCTTAACATTGTTTTGGTTAAAATAGAAAATTTTAATTTTAATTTAATTTTATTTTAAATTTAATAAAATAAAAAAGTAATCTGTGGGTAAACGACTCTTATTATTTCTTTCAAACATTCTAGAGAAAACAGCAACATTTTGCTGAATGTCCAAGTATTATTTGTCTTCGGATAACCCCTGTCTAGGAATAGCAAAAAATAACCACGGTAAATATTCTTTCCACATTTTAACTGTGAGACTTAAAAACTAGCAAGAATAAGTTTTATCGCTTGTTCATCTTTCTATCAATAGGCTAAAGCTGGTCAAATGGCAGTGAAATATACTGGAAGGCTTTAATTTCTGGTTTTTGTTGGACCCATTTCAAGAAATAAAATTTGTTTCTACAAAACCTTTCTATCTCTTCCTGAGTCAGCAGCCCACATAACTGGTAGTACATTCTCCAGGAATGGAATAATAAACTACCAGTCTAGATACCATTTTAATTCATTAGGTATCCTAGCCAGATCTGCAAAGACTTCAGAAGGAAATGATAACTCGCAGCTGATATCAAATATAGCTGAGCTGTAACTTCAAGCAGTGATTTTCGGATACTTCTCTGGACACTAAAAATACAAACTTAAATGGTTGGTTTAAAATATGACCCAGTAATAATGCTTTCTCACCATTATTATTAGCCATATTTTAAACCAATCATTTAAATTTGTATTTTTAGTGTCAAGAGAATAGCACTACTTGAAGTTGAGGAGAGCCATCTTCTCACATTATGAAATATTTTGCTAATGGAAGCTGTTCCCGGAAAACTTTTTTTTTCATATGGACAGAGATCAAGATTATGCACATCTGTCCTTGTTAAGATTACTTTCCTTTTGGAAGTCTAAACATTATGATTCTTTCTGGATAGGGAACTCCATTTTCCTTAATTGTTCGGAATAGCAAAACAGTCTTTTAAGTAAACATCTCATTTAAAATCCAATCAAATGTTACAGTCCCCCCCCCCCCAATATGCATTGAAAATGGCTATGCCCTGAACCAGTAGTAAGTTGAAATTCATGTTTATATTAAGCTAAGATCAACAGATTATTGTGTTTAATTTAATGGATAGAGTAGGGGTTTTTTTCATGTCTGGATAAACATCTGTCAAAGATGGTTTTGTCTTGATTTATCCCAGTGCTAGTCTACCATTAGGCAGAATGAAGCAGCCATCTCAGGTGGCAGATCCTGGGGCCAGTTATGACATCAAGGTGTTCAAGGACAGAGTGATGAGTGCCACATGGCTGGCGGTATGACCTCTAAGCTAATCTGTTGCCCTCCGGTGCTATGGAAGAGGCTGTCCTGTCACTAGTATTTAAATAAGATTCAACCACCAATCTGTTTGGCTTCTGTTTGTTGAAATAGAAAGGCATTATCTTTGGGGAGGGGTGTTGAGGCAGAAGGGGTGCTTCAGACGGATATTTAGGCAGAGCAAAGACTCAGATAATTTAAAAATTAAGACTAGAACGATGGATGGAGTGGATTACATCACAAGTAGGCGTAAAACTGAAATGCAACCATGAATGACAAGCTTCAGAAAGTAGAATGTGTGATGACACACGATCTAATCTTAACAACCTTGTCAAGAAGCATGATATAACTGAATCATGTCATAGGACGTGATAAATTGCCTTCCATTCATTATTGTTTGGTTGGCTAATCAAGAAAAAATAATGTTACATAAATCTCCAAATACTATAACAATGTGTATGTTCTTTGGAAGAAAAAGAGTCTTATAGGTCTAAGGTGCTGCACAATCAGGAGCCATTTTGTTAGTCAGAAAAAATTGTTACCTGTTACCTACCAGGTGTAGCACGTGACATCACTATGTCCTGATGTCAATGCACAACTGATAATTTGTATCACGTACACTACAACTTCACTACGCCCTGTATGCCTATGTTAGTATCATTTTTTTTAAAAAAAATCACGATGGAAAATTTTTATGACTGCAATTGCCACACGCACTAATCTAAACTCATAGGGTTGAAGGAAGCATGTATGTTTTCTTGTCCAACTTCTTGTTAAGGGCTGTTTCCTTTAACTCGGACAAGGATTCTTTCTGCTTCACCTAATATGAAGATTTTTCTGGAGGAATTCATCAGGGGATGAACAGGCAGATGTTACATTTATTTATTTATTTTTATTAAACAAATCCATAGCCAGCCAATTCACACATGGTGACTCTTGGAGGCTTACAGCATTAACTCAGAGGCTAAGGTTGAAGCTCAGATGTGTGCACTACGAAATATTCATGCATATGTGTATTTGTGATTAGAGAATGGGTTTCCATAGAAATAAGAACCTAGTTCTAAAAAAACCTTAAAAGAAGACTCTTGTTTCTGAAAATTGGTAAGCAGCGCATGGGTGTGTTCTAATTTTTATTTCTGAAAAGCTGAACCTGAAAACCTGAAATCATCATTATATTATAGGATGCTGAGTATGCAACTTACTCTTATATAATTATTATCTTAGCATTTAAACTTATCCTAGACTCATGTAGTGATCTTGGCTAATTCTGGTCCTGTTGTGCATTATTATTTTTGCATAATTGCATCAATTATTTATTACTTGAACAGCAGCTTAATCACCCAACTAACCTGGCTAGACCAACAGATTTGGAAAACATTAGTTTTTGTCACTCAACTTCTTGCTTATCCAAGCAATAAAGGCAGTTGTTCCAATTACAGCCAGAATATCTGTGACAGTTTTGCTTATCAAGAACCATTATTATAGCAGAAAGCAGAATATATCAATACATAAAACATATGATAGTACATATATATGGAAGTGACATAATTTTGACTTTCTACTGAGTGGGATTGATATCTTTGCAGAAACAGAAGAGGGAAGGTTTAAGAATGTTTGCCAGTGGTCCTTAACTATATGGCTATATAAGGAATTTCCTGTGTCTCTATTACCACAAGATATTTTTTTCATTCATTCATTCATTCATTCATTCATTCATTCATTCATTCATTCATTCATTCACTCACTCAGATTCTACTTCTTCTGATTGCTCAAAATGATTTCTATGAGAGTATCTCCTTATTTTCATTGTTATAGAGGAGGTTTGATTAAGATATTGAAGCCTCAAAACCATCCATTAGGCTCTATTTGAATATTTTAATTCCTGTAATACAATGACTCTCAAAAGCCACCAAAAGTAAGTGGAGAATGTTTGACCTTAATCGTAATCAACTGGAACAGATACTTTCTACCTTCAGCTTTCAATGTTATAGAATTCAGAGATTAATTCCAATATCTAAGGGGCTGCCACAAAAGAAGAGTGGGTCAACCTATTTTCCAAAGCACCAAAAGGCAAGACAAGAAACAATATATATAAACTAATCAAGGAGAGATTACCCGACTTAACAATTCATCAGTAGAACAACCTGCCTCCAGAAGTTATAGGTGTTCAAACTCTGGAGGTTTTTAAGAAGATATTTTTAATAAGAGACAATGATTTGTCAGAAGTAGTATAGGGCAGTGATGGTGAACATTTTTTCCCTCGTGTGTGTTTGCTATTGCACATGCATGAGTGCCCACACCCATAATTCAATGCCCGGGGAGGGTGAAAACTACTTCCCTTGCACCCCCGAGGCCCTCTGGAGGCTGGAAAAGGCCTGTTTTCCAACTTCTGATGGGGCCAGTATGCTCCTGTTTCATCCTCCCCAGGCTCCAAATGCTTCCCTGAAGCCAGGGGAGGGTAAAAATGCCCTCCCCACCCTCCTGGGAGCCAAAAAATCCTCCCAGAGTCTCCGTGCAAGCCAAAAATCAGCTGGCTGGCACACACATGCATGTTGGAGTTGAGCTAGCAGATATGGCTCTATATGCCTCTTGTGGCACCCATGCCATAGGTTCGCCATCACTGGTATAGGGTTTTCTGTTTGGGCAGGAGAATGGACTAGAAGACTTCAAAGGTCCTTTCCAACTCTTTAATTTTGTTATAGGTCAAAGAAGAGATAAATGATTGAGAATCTCATGATAGAGGTGGATCAATGAAAGGGATTAAAAATCATACTCATTTGGGTACTAGGCTCTTATACTTCACACAGTGAAACTGACTCAATTAGGTTAAAGTGAATGAAAGAGACAGAAAAAAATAGGCAACACAGACAGGTAGAAAAACAACAACAATGCAATTTATATGTCCCAAAGAAAAAATAGAAGGGATTAAATAATAGGGAAATTCTGAAAGACTGCTCATCTTGAGTCATTTTTTGTTCTATGAACTCAAGCTGCCACTTGGAAACAGGTAAAGGAGATCCCCTAAGACAGTAGTAGTCACTGTCTTCATTATTCTTGAAAGGTCTTTGTGGTCATCTTCTCATTTTCCTTCATTGCAAACCTGCAAGGATGATTAGGCTGTGAGATGAAGGTTTGGTTGAAATCTCTAGCCAGGTGAGTCGGATGAAGTCCTGCTACAGAAAATGGGTGTCAAGGTTCCAGGTAACATCCGAACTAAATCAGAGTCTGAATCAAAGTACTCCTCAAAGTTCCAATATATTGATGGAGACATCCTGGCATCTACATTGGGAAACCTGAATCTGAGTTTCCCACTCAGTTGAAAGTTCACATCCCTTGTCCCCTACACACAAACTTATCACATTGCCCAGTCAGATTGTTCCAGCATGGTTAGTCCTTCTTCCACTTCCACCCAGATAGTGGACATATGATGGCCTTGAATTTCTTGAAATAATGCCTTGTGGCTCTTTCATTAAATCAGCTCTCCCAAGTTCCCATAAACATCAGGCCTTCTACAGTTGATTTATCACCAACTTCTGCACCAGCTTGACAATGGGCATCATTCAGAGGAATAAGTCACCAGAACTTGAGCTGATCAAAAACGAAGTTGCCAGAGCTGGCCTAAAACAGTCAAATAACTCTTTCTTCCTGTAGACTTATCAAAAAATAAACAAATATGAAAAAACCCCACCAGTTGGATATGGAATTTTGGCCAGTATTTTGATGCATTTTCTTAAAAACAACACAACATGATCTCCCTTCTTCCATATTATTATATTGATTTTCTTCTCTCTCTGGAGAATTTCAGATTAATTTGTAATTAAACACATACAGAGGAGATGATGAAGAAATAACCTAATTATATACCAAATGGATGCCCTGAGGCTATCGTCCAATTATTCCAGCCACTGAAATGATTTAAACAAACAACAAACAAACACCCAGTCCTTTCCTTTCATGGTGAGATTTAATTTTAATTTGCCATCACATTCTCTAACTCTGCTTTATTCAGTGAAGTGATTTCAAAATATGCATTTAGCATCCATACAAAGGAAATAGATAACAAGCAAATAACAAATGCAAATGATAATTTTGGCCATTGTTCCCGAGTTAAAGGCATGCACATCCCATATCCAGTATGCAGGAGAGGAGCAGAAGCAATGAGTGAATTAGTATGGTATTTATATCCCCAAAGACCTTAATTATTTGCAATTATGCAGATTGGAAGCAACTCTTAACTCTAGCAGAAAATGCCTATCGAATTGAATAAAACTTGTTCTGCAGAATTCACTTTCACTGAGAGGTTGTTTGGAAGATGTACAGAGATCCAAAAACTCTATGCCAGTCATTCTTGTGTGTTTTTTTAAAAAATGTGTTACATGTGTACAGGAAAAGGATGAAAAAAAAGTCTTAGGGAAGAAAAATTCAGATGGAATGCATTTCTCTTAGGAGAAAGGTGGTTTGGTAATTGAAGCATTCCAGCTTATTCTCCTCCTTTCCAAAACGTCCCAGTGCCACTAACCAAAATTGACCACCCTAACCAACAATTTTCATCATTCCATCATATACCAAAGGATATGACGTCACAAGGCCAGCAAAATATTACATGGGCTGTCTTTAGAGTTCAGCCAACTCTGATCTACTGTGAATTTATTGGTTTTGATGATTTCCTTCATGAGCATAAAAGATTTTATGGTTATTTCAGTTAAGGCAGCTTAATAATGCCATCATAATTTGGAAGAAGTAGGAGACTGGCAACTGAAAAGTTAGGTACTTGTGGTCTTGTATGTTTTCCCAATGCAAAAATGCATGAAAGCATCAGAATCACTATTACAAGTTAGACACAATGAATGTGTTCCAGGAAACATCATGGCGTAAGAGGGACAAGGAAGAAAGAGGGTTGAAAACAGGAATGGCTATCAGGATGAGGTCAAAAATTCATAGTAAGGCAAGTGCATTGGGCTACGTTCAGTATCATTTGCGCCGGAGGTGGAATAAGAACACGGCCTCCAAGAGCTGGGTTTAAAGTTAAATGAACTTTAACTATCAACCAATAACCAGAGTAGTTATTGGTTGCAGAGTAGTAGCCCATCACTGCTTATAAGATAAGAATAGAAAACAAGAGTACAGCAAATCTCAGTGAGTACCAAGGACTTCACAGTTCAACCCTGAGCTACAAATATTCTATTCTGTTGGTATTTGTGTGAATTGTCGACTGTCATTGAGTCTCATTGCATTTTGTTCCAGAGGCCAGTGAGTATATACGTTTTACTTTTAAAAAACATTTGTGAGATAAAAATGAAATATGGTAGTTCAGAGTTCTTCAGACTGCTTCAAAATGTAATGAGACCTGAAATTTGGTCTTCTTGATAATTTGTACTTTACCTCAATGATATTTATAAGTAATTTCCTTGGTAGTTTTTAAAAAAATAAAATAAAATACAACACTCTCTTTAAATATTTCCTACTCTAATTGCAATCCTGTAATGACACCATTACAAGAAGATTGAACATTCATTACCAGGTAATGTGTACAAACAATTTGGCATGATTGGTGAAATTCAGTGTTAGCTCCTGCATGAGTCATAATAAATAATTGCCGAAAAAGATGAATTAGGTTAAAGTGGAAATTACAACTATTATCACTTTCCATTGTACCTAAATGTGTACACACTGCTTTCTGTGATTTTTGTTCCACCTTTTGTACCCTTCTCCATGTTATAAAATAGGTTTTTCTTTTTTTACTGACTTCAGACCATAGCTGTCTTCCTCACAGCTATTTTGTGGTTTTAATTTTTAAAATAATGGCAGCATTTCCCAATTCTACAGGTGCCCTTTGGCTCAAAAAGATAGACACCACTTTTTATCACGGGAAATATCTTCTGAAGGAGAGACTAGTTGTTGCTTCAAAATATCACTGAAAGTCAAGAGAATGCTTTAGAATGTTTTGAAAAACATTTCCAAAATGGTGGACCAGATTACAAGCAGACATCTGCCATCTTTTCGCACCATACACCCATGTTTTCTCTTAGTGCCTTGTTAAATTATAATTTATGTTTGAAGAACAGGGTCTGTTTTCCTCCCAACCGAATGAATATCCATGCCTTTTATGGTTTGCTACAGAGCACAGGAAAGGAAAAATTTCTTCTGAATGACCCTTTCCTTTCTTAAAAACAAATGTTCCAAAAGCAGAGTTGCACATATATTTTAAATGGAAAATACAGATGTCCTAGAAATGCATATGTGGACTGTTATTTCAATACATTCAAGGCTAAACTCCAGTGGGACTACTCTAAAGTAAATGGCTTGGAGAATATCCTGTTTCTGCCTCCCTAAATTGGATTGACATTATAGGAACAGTCTATTAAAAGCACTGCAGTTACTTTGCGGGGTGGGTTGAGGATTGTTGTTTTTGTAAATTTTTATTTTTCTGGAACACAATTTCTTTCGGTGTGGGGGAGAGGTTTGCTAAACTTTTAAAAGGTTTTTAATCATTATTATTTGTGGGGTTTGGGGAGGCACACTTAGGGTGCATTGAGGCTAGTCCATTTTCTTCTTTCAGCACTGTGTCTATGTTCCATTTATGCTGTGTTTAGATTAGCGCAGACACAAATTTCCTCTGTCTCACAGCCAGTCATGAATCACTGAGAAACCGAACTGCTGCCCCATCAGGAAAAACTGACAAATCCCAGCTTTAAAATAACAAGTGCTTGACAGCTCAGTTTACAAAATAGCAGATTGCAGCTACACAGCACAACTCAGCTACGGATGACATAATAATGACACACTTAAGACTTATTTAGTCTTTTTTCTTCCTGCTATAATTTCCAATAAATAAAACTGCCGAAAACAGGAGAACCATTGTTCCCTATGCAGTTCCATTTTCTATGCTTACCATACATCCTATAGTTTGCCCTGTAAAAGCCAGGGCCTGGGAATTGCAATTGGAACATCATTTCCTGGTGGAAATTAATTCTGAAATGTTGAGGGGACTTTTTTGACCCTCGCTATTTTCTTTTAAAAAGTCATTTGGCGATGAGTTCCTAATAGACTGGAAACATTTTTTTCTCCAGAATGTCTGTTGGTGTGTGCATGTGAATGCATACTTCTGTTCCGTAGAAGTTCCTAAAATAGACTTGTAAGTTTCAAAATGGTGTGGAATAATCCAGCACATCATTTTAGTCTGAAACAAAAAAGCCAGAAAAAAATAAATTCTCTCTTTCTATTTACCTGTCAAATAATTTCAGATATGTAAATTATGCTTTTTTTTCCTGGTACAATTTTCCTCTTGCAAATTATTAATGAATATATTAGAAATTAAAGTAAAGCATACACACATACACACACACACACATGTATGTATACACACAAACACAAATAATTTGTTTCCAGGATGAAAGAGCTTTGGAAAAGATTTCATGGAATAGAATAATAGAGTGTGTCTATAGGGAATGATAAAGATATGTTGTATCTAAGCTATGGTAACTCCCTTTGGTGAATTTATTATTTTTCTTAATAAATTGATAACATATGGGTTACATTACATTACTTTGAATAGCCATATAGTTGAATGAATAATAATTCTTGAATACTGTAGTACGTATTAATAGTACCTTTAACTTTAAATAAAACTAGGAAATAGAATGCCATGGAAAGAGGGGTATCCACAAAATATGGTTTTTTAAAAAGTAAAAATGGTGGTTGTGATGGTTATGTCAATGCTCTACACATTTTTTATTTGCATATGAAGCCTGCATTTTAAAAAAACACCTACTGGACCTTTGAGGACAACATTATTGGTTGCCATACTTACTTTTTTGACTACAATGTATGAATGTTCTTTGTACGGGGTTGTATTGTGGATCCCATGTTTTTCAATGTTTTCAGTAATGTCTTGAAAAAGGTAGTTGAAGAGATGCTGAATTTCAAGGTGCAGAAAGTTAACAAGAATGACTAATAGTTTCAGATAAAAAGGGGAAGATTTGAAAGGGACATAATAAGATGGAATTGAATGGAAAGAGATAATCTTTCCACTCAAACTATCATGTATTTATGATAGTTGCAGTGTCTCAGATAGATGTGGTTGCTATTTGCAGTCTTAACATCCAAAATTATAATCCCAATTGTGGTTGTAAATTGAGAACTAGGCTATAGAAGTGATCTGGCTTGGCAATAATTGATATTAAAGAGATCTGGGTTTCCCTTCTGTCACAAGTTAACCATGAACTAACAGTGTGATGCAGTTACTAAATGATTAGCTGCTATAATAATTTCCAAGATGGCGGCGCCCAGGTAAAAGTGCCTACCACACCCTTACCATGAGAAAATCACCTTAGAAAAGTATTAGAAAAATACTCATAAAAGGTTCACCCTCTGACCCTACCTCAAAACAGATCCCATGGACTCCGTGAAGCTCCAGGAGACTAAGAATATCACTAGGAAGCCCCAGAGCCTCTGATCATCAGAGACCGGCTTGAGATGAGGTGAGATGAAATGATCCCTGGTGCAATTTCAGTTACTGCCACTGATTCCCATGAGGCAGGCAAAGATGTTACTGCTGCTGATTCACAAACCCTGCTACTGCTGCTGATACATAGGAAAGAGATTCCTTCCATGAAGGCTCCTTGTGATCTCCCTGAACAATGGGGGATTTCCCAAGTTGCCATGAGAGGGATTCCCCAAAGTGCGTTGAAAGCCAACATCCCAGCACTATGGGCGTTTCACAGAGAACCCCAAATTCCAGATGTTTGGAGACCTGGAACCAGATTGGAACCTGGTCAGATACGCCCTGGAGAGGCATTGAAGAAGAGAGACACCAGCTGTGGAAAACAACTCTGGGATGGCCACGATCAGAATGATTGAAATGGAGGTGGGTCTTCAGTAATTTACGAAAGGCAAGGAGGGTGGGGGCAGTTCTGATCTCCAGGGGGAGTTGATTCCAGAGGGCTGGGGCCACCAGAGAGAAGGCTCTTCCCCTGGGGCCCACCACACGACATTGTTTTGTCGACGGGATCCGGAGAAGGCCAACTCTGTAGGACCTAATCGGTCGCTGGGATTCATGTGGCAGAAGACGATTCCAAAGGTATTCTGGTCCGATGCCATGCAGTGCTTTAATAAGTTATACATACAATTTATAGGCCACCTGACACCCTCTGACTCTGGGTAGTTTATAATTGAAAAGGAAAACAAAACACAAAACAACGAGTGTCCTGAAGACAAACATATAAAGCTGGAAAGTCCATCTGTCAGGAGCTTAACAATCACCTTGCCCCCAAATCTGGGAATAGAGCCAATGTTTTAATAACTTCCTGCACGTCACTGGGGTTGGAGCCTCTGGGAGAGTTTTTTTAAGATGCCATTAATACTTTCTTGAAACCCTTGAAAAATCCTACTGTTTTCCTCCTTGGTGAACTATTTAGTATTGTGGGATTTTACACCTTCCGTTCGCTCTATCAAGATGGATTTGTTGCACACACACACACACACAAAAAAAAAAGTCCAAAAGGTTTTGGTATTTAATGGATTGTGTCTGCCTCTTCGATTCAGAATCACCCTGCTGTGATGAAAAAAGCCATAAAGCTGTTATAGAGTCCTTAGGTTTTAAATATTTCAAGCGTTTAATGTTTTTTCATATGCATCTGATGGCATTTAGGAAGATCTCATTCAAAGCTCTGTCTGTCTTGATGGAGATCATCCAGTAGTATTATCCATTCTCCAGGATTTCAACAGTATGAAAGACGATAAATTTTTGAATAATTCCGGTTATAGCTGATGTAGTAGATACTATCTTGCTTCTAAGTAAATATAACAATTAAGATTATATGTTTATTATTTATTTATTTATTTATTGGATTTGTATGCCACCCCCCTCCGTGGACGGCTCACAACAAACATATAATAAAACAATTTGATCCAATTAATAACAGTTAAAAGACTTTAAAAACTTCCTAAAAACTTAAAACATTCAATTATCATTCCCTCAATCAATAGATTATTCTAAACACATTCGTTGGTCAGGGGATTCCATATATATTTCTCTTATGTCAAACCAGCATGGTGGAGGACAATGGTAATGTAATTTTATCTCTCAAGAAAGCACTGAGGAAGACCTTATTCCACCAGACTTGAAATTTTGGGCTTAGACAATTTAGAGTTATGTCGCCTTTGATCTGATCTAAATGTAGTTCATAAAATCATCTGCCACAATGTGTGTCAATGACTGTCAATGACTATTTCAGCTTCAACCACAACAATACACAAGGACATAATAGATACAAACTCAACTGTAGAAAATACTACTTCAACAATATAGTAATAAATGCCTGGAATGCACTACCTGTAGTTTCTTCCCCAACCCCATCAAAACTTTAGAATAGAATAGAATAGAATAGAGTAGAACAGAATAGAATAGAATTTTATTGGCCAAGTGTGATTGGAGACACAAGGAATTTGTCTTGGTGCATATGCTCCCAGTGTACATTAAAAAAAGAGATATATTTGTCAAGAAATGTGTGGTACAACACTTAATGATTGTCATAGGGGGTCAAATAAGCAATGAAGAAACAATCAATATTAATAAAAATCTTAGGATACAAGCAACAAGTTACAGTCATACAGTCCTAAGAGGGAGGAAAAGGATGATAGGAATGATGAGAAAAACTAGTAGAATAGAAGTGCAGATTTAGTAAAAAGTCTGACAGTGTTGAGGGAATTATTTGTTTAGTAGAGTGATGGCATTTGGGAAAAAACTGTTTTTGTGTCTAGTTGTCTTGGTGTGCAGTGCTCTGTAGTGACGTTTTGAGGGTAGGAGTTGAAAAAGTTTGTGTCCAGGATATGAGGGGTCAGTAAATATTTTCCCCACCCTCTTTTTGACTCGTGCAGTATACAGGTTCTCAATGGAAGGCAGGTTGGCAGCAATTGTTTTATCTACAGTTCTGATTATCCTCTGAAGTCTGTATTGGTCCTGTTGAGTTGCAGCACCAAACCAGACAGTTATAGAGGTACAGATGACAGACTCAATGATTCTTCTGTAGAACTGTATCAGCAGCTCCTTGGGCAGTTTGAATTTCCTGAGCTGGCGCAGAAAGAACATTCTTTGTTGTGCTTTTTTGATGATGTTTTTGATGTTAGCTGACCATTTTAGGTTTTGAGATATGATAGAACCTAGAAATGTGAAAGTCTCTACTGTTGATACTGTGTTGTCTAGTATTGTGAGAGGTGGAAAGGTGGAAGGGTTTCTCCTAAAGTCTACCACCATTTCTACGGTTTTGAGTGTGTTCAGTTCTAGATTGTTCTGGTCACACCAAAAGAATAGTTGTTCAACTTCCCATCTGTATGCGGATTCATCATTGTCTCGAATGAGTCCTGTCTACTGTTGACTGTCTACTGTTGACCTCAACCATTCCTAAGAGGTCTGTAAGGGGCATGCATAAGAGCACCATTGTGCCTACCATTCCAATCTTTCTTTCCTATTGTCCTCATTTATCTGTATTTACTTTGCTTATGTTTACATTTATACCTATACTTGCTATCTTGCACATGTTTGACAAACAAACAAATACATAAATAAATAAAATAAATAAATATCCATAAGAGGAATTCTAAAGCTTGCTAAATGATGTCAATGAAAAACTTTCCCTAAACTTCCTTGAACTTCTATAATTAAATCACCAGAGACAGAAAAAGAAGGAGGGATGGAGGGAGGGAAGGAGGGAGGGAGAGAGAGAGACAAAAGATTTTTCTGGTTTCTGAAAACTGTTCCCCCCCCCCAGCCCTGATGTTTGGTATCTCAATTTGCTCCATCCCCAAACCCCATCTTAATTGGTATTATGCAGTTTTATAGATTTATAACTGAGGAAAGAAAAAGAAAGAGTAGTGAAATTTAAAACTGACAGTAAGCATTTTATCACATGAGTAGAATAATTCAAGTCCTATCAAAACTAGCTAGTTCTAGGGGAAAAGCACTTCCTTAATCACACATGGTTTTAAAAATACATGAACCACTAAAGATTAAATCTTATCAGTTGTTTATATAATGAAGGATTTAATCTGCTGAATAAAACTGAAACAACACAGGGGATGTTTCAGCTACTCTGAAAAGCCATGGAGATAATTTTCCCTCCATTCAGCTGCAGAAGTGACACCAAGCCCCCAAGTTTATTTACTGTTTTATAAGGTGTGGTTAAGTTATCTACTATTTTTCCAAGGGAAAAAACTAATCAGGGCCTTCACTTTTCTATTTTTGTACTCCTTGGGGGGAGGATAAGATATATTTTTGTAAAATTTATGTAGTTGTAGATTCCCTGAGTGGTGAGATGGGAAATAATAATCAATATAAAGAATTTATATTAAAAAAATCTTCCAATATGAGTTGTAGTTAGGTTCCTGATCCAAAGTGTGGCTCAAATAAATCCATATCTATTTCTTTTAATAGGATGGCTTGCCTTCCTATTTTTTTTCCCCAGAATATCCTTATCTGTTTAAAGTGCTTAAAATAAATTTGCCAAGAGAGGTTAGATTGTTAGCATAAAATAGGAACTCCCTCAGGATTTTTTTTTTTTAAAAAAAAGAAGGGAAGAGGAGGAAAGCTATTTTCAATTCATTATTTCTTCTGTCTTCCCTCATGGAATCTGCTGCAAATAAAGTACAAGTTGAAAGCTTGATTCACTTCCCAGAAAAAGGAGTAGATTTAAATTAGCCTTAGGCAGATGACATAACTACTATTCTGAAAAAACAAAACAAAATAAAACACCATCCCAACTCAACCTGAGTTTTGCCTTCCCATATATCCCCAGCTTCACTTGTCAGCCACAAATTAGCCCTTTTGCCTTTTAGCTTTGTATGGTCTACAGATCTAGCCAATGTGCTTAGCTTTAGTGGATCATAGAGAATTCTGAAAATTGGGTTGTAAATGAAGAAGCTATGGGCAAGAAAGGTTATGTTAACACGCCCGTTGACAGCGAAACAACCTTGAAGCTTAGCAGGTCATCACCCAAACAAAATGTGGTAGCCGGCATCTCAAATTCTAATAAATGAAATTGGCAGCAGGATTGTAGCAATCACTCAGAAGTGACTGGCAGAACATTTGAAATCCTCCAGATCAAACAGAATGCCTTTGGTGCACATTTGATACCATCATGGACAACCAACTTAGACCAGAATGAGTCAAAACACCCTTGGGTCATACTTGAATTATTTGCATTAAACATGTTGGAATTCGGTAGAGTATCCTTTAGAGAAGTGTTTTCATCACAAAGAGAGTCTGCAAAGGGCAAAGGTAGGAACACAAGCCTTTTCTTGAAGAATTTCTGGCTTTCCTTCCTTTTCATAAATATTATCAATCACAAAAAGAAGTCTACAATTGTGAAGGCTTGGAAAGGCCGGCTTCCTCCCTTGAAGCAGTCATACCCTGTGATATATATTGCTGGCTGAACACAGAAAGCACAGAATATAATTGATTCAGCAGGTACAGACAGAATTTCTGACTGGGCGTCTCTTTACTGTAGTTACCCAGCTATAGATTAAAGGGAAGACAGGACTGATGTTGATTTCTGAAAACTTTATGGATGGCAGGAGAAAGGCTAAAACTTTCCCGTAGAGGTGACCTGAGTTGCTGCATTTAAGGACAGGCATGTTTCGGATAGTGATTAAGGCAACAGACTAGAAATTAGGATTCCATAAATTCTAGTCTAACCTTAGGAACCAACCCACTGTCAGGCCGAAGCCACCATTTTGAGTTGGAGACGTTGGCCTGCCACAAGTAGAAAAGTACAGTGATACCTCGTCTGACGAACCCCTCTTCATATGAACTTTTAGTGATACGAACCCGGTGCTTCAGATATTTTTGCCTCTTCTTCTGAGCTATTTTCACCTTACGAACCCGAGCCACCGCCGCTGGGATGCCCTGCTTCTGGACTTCCGTTGCCAGCCGAAGCGCAGGGATTCCCCTGGGTCCTCAGCACTGCAAGGCAAAAGGAGTGACTTTTGGGATGAGATTGCATGCATTATTTGCTTTTACATTGATTCCTATGGGAAAAATTGCTTCGTCTTATGAACTTTTCATCTTACGAACCTGGTCAAAGAATGAATTAAGTTTGTAAGATGAGGTATCACTGTACTGTAGGAATTGAGGAGGGGTGGTTGTTGCACAAATTATTTCCAGTGATCCAGTGTTTGTTCAGCATCATCCAGAAGTACAGAGAAGGATTCTGGGCATTGAGAGAACTGGAGTGGTCCATGTGAGGGACTTGTGGGTGTGGGAACGAGGGATGAACCTTAACCTGGGTGGAGAACTGTAGAAAAATTCAATTCAATTCAATTTATTAGATTTGTAAAAGTTAGTATCAGGTTGAGTGCAGTCCATAACCAACATGGCCCTTTCAATAAATTGGAACTTGAAAGAAGGGCAAGGTTTGGACTCTGATTTATTTGTCAGATGTTATTTGGAACACTGACACCCACCTTGGACCAGTCACACTCTTTCAGTCCTAAAAAAAAAAAAAAAGACAAGGTCAAATCACTTGTGAGAAAACCTAGCAAAGAAAAACAACAACCAAAAAACCCTGCAGGAGTTCAAAGATATATTTCTAAATTTATAAGGCAAGGGGAGAAAAGAATTGAAGAAGGTACTTTTTATCATCTATACTGGACTTGTGATAAAGCAAAGAAATTCTGGTGTTTTGTTTTTTGTTTTTACTTTAGTTGAGTAGATTCTTAAAATAAATGTAAAATTGAAATGAGAAGTTTTCCTTATAGGTTTGATGTACAAAGAATTTGATAGAAAATATGGGATATTGTTATTATACGTAAAGGATCCCCAAATTTGGCAACTTTAAGACTTGTGGATTTCAACTCTGAGAATTCTGAGAATTGAAGTCCAGAAGTTTTAAAGTTGCCAAGTTGAAAGACCTCTGGTCACAGTGGCAAGAATCTAATATGGACAAAAATGGGAATGTATACTAAATGGAAGAATGAATAATAAAGGTGATGGAGTTGGCAGAGATGTTGAAACTGTTTGAAGTAGAATAATTTATCTAATTTTATATCTACTTAGAAACCACTTCTGGACTTTATATTCTAAACTGAAAAGAAATTGAAACTTTTATTGTAGGTTTTGATGATTAGAATGATTTTGTTATTATAGAAATGGCTTGAACACTGAAAAGCAGATGGCTTTTGCATTTTTTTTTCATTTTATTGCACAGGAAAAGTCCAAAGTTCTTTTCTCCCTTCTTTCTTTGTACTTTTTCTTAATCTTCTAACTGTTGTCTTCTGTATTTTCAATTAGAAAACAAAATTCAATAATGAATTAAATAATAAATAGTAATAAATAAGTAATACAATTCAAAATAATACAACCCCCCACCAAACATTTTCTGGAAGTTGAAGACATAACAGGACAAATATCTACCTGTGATATTTCACTCTACTGATACATCCTGCAAAATTTCATTAATTTACTTATTGAAAATGTACCACTGAACCAGGATTCTAACTTATCTCGCCACTGGTTCCCTTTGTCCCACTCTGTGTGGCTACTTGCACATTGCAGGCCATGTGGCAGGGCCATGCAGCCATGGGCATGCTTGTGCAGTGCCAAAAACTCTGATTCTGTGCATGTGGGAAAACAAGATGGCGGCACCCATAGACCACTACCCACGGAACTGGCTCTGTGACATCACTACAAGTTTATTAATGGTTCTAAATTACCAGTTAGAACTGGTAAGAACCCACCTTTGCTCTGAACTCTCAGAGAGTGTTGCCAAATGAACTATATCATGAACTTTAAACTTGAGCATTACTTCCACTCTAAATTCAGTCATGAAGGTTTTAAGGGTGGCGGTTTTTTTGATGTTCCATGTGAAATACTGGCTAGAAATACTGAGATTGTTAACTTTTTTTTTTTTTTAAAGATTCTTCTTTTTCTGGCGACTTCTAGGGAAACAGCTTTCCCCTTTCTCCTTCATATTAGGGTTGAATAAACTCAAATTCCAGTGTTTTCCTTCATGCATGGAAGCTTTGTTTCATTATCCAGGTCTGAGCAAAACCCCAGAGTCAAAGTTGTCACTGTTCCTGGGCATAGTCTATGACTATGAGTGGGAAAAGATTTTCTTTTCTTCATTTTCTGAAGGGATATAAGTTCTGAGAGGCAAATATAAACTGTCAAATTAACCAATTCAGCCTTGGCTTGCTTGGGTTGAGCAAGCATGTCTGAAAGTGCTCCTTGGTGAGCCTGTATTTTCAAGTTGCAGATGTGAGAACAAAAACAGAAAAATATGAATAGGATTTAAAGGGCAGTGGGAATGAAAGGCAAATGGGTTTCAGGACAATATGGGCAACAAAGAGCTATCAGTTCATGATTGCCAAAGTCAGGATGACCATTGGATGGTAGTAAAAATAGACCCAAAGATTTTATTTTAAAGGCAATTGAACTTCTTAATTTTTCTTTATGACATTTCACTTCTCATCCAATAAGTTCTTCAGTTTCAACTAATGGTGAGGAGTGGAAAGAATTTATACATTGCAATCATCCAGAACTCTGAGGGAGCTTGTTGGATGAGAAGCAAAATTTCTTAATGGAAAATCAGAAAATCAAGTTGGAAGCACAATAACTTAGAACAATTAGAACTTCCGCAGACTTTTAGCAAAAAAGTATCACACTGAAACTTCTAATTCGATGTTTCTCGACCTTGGTAACTTTTAAGATGGGTGGCCTTCAGTTTCTAGAATTCGCCTGCCAGCCCGTTTTTCAACTTAGTTTCTTTTAGCCATTAAAAAAAAAGAGTTGTTGATAAAAAACAGAGTAACTTTGCAAATAGGAAGTGTTTGGGGAAATGGGAAGTGGTCTTTGGGGGAAAAAAGGGCTTGTCCATTTCTTCAGTCCACCTCCCCATAGAAATTTAATTCTTTTACTGAGGACATTGGGAAGATGCTAAAATTCAGAAATCTCAAATCAAATATTAGCAGACATACAGTTTTAGACATTTGATGCATAGCAAACCATAGTGAAAATTCAGAGATATGGATAGCTTAGTACATAATTGTACTTCTTATGCTTTATTACTGTACTAAATTTTTAGTGAGGTTATTCAAAATAGCAATACTAAAATCTCAACTAAATCCATGAGGTCAGTAGCGTAGTTAATGCTAGTTTAAATGAGAATATTTATATTTTAGTATTTTAATATTTTATAATTCCATATTTAGCTTGTTGCAAGCTGCTTAAATGTTGCTTGATGGCAAGATGTGAGGCATATAAATAAACAAAGAAACAAATTAAGTAATTAGCCATTAGAGAAAAATAAACTTCCATTAGAATGTGTCGGTCCTGTCCAAAGGAGCTGAGAGAGAATAATGCATCCAGGTACTATGAAATTTCAAGGAGTAAGTTGTTTCAAAATTAAGACTGCTAATAATGAAATTGGTAAGAAAAAAAATGCATCAAAAGCCGGAGACAAACTAGAGATATGGTAGGTCTATTGACCAAAAAAACAAAAGAAAAATAAGGACATGGGAGGGAAGCCGAGTCCTTGAGAACATCAAGAAGAGATGTATTATTTACTTGGACTTTTCAATGGCTTTGACGAAATCTCTTACTAACTCTCTTGAGTAAATTTAGCAGCAATGGGATGAAAGAAGAAGTCCTTTTATGAAGATAGCTCACAACAGGAATACATGATCAGTTCATGAGGTGGAAAAACAATCTGGTGGAAGAAACTTCTGTCTTTGACTTTATTCAGAAAGTGTTTTGGAGTTTGGGAAAAACAATGAGGTTTGCAAATTCTATTTATTTTGAATCCTCAATTAAATGCATAACTATCACATTTAGTATTGGAGGCTGCATGATTTTATTTAATAGTAATTGTTATATAATAGATCGCCACAAAGTGAAACATGTCACTGAGTTTATGTTTGTTCTGAGTTTCCTTCTTTACTGTTTTTTGTGAAAATTCAATATTACCTTGGACTGGTCTTTAGCTTGACTTAATATGTCTCTTCATGTTTATTTCTACCCAGACCTTGCCCATAATTGTATGTTAACCAACTCCATGCTAACTAAGTCTTGCTGCTTATTGTACTTATGGCCGAGTTTCAGAATTTTAAATTTTGTGCCCATGATTAATCTTTTTCAACCATTACTCCTGAGATCATCCAAGGGCATGGGGTGAGGTATCATCAATATGCCGATGACACCCAGTTATACATCTCCACCCCATGTCCAGTCAGCGAAGCAGTGGAAGTGATGTGCCGGTGCCTGGAGGCTGTTGGGGCCTGGATGGGTGTCAACAAACTCAAACTCAATCCAGACAAGACGGAGTGGCTGTGGGTCTTGCCTCCCAAGGACAATTCCATCTGTCCGTCCATTACCCGGGGGGGAGAAACATTGACCCCCTCAGAGAGGGTTCGCAACTTGGGCGTCCTCCTCGATCCACAGCTCACATTAGAGAAACATCTTTCAGCTGTGGCGAGGGGGGCGTTCGCCCAGGTTCGCCTGGTGCATCAGTTGTGACCCTATTTGGACCAGGAGTCACTGCTCACAGTCACTCATGCCCTCATCACCTCGAGGTTCGACTACTTGTAACGCTCTCTACATGGGGCTACCTTTGAAAAGTGTTCGGAAACTTCAGATTGTGCAGAATGCAGCTGCGAGAGCAATCATGGGCTTTCCTAAATATGCCCATGTCACACCAACACTCCGCAGTCTGCATTGGTTGCCGATCAGTTTCCGGTCACAATTCAAAGTGTTGATTATGACCTTTAAAGCCCTTCATGGCATCGGACCAGAATATCTCCGAGACCGCCTTCTGCCGCACGAATCCCAGCGGCCAGTTAGGTCCCACAGAGTGGGTCTTCTCCGGGTCCCGTCAACGAAACAATGCCACTTGGCGGGACCCAGGAGAAGAGCCTTCTCTGTGGCGGCCCCGGCCCTCTGGAACCAACTCCCCCCAGAGATTAGAACTGCCCCTACCCTCCTTGCCTTTCGTAAGCTACTCAAAACCCACCTCTGCCGCTAGGCATGGGGGAATTAAGACTTCTTCTCCCCGTAGGCTGATACAACTGTATGTATGGTATGTGTGTACATATGCTGGTTTTATACATTAAGGGGTCTTAAGTTAGTTTTTAGTATTGGATTTTTTTACTGTATATTATTCATGTATATTGTTCATGACTGTTGTTAGCCGCCCCGAGTTTTCGGAGAGGGGCGGCATATAAATCCAATAAATTGAATTGAATTGAATTGAATTATTGGTATTTGTTTGTTTGTTTGTTTGCTTGTTCGATTGATTGATTTCTATCCCACCCTTCTTGAGGCAACTCAGGGCGGTGTACAATTTATTTATATATATATACATAAATCTAAATTACTGTACTTAAAAAAGAATTATACAAAATTACTATAAGTGTTAGGAAACCCCATGCACATTTATCCAATTCAATCATTCATAATATCAGCCGGAGACAATCTCATCACTCGTGGTCCTCCTGCCCACAGGCAGAGGTGGGTCTTCAGAGCTTTACAAAAGACCAGAAAGGAGGGGGCGGTACGTATCTCTGGAGGGAGTACTTTCCAGAGGGCTGGGGCTGCCACAGAAAAGGCTTTTTCTGCCAGCCAACATTGTCTGTCCAATGAGACCTGGAGAAGGCTGACTCTGTGGGACGTAACCGGCTGCTGGGATGCATGAGGCAGAAGACAGTCCCAAAGATAGTCTGGTCCTAAGCAATGTAGGGCTTTATAGGTCATAACAAGAACTTCGAATTGTGTCCAGGGACCAATTGGCAGCCAGTGCAGCTCACGGAGTGATGTTGAAATGTGAGCAGATTTGGAAGTCCCACTGTAGTTCATGCAGCTGCATTTTGCACAATTTGTAGTTTCTGAACACTCTTCAAAGGCAGCCCCATGTAGAGAGCATTGCAATAATCGAACCTTGAGGTGATAAGGACAGGAGTGACTGTGAGAAGTGATTCCCTGCCCAGATAGGGCTGCAACTGATGCACAATGCCCCAGCTGAGAGATGCACAATGCCCCACCACAGCTGAGAGATGGTCTTCTAAGCTCAGCTGTGGATCAAAGAGGACACCCAGGTTGTGGACCCTCTTGGACGGGGGGTAAGGACTTCCCCCCAGGGTGATGGATGGACAGTTGGAATTGTCCTTGGGAGGCAAAACCCAGTGCCACTCTATCTTGTCGGGATTGAGTCTGAGCCTATTAACCCCCATCCAGATCCTGACAACCTCCAGACACTGGCACATTACCGCCACTGCTTCAATGAGTAAACACAAGGTGGAGATGTATAGCTGAGCATCATCAGCATACTGATGGTAACTCACCCTGTGCCCTCGGATGATTTCACCCAGATTTAATATCTGATTGATTGATGTGTTGGATGTTTTATTTCTTCATTATTACTATATATTATGTTCATTGCTTACTTTATGTTTTCAGCTACTTTGTTTTTGTGCCTTCGAGCCAGTATTGACTCCTGGTAACTGCCTGAAATTTTTTTGACAAGATTTTAGAAGTAGTTTGTCATGACCTCCTTCTTAGAGCTGAGACAGAGTGACAGGCCCAAAGTGACATAACTGGCTTTGTATCTAAGGTGGAACTAGCATTCACAGTATCTAGCTTGGGACCTTAACCAAACTGTCTCTCTTTTCATTAAGTAGCTTTTACTGTAAATGTTCTTGCTTTTTAATTTCTCTCTGATGATTAATTCTTTACAACTGTTACTTGATCTCTATAATTAGCAAATAATGTTTTATAAAAATATGATTTCAAAGATATTGAGGCAGCATTCAGTCAATCTGGTCAGGGTTCAGAAACTAAACAGTGTCAATTCTGGCTAATATTTGAATGGGAAATGTTTAGGGAATTCTAAGGTTGAACACCAGATCCTTACTGAACAGAATGACAAAACATTCTGGTATAATTGCAAAGAAAGCATCACAGCTTGTATTTTGATTCCACTTTTAGTTTGTCAATTTGGAGGACTTTTGTTTTGAAAACTGTGTATCACATAACAAAGGAAGCAGATTTAATTTACCAATCAACACATTTTTTTTAATGTAATGAGTGTTACCTTCTAGATAGATATGCAGAAGAATCCACTCTTCTGAATAGTTAATAGAGATTCTGATCACTTAATACACATAACTGCATTGGCTGTCAATTAGTTTCTCGACACAATTCAAAGTGTTGGTTATGACCTACAAAGCCCTACATGGCATCAGACCAGATTTCCTCCGAGACCGCCTTCTGCCGCACAAATCCCAGCGTCCGGTTAGGTCCCACAGAGTCGGCCTCTTCAGGGTCCCATCAACCAGACAATGTCAGTTGGTGGGACCTAGGGGAAGAGCCTTCTCTGTAGGGCCCCCAGTCCTCTGGAATCAGCTCTCTCCAGAGATTTGCACTGCCCCCACCCTCCTTGCCTTCCATAAAAGTTTAAAGTCTTTGGAGAGGGGCGGCATAGAAATCAAATAAATCATAATCATAATCATACTCATACTCATACTCATACTCATAATCATAATCATAATCATAATCATAATCATAATCATAATCATAATCATAATCATAATCATAATCATAATCATAATCATAATCATAATCATAATCATAATCATAATCATAATCATAATCATAATCATAATCATAATCATAATCATAATCATAATCATAATCATAACCATAACCATAATCATTAATCATCATCATCATCATCATTATTATTATTATTATTATTATTATTATTATTATTATTATTATTATTATTATAGACTTATTTATGTCACCAGGCCTGGGGTTATTAGAATCTCCCCCCCCAACCAACAAGTGTTTTAGTGTGGGTTGCAGAATGAATGGTAATGAACATTTTTAAATTATATTAGAACCTTTTAGGGTTTTTTTCAGTCATATTAATTGGATTCCAGATGTATTGTTATGTTTCTGAGTCCCCAGAGAGGGGAGGCATACAAGTCAAATAAACAAACAAACAAACAAACAAACAAATAAACAAACAAACAAACACGCGCACACACACACAAACACACACACACATACATATAATCAATCCTTACAGACACCACAGTTGAGCTCAAAATTTCTGTTGCAAAGTGAAACACTTGTGAAATAGATTTTACCCCGTTTACCATCTTTGTTGCTACAGTTGTTAAATGAATCACTGCAGTTGTTAAGTTAGTAACATGGTTGTTAAGTGAATCTCGTTTCCCCATTGACTTTGCTTGTAAGAAGGTTGAAGAAGCAAATCATATGACCCCAAGACACTGCCACCATCCTAAATGTGAATCAGTTGCCAAACTTCTGAATTTTGATCCCACAACCACAGGGATGCTGCAATTGTCATAACTGTGAAAAATGGTCACAAGTCACTCTTTTCAGGGCTGTTGTATCTTCAAACCCTCACTAAATGAACAGTTGTAAGTCAAGGACTGTATTCATTTTAATTCATATTAATTCACATAAGCAATCATATTTGTGTGTGTGTTTGTATTCATAGGAATCAAGATAGCAGCTCTGACTACATGATAAAAATCTCAGCCTTTTTTTCATACATTTTAGGTAAAAAAAAAAATCCATGGTTGCCATCTTTGACCTACTTACAGATGTTCCTGGTCTTAATATTATTGGTTTTCCAGATGTGTCACCTCAGTAGCTTGGCCTTTAAATCCAACTTTCCAAACATCTAGTATTGCAGGCCCTCAAGAAATGAAAAAAAAATTGGTACATTTAACATTTTCTTTATTGACATGCTAAATTTGGAGAGGTTCTTAAATTCAATTTGATAAAGAGACTTTATGGGAATTGTTCACCATTTCCATATTCAAGACTTTGGAATGTCGCTTTCTGACATTCTTATCGCCTGGTGTATATGTGTGTATGTGTGTGTTGGTAAATCCAAATGATGCTTATATTCTAGGTTGATGGTTTATTTCCAACTGAAAAAAATGTTCTGAATATTCACATGTAAAGGTCATTTGTAACAGTTATGTATGAGTAACTGTGGACAGGAAGATGACTACAGTGTGGGTTTCATTATTGTGGTTACACAATCAGAATAAGGATGTAATCTGAGCAAGAGAATAGGGTTAGATGTGATTTAAATTAATGCTGTTTCAATTTCAAGAGAATTTTGAATTTACATCATTGTTGTTTGCATGGCTGCTGGAGTTTTCCACTAACAATGCCATTGCTCACTATCATTTTCTGCATTGCAAATTTACTCATACTCAAATCATACTCAAAATTGACCTTGATTTCTCCCATTGGGTTGAGTGAAAGGATGGGGAAACTAGAAAAGCTTTTGGTGGTTGGTAATAGGGTTATGCAACTAAAGGATAGATAGCTACCCCACATGCATCATTCTTGTATATGTAATGAATCGTGTTTTATGTCACCAAATTATTCTTCTCCATTAAATCATACTTCATATGTGAAGTTTTTTTTAAATAAGAAAAGGGAAAGGGAAAAAAATAAACTTCTAGCTCTGCACTAAAAATAACCCACTCATGTCATTATTTATTTTTAGAGTTTTGGAATTGCATTTATGAAATTAGAGCTAACTGTTTGTGCCTGGATGTAAGATATTCAGTTCTGAAACACATTGTTTTGGGCAGCATTGCAGATGATCTTCAAGAATTCTTGAAGCCAGGGTGAAATCACTGATCAGCATGGATTATGTCTGTTGTACAAAGCTGTCATGCCTGGTAGTCATGATTAAACATTATTTATACATTAAGAATGCCTAAAAAATAGGCTTTCCCCTATATATACACATATACAGTAGTAGTCTATCTAGCTGAATCTGTGTCTCAAAGTCCAATACATTGGAATCTGGCTTCAGTCTTTAAACCAAGAATTTCAAATAAATATGTTTATTGAAGAACATTAGAACATACGAAAGAATGTTAGAACTTGCTGTCTGGGAAGGACAAACAATTAACAGGAAACCTACTGAGATGCTCTTGTTTGTTTGTTTGTTTGTTTGTTTATTTGTTTGATTTCTATGCCAACCTTCTCCTGAGATTTATATTTGTTTTAACCTAATAAAACTACTAGCCACCTTATCCTCCAACCCTTTCATGCAGGTTGGCCTGGCTCTACCTGTCATTTGTTTTTCTCCCTGATTTTATATCCTGGATTTCCTGCTGGAAAACTAAATGCTATAACTGAAAAATAGCTTGGCAAAATGATAAACAATAAAGATGATTAGAGGACTTCAGGCTAAAACATACGATGAACAGTTGCAGGAAGTGGGCAAGACTAGTCTAGTGAAGAGAAGTCTTCCAATATTTGTGGAGCTGCCACAGAGAGGAAGGGTTCAAGCCATTTTCCAAAGCACCAGGAAAGGCCAGACAAAGAATAATGGATGGAAACTGAACAAGGAGAGATTCAACCTGGAAATAAGGAGAAATTTTCTGATAGTAATCAAACAATGGAACAGATTGTCTTCAGAAATTGTGGGACCTTCATCACTGGAAACTTTCAAGAAAAGTTTAGACTGTCATCTGTCAAAAATGGTTAGGGTCTCCTGCTTGTGGGGTGTGTGTGGACTAAATGACCTACAATGTTCCTTCCAACTCTGTTGATTCACTCATTTGAACACATTATAATTATAAACATATTCATGGATTGTATGGTGTGTATGTGTGTGGCTGTGTGTGTGTGTGAGTGAGCATACACAGCCGCTCCGAGTCTCCGGAGAGGGGCGGCATACAAATCTAATAAATAAATAAATAAACAAACAAACAAATAAATAAATAAATAAATAAACAAACAAACAAACAAACAAACAAACAAACAAACAAACAAACGAATAAATATGGGCGTGGTGTATACTATTACTATTACTATTACTATTACTATTACTATTACTATTACTATTACTATTACTATTACTATTACTATTACTATTACTATTACTATTACTATTACTATTACTATTACTATTACTATTACTATTACTATTACTATTACTATTACTATTACTATTACTATTATTTATTAGATTTGTGTGTATATACCCTTTTAGTAGTTGCGGCTTGTCTACTGCAATGCACTCTACATGGGGCTGCCCTTAAAAAAACGTTTGTAGACTACACCTAGTCCAGAGTGCAGCTGCACGAGCTGTTGTGGGTATGCCTAGGTACACCCACAATACTACAACACTCCCTGAACTGCACTGGCTACCAATCAGTCTCTGAACGCAATTTAAGGTGTTGCTTATCACCAGAGGTGGGGGAAGTGATCCCTCTCTATCTCTGTATAGAGCTTTTTCTAAGCACCTCAAACATGACTTTTCTTTAAACTGCATATTGATCATAGCTTAGATTTAGACTTTAGCATTTCTGTGTGTGAAGACAAGGACCCCTAAATGCTTGGTAGATAACAAAGAATTAAAGACCATCCAGCCAAACCACAGCAACAATGACATGATTCCTGAGAAAAAAACTCTATTGCTGCATTATTAAAGAGAAGATTTCAGCCAAACATTGATATAACAAGGGACGATTGGGAATTCAATCCCATGTGGGGCTGCTCCATTCTGATTCTCAGGGTTTTCCACTCTGCAACAGACGGATTAGGGAAGATTTTTCTCTGCCAAGTCTGTTGGTAACAGCTGGAATGAAGCATTTTCCCCATTCCTCCCCTTTGCATCAGAGTGATCAAGCTTATATTCCCATTAAGTTTATTTTTTTAAAAATGCATTCTCATTTTTCCAAGTTAAAGAACAATTCATTCATCTGGGTTATACTTATAAAATATATAGGCTATTTGGTTCTACATTAAATTTAGAACTTAAGGAAAAACGAATCATAGAGATTGATTACAATCCTGTATTATTTTGACTATAGGAACAATAGCTCAAATAGATGAAGGAGCAGATCAGTTTGGAACCTGTAAAACTTGGTTATAGGCAGACATGGAAGAAGTTTAACTTCTCTTGAAATATCAGTCTATTCGCAAACATTTAATCGCTTTTTCTAATGCTAAATGGATTAGATCTGGTGATAGTCATATGTGCCAAGATTGATGGTTAATTTGCACAAAATTAAATGGAACAGCAGCTAAAATTTCATTTGGATCAACATAATTTTAGAAAGAAAATTATATCTATATTATTTTTATTTTATAAAAATAGTAATTTCTCAATCATATTCCAATATATTTTGGCTTTAGGACATGTCTACCACGGTGATAATATGAACCAATTTCTTCTTTGCATTTCCAGGATTTTGGTTGAATAGTTGGGTACATTTTTGCTAATCAGTTGAGTGCCATCGATAAAATAATTTTAATTGATTTTCTATAAACGTTGCTGATTTAGTTATCCTATAATTGTAAGACCAAAGCTTCTTCCATCTATCTAGATCTATGGTATGGCTAAAATTTCTGTACCAACTAATCATACTGTCTTTAACAATGTCCCCTTGCATTTGATATTTTATCATAAATTTGTAAATTTTACCAATTAACTTTTCCTGACCTGTAGCTTCCTTATTTTTATGGGTAATTTGTTTTTCTTGGTTTTGATGATAATTAGTGGTACATAATGACTCTGCATTTCGAGCAAAAAGATATTGAGCAAAAAGATATTGTATAGTCTTCATCTGTATTACAGTCAGAGAATAATGTTTGCCAATCAAGAGATGAGAAGTCAGCACCTATGATATCATAGTTGACTCTTTTAAAATTGTAATTGGTTATACTTTTATTGTGGTCATTTTTTTGCGATATATCACAGCATGATATATCAGACTGAGAAGTAGCAAACTTTTTTGAGCAGGTAGGTTGTGAGATATTAAGAGTGTATTGGCTTTTTATTCATCACTACAATGGACAACCGTATTTGGTTTTTATTTTTGCTATAGTAATGCAAACAAGCCTTACATCTTTCAGTTAAAGTTAAACCTTGCTCAGTGCAAGTTGGATTAGGTTACATCTTTCTTTCCTTTTGGTCCTGAAGCTTATATCTGGAATGTAAACATTTGCTCTGTTCAGGCACTGACACAGATTTTAGGATTGGTATGAAGGCACCATCTGTGGCTTTGTGAAAACATGCTATCCTCTGGCACTGCGTCTTAACAGCTGCCGTCTCAACTCAGGAATTCCTTAAATTAAATCATAATGGTTTGATAATTAATTATGCCAGTTTTTCAAAAGGAGAAATATTGAGGTAGATAACAGTGAAGGCCAGTGCTGAAATCTATTTACCTTCCCTATCGGTTCAGAAGTGTACGTTTTGCACATACGCGCTAGCTTCGCTGCATGTGCAAACAGTTTTTAAAATGTCGACATCAATACATGTGGGTGGAGCCTTGCACTGCCACCGCTACTTATTCTCTGAAACGCTGGCAGCCACCATTACTGGTACACCGGGCAAAATACTGGAAAAAATAGAAAGAAAGAGAAAAAGATGACAATCAGTAAAATGGATGAACTCAGTAACAGAGGCACCATTGGAGAACATTTATCTATGCAGTCACTAGATAACAACAACTACTTATTTGCATATAATAAATCAATCAGAATAACTAGGATGTACCAATGTGTTTTTTTAAAAACAATGGGATATTTTAGCAAGCATTTTAAATAAGCCATAATGAGTCATGACAGAGCAGTAACATTGGAATTCTGTAACTTTTGTGGTACCATGATATGTGAGATAGTCCAGGCATGAACCCTGCAGAGATGAACTGATTTTACTTTACTGTGATCGATAGAATCTTGCAAATCTGAAAACACATTTCTTTCCCCTTACCTTTACAAACAAATAAAAAATAAGGCTACGGAGGGTCTCTTTTGAGACAATTGTCCTGTCCACATCCCTTCCGGAGGCTAAGATGCCTCTTATAAGATGGTTCCTATGGCTGTGACTTTTCCTCTTATTTCCCAAGGTCATTATCACCTCATACTATTACTCATAGACTGAACTTTCAAATATTTTCCCTCATCATTTTGATATTCTACACATTCAGGAATCTATTCTATGATTCAGAAAACTATTGTTTTGAGTTTAATGGTATGGATTAAACTCAAATGGAAAAAAAAATCCTTGAGAAATTTGATATTTTTGGAATAAAAGACTGACTGAAAAAGAAAACTTGCATATTAAAAAATTCCCTTTGATCTGAATGGCACTTATTGCTATTATAAGGCTAGAAAATTTGGTTCTGATTATCTTATCAAGAGAAGTGAGGAGGTGAGGAGAACTACCTTGATCTCTTGAATGTGGATGATGAAAGTTGACCTCTTAAACATTTTTCTTAATTTAAATCCCTCATTTTAATATTGTTGATATGATACACAAATAATTAAAGCATTTACTCTTTAAGACTCACCTGTGCCAGTTCTAAATTCAGTGTCACTACTTGACTCAATATTGGTTTAATAATGTATTATAGTTTTGTGGCCAAAATCATACCAATAGGTATCTCCCTCATTCCCTCCCTCTCCCTCCCTCTCCCTCTCCCCCTCCCTCTCCCTCCCTCCCACCCCTCTCTCTACCTCCGACCATCCCTCCCTTCCCCCTTCCCCCTATGGTTAGTAATCTTGGCACAATCTGTTATCCTTTAATCACAATCTTGCACATCAGGTTTTATTAAAATAAAGTTCTTCATTAGCTATCAATATTTTCAATTCAAATACAGCTAATATACTGTACACCAGTTTGACTAGACAAAAATATTGAATACATGACTAAATTGCTGTATTGAGATAAGTAGATGGATGGACACCAGGTAGACATTAGATAATTCAAGGTATGTAGATTAGGGTGTGTTTTTTCCTTGTCATCTCCAATTTTGTTGGTCTGCAATGTTAATTGCTTCCAATTATCTTGTAAGTTGGCTAATCATTATAGAACTTGCAATGTAGTTTTCTTGAAAAGTGGAAATTTGGTAGATCTTCCTTAAAATATGTACTCTGTATATGGATCATGGACAACATTTATATATGGGATCAGCTCTCCTAAGAATTCTGCTTATTGTTTGCTTGTTTTAGCCTGGTGTAGTTTACTCAATTTAGAGCACAATCTAAACTTACTTTCTCAGGAATAACTCTGATGTTATCCAATGCAATTTATTTCCTAAGTGTGTTTAGGATTTCAGCCTAAATTAACTTAAGACATCATTTCAGTTGGAGCCCAGAGGAGGGGGAAAAAAGCCTTTTGGCATAGAACAGTTTAGATTTTGTAAAACTGGTTTAAATAAAACAGAGTTGCATAACCTGAAGCCAAGGTCTAAATGGTTTTTGTTTTGGTGGTTTCTGGAGCCTGCTCAAATTACGATTGCCAAAAATCAGCAGCTGACTGTAGAACAATTTTTTTAAAAAATGTTTTTTTTTTAAAAAGAGATATACAATTACCATAAAATCCCCTTAAATCCTGATTATTCTCATGAGTATGTTCTGATCTTACATTGTTTTTATTTATTTATTTATTTATTAGATTTGTCTGCTGTCCCTCTCCGTAGACTCCGTAGACTTTTCCTCATTTCTCCATCCAATGTCTCTTAGGATCTCTTGCAATTGATATTTAAATATCACTGTGCAAAACCATGTAAAAAGTAGCTGAAGTATATTGTTCCTTGTCACACGATGAGCTTGCAATTCCGTCTTCTACAAATATGATAAATACCCTGCTTGCCCCAGCATCCAAAAAAAATAAGTGAAACTATTTAAGAAACATGCCCAAAAACAATCATGACTAGTCAATGTGGTTTAGGAAATTAGACCACCCTGGTATAGAGTAAAAGTTTGCCATGGTTTTGCATGCTTAGCTGTCATTCTGTCATAAATATCACAGGAGGCAGGAATTAAACTTTTAATAGTGTGAAAGATACAGCTGGGTGGTCCAAATAAGTAAGGACCAACAGTATCTTTGTTGAAGTCATCCCCAAAACCATTCCAGTAGAGATTTAAGCTAACACGAATTTTCTGATGTTTTAACTCCTAAATATGTAAAAACGAGTCCAATATTGGTTATGTATGATTAACTGGTGACTAACATTTGCTCCAAGTTGAAACAAGGCATATGCTTCTGCTTAGTGTTGTTAATCTGCAATGTCATCAGTAGCAAACAAAATCCAAATTTGGTTGCACAAAATCATTGTTGGCTTTCTACGAGGAGAGACAAATCTTGCTGATTATAAAAATAATTGTCTCAAAACATTTGTATATAATGAAGCTTATGAAGTTAATTACCCTTATCCGAGTGCTTCAGTTCACTGTAGCATTGCTTCAGTATATTTTTCAGGGTGAAGATGAGGAAAAGATGAGGTTGAAAGCAACCTCATCATCTGTTTTGGTGACATTTTATTTGAACAGTGAAGTCCTGGGTTTCTGGGATCCACTTTCTAGAACTATGTATGTGGACACAAGTCCAGGTATGGCATTCCCACCTTTTTTCTGATGTTGTTACATAAAAGAAGAATCTGATATTTGGGTGGTGTTGTGATTCCGTCCGAGGCCCCTCAGGGAACGGCTGATCTTCTGTCGGTTTCCTGCTCAGAGGGGGAGGATGAGGAACAGGAGGTGCAGGCAGACGAGGAGGAGGAATCCCAGGCTGAGGAAGAGGGGGAACAGCCAGAGGCCCCCGAGAGGGAGCTCTCCCCAGCAAGCAGCCTGGATTCCTTAGAGGAAAATGCACAAGCGATAATCGATCTGCGATAGAGAAGAGCAACACAAAGAAGGGACCAATTGGCTAGGTACTTTCAGCACTAAAGAGGCAACAGCTGGGTTTGGGTGTGGTGCTCTCTGGAAAGGCTAAAAGGCAGACCCACCCTTCCTGGCTTGTGGAGTATTATCTTTGGGAGTCCTGGGACCTGGCTGTGATCTTTGGCGTCTTGGAATTCTGGTTTGTGACTTTGAATACTGAAACCTTGGGGGGAAAAGGTGGGGGTCTTATGCTCTACAGTGGTGGGTGTGCCAGCAAGAAGTTTGCTGTATTGTCTGGACATCAGGACTCTGCTGTAAAGTCTCCTAGCCTGCCTGTTGGGAAGAACAGGTTTTTCTCTGTGTTTATTTTTCAAGCTATAAAGTACTTTTGCTTTTACCAGCGTGTCTGGCTGTTTTTTCCAGTTGGTGTTGAGGTCTGGGGAAACCCAGACAGAACAGGTGGAGTCAGTGATGAGCTACCAAAATTTTTACTACCACACTGTGGGCATTTTATTTCATTTAATTTCAACATCTTTCAGTGCAAATTGGGTGCTCTGGGGTGGAGCTCCATTTTTGCTACCCCACTGTGTTCCCCCACCATCTGGGCAGTAGCCCACCCCTAATTATCTACTATATAAAATGTATATACATACACGCACGCACAGCTCTTCTAAAATTATACACATTCAACCTCATTTACTGTGATGGGAAAAACAAATACAGAGCCCAGAAGGAGAAAAAAAAAAATCAAAATTTTGCTACCGGTAATGCGTAACTGACCGTATCCATAGGAGCCCATCACTAGGTGGACTGCGCATTTTGTCCCATTACTGAGGCTAACGGGCTTTCTCACCAATAAAATTATTATTTCTATTCAGCTGTTACATGCCAAGGTGAACAATCTTTCTCAGCAAACAACCTGGAGACTACAAAACAAACACACACACACACACACATGTTTCCCAAAATACTTAAGTAACAAAGGTGGGCTTTAATATCCCCAATTAAAAAACCAGTATTTTGGTCACTTTATGCCCATTTTACATTTTACACAGGTGAAGCCCATGAAGTTTAGAGATATGTAATTTGGTCATTTTAAATAAAATTAAAAAACAGTAAGGAGGGATAAGAAGTCTGCTAAATGCCAAGGGTGCTATTCAAAGAGCTCTCTTTGAAAATGACCCTGAAATATAAGCTGGGACAAATTGAGTAACTAGACTATGTACTGGGAATGGCAAGCATGAAGATATAGCAGTTGTTTGCCATCTACACTGGTTGTTGTTGCTGGTTTTGATCCAAGCTCTAAACCAGTGTTTTTCAACCAGTGTGCCGTGGCACACTAGTGTGCCGCGAGACATGGTCAGGTGTGCCACGAAGCTCAGAGAGAGAAAGCAAGAGAGAGAGAGAGAGAGAAAGAAAGCGAGAGAGAGAAAGAAAGCAAGAGAGAGAAAGAGCAAGCAAGAGAGAAAGAGAACAAGAGAGAGAGAAAGAAAGCAAGAGAGAGAGAAAGAGAACAGGAAAAAGAAAGCAAGAGGGAAAGAAAGCAAGAGAGAGAAAGAGAAAGAGAGGGAGGGAAGGAGAGAGAAAAGAAGAGGGAGGGAGGGAGAGAGAAAGAGAGCAAAAAAGAGGAAGGAAGGAAGAGAAAGAAAGAGGGATGGAGAGAGAAAGAAAGAAAGATGAAGGGAGAGAAAGAGGGAGGGAGAGAGAAATAGAGCGAAAGGAAGGAAGAGAGAGAGGGAATTTTTTTTGTCCAAACTTTTTTTAGCCGCCCCCCCGCCCCCCGCTCAATGTGCCCCAAGGTTTCATAAATGTAAAAAATGTGCCGCGGCTCAAGAAAGGTTGAAAATCACTGCTCTAAACGATCCAAGCTCTAAACAACTTAGGATCTGGCTACTGAAGGTTTTTTTAACCCTTTTACTACAAACAATTAAATCTGTTATATCTTTTGATTCATTTTTCCCCATCTGTGAGCATGAACGGATTTGTGTTTCAACCTCATTCTCAAGCAAGAAGTTAAAAACCAAACAGTGGCTATTTACATTCATTCTTGAATCTCTGAATGGCTTAATAACCTTTTAAGCATTTTTTTTCATCTTGTGCTGACACTTCTACTATTTCATATAGCAGAATAATATATCCAATTTATAACAACAACAACAACAACAACAACAACAACAAGAAGAAGTTGGGAGGAACCTTGGAGGTCTTCTAGTCTGACCCCCTGCTTAGGCAGGAAACCCTACACTGCTTCAGACAGATGGTTAAGCTTCTTGTTCTATCCACAAGTGCTTTGGAGAATAGGTTGACTCCTTCTTCTTTGTGGCAACCCCTGAGATACTGGAAAACTGCTATCATGTCTCCCCTGCTCCTTTTTTCATTAAACTAGCCATGCCCAGTTCCTGCAACTGTTCTTCATATGTTTTAGCCGCCAGTCCCTTGATCATCTTTGTTGCTCTTCTCTGCACTTTTTCTAGAGTCTCAATATCCTTTTTGTATCATGGCGACCAGGTGTATTCCAAGTGTGGCCTCACCAAGGCCTTATAAAGTGGTATTAACACTTCACGTGATCTTGATTCTATCCCTCTGTTGATGAAGCCTAGAACTGTGGTGGCTTTTTTGGCAGCTGCTGCACACTGCTGGCTCATAATTAAATGGTTGTCCACTAGGACTTCAAGATCCCTCGCACAGTTCCTACTATTGAGCAATGTACCACATATAGTGTACCTGTGCATTTTGTTTTTCTTGCCTAAATGTAGAACCTAACTTTTTTCACCATTGAATTTCATTTTATTAGATATCATCCATTGTTCAAGTTTGCCAAGATCCTTCTGTATTTTGCACCTATCTTCTGGAGTGTTGGCTATTCCTGCCAATTTGGTATCAGCTGCAAATTTGATAAGTTGTCCATTTATCCCCTCATCCAAGTCATTGATGAAGATGTTGAAGAGTACTGGGCCTAAAACAGAGCCTTGGGGTACTCCAATGCATACCTCCCTCCATGTAGATCTAGTTCCATTGAGCACTACTCATTGAGTGCAGTTTTGAATGCATGTGGAGGTGCTGCTGTCCATTTCACATCCCACATTTTTCTACTTTATTTAGTATAGGTTATGGTCTACTTTGTCAAAAGCCTTACTGAACTCCCAGTAAACCACATCGACAGCATTCCCTTGGCCCACTGATTTCGACACTTTGTCAAAGAATGCTATAAGATTAATTTGGCATGATCTGTTTTTGACAAACCCACGTTGGCTTTTGGGTATTACTTTGTTTGCTTCTAAGTGTTCGTTGACCCCTTGCTTGATTATCTTTTTCAAAATCTTCCCTGATATTGAGGTCAGGCTGATAGGTGTGTAGTTTCCTTGATCTGTTTTTTTTCCTTTCTTGAAGAACTACATCAGCCCTTTTCCAGTCCTCTAGCAATTCCCTGGTGCTCCAGGATCTTTGAAATATATAGTTCAGTGGTTCTGAGATCTGGTCTGCCAGTTCCTCAGAACCTTGAAGTGTAATCCATCTGGTTCTGGTGATTTGAATTCATCTAGGGTGGACAGGTGTTCTTTTACCATTTTCTTCCCTATTTTAACTTGTGTTCTTAATATGTTTTTTGTGATGCTATTTTGATAGGTCGGGCTGTTTTTTGTTCTTTGGCGAAAAACATGTTGAGTAGTTCTGCTTTCACCCTGCTGCTTGTCACTTTCTTGCCATTTTCTCCCTGCAATGGACCAATTGTTTCCTTGATTTAAAAGTGACATAGATTTTCAGCACCCATTGGTGCATAAAATGACATTGATATTTTCATTAATATGCCTTCCACAAAAAAAATGACACAAGTTTGAACTTTCTGATATATACACTACTATTTTTAAAATTATATCTTCATTGCATGAATTCTTCAACTATCATCCACTGTTCAGGTTACTGTAACTGCTGCCTCTCCTATCCATGTCTTACCACCACATGTCTTTATGTCATTAATTAATTAATGTTCCTTACATTTATTTTTATATTTCAAGTCATAGTCTTCCATATATCTTAACCTTCCAGATTGCCTGAAACTAGTTTCTTTTGTAGCCCATCATAGCTTGGGTCAATGGAGGTCTTCAAACACTCCTTTTTAATCAGATATAGAGGGAATTTATTGAATTACAATCCTTAAATGATTACCATGTGACTAAGTAAGTAAGAATAGAATTTGTCACTTTGGACACACATTTTGGCTATATTATAACAGGGGGTTCTCTTAACTTGACAAGTTTAAGACTTGTGGACTTCAACTCCCAGAATTCCTCAGTCAACCATGCTGGCTGGGGAATTCTTGGCAACTTTAAAATATGAGGACTTCGAGTCCCAGAATTCCTCAGTCAGTGGGGAATTCTGGGATCTGAAGTTCACATCTTAAAGTTGCCAAATTTGGAGACCCCTTTCCTAGAAGGGCAGCAAATTTCAGGTTCAATTGGTATCCAACCAAAACTAAATACAATTTAATTGAATTCAGTTAACACTTCATTTTATGACTACATTTTGCTAATATGATGACTTTTGATCTATTTCACAGTTTACTCATTCTGTTATATTAAGGGAATGACTCTGATAGACCTAAAACCTATGGTGACCTAGAACCTCAAATTATGCTCTTCAAGTATAAGAGGTATAAGTGAAATGCTGTCTTTCCCTATTCAGTTCTTTTGCCATCTATTTTATCAATACATCTGTTTTCTGAGCTAGACAATTATTATTCAAGGCGGGAGGGTGAGAGTTAACAGAAACAAGGCTGCTGTTTCTAGCAAAGCCTTTGCCTTTTGCTCTATGAGCTTCTCTTTTTAATTTTTTTTTTCATTCTGACCTCCTACAGAGAGTCAACGTGCTCCAGCTGCAAGCTTTTTGCTCCCCTCCTATACTATCTCTAATTTCAAACCCACAAGAACATTAAAAAGTCAGTTCACATCTTCTCTCTAGTCAGTCTGCCCCCGGCTCTGTCATGGCAATATCAGCTTTATGTTAGCACAATTCTGGAAGTTTGCCTTCCAAGTTTGCAAAATGTGGAAGAGTCAATTTGAGAAACATCCCTCTCATACTTTAGGAGATTCAGTTGTACTTTGGGCATCTGAGAATAAGGCCATTGTATATTGAAACAAATATTTTTACTTGGGTGAAATGGCACCATCCCTTATGGCTGGACTGGGTAGACATCGAAATGTACTTGCATGCATACCTGGGCACACAGACAAAGCCAGGCCTCCCCAAAGCATATGTAATTCCTTCCTCCTTCAGCGGTTGGGATCTTTAACGTTTAGTTCCCAGCAAAACTGGTGAAAGCTGTGTTTTCATTGGCCAAGGTAAGTTGGAGAAGCTGCTTTTTTTCGCCAACATTTATTCAGAAATTTTTTAATTAATTTCTTCTTGATCTAAATGTAGGGAGGAAGAGAGAAAGAGGGAGAGGGGAAGGAAGGAAGGAAGGAAGGAAGGAAGGAAGAAAGATTATGAGCTGCCCCAAGTCCTCAGAGAGAGGCAGCCTACAAATCTAATAAATAAATAAATAAATCATAAAGGAAGGAAGGAAGATTATGAAATAGATAAAGGTAGTCCTTGATTTACAACAGTTCATTTAGTGAATGTTCAAAGTTACAACAGAACTGAAAGAAAAGTGACAACAGTTTTTTAGACTTGCAACTACTGCAGCATCCCCATGGTCAATTCAGACACTTGGTGAACTGACTCATATTTATGATGGGGTTGTAGAATTCCAGGGTCATGTGATCCCCTTTTGCAATCTTATGACAAGCAAAATGAATGGAGAAGCCAGATTCACTTAACAACATTGTTACTAACTTATCATCTGCAGCAATTCGCTTAACAACTGTGGAGATAAAGGTCATAAAAACAGGGCAAAAGTCACTTAATAAATGTCTCATTTAGCAACAGAAATTTTGGACTCAGTTATGGTCATAAATTGAGGACTACCTATAATTTTTTGCAGAAGTAAGATACACCTATGTGGGAGAGAAGATTTTAATAGCCTTACACTTTAAAAAAATACCTTGGTAAAACAAATTCCAATAATGCAAAAATAATTTCATTATTATGGAAAGATCAAGCTTCAACAAATCTTCATGTATATTTACATGTAGTCTATACATTTATATTCAGAAATAAATTTGATGGAATTTCTTCAAAATAAATATTTGTAAAGCAGCAAGATATTGCAAGTGCAGTTGACCTCCCCTCCTTGGAGAGGGGCGGCATACAAATCCGATAAATAAATAATAAATAAATGTTTAAATTCCACAAAGCTCAAGTGGCATTAGTGGTGAACAGGTGATTACATAGCTTACATGGCTTGCCTCAGAACTGAGCGAGGAAGAGTTTAACATAATTCAACAATGATGTTGCTGAACTTTGTTAAATTTTACTTATTTATTCACTGATTGATTCAATTTCTATACCCTACTACAGCTCAGCCAAGTGACTTTGGACAGTTACAGTTCTAAAATTATAAAACAAAAAAAGCAAAAAAAATGTAAAAGTGTCTGTAAAATAAATAAGTACAAATAGTTGTGATAATTACCATTGTCAGCTAATAGTAAAGCTAATGAAACCAGGACCCTCAAACCAGGAGTGAGACCAGCGGATTATGACAGGTTCTGGAGAACCAGTAGCGAAAATTTTGAGTAGTTCAGAGAACCAACAAATACCACCCTTGCTGGCCTTAGATTGGAGTGGTAATGGAGATTTTGCAATATCTTTCCCACAAGACTGGGAAAGGGATGGAGATTTTGCAGTATCTTTCCCCTACTACACCCACCAAGCTATGCCCACAGAACCGGTAGTAAAAAAAAATGGATTTCACTACTGCCTTACACATTCTGAGTGCCAGGCCTGAGCACGTAACCAAACCAAAGTTCTGTGAAAGGCAAAACAAAGTTGGGATTCTAGTTCTAATCTAATTCTAATGTCTGATGGGAGAATATTCCATAAAGCAGTGGCCACAGCAAAAAACACCGCTTTTCTTTAATTGATCTGCAGCATATCCTACCTGTTGGATCAAATTGAATGGGTAGAAACTCTGGGGAAAGAAAGGCAAATGTAGGTGTGTGAACTGACTGTGGAACAAAAAGCTCCCGAACTAGATTAAAACCTCTCTGTAAAACTTGAAAACCACACACACTGCCTTTTGCTCTAACGGACTGCAAGAGAACAGCAAACATACTATTTTGGAATGAACTCCACAGACATCTGATATGTATAGTCTAAATGGTCTCCCAGATGACTGATGGCCTTTATGAAAGATCTTAAAAATTGGGGGAAGGAATAGTGAAACAGCTGGGAAGCCAAGAAAAAGGATTTCTAACCTGGGAAAGTCAGGTGGGAATTATACAATCTCCCGAACAAAATCTCTCAGATTGCTGTATTTAATTCTTCTCCCCACAAATGGAAAGCCGAAAGAGAACTCAAGGAACAGAAGATATACCCATGAGAGGGACGGTCACATTAATAAGATGGAAAATCCAACCATTTGTGTTAGCAATTCTTGAGACAGCTGCCAGGAGACTGGGTAATTCAATTCTTACATTTGAGCCCCATTACAAGACCACTCAGCTGATCAGGATTGGTCTTCAGGGAACAATTTGAGGTTGAAAAATATGCCCAGAAAATAATATCCACTAAAGGAAGAGATCCAATATACCCTGCAAAGCTTTAACAACTGGCTTGGATGCTGGAATTCAGTGTTGGTTTTGGAAAAACTTGCACTATTGTTTAAAAGGCAAGACAAAAATGATTCATGACAAGAATACGTACTTGACAAATAAATAAATAAACAAACAAACAAATGAATAAATAAAGTAAAAGAAAAGTTGGCTTAATATGAACTTGAATGGACTTGATCCACTGAAATGATTTGGAAGATTCAACTTGAACCAAGAAAAAACTCTTTATGCTCAAAATTTGGGAAAGCATTTTTGATTAGGTGCAGAATTCCATGTTGGATATGGAATTCTATTCTTAATCAAAAATGCTTTTCCAAATTTTCAGCATAAAGAACTTTTTTCTCGGTTCAAGTTATATCTTGATTAGGAGCAGAATTCCATATTGGAGGGTCTCGCTATGGAATTAAGATCCTTACTGGTCCTAACAAAATTATGTTTTTGTATATGTATATGTATATGGATGTGAAAATGGGGTAAAGTATAATGCTTGAAGATTTTCACTTTTCCTTTGTACTTAATGTGAGTGACATGGGTGCGTTTTCTTTTGTGAATCAGCAAGAACCTGTAAGTCAGCACTAGCATGCTTGGTATGCAAAAGGCTTAGAGTTCAACTTGGAAAGATCTTGTCTAAGATTCTGAAAAACCGCTTTCTGACAGTCCAACTTCCTCTAATCTGGATCACTCAAGAAGTTTTCAATTCTAACTTTTGCCAGCCATAGCCACACGGTGAATGATGATGGGACTCGTAATCAAAAACATCTGGTTACCCTGGAGTACCCTAGTCCAGCATATTGTGGATAACAATTCCTGAAGATGATGGTCCTTTGGTCTGAACTATAAGGGCTCTTTTTAGCTTCAAACAGCATGATATAGTATACAGTTCAGTGGTGAAATGTACGTTCAGCGTAAAGGAAGTCCTAGTTCCAAGCCTTGTATCCCCAATTAAAAATATCACATTGCAAGTGATGGAGATGTAGCTGCCAAAATCGAGAATAAACTCTGTAATCCTGGGTTAGATAGACAAATGGTCTGACCCAGCAATTCTTTTATAATAGTAATCATAAAAAACCTTTATTTCCTGTTAGCAACACTCACTGCTACATGAAAATAACTTGTAGGCATTTGTTATGTATGATGAAGCATTCTTGCACACATGAGTTGACTTCTTGAAACTCCTTGCAAATTTTTTTAGAAAACAAGAGCTTAGAAAATATTGCTTTCAGTTACCTGTTGACAACATTATCACCTTCATTCAGGTTTTGCTTTCTAGAGAATTTGCCAGTATTGCATACATGCCGAGATTCTCCAGGAAACACAGTGGAAATTGACTTTTGTTGGTCAATGGCACCTCAGCATCCTGTGAAACCACCTGACACTTAAAGCAGGCCAGCTGTTCTATTCATCTATGTATTTTCTCCTGTGATAGACACTTATTTCAGATATGGCAATAATCAATGCATTTCAAAGTGTATGGATTGACTCGGTGATTTAAATTGAGTGGCTTGATTCAATGTAGTGAATCCACTTGTGCATCAGAATCCAGAAATTCAGCAGGTGCCAACTGATTCTGGAGAATTGATAGTGGAAATTTTGAGTAGTTCAAAGAAGTGGCAAATATTATCTCTGGCTGGCCCCAGAGTTGGGTCAGAATTGATATTTTGCAGTAACCTTTTATCAGGAATGATGAGGGAATGAAGTTTTTGCAGTATCTTCACCCAGGAGTGGGGAGGGAATGGAGATTTTATAGTATCTTTCCCCTGGAGTGGGGTGGGAATGGAGATTTCGCAGTATCCTTCCCCTGCCATACCCACCAAGCCAAACAGAGCTAATCTGAAACCTAACTCAGTTCAAGGGTGTTCTGCCAACGTGTCTTAACCGCCCGTAATTACAGGGTAATTAGTCCAGGAAGACACATACCACACAATAAAAGGAAAACCCAAAAGTTTTTATAAACAGAAAAACAGAAACAGCTCCCTTTTTAAATGTCAAAGGGATTTTCTGGTACACACAAGGCACAGGTTAAATGCAATCCAATTGCTCACCCAATATCTGGGAAATTGAGTCCAATTCTAAAGTCCAGAGAGTCCACACACAAAATCCTGAACAGCAAAAACCACGATCTTGATGAAACAATGAATCAGATAAGCTGCCATGAGGCTAAAACACCAGTTTGCACTTTTATCTGTAGCACTAATTACTGCAGCCCCACCCAACCACAGGTGGCCTCATTTTCTCTTATAATAATCCTTCAGTTGTTGTCTCCTATGCATCACTCTACGCATGCATGGATGTGTCATTAATTCTTGTTCAGAATCCAAGGATGATACAGATGACTGATCTCCTCCTGGGCTGTCTGCCAAACTCCCCTCTTCCCTGTCACTCACACTTCCTTGGTCAGAGGAAGTCTCCCCCACCTTCACCTCCACATTCCTTGGGGCAGGAGCTGGGCCAGAGCTAACCACAACAAAGGGTAGGAATGATATTTACTAACTGTTCATTTCAGGAGGATAAGTGGGAATCCCATAAAAAAGGAAATAATAAATTAAATAAAGACTAGTAGAATTTCTAACAAAGGTGAGCAACTTTTTACTAATTATGGAGAACATTTAGCAAGGACCAAAGTACAGGACAACCACAGGTTCTCAAGGTAATAAATTATTTATCCCCTTTCCCATCGAATTTTGTAGTACTTGAATTCAGCACTATCTGTTTATTTTTGTAGTGACAGGGCTACTTGTAGGGAAGGAAAGGTTTCAACTGCCCTCTCAGTTCTCACCAGGCTCAAGGTTGACACAGCCTCCCATCCTTCCAAAATTGGTAAATGAGGGCCCAGAATATTGGGGGGCAATATGTCGACTTTGTAAACTGCTTAGAAAGGATTGTAAAAGCAATGTGAAGTGGTATATAAGTCTATGTGTTACCCCATACGTTCTTTTGTTTCACTTTCCTATCCTGGTATGATCCGCCCACCTTTTACTTCCTCCTTAACTCCAGAAAATTAATGAGATAAATAGTGAGTTAGAAACGAGTTCTTCAAACTTTATTCATTATTACCCAGTAACACAAACATAAATAAGAAATAGTATAGAACCATCTCCTACATTTATACAAATCTAATAAATAATAATAATAATAATAATAATAATAATAATAATAATTTATAGCATGAGTTGCAGGATATTCCTCCTAAGGAATGGCTCAATCTCACAAGCATTAAATAAAGTGTATTTTCTTTTTTTAAAAAGCTCTTGTCTTGCTTAAATAGTCACAAATAAAACATTTGGTAGTGGGGAAAAAATAAAAAAGAATGCTAAATTGCATCAGAAGACCGTGAGTTCTAGTCTTGCCTTAGCCTGCTGGGTGACGTTAAGTCAGTCAGCTTCTCAAAGTCCAAATCACCTCAGGGGATTGTTGTAGGGAAAATAGGAGGAATAAGGAGTATTATGTATATTTGTTCCCTTGAATTATTGATAAAGTAATAAAGGCAAGATATAATGAGTTTGTTGGAATTGGAAGGTAATATAAATTCAGGTAAATAAACAAAGCACTGGTTGTGGCCATCAGAGTCAAAATAATGGTCAGATTGGTTCAACATACACACACACACACACACACACACACCAGGTAGCTCTTCAGTCAAACCTTTATGGGCCACCATCTTGATTATTCCCAGACTAGGAGAAGCTGTCTCTTAAGAGGATGAGGATCTCTAAATAACACAAGGAACTCTTCTGCAAAGAAATTTCAAGTTCCATAACTGCTGCAAAGATCCAACAAGTAGAAACAAGTTAGCTATATAATTTTCTTTATTTGAAGCAGTCAATTTAGCTACTTGGAAACTGCTTCTGGACTTTGTGCTTGAGATGGGTGAAACTTTGACTTTGGGTTTGCTGATTAGATAAATTTGTTGTTACAAAAAGTTGCTAGCATATAAATGTAAAAAGTATGTGTAAAACATTATTCTACTATGCTAAAAAGAGTTTTCTTTCTTTCCCCCCTATTCTTTTACATATTTTTCCCTACTTTCCTTTAATTTTCATTTTTCTTTGTATTTTATTTTTTGATAAAACAAAAAAAATACTGCAAAGGTACAATAACTTACCGGACAGAATAAAAATATCAGATAAATACCATAAGTGTATTAGAGGCAATAAATCAGTCTTAAATGCTTGCAATCAAATGTAAAGCACAATTGATATTTTTAGCTGAATTGTTTTATCCCTTCCCAAGAGGCAAACGTATTTCCTGAAGCAAAAGCCTGCTCCTTAATTTCTTGGATTGATTTAACTTCCTGGAAATTGTGATTTTATTAAGAGGGTCAAGCCTCTATCTTTAAGTGCTAGCTTGAATTTTTTCAGGATAAAGACTGTTTTGTTTCCTAGGAGAAAACAAGAGTTATCTTTCTGACTACATGGTAAAGACTACATGGTAAAATCTCACGTCAAGAAAATCCTTCTTGTGTTAGAAATATGATGCACTGACCCCCAGAACAGTAAGATAGGAGAAGGATATATTACAGCCACTTATATTTAAATTTAACCAGTCTGAAAGTGTTGGTTATGACTTATAAAGCCCTTCATGGCACTGGGCCAGATTATCTCAGGGACCGCCTTCTGCTGCACGAATCCCAGCGACCGGTTAGGTCCCACAGAGTGGGTCTTCTCCGGGTCCCGTCAACTAAACAATGCCGCTTGGCTGGACCCAGGGAAAGAGGCTTCTCTGTGGTGGCCCCGGCCCTCTGGAACCAACTCCCCCCAAAGATTAGAATTGCCCCCACCCTCCTTGCCTTTCGTAAGCTACTTAAAACCCACCTCTGTCGCCAGGCATGGGGGAACTGAGATACTCTTTCCCCCTAGGCCTTCACAATTTCATGTATGGTATGTCTGTATGTATGTTTGGGGTTTTTTTTTATATTAATGGGTTTTTAATCATTTTTAGTATTTATTGGATTATTATTGTGCATTTTTTAAATTATTGCTGTTAGTCGCCCCGGGTCTCCGGAGAGGGACGGCATACAAATCCAATAAATAAATAAATAAATTATGTTAGAGCTATGATGTATTTGTCATATCAATGCAATGTATACTATTGATAGATGACAATTTTTTGATCTTCTTGGCATATTTCCTACAGATGTAGGGTCTACTTTTTAAAAATCAACCAATGATTGATATGATTCTTTGAGTTGATTCATTGTTTGTGATGGGAATTAACTGATTGGCAGCTTGTTGTTGAAGCCTGAACTGATGGACTGAGAAAATGTGACTTCATGCCTAAGGCAAGTCTAGAACTTCCACTCTCCTGGTTTTTAGCTTGGAGAATTAACACTAAATCAAACTGGAATTTGGAACCAAACTCTATTGATCTTCAACAAGTGTTTTAGCAATAGCAATAGCAATAGCACTTATACTTATATGCCGCTTCATAAGCGGTTTGCAGAGTCAGCATATTGCTTCCAACAATCTGAGTCCTCTCATTTTACCTACCTCAGGAGGAATCAACCTTAAGCCTGATGAAAATCAATTTGGCAAACTGGTAGCCAGTGGTTAGCAGAGGTAGCCTGCTGACCACTCTAACCACTGCACTACAGCAGCTCTTATCATATATTACCATTATGATATTACCATATTTGCAAATGTGCAATCATAAAGGACTCCAAGATGGGACCTTAAAGATGCAAATTTCCCATTCTTAATTTATTGACCAATTCTACCTGAAAAACACATTGGGAATCTGCTTTTAAAAAAAGAAACAATCAAGTTAACAACTCTGCCCTTTTTGATGTTGCAAAAATAAAATAAAATAAAATAAAATAAAATAAAATGAAATGAAATGAAATGAAATGAAATGAAATAAAATAAAATAAAATAAAGAAAAGGATCTCCAAACAGAGCTCTTCTGCTTTTTTGAGAATTATCAGTATTAGTTAGGCTAAAAGTTATCATTAAGCAATGAACAATTCTACTCATAAAAGCTCTCCAAGGTGGAAGTTTTTAGATGGTCCAACAGTTCATGTGAGATTCAGTCATTCTTATTTATACAGACAGTCAATATCAGAGCCACTGAAAGCAAAGGAGATGACCTGACTCTATGGAAGGGTTAAAAAATAATTTCAGCTAACATATCATAAGATTTTCATATTTCAGACCTGCCCCCAACTAAAACACTGCTTTGGATGATATGTATATGCCATGTGTGTATGCATGTTAACAAAATCTTCTAAAAAATAGCACCCAATAAAAGTGAAATATATCGTGATATTAAATATTATCAACACAGAGTACTGATTGTTAAGGGCTCTATTCATCAGAAATTCCACTTCAATGAACTGTGGCTGTGGCAGCTCTCAGCAGAACCTTATCTTGATTTATGAAGCTATTCTGTGCCTTCAGCTTTTCAAGTTGTTTGCATTAAGTCATAAGTCATTCTTTCACCCAGTAGCTCAATCAACTCTGATAGCTGTCAGAAGGAGAAACACAAGAAAACCTTGAACCTTCCTCACACCCAGCTGGGAGATTTTGAAATCTAGATAAGGGCAATTTCCTCTTTGCTTTCTAAGTATAGTTAAACACAGTCACACTCACTTTTACTGGTTGCATTACTGGTTGGGAATATGTGAAAGAGAGTGGCAATCTTAAAAATGCACTTGGATTTTGGGAAACAAATACAAACTGTAAAATAGATAGAGCCGGGGTGGCGCAGCAGGTAGAGTGCTATACTGCAAGCCACTGAAGCTGACTGTAGATCTGAAGGTCAGCGGTTCAAATCTCATCACCGGCTCAAGGTTGACTCAGCCTTCCATCCTTCCAAGGTGGGTAAAATGAGGACCCGGATTGTGGGGGCAATAGCCTAGCTCTGTTACAAAGTGCTATTGCTAACATGTTGTAAGCCGCCCTGAGTCCAAGGAGAAGGGTGGCATAAAAACTGAATGAATGAATGAATGAGTAAGTAAGTAAGTAAGTAAGTAAGTAAGTAAGTAAGTAAGTAAGTAAATAAATAAATGCAATCTGAATGTCCTTTAAGATTCAGAAATGGGCTGCTGAATATTGCAGACACTGCTTCTAGTTTGTAAAGTCAAATAATAGACATGTGATCGGTGGTAGGTATTCTAATATGCTGTGGATGTGTTGGAAGATATGCCCATCTGGTTTCAGTTCCAACTGGGAAAAAAGATGCTGGAAACATGGAGACTGCTTGGAAAGATGATTTCATAGTGGACAAGAGCACATGGCTTGAGTTCCTGAACAGAAAACTTGATCACATGCTTCAAGATGTTGGTTGAAAAAGAAAGAAGGGATGAGATACTGAGAACGCATGAGTTTTATACCCTCTGGTGAGCCCCAACTTAAGAGTTTCCTGTTTGTATACAGGAAATGTATCCCGATTGGTTGTCAGACTCCCAAGGAGTGGGAGTCTTAGCTAACTTTTTAGGTTGTCTATTGAACCTTACTGGCTGATGTAATCTTCCCAGGGGCCATGTGGTGAGATGGGCTGAGGGCTAATCCTGTGTAGGTTCCTAACAATGCAGTCCAGAATGCCGCACTGATAGAAACCCACTGATGACATAATTTCCAGTTATTCTTTTTCTGACGTCTCTGTGTTGGAAGAAGTCCTTCCTTCAGCCCTCATCTTAATGTCAAACTTTATTTTTCATCCAAAGCACAGTTGAGAAGCTCCTTCTCAGGAGATTCGGAGGGGGGAAAAACCACGGAAAATTGCATTATCATTGTGTTCCTAGCAGTTTGGCACTCTGGACTGCACTGGTAAGAACCCACCATTGGGCTAATCCCATCTTTGTTATGTGGACTATATTGGCCCAGCTCTTAATGGCTCATTAACAAAGATGTGGAATTTTTTGCTTCTCTCAATTTCTACGTCTCCTTTAGGGGAAATATTCTGCCTTTTTAATATTTCCTAAAATATTACATTTTCTAGGAGAGGGGTGGATTTAATTTCCAACAGTTGGCTACTTCATAAGGAGTGAGCCTGTCTACATAGATCATGAGTAAAGTATTATCCTATGATTATCAATACATTTCTTTTTTTAGAGATGTTTTCGTGCACACTCTTTCCTCTTTTTCAATTTTAAAATACAGTAGTAAAAATTCCAGAGATCCTACTATGTGTAATTTCTGAAATATCTAGCTTAAATATATGACAATCTTTATTCAGCTGGCAAAAAGTTAAGCTCATATTTCTTTAAAACTCGACAGGATATTGAACATGCATGTATACCTAACAGATTACAAGGGCATTTTAATTCCCGTTTAAATTTGGAAGGCTAAGATCAATGTTTAAGAATGTGCCTGATGTGTAATCCAAAAAAGTTAATATTAAGAAGGTTAGAGGGCTATTAGTTAATCTCCTGGCCATAAATGAAGAACAGTTTCTTTACTTGTGACTTGATACATATTCATTATTAAGTAAATATTGCTTTTCAATGAGAGATTTGAATAGCTTACAAAATTTGGCTCATCGTTTACAAAAATTAATTTGCAGGTTCATGATGTCATCAGTGTATTTCCTGATCCACTGGAGGTGATTCTTGGCCTATATTCAAGGGATACATGATACATGTATCATACACATCAAAAATACAAGGTATTTTTTTAAAAAAACCTTCAGAGTTTGCCATGTATATGTTGCAGTTATAAAAATGCACAACAAATGAGCCAAAAATATTTCTTTTGCTTTCTCATAAAAGCAGGTGAAACATTTAATTTTTCTCAGGATTTTGTTTTTTCTCAAAAATCTTTTTTTTAACTTCTCTCCTGTTGCAGAAAATCTCTATCATTTTGGTGGAAAAATTTTGTATTTCAGCTTGAAGAGGTGATAAGCAGTTCTTGTACATAGGCCCCCATCACCATGGAGCAGGGAGCTGAGAGGTTTGAAGAACTGAAATGTCACTTTTGTATATTCACCTGGATTCTGGAATAGAGAAACAACTAGATATTTTTTTTTCTTATTCCTGAAAGACAGTATTTCTTCAATAAGTCAGCCCTAATTGCCTGCAGGGTGTTTGGCTTTTGTTTTGTTTTTTTGTTTTACTTCAGACTTGACAAGTTGTTCTCCTGAGTAGGGAATAAAATGTAATTGCTCTTGGCCATATAGACCAAACTATGTATTACATTGGCATGTGTACGTGTGTGTGTGTGTGTGTGTGTGTGTGTGTTGTGTTTTATGAATAAGACCCTACGCAGGGTGGTGGGAGGTTAAAAGTTCACACCTTCTTACTGAAATGATCATGAAAAATGAATGCCTCTAAATAGCTCCAAAAAGCAGTTTAAAACATTTGCTAGAGGACAAAGAAAAACAATCTAAAAGCTGACTCCCGGTGGTTGGAAATCCCAAATCAGTCATAAACATTTTTTATATGACCCTGTAAATATTATCTTGCATGAAGATTATGAATGGTATTATTAGATATCAATACTGTTGCTTAATCGTGCAAACTGGCAGGATTTTGTCCAAATATTCCTCTTTGGTTGCTAATGACTGCTAAAATTTAAGCTTTATCAGGATTGCAGGAAACTGGATTTAAATGAAGTGATTAATTTTTATAAAATTAACCAACTCCCCCCGGAGATTAGAACTGCCCCTACTCTCCCTGCCTTCCGTAAAGTTCTTAAAACCCACCTTTGTCGTCAGGCATGGGGGAACTGAAACACCTCCCCCGGCCACGTACAATTTATGTATGGTATGTTTGTGTGTGTGCTTGTTAATATAGTGGGGTTCTTTTTAAAACTATTTTAAATACTTAAATTTATTGAATCTATTTGGATTTGTACGATTGTTTATATTTTTGTTGTGAGCCGCCCCGAGTTCGCGGAGAGGGGCGGCATACAAATCTAAATAATAAATAAATAATAAATAAATAAATAAAAAGAGGACAGGACCCAAGGCAACAGTTCTAGCTACTAACCTTTAAATTAAGGTGTCATAAACATAACATTATTAGCGAGTGCCAACTATGAGCCGTATTTAACACAAATAACTTTTTATTCTGCCTGGATGACATTTGGGAACATATGATGGTGTGAGCAGAGAAGTTTGCACACTTTACAGCTAAAGGCGTGAATTCTCAACTCTCCAGCAGCTGATACACATTGGAATGAGGACAAATGTGCAAGTTGAATGCCAGCTTATATAATTTTGGATTTTGCCACCAACATACCAACAAAGCATTCAAAATCACTCTTCTCCCAGTTTCATACAAATTGAAAATTTGTAAGGAAAAAAATGGTTAAAATGTATGTTGCATTAATGGATAAATAAATAATGTAGAAAAATGTGTTAAGGAAATATTTTCAGATATTATGTACATCAAATAAAATGTGTGTGTGTGTGTGTGTGTGTGTGTGTTTAGAAGCATCTATTTAGAGGAATAAACTTTTTAAAGATGAGTTTTACACCACACTCCCACTTTTCAAATTGAATCATTACTTGTAACTGGTTTAGAAACCCATATTAACTGGAATGGGTCAAGTTATAGCCAGTTTTATCACTATCTGAGCCATTGGTAATCATATTTTTCATCTGCTTAATCCCTTTCTACATCTATCTAAATGGGAAGCCTATACTAAATTCTTTTAACTGAGTGCTTTGTTTTTAAAAAATGCTTCCCATTCCAGGTTTTACTACGAAACAGAGGAAAAAAATGCTATTTATATCAGCTTTCAACCATGAAAATAATAGATTCTGCTTCATATGAAGCCATATTTCTTGTTCATATGCTTATCTTCATGCAAAAAGTCCAAAATAATATGAAACCAGCTTTGGTTGGCTATGTAGGGGATAAAAGAGTTGTCCATTTTCTCACTAGTTTATATCTTATGAAGAGGAATAGGTTAATTTAATTTCTCAATAATATAATTACATATATTTTTTTAGTAAAGGAGGTCCCTGGCTTACAACAATTCATTTAGCAATCATTTGAAGTTATAATTGCACTGAAAAAAAAGACTTACAACCAGTCTTCACCCTTAAAAGTATTGTTGCATTCTAATGGTCACATGATCAAAATTCAGTTGTTTGGCTACTAGCCTGTATTTATTATGGTTTCAGGATGCTAGCATCAAGTCATAGCCTTCCCATATTGGGACCTTTCCAGATTGCTTCCAACAAGCAAAGTCAATGGAGGACACTGGATTTGTTTAACAACTGAGCAATTTACTTAAATCTGCATGACGCAGTTCCACCAATGGAAATTTATTTATTTATTTATTGGATTTGTATGCCACCCCTCTCTGAGGGCAGCTCACAACATAAATGAAGCTGTGTGCCCAGCTCCAGCTGACCATCCCACCCTCCCATCCTCGTCCTCCTCCTGGGAAACCGGCAGGGAGACCAGCACTGGCAGGAGTTGCAGGGGGCCCATTTCCTCCCCCCTCTTTTCTCAATAGCTGATTGGCACCCATTCACCTATATCATTCATTCATAGCTATATCCATCCTGAGGCAGGGGGTGACCCAGGAAGGAGAGCGTGGGAAACGTGAAGCAAATTGTCACCCCAGAGAGCGACACTGGTGAGGTTGTAAGTCGAGGACTTAACAGTTCACTTGAACAATGAAGATCATTCAAGTCACTCCCACATGGCCAGCAAGCCACTCTACCCAGTCACATGACCATCAAGCCACACCCACAAAATAAGCCACACCCACAGTATGGCAGTAAAAAATTTAGCTGCCCATTTCTGTATGTATGGTTGTTTGAATGAATGAGTGTGATTGATTTTTAATATAATTATGATTTTAGAGTAGTTTATTTAGTTTTAATTTATTTGATTTAGTCTGCTGTATTTTATTGTTTCTTTTATATGTTGTAAGCCGGCCCAAGTCCTTCGGAGAGGGGCGGCATATAAATTCAATAAATAAATAAATAATAAATAAATAAAATATTTCACTCCGAAGGCTAGTCAGAAAAGAAATATATATAGAGAGAGACTTTTAGTCAGTCAGACAGAAAAAGATGTAAAATGCTGATGAAATAAAAATGCTGAAAGATATTAGACGCTCGTATTAAGCCCCATTCTAACTTCCCATTTGTAACTGATTGCTGAAACATTTCCACAATTTTCTCCTGAGTGCAATGAAAAAGTACGTAAAGTGATACTTCTGGCATGGAATAGCTTGGAAACACCAGGGATTTTTTACTTCCACCTACACCCTCCCTCAAGGTTGTCTAGAAAGTTCAGCTACCTTTTCTTATCATAAAAAAAATGAAGCGAGAGAGATTAATCAAATAAAGGAAAGATTCCCTTGCCTCTATTTTCTTTGTCTCTTTCTTGAGAAAGAAAATATTTAAGACTCTTCTTGCTGGAGGGAACTTCATGAGATTTAAGTATAGCATTTTCTTACTGCAGCCTTCCCCAACTTGGTGCCCTTCAGGGATAAAGATAAAATCTGGCTTGATTGCTCATGGGCATAGCCATGGAAGTGTTGTGGCCAAAACAGATTGTCATTGACTTCTTCCTGGATTTGTTAAAAACTTTCTCTCCTGCAAAATCTGGGTTGCCCACTGAAACTAGAAATTTAGCTTGAGATTATCTGATGGTGTCCCCCAACAAAAATCATATTTGTGTGTATCTATAGCTTTTAGAAATCACTCAACAGCATTGCAAGCAGAAATCTAGCTAAGCAATCTTTAGATATCATGAGCTTGGATTTTCAAGTTCTCCAGAATTTTAGAGACAACTAACTTATTGTGGATGTTATATTTACAAACCACAAAGTCAGAGAGATACTTTGAGTAAAACTTTATATGATTTTCAGCCCAGTTTGGAAAACTTTCAAAAAATGAATGTAAAGTAAAAGTACTCTTGCAAGTTCAAAAGATAAACTTATTATTAATATGTCAGAACCTGTTCACACACATATTGTTTCCATTTCATTCAATAATTCTAATTTAGCATTGTCCATAAACAGAATTTATTGGAGTGTCTGAAAAGTTTTTAATATATGATATACAAGCTGATAATTTCCAATGAAATTTGTGCATTTTGCATTTAGAACAGTAACTATGGTTAATGGACTCAGGCTTGGAGCATAACTTTAAAATAAAACATCACACTTCATATTTAAACAGGACACTGAATCTAAACCATTTCCAAAGTTGTACATAATTTTAGTGTAATCTTGATTGATGAATTGATGAATGTAGTCACTTTGAACTCTTAGTTACTTTCTCCACAGTGATCTGTGTAACCACTATGGATAATCTTAATTATTCAATACAATAATATGATTTAGTTGTTTAAATCACCTTGATAATTGCTTCCATTCTCTTCCTATAAACCCTCAATTGCCTCATAATCAATGGATTATTAAATTAAAGAAATTAGAATGATTACCAAGTTCTACTTGAAATGAAATTATCAGCAGCATTTGAATTTTGCTGCATTCTTTTTTTCCTTCCTTTTTATTAATAAAAAGGAAGGTTTATACAATTGTTTTTATAGATCCAATACGGTATCTTTATACAGCTTAAAGTCACATATCACAACTCAATATATTTAGTAAAGTATATACAATTCAATAAATTAATAAAGCACAATATGTTAATGTGTTTAAGTTTTTTGCACCTATATTCTGTATTATTTGTTTTATTTTTTTTACGGATCCATTCGTACAATTTTTGCCATGTCTCTTTGGTTTCCTTAGTTCTTTTACCTTTGATTGCATTTCCTTTGATTGCAATTGTCATTTTGTCTATTTCAGCACATCTATATATTTTCTCAATAATTAAGTTTTCGTACAGGGTTTGTTCCTTTTTCAACATTTGCCCTATTGAGATTCTAACAGCAGTAATTATATGTGTCATAAGGTAAAGCTTTTGCCTAGAATATTGTCATTTCCAGAATGTCAGAGAGATTCTTTGAGTAAAAAATTTCCTCCTCCACGATTTCTGTGAGCGATTTATGAATAATTTTTCATATACTTTGAGTTTTAGGACAAGACCACCACATATGAAAAAAGGTGCCTGACTATTTCTTACAATTCTAACAAGTATCTTTTAGTTTTGGATAAATCTTTGCAAATCTTAGGAGGGGCATGTACCATCTATAAAAGAGTTTATTAAAAAAAAAATATAGGCAGCTGACAGTGTGATTTTACTAATATTATTCCAAGATTTCTCCCACTCTGATAAGTTTATATTATGTTGGAAACTCTTGGCCCACACAATCATAGGATCTTTGACTATGTGCTCTATCTTATCAAATTCTAGCATATACTGTACTGATATATTTTAGTGATTAGTTTATCATCTTGGCCTGTTAGTATTTTATCTAGGTTGTGGACTGAGATATCTATTCCGGGGGCTTCTCGGTCTTTATTATACCTAGACTTAAATTGTAAATATATCCACCAATCTAACTTGTGATTTTTTTTTTGCTGCATTCTTATTCTGCATCACAGGAGAATCTGTTTGCAGTCAGAATCTGTAAAACATCTATGATTGTGCAGAGCAACTATGATTGAATTATTCTGGCATAAAAAGAAAACATCAGTTTGCTTAAAAACAGCAGTTCTAGCCAAGAAAATAAGGGCCAAATGTGGTGAGATGTGATTCATTCAGTTTAGTAAAAAGATAGTGGTTATTAAGCAGGAAAGGTCCAGCTTTATATGGCAGGTTTGAGAATTTTTTAAAAAGCAGCAGGTTTCATGTGAAGACTTATTAGGAAAAAAAATTTGTAGTGTCTTGTAAATTCCTTATAAATAAGTATGATGAGGTCACCACTTGGAATACCGTGTCTAGTTTTAAGAAATATATATCATTGTACAGAATATTGTACAGCTGGAAAAGAAGCAAAAATATAAAAAAACAAAAAAGAAGGTAAGATTCTATTGCTCGGGAACTGTCAGAAGGTGCCTAAATTGGAATATTTGTGAAATTGATATAGTATTGTGTTGACAGAGTGGGGATATCAATGTTTTTTTTGCTGTCTCTCCTAATAATAATGTGTGAGACATCCAGTTTAGGCAACTGGCAAGTCCATTCATTTTTTGAGATATGATTTTGAACGAGGATTGCATTAAGGCTTGTTACTACTACTCTTGTAGATTGTTCACAAATGCAATTAAGTTGATGTTTCATTGTTGGGCCATATTCAGCTAAAATGCGACTTGGTTTTGGTATGGAATGGAGAGAAAGCCTTTTTTTAAACGTTATCTAAGATAGCAGACTATTATGGACTGGGACCATTCCTAAAAATACTAAGATGGATTCTTCCTTCCTATTGGATGATATTGTATGCTATTGTAATGACTCCAAAAGGTAGGCAGTATGAGTCTTTTTGCAAGGGGGGTGGACTTGGGGTCAGTTTGCTATTGCTTTCTTCATAGGGGAGAAAGAATGACTTGTCCAAGATAACCCACTTTGTGTTACTGTACTTAAGATGAAACTAGAATTCTTGGCCTCCTAGTTTTTAATTTAGTGTCTTAGCTACTAGGTCAACTCCTGAGAACCTACAAGAGTACCATGGTGGAAGAGAAAGCACAATAAAGACCTACCACTTTCTGCATCCATTTGATTTCCAAGACAGGAGATTGATTTATGTAAAAGCTATTGAATGTCTTATAGCTGGGCATTTTTCACAAAGATACTGGAAAATGGCTTATGCAGAAAGGAGATCAATGGATGAGACTATTTCTGAATGGTTTATCATGTTCTTAAAATTTAGGTATTCACACAGTGTTAGCACAGTTCAGCTACCTATCCCGGCTGACAAGAATTACAGGGAGCTGTAGTGAGGCTATTATTCTACAATATTGAAGCAGGGGTTCACCACTATAGATAGGTCCTTGATTTATGGCTGCCATTTAGCAACCATTCAAAGATCTGAAAAACCTACTTGGATACTACTTATGACCTGAATTTAAAATTCTGACTGTCACCATCTAGTGATCACTTGACTGTACTTTGGATGCTTAGCCACTACACAGTGAAGGGCTACTAAAAATTTTATTACCACACTGTGGGTGTGGCTTAGGCATTTTCTTTCAACATTTTTCAGTGTAAATTGGGTGCTGGCTCATATTTATAACATTTGTAGTGTCCTGGGATCACGTGATTACTTTTTGCAACTTTCTGACAAGCAAAGTCAATGGGCAAGACAGATTCATTTAATAACTGTTGCAAGAAATGGAGCAACATTCACTTAACAAATAAAGTAATAAGATCAGTCTGTTACATGCCCAATATGCTTTACAACTATTACAAGTTATAACCATGATGGTAGAAGGACTACTTATAGGATAAATGGGAAGTGACATATAAATATATATTCTTGGACCTAGAATGATTGAGCCTGAAACCTATTCTTTCAAGCATGCCTGAAAGGGCACTCAAAAAGTTGACCATAAGGGATTGAAGTGACAAGTTGACTTTTTAACTGCCCTCTTCTCTTACCCTGTGTTATTCTCCTTCTCTCATTCTGTTACATTGATCATTAAGTTTTCATTTTGCATGAGCACATAAGAATAAAACAATGACAAAAAGAAATTGTCCACTTTCATTAAATGAAGTTCATCTCATTTATTTTTCTGAAAACAACTTAACATTAGTCTTGGCTTAGTGTATTACATTTAACTCTAGAAAAATCTATTTCTAAAGAAACTGATTTTTAAAAAAGGGGTTTCAAAGGGGGAAGAGACATCTTTTTTAATTGTATTAGCAAGTCAGGAAAAGTTTTCAACTTCAACTTTATAATGCATCTGTTTTTATTTCTGCCAGTTTTGGAGAACATAACCTAATCTTTCTGGATGTGGAAGTCAAAGGTCTTTTGCCACACTGGGCTTAGAAAAAAATATAGCATTATTATGAAAGAAGAAGTGTAATATCTTGGAAAGAGGCCCACTCAATTAAAAAAAATGTTTTGAATTTGGCTAGAACTACAGACAGTGGGCCTCATAAAATTCACCTGAGGTTTTATTCCAATACTAGAACAGCAACAAGTAAAAAAACCCACCTGTACGAGGATGGAATGTGATTTTATGCAGATTCTAATAAAGGCTCTACAGGGGATACTCAGAGAACCGTAGGACTGTTAAGCTGGAAGGTAGCCTAAATATATTAAAAAGGTAGGGGAAAGAGAACAATTTATCTACCTTTGTTCCAGCTGGAAACCACTTTTGAACTTTGTGCTTCAAGTGAGGGAAAGAAATTAAAACTTTGATTTTAGGGTTTATTGATTACATTGACTTTGTTACTAGAAAAATATTCTGAAACAATTAGTAATGGAAATCCAAAAGTTGAGGTTGTAATGAAAGTGCAAAGAATTAGGACCACACATTAAACGCCAGTTAAGATTTATTGCTCAAGCCTATACACAAATCAGTTAAATGTCAGCACTAAATTGGCATTAGACAAGAGACAACTGAATTCAAGAAATCTGGACCTGGATCACACAAGGATTCTAGACTGATACCTCTCTTGACTCTTGCCCCAGGTATTGCCTTCTCCTATACTTTTCTTGGATTTTACTGCACTGAAAAATGTCAGAAGTCACTATCCTTTTTTCCTTTCTCTTTTTCTTTTGCACTTTTCTTTTTATTATTTATTTATTTATTTATTTATTTATTTATTTATTTATTTATTTATTTATTTATTTATTTATCAGATTTGTATGCCGCCCTTCTCCGCAGACTCAGGGCGGCTCACAGCAATAATAATACATATTTAAGTATTTAAGTTAATTTAAAACCCCAATTTAGAAACCAATCATACATACTAGCATACCATGCATAAATTTTATAAGCCTAGCGGGAGGGAAAAGTATCAATTCCCCCATGCCTGATGACAGAGGTGGGTTTTAAGGAGCTTACGAAAGGCTAGGAGGGTGGGGGCAACTCTGATATCTGGGGGGAGTTGGTTCCAAAGGGTTGGGGCTGCCAGAGAGAAGGCTTTTCCCCTGGGTCCCGCCAAACAACATTGTTTAGTTGACGGGACCCGGAGAAGGCCAACTCTGTGGGACCTAACTGGTCGCTGGGATTTGTGCGGCAGAAGGCGGTCCCAGAGATATTCTGGTCCGGTGCCATGAAGGGCTTTATAGGTCAAAATCAACACTTTGAATTGTGACCAGAAACTGATCGGCAACCAATTTTCCTCTTTATTATTTTTGACTTTCATTTCTACTTTCATTTTATAATAAATCGTAATAAAACTTCGGGGAACAAAGATAGGGGAAGAGGTTTATATTAGAAACCAGTATTCCAGAATGGAGCTAGTCAAATTATAGATGGGTTTTAATTATAGATGAATTCAATATCCCACTTCAAAAACTCCTGCTGTAAGGAAGTGACCTAGTTACCTTGGCATAGAGTAATTAAGAAAATAAAAACTACTAGAAAAAAGGGGGAGTTTAGTAACAGAGCTAGTTGGAGGTTGAAAACAAAATTCTAAGCAACATTATAGGGTTTTGGCAGTGGACATTTTGAATGAAAGGAATTGGCATATACATCCACGTTTCACCTTCCTGGCCTGCTGCCGGCTGCCAATAACTTTCTGGAATTCTCCAACTCTGCCAATAACACTCTGGAATTCTTTCTGGAAACTTCTCTAATTTACATAAAGGTTGGCTTTACTTTGGATGATCTATCCCTATGAGCAGAAGCATAATCTTCTGTTTCCTTACCCATTCTGGGAATACTGGGATACGACAATCTGGTAGCTGAGAATAGATAAGATTATGATTTCTAAAGAAAGGTTTATAAACAACTTGATGACTTAACTGATAACTTTCCAGGAGATGGGCCGTCACATACATGGTAGTGCTCAACTTACAAATATTTATTTAGTGACTGATTAAAAGTTATAATGACACTAAATAGATTTATTTATGACCATTCCACATAGTCACATGATCAAAATTTGGACACTTGGCAACTGAAATGTATTTACAACAGTTGCAGTGTCCTGATCTTATATGATTGTAACAACTAAAACAATAAAGGTAATAAAACTGGGCATGACTCACTCAAAAGCTATTTTGTTTAGCAATGGAAACGACCAATTGTGGTTGTAAGTCAATTACTGCTTTTAAATTCGAGAAATAAATAAATAAAAATACATACGCCACTCCTTTTATTGAGTCTGTCATCTGCACCTCTAAAACTATCTGGTTGGTTCTGTAACCCAACAAGACAGATACAGACTTCAGAGGATAATCGGAACTGCAGAAAAAACAATTGCTACCAACCTGCCTTCCATTGAGGACTTGTATCCTGCATGAGTCAAAAAAAGGGTGGTGAAAATATTTACTGACCCCTCACATTCTGGACATCAATTGTTTCAACTTCTACACTTAGAACAATGCTATAGAGCACTGCACACCAAGACAACTAGACACAAGAACAGTTTTTTCCTGAACACCATCACTCTGGTAAACAAATACATTCCCTCATCACTGTCAAACTATTTACTAAGTCTGCATTATTATTACTATTAATCTTCCCATCATTCCTATCACTCATCTCCTCCCATAAATGACTGTATGACAGTAATTTGTTGCTTGTATCCTTATATTAACAGTTTAACAGTTTCTAATATGATTGCATTGCTTCTTTGTATCATTAAATGTTGTGCCTTATGATTCTTGACAAACTTGCCATTTTTTAATGAATACTGAAAGCATGTACAGTACACCAAGACTAATTCCTTGTGTGTCTAATCACGCTTGGCCAATAAAATTCTATTCTATTCTATTCTATTCTAATGAAAAATTCAGAGATGAAAATACTAAGGATATCTATATATCCATAACTTTCTTGGCCGGAAAAACAAAAACAAAACTCATCTTTTTAAAAATTTCACTGCGTTGTCCAACTTACTGTGTTGTGCAGGGTGAGACAATAAGTGGGAATCATGGTGTTTTGTTTCTTCTTTTTACCCTGGCTTGCTTTAATTAGTTGATTTTCGCTTATTATCCTGAGCAGAATTTTACTGAAGCTGAAATCACATCACCCTCCAATGGGTTTTTCAAAGATCTTCACAATCCCAAGGGCTCTTACTGCTTAGCATGATCTATGTAATAGTTTTGGCAGCTTTCGACATCATCAGTTAAGAGGCAGCTCCAGAAAGTCCAAACTCCCAAACAGTCTTAAAGCCAAACAAAATACTACAGACTGTAAAAAGCCAAATCTAAACATAATTATATAGCTGAAGTTGGGGTTTGGAAAGTAGATCCTTGCCAACCCTTCTACAGTTCCAAACCCACAGATTCTTGCCACTTACTATTTCTATTCTATACCAGCCTACTATTTTCTGCTTGACTGCTGAAAAGAAGTTGCTATACAATTTATTTTCCAGGCTGTATTTATTGTCATCCAATCACAATCAACATGTGCTGGGTCCAGCTCTATGTGCAGAGGGGTTTTCGATCAAGAAAAAACATTTTTTTCTCATGTTTATTGGCTCCGGCCATTTACATCACCCTACATGTTTAGCTTTATTACTTGGGATGAGTGGAAGGCAACAAAGATAGTTAGAGAATAATATGATAAACAATCATGATCAGGATCACTAGGTTTGGCTGAGATTCATGGTCTTGAGCCTGCTAACGCTTTTTCCATTGTGGTTGCTCATTGTTTATTGTTCTCTAAGTGAAGAAGCAACACCCTCAGATTTTCTTTTTCTTTTTTCTAGTGGTGGTGACAGGGATTGTGTGTCCTGAGGGTTAAATCAAGATACTGTTCAGGAGAATAGTGATGAAATAGAGAGAAGAATTTTTCTCACTAAAGACATCTAGCTGAGATCCTGTAGTAGAATATAGTCTAGATTCCCAGGACAGAGAAAATGCATTCCAGAATGTACAAAATATAGTAAAGGATTAGATGGGTTGAGTGGAAAGAGAAGAATGAAGATGGCTCCTTCATAATGTCTCAATGGCTAAGACGCTGAGCTTGTTGATCAGAAAAGTTGACAGTTTGGTGGTTCGGATCCTTAGTGTGTATAATGGAGTGAACTCGCATTACTTGTCCGTTTCTGCCAACCTAGCAGTTGAAAACCATGTAAAAATACAAGCAGAAAAATATGAACCACTTTTGGTGGGAAGATAATTGTGTCATGTGCGCCTTTAACATTTCATAATGGTGGCCACATGACTATGGAAAGGTCTTTGGACAGCACTAGCTCTTTGGTTTTGAAATGGAGATGAGCACTACCCCCCAGTGTTGGGAACAACTAGCAGATATGTTCAAGGGGAATCTTTACATTTTACCTTTGTAAAAGGTCTCAGAATATATATTTAATGGCGGAAGTAGTCTGGCTTTGCTTTAGTTTTGGTAAAGTTTTTATCTATACATGAGGAAGAATAAAGGAAACTGCTTAGAAGAACTTCAATTTGAGTGAGGGACGTGGGTTTTTGGGGCTTTTTGCAAAGCCTGTCAGAGTCATTCCATCCAAAATATCCGAAGATTGTGATGTGTTTCAAAATTAGTAGGATTCTGATGGTGCTAACTCTCATAACAAGTCCTGAATTTGGGGGAACTGTATTGTTATCTTCAGTTCCAGATTTAGGGCTTTTCTGTTCATGAATGTGGGTGTTTTCAAACTAAGCAAGTATTTACATGTGCTACTTGCTTAGAATTTTAGAATCAGAATCTAAGGTTGTGAATTTTGATTTATCAGCCTGGATTTTTTTAAAGTGATATGTACTATCATTAGGGTGAGTACAAGTTGCCATTCTGGGACTTGTTCTTCTCTGCACTCTTTCTAGAGTTTCAACAACTTTTTTGTGTGTGGTTTGTTCTTGTCTTATTCTCATGTGCTATGGGGAATAACTCACCCCTGTGACAACTCTTTGAAAACTGCTACCACATCCCTTCTTAGTCTTCTAAACAATTAAACACGTGTAAGTAACAATTAAGCAAATACAGATGTATCCCATTAAATTAACAATGGTTTTTTTTCATTTTTATCTCATTTGATTATTGAGAGGCAACCAACTCCTTTCTCATTAAATTCTCACCCATGATTACAAGATATACTGAGTAGAATGAATAGCCAAAGAAAGGAATACATAAAATAGTTTCCTTTTTTGTTCCAGATATTGGGAAGTCAGTATCTTCTTTTACCATCAAGCTTGCTATATTTTAAATTCTTAAATTTCTAGCTGCTCCACAGAAGCTGGTGGCTTTTCCCAGTAGACAAAGTGTACCAGACTTTTCATTTAGCTGTCAAAAAGAACAAGAAGGACACTGGAGAGGAAGCCAAAACACTGAATGCAACTCGCAAAAACTGAGCAACCCCTGGTGTGCAGAATACCTTATTTTCACAGTTCACAAACAAATTTAACCAATGTAACAAATTCCATAAATGCAATGTTTGTTATTGAGTTAACTGCAACCTGGGACTTACATTTCTGACAAGCTTAGAATTACGGCCTGGATAAATTAATCTTCAAAGTAGCCATACAGTAAGTGGGTTTATCTAATTCCCAACACTATATCAAAGTTTTGGCTCTAAGATCCTCACACCTGACACCATTCTTGCCCTACACAAAATTGCTTGAGTATTTATTAAATTTATGGTGAAATAATAAAAGATTTCTGAGTATTCCGAGTCTACTTTTATTAAGAGACAAAATTTAAATTGTCTTTTAAATATTTTTTTTTTAAAAGCAACCCTTCAAAAACTGATAGGCACTATTACAAAATGGACATAGAGATTGAGAATTGGAAAAAAAAAATAGGCTCTTTTGGCCATGATCCAGTCAAATGCAAGATTTACTTACAACAGCACAACTTCAGGCTCTTTTAATGGCTTGTTTCAGAGTATTTACAGCTTTCCAGTTCCTACACTGGATTTCCATCAGTGCTGTTCAGATTAGGGAATGTTCAAAAGATTTGTTCATTTCTTTGTCTTCCTAGACCTCACACAGAGTGATTACATGAGCAAGAAGCATGCATCAATGTGTTGGTGTGCTTAGCCTCGGAATCATAGCCTTACTCATTTCTTTTTAAAAAGATTTTTTAAAAAATCAACAGCACCCTCTTAATTTATTGTTATTGATGGCTCTGACTGCTGTTGAGCTACTGCCTAAAAGCTGAACACAGATTTTTCAATTTGCAGGACACAGCTGGTGGGCTGTTATTTTTGGTTTGAAAAGTAAATCTACATCAGTTTATTCTATGACAGAACCATTACAGCTTTTGTAAGAAATGTACAGTATGTTGCAGACAAAGCAATGACTTAGAGGCAAGTTCATCCTATCAAGTATACTGTATATAGGTAGAAACTGTATCCTAACCTATCATAACTTTTAGAATTAAGTAGACAAATCAACTATAATTTTGGTTAATCAGTATTTAAAGAGCAGCCAGTCTTAACAATGGACTGTTACTGCAATAGAAAATGAAAAGAAAACTGGCTTGGCTATCTATACATATAATAGATATCTGATAAATTGAAGAATATCTTATTGATCCAAAGTAAAGTTTTAGAATTATTTTCAATGTGTTAGTTGAGTCTACAGAAAGGGGAGCATACAAATCTAATAAATAATAATAATAATAATAATAATAATAATAATAATTATTATTATTATTATTCTTTGACCAAAATATTAATTAATAAATTGATATCTGAAAGCATTTCTGTAATACACCCAAAGAATGTTAGAATTTCTACTTTGATGCCACACACACACACACACACACACACACACACACACACACGCCATTGATGAAAAGATATAATTAAATTATTAGAACTCACTCCCAGATAAATTATTTTAGCTGGAATTGAAATACCAGGAATATTCAAAACACCTCCTCATTTGAAATGCTGTTGGGTGACTCTGTGTGCTTGAGCCAAATACTGAATATTGTATTTACAATTATCACATATCTTCAACATGTGCCCTTCCCTAAATCTATTACTAATATGGTGAAGTACAACATTCCTTACCAAATACCTGCAAACCCCTGACCTGGTCAATTCTGCTCTGTTTCTTGACTCCTCTTAGAGAAAATAATGTTTTAAAATGTGAAAACTTGGCAAGTGTACCAACTGGTTCTGCTGTTGAGTTCTGACATTGTCTGCCTTTAAGTAAGTTTTGTTCATTAAGAAAAGACAGCCAGCATATGTTGCCTCAAAACAAATTGTTATGTATGGGTGTATGTAGTGAACATTTGCATAACCGCCGCTAATTTATTTATTTATTTATTTGTTTGTTTGTTTGTTTAGTCCAATACATAATACACATTGAAGAGAAAGATATGCAATAATATAAATAAAGAAAAGTATAAAAGAAAAGATATAAAAGTATAGGTGAACATATTTGAAAGGAAGGAAAGATAAATGAGATAAGGAGAGACAATTGGACAGGGGAAGAAGGCACACTGGTGCACTTATGCACACCCCTTACTGACCGCTAAGGAACCTGGAGAGGTCAATCGTGGATAGTCTAAGGGAGTAATCTAGTGATGGGAGAAATAAACTTATGTCAGTGGCTAGCAAGCTTCAGGGCAGCCCTTAAAAGTGGTATGCCTGAAGCCTGCTGGCAGTCCATATTAATTCTAGGTAATAGACAAAGGTACTGAACTGTTCCTATGACTTGGCTCTTCATTTACATGTGCATCTGACACTGACAACAAAGGTGGTGGAAGAAGAACCGCAGAACAAAGGCATATTGTGGCATCTGCAGCCATCCTAAGAAGCAAATCTTGACTTGCTCCAGCTAACCTACAGGATGCTTACACAGACATCTCTAGCACCAGCCTTCTTCGATCCAAAAACAGAAGAATGCTGAAGATACATGTCCCTTTTCCATTTATTCCTGGAGGCAAACAATTTCCAGGATCTGCTGAACAATAGGACAAGAGTCAGCTACTGCAGGCCACAAATGTACAAGATGGCTCAGACCCCAATGGCACCAATGGCCATGGAATCCATATCCTGCTCAAACCTACAAACCAAGCTAGCTGAACACTACGAACCTTCAGCCCCTATGATGTTCAGCAGAAATGAATTTTACCATCCGCATCAGCACAAAAGTGAATCAATCAACAGCTTTCTGATGAAATTCCGGGAAATTGCATCCAAATGCAAGTTAATTGACCCAGAGAAAATTAGGAATGAGGATTGAGGAACCTGAATTTACAAAAGAAGTTGCTGATCCAGAGGGAAGCAATCTTTAAAGATGTGGTCAAGGAAGCAAGAACTGCAGAATCATCAGAAAACTCCATAGCTGACAGACAACATCCAGAAAAACAGCTGCAGAATCCATCACACCCATCCATAGATTGGTTGGATGACCAAGGTCCTGAAGGAAGAAGAGGAGCACAAAGATGACAACTGTGTGCATTGCGTCCATCAAAAAAGGAGGGTGAGGCAAAGAGAATTTGATCCAAGGCAGCACTGCTGTTCCGACTGCCAAGGAAGCCACACCATCTAGGTCCTCAACAGTCAGCATTCAGGCCAGGCTACAGCACAGAGACTGCTTTGGTCATGCTGATGGATGATCTCTGGCGGGCCCAGGACAGGGGCTTGTCCTCTGTCCTGGTGCTTCTTGACTTCTCAGTGGCTTTTGATACCATCGACCCTGGTATCCTTCTGTGCTGGCTGGAGGGGTTGGGAGTGGGAGGCACTGTCCTTCAGTGGTTCTCCTCTTACCTCTCCGGTCGGTCGCAGTCAGTGTTAATGGGGGGCCAGAGCTCGACTTCTAGGTCTTTCCCTTGTGGGGTACCTCAGGGGTCAGTCCTCTCCCCCCCTACTATTTAATATCTACATGAAACCGCTAAGTGAGATCATGGGGTGAGGTATCATCAGCATACCCATTTGTACATTTCCACCCCATGTCCACTCAGCGAAGCAGTGGAAATGATGTGCTGGTGTCTGGAGGCTGTTGGGGTCTGGATGGGTGTCAACAGGCTCAAACACAACCCTGACAATATGGAGTGGCTGTGGATCTTGCCTCCCAAGGACAATTCCATCTGTCCATCCATTACCCTGGGGGGATTATTAACCCCCTCAGAGAGGGTCCGTAACTTGGGTGTCCTCCTCAATCCACAGCTAACATTAGAGCACCATCTTTCAGCTGTGGTGAGGGGGGCATTTGCCCAGGTCCACCTGGTGCACCAGTTGTGGTCCTTGGACCAGGAGTCACTGCTCACAGTCTCTCATGCCCTCACCACCTCGAGGTGTGACTACTGCAATGCTCTCTACATGGGGCTACCTTTGAAAAGTGTTTGGAAACTTCAGATCGTGCAGAATGCGGCCGCAAGAGCTATCGTGGGGCTTCCAAGATCTGCCCATGTTCCACCAACACTCCACAGCCTGCACTGGTTGCCGATCAGTTTCTGGTCACAATTCAAAGTGCTGGTAATGACCTATAAAGCCCTACATGGCATCAGACCAGAATACCTCCAGGACCGCTTTCTGCTGCACGAATCCTAGCGGCCAATCAGGTCCCACAGAGTTAGCCTTCTCCAGGTCCCATCGACTAAACAATGCCATTTGGCAGGACCCAGGGGAAGACCCTTCTCTGTGGTGGCCCCAGCCCTCTGGAATCAACTCCCCCCAGAGATTCGAACTGCCCCTACTCTTCCCACCTTCTGCAAGATGTTGAAGACCTATCTATGTCACCAGGCAGGGGGGGGGGAAATAACTATCTTGTCCCCCCCAGCACCACCTTTTTCTGGCTATAATACAATGGTATGATTGTGTAGTAATGATTGTTTTTTTTAATATTTAGGGGTTTTAAATTGCTTTTAACTTATATTGGATTTGTACTTTGTATATTGTATTGCTGTCGTTGTGAGCCGCCCCAAGTCTTCAGAGAGGGGCAGCATACAAATCTAATAAAACTAAACTAAACTAAACTAAACCAAACCAAACCAAGGCTGCCTCGAAATTCAGAGATGTCATGTGCTGCTGTTGCCAAAAGTGGAGACACATTATTGAAGCATGCAGAACCACTCAACCCTCCCTCTACCAATCTGCTCCATTCCCACCCAGAGCATCTACAGGACCCAGGACACAGAGCCAAAGCCACGCAAGAGGACAATGGGGCAGGCAAAAGGTCTACTCCAATTATCAAAACTCAAGGGGATTATATCACACCATGGGCTATTCTGATGATGACCAACGGGAAAGTTCCATATAACTGTAGCAATACAAGTTATATGTAACTTGTAACTTTGACATGGAACTGGACATTAGCTCAGCTTTTACTATCATGGCCTGGAAAACCCTGAAGAAACTCCTGCTCAAAATGACCAGATAAAAGCTCAAACCACATAATATAAGACTCAGTGACTTCCAGTGCTTGTCATGTGCTGGGTCAAGTGCTGGGCCAAGCAGAAGTCCCAATCAAATTAAAATACTTCAGTGTAACACTCCCATTAAAAGTCCTAGGTGTCAAATGGCTAAAATCCATGAAATTGGAATCATGGGATTGAATCAAATAAAAGGGGACAAGGTGGACAAGCTCATGGCCAACTTCAAGACCATCTTTGACAGAAGGGTAGGTAAATATAAGGGCAAGCTGATATCATTTAACCCGGATTTCATCATAACTCCTATTAGACGTAAGCCCTGCAAGATCCCATTTGCGCTCTGACATAAGGTTGATGAGCATCTGGAGAAATTGGTAGCCCAAGGGGTTCTGGAACTAGTTGACCACACAACCTGGGAAATATTGTAAACTCAGTGAAGCTGGATGGCTCAATTAGTGTGTGGGCTGACAAGAAAGGGACTATAAATAAAGCCCTGCATCTGAATGTGCCTATTGTACAGGACCTATTACATTCGCTGGGCAATGGAAATATTTTTTTCTAAGCTTTATTTTGCACAGGCATACCAAGAACTGCTAGTGGACAAATCCACAACAGAAGCACAGATTGTAGTAACTCATGGGGGGGGGGTTAAATATAACCACCTGCAATTTGGGGTCAGTGTGGTGCTGGGACTGTTCCAGAGCATATCTGTTGCACAGCATTCTTAGAGCAATCCCCTACTTTGATGATGTCCTTATCTCAGGGGACTCAGAAGATCAGCTTAATAGCCCAGGTCTGCAAAGTACTGGGGCGATTCCAAAAAATGGGGCACAAAGTCAGGAAGGACAAATGCAAAGTTGGGGTCACTAGCATAGAATTTATGGGATTCTTAATTGATGAGTCCAACATTCACCCATAAAGTAAAGGCCATAAAAGAAGCCCCAACACCGAAGAACAGGGCAAAGTTGCAAGCCTTCCTAAAGTTATTCAAACTTCTATGCTATCTTTCTGAAACATAAGGCAACCATTGCTGAGCCCCTCCATAGGTTCCTGGGGAAGATGACCACATGGATCTGGGGACAAAGAGAGGCCAATGCTTTTGCCACCATAAAGGACCTGCTTTCTTCAAATAGAACATTGATGCAATACAGTGAGATCCTCTGCCTAACATATAAACTTCACTTTTGGAGAGGGAGAAGTCCTCAGCCACCAACTACCCAATGAACCAGACATTCCCATCCCCTATTACTCTAAAATATTATCACCAGCAGGACAGAACTTCAGCCAGCTAAACAAGGAAACTCTTGCAGCTTGGCTGGCATCAAAAGGTTCCATGAATATCTTTGTAGCTGCAAATTCAAAGTTATTACTGACCACCAACCTCTGTTAGGTCTGCTTGTGGGGAACCAACAAAGCCTGCAATACATGTCACCCCAACTGACCCATTGGTCTATATTTCTTTTGGGCTATAGCTACACCCTTAAACATAGATCTGGGAAAGCATAAATCACACAGATGTATTCAGCTGCTGCTCAGACCCAGAATTTACGGAAGGCTCTGCTCCTATGGCTGAATTACTACTGGTTGATATCAAACAGACCAGCACCATCATGTCTCAGGACACCGTGGAACAAACAGCAATAGACCTAGTGCTGATTGTAAAGTAATGAACTGGGTATTGAGGAAATGGTCACAGTGGGAGGAGGAAGGAGAAGAATTCAAAACCTTTAAGAAGAAAGAGGCTGAATTTTCTGTTCTAAAGGGCTACCTATTGTGGTGGGAATGAGTAATAATCCCCCAGAGCCTGCAAAAAAGGGTGATAAAAACTCTCCACATAGATCACCCTGGCATAGTATGCATGAAAGCACTAACAAGAGCTACCTATGATCTTGTATAAGGACATTACATCCTGTATAAAGACATTACAAATTAGTAGCAACTTGCATGCCATGCCAAGAAACCTGGCTGGTCCCACCAAGAACCACAGCCCATGGTCAAAAGTGCATATCAAATTTGCAGGTCTGATGGCAGACCACACCTTCCTCATAGTGGTTGATGCCTATTCAAAATGGGTAGAAGTGATCAACATGCACTTATCAACAACAGATATCACCATAGGAGCCCAAGGGAAGCTGTTTACAACTCATGGCTTGCCAGATGTCCTCATATTGGACAATAGTCCAGGACTCACAGTCAGAAACATGGAAGTATTCTTGGCTGACCATGCATAATGTATGGTCAGCCTGTGCTCATCTCACCATTCTGTCTGGATAGCAATGGCCAAGTGGAGAGAATGGTGAGGTTAACCAAAGAAACATTAACCAAAATGGGTCCAGGAGACTGGCAGGAATGAATTGACCAGTTCTTATTGACCCAATTATTCTGTATGTAACTACAAATGTAAGCCCTGCAGAGTTGTTGATAAGTTGAAAACTAATATCCCAACTGGACAGACTTAATTCAACATAGAAGCTGGAGACACCTCTGAAGTCAAACCAACCAATCAGGATACTAGCCATGGGGGACTTGGTATTTGCACAAAACTATATAGGAGAACCCAAATGGGTGAGTGCTACAGTAATAGAAATCACTGGCCCCAAATAATACAAAGTGAGACTAGGCAATGAACAGGAATGGTGGAGACATACAGTATTGACCAACTCAGAAACAAGTGGGGAGACTCCTGCTTTATCAACTGGAGACCACGGCAGCAACCAAAGCAGCAGCTGAGAGTCATGAACACACAAGTCTCTACCCAACAATCAAGCCAACACGAGCAACACAGAACCCCATGGTGAAGACCAGCCTCTGACTGAAAGACAACCAATGACCCTATTCTCAAGCCCGGAAAGGGAGCACAAACACCTAACGGTCACCACCAGAGTCCAGGAAGTCAACTGGAATAAAAGAATGATGGAGCAGAAGACTTCAGCTGCCACTCCTGGAGGCTGGTTCCAGATTTTTCCATGGAATGACAGAGGAGCAGCAACAGGCATGTTCGCTCCAATCAAAGACTCCTGAGGAACTGAATCCTTCAGGCCCGGTAGGACTGTCAGGTGACCCGTTTACTTGCGGGACCATGTAACCATTATGGACTCCTGATTGGACACGCCAGAAACTAAAAGGGTTGGGGTGTTATGTATGGAAAGATGAAATGAATATTTGCATAGCCACCGCCGATTGACTATCTAGCAGCGGGAGAAATAAACTCCTGTCAATGGCTAGCAAGCTTCAGGGAAGCCCTTAAAAGCAACTTCTCTGCAGCCTGCCCACAGTCTGTATCAGTTCTAGCTAATAGGATATAAAGGTGCTGAGCTGTTCCTGTGCCTTGCCTCTCCATTTACGCATAAATCTAGCAGAAATAGTGATTTTCTCATAGTTGTACACTGCTTAGTTGTTGGTCTTCCTTATGAATGCTTTTGTCAGTACAATGTGATGTCTGGACTCAATAGTGATAATGCTCATTATTTTTCCAGCTCCTGTTCCACAGCTGGATAATGCAGCCTTTCAGACAGAGTCTGAAGCTGGTTCTTCGTGTCTTTACCCTTTGCTAGTTCTTTACTACTACCTTTTCCCTTCTTCTCTTTCTTTGTGCAAAACTTGTGTCTTATTCATAAATTGTTAATGCCATAAATTATGGAACAAAAGCATGTGGGTTGAAGCGCAGATCTCAAAACAGAAAATAGTGAAAATATTATGTAGGGTTATCTGCAGTATTCCTGATTCCCAAAGGAATTTTGGCACAACTCTCCCAGGTCATATGTTTAGAAACAATCATGGCCCCCCTTTTAAGGACAATGCAAGCATCTTCAGGGTCTTCACAAATGAACCAAGCATTCAAAATTTATTGAATTAATAATGTTGCAATAGTTTTTTTAAGCCCAATTCAATTCTTGCTTCAATTCAGGGTACTTTTTCCCAGAAGTAATGAAGTGAACTTATTGGTGTGTTTGCATAATTGGGAATGGACAAAATACATTCCAGTTGTATACTTCTGGTGGTTGGAAAGTGCAGAAGTTGAAGGCCAATACATCTGGATGACATTGGAGTAGGACAAGGATGGAATAAACAACATTGAGCCAAAGGTTGGATTAGTGCTGCAGGTTTATGTGTTATTGAACATTACCAAATGCTTATGACTATGAAGCCATCACATATTTATTTGTAAGGAGGTTGATTTTGCATTTAAAATGACTTCCTCACTCTCAGCAAGCAAGTGAAGATAAGGAAAAAAATGGAAATAAAAACAATAAATTCTATGAGATATCCATCTTTTCTACCTTGTAAACATAGGCTTCCCAATTTCCAGTCCTGACAATGTCCTTACAATACCTGTGAGGGAGACAGTAAAGGAATACCCAATTTATATCTATTACATGTATAGAGAGCCAAGCTATCTGGCTTGGCTCTCTATACATATAATAGATATAAATTGCAAAAGTAAAGCATTGGGCTAAAAGCTGGGGTGAATGTGAATTCTAGTTCCATTTTAGGCATGAATCAAACTGAAACGGAATGTTCACAAACAATCACTCATGCCCTCATCACCTCAAGGCTCGACTATTGTAATGCTCTCCACATGGGGCTACCTTTGAAAAGTGTTCGGAAACTTCAGATCGTGCAGAATGCAGCTGCGAGAGCAATCATGGGCTTCCCTAAGTATGCCCATGTTACACCAACACTCCGCAGTCTGCATTGGTTGCCGATCAGTTTCCGGTCACAATTCAAAGTGTTGGTTATGACCTATAAAGCCCTTCATGGCACCGGACAAGAATATCTCCGGGACTGCCTTCTGCCGCACAAATCCCAGCGACCGGTTAGGTCCCACAGAGTTGGCCTTCTCCGGGTCCCGGCGACTAAACAATATCATTTGGCGGGACCCAGGAAAAGAGCCTTCTCTGTGGCGGCCCCGACCCTCTGGAACCAGCTCCCCCAGATATCAGAGTTGCCCCCACCCTCCTTGCCTTTCGCAAGCTCTGTCGTCAGGCATGGGGGAATTGAAAATTTTTTCTCCCTTCCCCCTAGGCTTATAGAATTTATACATGGTATGTTTGTTGGTATGATTGGTCTCTTAAATTGGGGGTTTTTTAGATTACTTTTTAATATTAGATTTGTTACATTGTTTTTTATTGTTGTTAGCCGCCCCAAGTCTTCGGAGAAGGGCGGCATACAAATCTAAATAAACTAAACTAAACTAAACAAAGTCAAATATTATCATATAGTGGATAAAATGGCTGTAAACAAAGCTTATCTATTTTATCCACTATGTGACAATCTAGAACTAAGTAGAAATTTCCTAGCAGCTAGAACAACTCACCAATGGAATGACTTGCCTCCAGAAGTTGTGGGTGGTCCAAAACTGGGGTGGGAGTGGGTTCAATTTAAAATAGCATTTCATTGGCCAGTGATATCACATGTAGGCCATGCCCATACCAGCTCTGTGAATGGAAAAAACACGTGATGTGATGGCAATGTGACATGGTAAATTTGACACCAGTGGTTATAAAACATTTTATTAAATTATAAAATAAAATACAAAAATGCAAAAGCAAACAGTAGAACACAGGAGATGGAAAAAGAAAAGTGAGGAGGGGAGGGAGAAAAATGGAAGGAATTGACTTCTGGCACTCTCTGTTGCAGTAGAATAAAGCATTAACATTGAATCTTAAGTTTTTACATTTTCCATAATACAGTGGTACCTCGACATACGAGTTTAATTCTTGCCAGAGCTGACCTCGTATGTCGATCAATTCGTATCTCGAACCAATGCATTTAGATTTGGCTTTTTGTGCCGAGATAACTGGAAAAAATGGAATTCTTGCACCACCTAGTGGACGCTCGGCTCGTATCCCAAATTTGAGCTCGGGTGTCGAACAGAAATTTTGCTCACGTCTCAGCTCGTAACTTGGAATACTCGCATGTGGAGCAGCTCGTATCTAGAGGTACTACTGTATTATAAACTAGCCATTTCCAGAACAACAAATCAATATAATCAGTAAACCCCAAAGTTTCATTTCCCCCCCATCCTAGCATATTCGTTGATCAAAACAGTCAATTTAGTGCAACACTGGAGGTTTTGTCTGAAATGGCATAGAGCAAACCTTTTTTGGCTCAGGTGCCAAAAGGATGTGCATGCACAATAGCATGTTTGCACATACCCACACTCATAATGCAATGCCCTCTCCTCCCTGCGCACATGTGCACAAGCCTCATACTGCCCCCCATTCATGCACATAGGCTTCACTGAAATGAACTTCCAGTCAGCTCTTTGGAGGGTTTTTTTGAACCCTGGGGATGGTGAAAAATGGTCCAATGGGTCAGATATGCCCTGGAGGGGCATTGAAGAAGAGCGGCGTCAGTCACTGGTCTGGGTGGCTTGCAAATCCCTCAGGGAGCCGGCACCAGTCTCTCGCCCAATGGCTGTGGAAGATGACTCTGTCGCTATTAGCTAGGATGGCCATGATTGGAACAGTAAAAATTGAAAGATTGTCTGGTGCTAAGAACTGTTTGTGTTGGAGAGAGGTGAAGAAGTGCTGAAACTGGGTGAGCGTTTGGCCAATTTAATGACAAAAGAAAAAATTTAAAATTCAAAAGGAGATAAGAGACTCTAAAATGGAGTGAGCAGCTATCTAGCAATTGGAAATACCATAGAGAGAATTAAAGGAACAAGTTTAAAAGACCAGATTTCAGGATGTCTTTATAATTGGACGGTGGAAGTCAAAGAGACTGAAAAAGAATAAAGAATTTAAAGAAAATATCTTATTGGTGCTAAGTGGACTTAAAACACTTTGGATACTTTTGTAAAATAACTGTTTTGTTATATTGGGAACATAACACCATCTGCTGGTTAAAAGAAAATATTGCAACAGACTGTGGAAAGCTCAAATTAGTAGACAGCTGGAGACTGACTTTGCCCATAAGAAGAAAGGACTTGAAAACAGTGTATGTTGTGTTAGTATGTGATGGTGCACTGTTTTTGTGATAGAATATAAGAGAATTTTGAACTGGATTGGTCTGAAACACAAAGAGATTTTATGGATTTAAACTGCAAAAATATCCATTAACTTTATAAATTGTGAACTTGACAAAATTGAGATGTGTATCTATAAAAAACTTACTGGGATGTTAAAATACACCAATAAACAAGGATATTACACAGATGAAAAAGGGACTGAAAATGAAAAAAAACCATATTGATGATTATACTTGGATTTAAAGTGAGTAAGATTATTGGTGAGTATTGGTATCAGAAGAAACAATTTTAAATTAAAAATAATAGAGGAGTCTAGGAGGAATTGAGAGCAGACTTAAACAAGTAATGTACTTAAAAGAAAGAAAAGGAATTTGGGAAAAAAGAACTTATTAGGATAAAAAGAAGAGGGAGATTGTGATCCCCTTATATAGAGCGCTGGTGAGACCACATTTGGAATACTGTGTTCAGTTCTGGAGACCTCACCTACAAAAAGATATTGACAAAATTGAACGGGTCCAAAGACGGGCTACAAGAATGGTGGAAGGTCTTAAGCATAAAACGTATCAGGAAAGACTGAATGAACTCAATCTGTATAGTCTGGAAGACAGAAGGAAAATGGGGGGGACATGATCGAAACATTTAAATATGTTAAAGGGTTAAATAGGGTTCAGGAGGGAAGTGTTTTTAACAGGAAAGTGAACACAAGAACAAGGGGACACAATCTGAAGTTAGTTGGGGGAAAGATCAAAAGCAACATGAGAAAATATTATTTTACTGAAAGAGTAGTAGATCCTTGGAACAAACTTCCAGCAGACATGGTTGGTAAATCCACAGTGACTGAATTTAAACATGCCTGGGATAAACATATATCCATTGTAAGATAAAATACAGGAAATAGTATAAGGGCAGACTAGATGGACCATGGGGTCTTTTTCTGCCGTCAGTCTTCTATGTTTCTATGTTTCTATTTTGATGATGAAAGGGGAAAAAGAATAAAGAAAAGAATGGAAATAAATTAAATTATAGTAGACCAATTTGCTTTTATAAAAGATTTGTATAACTTATAAAATTGATTTAATGTTGAAAATGATTTAGACAACTGTTGGGATGTTATGAGATGTATAACTATCATTTTTAATGGTCCTTATATAAGATTACATAATTTATAAATTAAAATTTTGTTGTGGAGATTTTAGATATTTAGGGTTCTTTTTTTCTTTATTATTGTATATTAGGAAGTTGGTTATGTTATTAAGCAATGGATGGAAGTTAAAATTAAAAATAGTATAATAAAGTTGAAAAGGAGATATGATATGAGAAAAGTGTTCAGAAATTTAGAGCATTTAGAAATAACAGAATAAAAAAAAGACGAGTAAAGATATAAATTGTGGAAAGGGAGGAGCATGGCCTAAAATCAAGAGGTATAAGATATAATGAATATGTCTGGAATATTTGGAAGAAAATTGAGAGTTAAAGATGGTAGATACTGATGGCAAAAAACAGGAAGTAAAGAGGCAGTATGGGAATAACAATAGATTTACCTGGAAGAATATAAATATATGTAAATGATAAGGGAAAAGATATAAATTTAAGAGTAGCACCAATCTTGGTATAAAGTTAGGGTTTTGAATTGCTCATCTGTTAACTATAAAATGGATTATAGGTACTCAGGGAAGGATAAGATGGAGGAAGAGGAGGTAGAAAGGAATGGGAGAGAGGGAGGAGGAAAGTAGAAAAAAGAGAAAGAGGGAAAAAGAAAGTAGAGGGAAGAGAAAGAGAGAGGGAGGGAGGGGAGTAATATGAAATATATAAGAAAACAGATGGGGGATAAAAGTACAAAAGGTGCATATTTAGGATATTTGATTATAACATTTTGGACTGAAATGTATAGTTATGTATGTTTTGATATTATGGTATAAGTATGTATGTTTATGTAAAGATGGTTAAAAAATTTTAAAAAATCTTTTTTTAAAAAAGGAAGCAATTTATTTATCTTCCCATTTAGGAGGAATTAGCTCAGAAAGCCTGGTCTAGAACCTGAAAATTCTTCTTAGCATAACTTAATGGTTCACACTTCTGACTAGTTTAGACTTTATAGATCCTGAAAATTTCAGGTTGCCATTTTTAAATATGTGTTTTTTTTCTCTATCAGGATAACCTACTACCCAAAGAATGAGTTCATTTACGGTACTTGAAAATAAAAACAGGGATGCTGTGTTTATTATGGGATACAGTGGGCAAAAAATAAGTGGACAAATTGTCTTAAAATACTGCTTTGCCTTTCCAACTTTTCCCCACCTACTTTGCAAGCCAACTCTTAAAATTTGAAATAGATGTGATATGAGAGGACTAGTTTTATCCAAAGAGACAAAACAGAGAAATGGAAATACAAATGCACACCTGTCACTTAGTTTAAAGGAAGGATAACTAAGAATTTAAAAGCGCAAATCATGTCTACCCTTTCAGGGTAAATCCCACATCAAAGACGGCATGGAAACTTCAACCTTTGCTTTCACAGCTCTTCCAAAAGTTGACGTGGAATTGTTATTTTTAGTGTACAAGAGAGCTGATTAATTTTCTTAATTGTATTTCATTTCAGTATATCTTTTATCCCATAAAAGAGGCTGAAAATTTGGTTGTGTCTTATACTAGGAAAGTAGCTTTTATTAAGTTTTTTTAAACCCTTAATGAGGTGCTAATGGGATCTTCCCTTTGTCTTCTTTTTTCATTGCTGCTCACTCCAACAATCAACTGAGCCTTTTTTCAGCCCTAACAAAGGTGCTAATAGTGAAGCAAACTTTGCTAGCAAGCGATTTTCCACCTTTTTTGCAGCCTTAATGAGGTTCTAATGAATGAAAGGATTTCTGGGCTTTGCAAGCACATGAATTCAAAACCAGCAAACTAATATGCTGAAGCTCACCACACTAAGGACTAGCCAGATGAATACTTGGTAGGCAGATTATTTTCCCCTATTTTCCTCCCCCCAAACTAAGGTGCGTCTTATACTCCAATATGTCTTATACTCTGGAAAACATGGTATATTTATCTTGTTATGCTATGGATGATATACTGTGCTGTTTTAGTTACTGTTGTAAGGCACTCAGAGTCACTTTGAACCATGAAATGGGCAGAAAAAAATATGATAAACAAACAAACAAACAAACAAACAAACAAACAGCTGAATTGTGACCTCTAGCAGAACATCTGGACAGTAAGTATAATAGTGCTAGACACTGGAAGCTAAATTTAGCAAAGTATTGATTCAATTCAATTCAATTTATTAGATTTGTATGCTGCCCCTCTCCAAAGACTTGGGGTGGCTCACAACAACAATAAAAACAGTATAACAATGGAAAAAATCTAATAATAAAATTACATTAAAAACCCCCAACAATTTAAAAAGTATACAACACATACATACCAAACATAAAATATAAGAAAGCCTGGGGGAACTGTCTTAATTCCCCCATGCCTGGCGATAAAGTTGGGTCTTGAGTAACTTGTGAAAGACAAGGAGGGTGGGGGCCGTTCTAATCTCTGGGGGGAGATGATTCCAGAGGCCCGGTGCCACCACAGAGAAGGCTCTTCCCCTGGGGCCCGCCAAACGACATTGGTCAACGGGACCCGGAGAAGGCCAACTCTGTGGGACCTTATCGGCCGCTGGGATTCGTGCGGTAGAAGGCGGTTCCAGAGGTATTCTGGTCCAATGCCATGAAGGGCTTTAAAGGTCATTACCAACACTTTTAATTGTGACCAAATTTATTTCTAATGCAGAATTGAAGATGTTTTATATTTGATTAAATTAGTCTAATATTGTCTACTCTAACTAGTGGCGGCTGCTTGGCATAAGGCTTACTCATTAATTCTACCTGTAGGAGATAGAAAAGATTGAATTTAAGGCCTTTGGATTGTAAAGTATGGACTCTTTCATTGGGTTGAAGTTCATTCCTACCTTGACTTATTTTCTTTAAATATTCCCACTTTCTCATTCTCTATTTTTTTTCTTTTTGCAAAGGAAGACACATTGAACATTTTTGCAAGAAATCCCAATTAAATTTGGTATGTAGTTGTGTGTAAGTCAGTCTAACTGGGCTTAACTGTCTGTTTCTGCTCAATTTCAGTCTTGGTTATGATAGATAGCATTTCTTTCAAAATGATATTTCCTGCTCTCCTTCAGAAGGATTGCTCGCACACCACTGTAATAAAGCCAAGAAATGTTCTTATGTGGTCATATTTTCTGTCTCTTATAGGAATGTCTTGAATTTAATAAGCGTGGGTTTTGAGAGGTCTGTTTTTGTCCACTATAACAGATTGGCTTCTATAACTATGTTCATCAAAAATGTTCGATACAACATATAATTTAACAGCCACAGTTAGGGACCAGAAGCCAAGTCCTTGAGGCTGGCTTGGTAACATGATCTATTTTGTTAACCAAATAGCTCTTAAAATACTTTTAATTTTTGAAGAAACTATCAATCTCAACATTCCTAGCTACATGTTGATGCAACATTAAAACACTCTGTTCATCATTATATGGTCACGTCCAAGTAGATTTCATATAAACCAACTATCCCTATATTCTAGCTATTTTACTGTTTTCCAGTAGCTCTTCCTGCTGAATAAATGGTCTTATTTTTGTTTCTTTTTGGCTCTACCTTCGAAGAGTTCAGCAAGTTTTGTCTTGCTTGAGACTCTAATATACTAGAGCCATATCTAGTAAGGCCTGATCATACTATGATCATAACTAGTAATAACTGGTGTGGAGCTAAGTTGTAGAAACAAGATCCATCTCTATAAGTTTACTGTTACAGAGATGGTGTAGGACAGTGATGGTGTACCTTTTTTTCCTTGGGTGCAGAAAGAGGTAGACTTCAGTTTCCCAAATTCTCAGTCTGAATGAAGAATGGGGAAGGATTATCTCTTAAAGTGTTTCCTAAAGTGTAATCCTAGGAATTCCTGTATTTTCCAATGTCTCCTAACAGACTCCCAAAATCAAAATTAGGTGTCAACCTGCATTGGAAAACAACAAAATATTAAAATCCCATCAAACAATCATGAGAAGCAATAAGTAATGCATCCATTAATTATTTATAGATAAATTACTAACAAAATTTATACTTTCCTTTAGTATTTTAATACAGCTGGATTAAAACTCTCCTGGGGTCATTTACAATTTTTAACAGTGGGAAGGGGTCCCCAGGGGGAAAATCATTTAAGAAGCAGTGATCAAAGCAAAACTTAAAATGGCCCAGAGTGTGAAAATTACTAATTGCAAATAAAACAGAACATGGGCCAAGCCATCAGCCATGTTTAGTTCCCAGGAATTTTGAGAATGACTGTGTGGGGCCCAGAGGTTTTCCTTGAAATAAAGACAATTCTGGAAGTTGGCTTTTGCTTTCACACCCTGCCTGCTTCTTTAATGCATGAAAATTAAAGTCGAGTGGCTTGGAAAGTGTGGAGATACAAAGGGAAATGACTTTAAGGCAAATTGGTATATGTGCGCAGAATCCATAGTTCCCTCTAAGCTGAGCAGTGAGCAATCGCTCACTTAAAAATCATCATCAACTCAGAGTTTTCCAAACCTGCCCAGAAGCCGAGAGGGAAAGAGTGAGAGGGAAGGAGAGAGAGAGGAAGAGAGGAAGAGAGAGAAACAGATAGAAAAAAGAGAGGAAGGAAAAGAGAAAGAAAAAGAATGGGAGTAAGGAAGAGAGAAAAAAAATCAAAATCTAGTTTGAAACTAGCTCAACTATTTAAGTGGCATTTTGATATTGATAGAGTTGCCCTATTATGAGCTCACTGTTATTTTTTCGATGATCAGCATTGTTAAATTGAGTAAATGAATGCCTAAGATTTTAAAGAATATTTCGGATTTGGAGCATTAAAAAATAAAAAGTGAAAATGGTTGCAAGCAGTCGAGGGGGGGGAGGCCTTATTTCTGATGTTAAAAAACCAGTAAGAATCATTTTTTCCAGTTCCTTTATATTTTTCTTATATTCAGAAATGTTCAAGCTACCAATCCCACACCAACTTCAGTAAAATAGAATGCATTTTGCAAGCAAAACTATCCATAAATTGAAAAACATTTCACAAAAAATGGGGGGGAAGGCACATTTATGTGCAAAATAAACCAATAAGGATTAATTTTTTCAGTTCAATTTTCATATCATTGTGTGCAGAAATGTTCAGACTACTTTCCAAGTGAAAAAAGCTTTCAAAAAGACCAAACATAAGCACTGCAAATGAAGAGTTTTCGGTCCGGGTCAGGATGACCCGGGAACAGAAGATTTGTAACTTTTTTTGCCCAGCAAAAACTAAGCCCCCCACCCCCCAAAAAAAATTCTCATAGAGAGAACCCCTGAAATGATGAAAAGTCATGAAATTTCAAGTTTCAGATATGCAGGGAAAATTTTTTACAGGGACTCAAACTTGGCTTTGGGTCACATACGACCCGAACAGAACAGCAGGGTATCTTAGGATACAAGCAACAGAGAGGGGCGGCATACAAATCCAAATAATAAATAAACAAGTTACAGTCATACAGTCCTAAGTCAGAGGAAAAGTATGATAGAAATGATGAGAAAAACTAGTAGAATAGAAGTGCAGATTTAGTAGAAAGTCTGACAGTGTTGAGGGAATTATTTGTTTAGTAGAGTGATGGCATTTGAGAAAAAACTGTTCTTATGTCTAGTTGTCTTGGTGTGCAGTGCTCTGTAGTGATGTTTTGAGGGTAGGAGTTGAAACAGTTTATGTCCAGGATGCGAAGGGTCAGTAAATATTTTCCCCGCCCTCTTTTTGACTCATACAGTCATAAATCAAGGACTACCTGTACTTGTCACAGCAACTGTTAAGCACAGGAAATCAGGAGTCAAGGCAGTTCAAATGAATGCAACTACTAACAGTCAAAGAGACTGCAGATAAAAGTCAATGAAATTCAAGATAGGCTGGACTTAGATTGCTTGTGGGCATGAAAGGATTTAAGGTTGATGGCATACTTGACTCCTTCTTCAGACTCATCTCCAACAACATCATTCTTTATCCACCCTCAATGCTGTTCCATGCAGAACCATAATTCATCTTGATGCAGAAGATAACATTGTTGTTAGCCGCCCCAAGCAGCATACAAATCCAATAAATTATTATTATTATTATTATTATTATTATTATTATTATTATTATTAATATTAATATTAATATGGATTTCTCATTTCAGGAGAGAGATAAAGCGGAGGAAACCTGCCATAAGATTGCTCATTTGAAGAAAATTTGCTAAATGATCCAGATTGTTCTTCCACCCTTCTTCTGGTTCCCCCCCCCCTTCGCTCCACATTAGGGAGACATTTATGGAATGGGGATTTAGATTTCTGGTCAGGTTTAACTCAGGCAGCAGAGAAGTACAGTACAAAGAGAACAGCATCCAGAACTTGGTTTCAACAATCAATGCTAAATAATAAAAAAAATTAAAAGGAAAAAGCATTTCTGTCAATAGTGCCCCTGTAACAAAGGGAATACTCATTTTATATTGATTAGCTCTTGTTAAATAATGTATTTCTCCTTCACAAGTGAGAAGACTTTTGCCTGGTTGTTTATTGCAAGTCAGCCCAAATCAGAATGGCTCTAAGTAGGCAGGGAAATCAATACCGTAGCTGTTAAATATGCTTGCAAATCCAATCCTGTTGCTTACCATCAAGTGGATTGCGGTTCCACTAAGCCAGGAGAGTGTGAAATTCAGTAACTTGCTACGTTCTTCAGCACCCTTCCGGAAAACAGAAGCAATCTTGAGGTGTTAAATGAAACTCACCAAAATAATGACTCTCCTGGTATACTTCCTATTTTGGAGCTCCAAGGTAAAGAGGATTTTAGCAGAAGCATCCACTTGATAGATACCAGCCTAGCCCAGACAAGAAGCACACCCAACAAATACTAGTTGTAACTATATTATAAAATTATATGAACAGAATTTTGCAAGTCTGAAAGTATATCTCTGTCCTATTACCTTTATAATTCAAAACAATGCCCTCATATCTTCTCTGGGTTTAGCTGTCTGTAATCTAATGAACAATTCTTTATCCTATCCCCCAATATCATTCTCACATAAAAGACTTGGTGATACAGTAACTTAATGATGCTGGAGAAGGTCTGTACTCCAGTGACTTGAGCCTCAGTATTCTCTGATGGAATGAGCTCCCGTCACTTGGCTCAGCTTCTGCCTATACAGCAGTTCAAAAGCATGTTACATGCAAGTAGATAAATAGGTACCACTTCAGTCGGGAAAATGGTGCCTTAAAAGGCAATATTCAACTAGTGCTAGAATTGTCTGAATGTGATGCCTGGATGTTAGACAACATTGGTGGTTACCTAACATTTCCCAACCACCAATGTTATCGAACATTCCAGGCTTTGTATTTGGACAATGCTAAAACAAGAAAATTTTGAGCAAAAATACATAGATGTCTAGAAAAGATAATAGGGAAACAGGTAGATTTTAAACCTGAACTGTTTTTATTAGGGATGATATCACAAAAAAATTGATAAGAGAAGTATGTATTTATGTTTTAACAGCACAATATTGGAAAGTTGAAGAAACACTTTAAGATGAAGAGATAATTAAGAAAATATTAGACTGCAGAAATAGATAGACTTAAATTGAAAAATCACATAGAAAGAAGACACAGAACTTGGAATTTATTTTAGCAGTGATTGGGAAAAAGGGGTGGAGAATAAGAATGACATTTGTATTGTTAAGCAAATTAAACACCCAGACAGCACAATGTATATTAACCACTAAGGAATGTAATTAATAGAAAATTAATAAAATTTATTTAAAAAACAAAAGAATGGCCCAATATGATTTACAGAATGCTATCAAATCTTATGAGTGTATGGAATTCCTTGTAATGCTCTCTGGATAGCAAACAAACCAGTGGTGAGTTGCTGCCAGTTCGGACTGATTTGCCCATACTGGTGGTGGGAATTTGCCCCTGCTTGCTGAAACGGCAATGATGGTTGGCTGGCCATGCCCCCGAACTGGTCCTCCATTCGCTGCTTCCTGAAAGTGGTTTGGAAAGAAACTTCTGCATATGCGCAGTTGTTTCCATGCATGTATATAGGGTCATTTGCACAATGTGATGGAGACGTGCATGCGAGTAAAGTGATGGTGCATGTGCAAAATGCACACTTCTGATGCAATGTAAACTTGTAGGAAAGCTAAGTAGAACCCACTCCTGGCCCAGAATGGACTGGCAAACATTGGCAGCTGGGCAACTATTATGGTCTATTATGTAACATTGCCATATGCTAAATAACTAAATTTCCACATACTATTACAAAATGGGAAGGAGGTTAAAAGACAAAGTGAAAATGACACTTGATTAAAGCCCTGCCACTTTTATGAGAAGGATTTTGATTGCATGGTTTCTGCCATCATCTTGAATAACTCTTAAAGACAGTCCTGGAGTTTAGGTATCCACCTTTAGATTTGAAGCGGATATCTAAACTCCAGGACTCTCCTCTGATGTACTGAAACTGGACAGATCCTTTCGGAACATCTTCTCTCCGGGTGGACCCCAAATCTTAATGGGCATAGAGTGGCCCCCAAATCTTTGGGCATTGATTCCATAGAGAGAGGGTTTTTTGCTGAAGAGACGGAGTAACGACTCGGACACCAGAGCTGGATTTAAACTTGGGTCATTTTTATTATAATAAATTTGCATAATTTATTAATTAAATTAGCATAAATTAGCATAAATTTGCATAATCAACATACTTAACTATGACCCGGAACCAAATGGACCTGCAGGGTCAAACAAACACTTCCGGGGCGGAAATGACGTAAAAGGTCAACATTCCTGGGCAACTATGGGCGTAATCGATGCTGGTCCAGGTGAGGGACCTCTCCCTCACCTGAGACCCTGCCATACACTCGCATGAGGGGGGTCCCGCCGGCTCACCCCTACCCTGGGACTTCAATAGCGGGACCCAAAGACAGGTTCCCCCCAAGTGCGCAGGTAGCACCCACCATGGTCTTGGAGAGAACCTGTCAATCATCCCCAAAGATGCCCAAGGGAGAACGCGCAGTTGCTGAAACCACCCAGATTTCCGCCCCTAACCTGCCTACCCAATGACCAGAGGTAAGCCAATTAACCTAATTAAATGCAAACACCCCCTAACCGCCCATCCATCTCCCCAGTGTGGAATGGGCGAAAAAACAGCCTGGCCTAATGGGCGAGGCTGCAAAAAATTCCCATTCGGCCCCCGCAGGCGACCCCGAAGCACACTGCAAAATAGGGAAGGGCGGGTGGGTGTCTGTTCAGTCACCAGGTCCGGGCGAAAAGGCTCTCTTCCCGGCCTGCTGTCCCTTAAATAGGGCCAGCAGGCCCCGCCCGGACCCGACGTCATGCCCAGCCACGTGGGCAGGGCATTCTCGGCCGAAATCTCGCATCGCGAGATTTCGGCCGAAACCAAGATGGCGGCCGCCATCGGGAGGGCCCGAGTCTGCCGGCCCTCCAGCAAAAGCGCCGGGAAGCCGGTGAGTCGGCCGGCGATATTGCTGAAGAGACGGAGTAACGACTCGGACACCAGAGCTGGATTTAAACTTGGGTCATTTTTATTATAATAAATTTGCATAATTTATTAATTAAATTAGCATAAATTAGCATAAATTTGCATAATCAACATACTTAACTATGACCCGGAACCAAATGGACCTGCAGGGTCAAACAAACACTTCCGGGGCGGAAATGACGTAAAAGGTCAACATTCCTGGGCAACTATGGGCGTAATCGATGCTGGTCCAGGTGAGGGACCTCTCCCTCACCTGAGACCCTGCCATACACTCGCATGAGGGGGGTCCCGCCGGCTCACCCCTACCCTGGGACTTCAATAGCGGGACCCAAAGACAGGTTCCCCCCAAGTGCGCAGGTAGCACCCACCATGGTCTTGGAGAGAACCTGTCAATCATCCCCAAAGATGCCCAAGGGAGAACGCGCAGTTGCTGAAACCACCCAGATTTCCGCCCCTAACCTGCCACGGAGCGGGGGTCAGATCTCTATCTTGGCCCCCCGACTCCCCCCTCTATCTGCGCCAGCTCACGCAGAGACCTCTGCAGGTCCTGTAAGAAAATGGCGTTCCCCTGTTCTGACAGGTGAACGCCATCGGCCCGGTAAAGCCACGGCCGATCTACAGTGATGAGGGGATGGGCAACTACAATCCCCCCTAATTCTTTTACAGTTTTTCCCACGGCCTTATTCACCCTACGTCTAACCCGGTGGATGGCCCTAAGGGAAATGGCGTCCCTCCAAACGATCCGTGGGAGGATCTCTGACCACACCACTTGCGTGGTGGGCCATACCGTGCGAAGCCGCCGCAGGTCTTCGCGCGCCTGGACGATCAACGGTAGACCGCCAAGCAGGCATAGGTCATTGCCACCGAGGTGCAAGACCAGCCATCTGGGTGCGGCTATGGGCTGCCGACCACCCAGTCCCATCTGGGCGCGACCCTGGGTAGCCGCCCGCCCAGCAGCGCCGGGTACCGCCCTGAGATGCTGCGTACCCAGCAGCGTCGGTAGGAGGCCCTCCCACCGCATACCCCTCCGGCCCATCCAAACAACATTGACCCGCCGTCCCAACGACAGCTGGGTCCCGATGGCACTTCTGGCTGCTGAGCGGCCGGCCCAGAAGACCATGCTGTGGCCACACAGCAGCGCCGTCGGTTTCTGCCTGGACTGGGAACCTGGAAGAGGACACACACAGAGAGGTTACCTAGCCTAAACCCTGCCCCGGATCCTCAGCGGGCCTGACATAACCCAAATATGCCGCTGACCGCCAGCGGCCGATCTCCTGAATCCGTTGGGCCGGGAGACCGGAAAGTGCCGCGCTAGTGGCGGCGCCGATACGGAACGAATGCGTTCCATAGCCGGCGGGATCCATGCCTACCTGAGACATAGCCTTAGACACTATCGCCCAGAATTGATACCGGGTCAGGGGGGAACCATCCTGGTGTATAAAAAGGTACCCACGCCCTGACCCACGCAAGACACAAAATTGCTGCAAAGCAGCCACCGGGCAAACAGACTTATCGGTGGCTGCACTAAGTTCAAGTCTAACCCCTCTGTGTAACTGATCTGTCTTGGAGTGTCTCACCAAAAGAGAGACACCCCCCTGTCTAAAGGACAGATCAGCGAGCTGGAAGGCGCGGAGCGACAAGTCAGACTGCGAGGAGGCCATTGCCTCGCTGACCCTGAGGGCCCCAAAAAACATAACGCAAGTCGCCGCCCTGAACAGCCGAGCCTCGTAAGGAGAGGCACACAGACTGCCAAATGTCTGATTAATCAGAGACAGCTGCTGAACCGTCAGGGCCCGACGAGCGTCAGCGGGAAACCCCTGTCGCTCCCTCACCCAACCTTCCAGCATCCTCCGGATGCGGAAATCACCCGTAAAATCACCAAACCCCCCCGCCTTGGACAGAAAGGCGAGGCCGGCTAACCTAGCCCTGATAGTCCTCACTGAAAGGCCACGCCCCTTCAGCAGGACACAGAATTCAGCTAGGTGCTCAACCGGGGCAGGCCAGCAATGGGGGTAACCCTTACCCAGCCTGAAATCCCCAAACTCCTTACCTGCACGCTGATAAGCTCGCAGGGTACTAGGAGCTACCGATAAGGCGATCGCCCTGGAGGCCTCGTCTCTCCAGCTCTCGAGAGCCCGCCCAGGCTCCACAGGTGGGCTGGAAACACCTCCGGCGACTCTCGGGCCCACGGGGCCAGGGTCCGAAACCTGGACAACTGACCACGGGACAAGGCGTCAGCCACCCCGTTATCTAAACCAGGGACGTGCCTAGCCAAAAACAAGGCGTTCAAAGACAAGGACCTGTGCACAAAATGGCGGACAAGCCGCATCACCCTGTCACTCTTAGAGGACAGGGCGTTCACAACATGGACAACCGCTAGATTGTCACACCAAAAATGCACAGTCTTATCCCTGAACTGCTCCCCCCAGAGCTCTAAGGCCACTATTAAGGGGAAAAGCTCCAAAAAGGTTAGATCCTTAACCAACGAACAGGCACTCCATTCCGGAGGCCATGCCGACCAGCACCACTGGTCACCTAACACTACCCCAAAACCGCAAGTCCCTGCGGCGTCGGAACACAGCTGCAGCTCCGCTTCCAAAAGAAGCTCCTGCCGCCAAAACGACAACCCATTAAAACGTTCCAAAAACTCCCGCCACACGCAGAGGTCAGCCCTGACCCCTGCACATAAGCGGGTACGATGGTGGGGCAAACTCAGCCCCTTCATCGCATCATACAACCGGCGAGAAAAAGCCCTACCAGGCACCACTACCCGACAGGCAAAATTAAGAATCCCAGCCAACTCCTGGAGCTGCCGAAGAGTAACCTTCCTGCAGCCCAGGACCGCCTCTAGTTTGGACCTGATCTTAATCAACTTATCCAGGGGCAATCTGGAAGATTGCTCCACCGAATCCAATTCAATACCCAGGAAGGTAATCCTGGTGGCAGGGCCTTCGGTCTTCTCGGAGGCTAAAGGCACCCCCAATTGAGCACAAAGGGCTTCGAAGTCCCGCATCAAAGCAAAACATTGCTCTGATTGCGCAGGCCCGGCCACCAAGAAATCATCAAGGTAATGAACGACAGACCCCAGGCCACTCCGCCTCCTGAGCACCCACTCGAGGAAGGTACTAAAGCTCTCAAAGAGGGAGCAGGAAATAGAGCAGCCCATCGGCAATGCCCTATCCACATAAAACCCACCTTCGAAATGGAAGCCCAGCAGCTCGAAGTCGCCTGGGTGAATGGGGAGGAGCCGAAATGCCGACTTAATGTCGCATTTACCCATAAGGGCTCCCACCCCACACTCCCTAACCATAGCCACGGCCGCATCAAAGGATGCGTACCGGACGGAACAAAGCTCGTCAGGAATGAAGTCATTCACTGACTCCCCTTTTGGAAAAGACAAATGGTGAATCAACCTAAATTCACCACTCGCCTTTTTGGGGACCACACCCAAGGGGGACACACGAAGATTCGGAAAGGGCGGCTCCGGGAAGGGCCCAAGGACCCTGCCCTCAGCCACCTCCTTTCTAATCTTAGCCCGTACAATGTCTTCATGTCCGACAACCGACCTGAGGTTGTCGGACATGAAGGCCCTCCTAATACCCACATAAGGGATCCTAAATCCCTCGGAGAAGCCCCTCAAGAGCAACTCGGCTCTCGGGCGAGGGTGGTAGTCGATCAACCAACCCTCAAGAACAGAAACATTAATTGGGCTGGGCCCCTTTTCCCCCAGCTGGTGGGGGAGGTTTTCCTGGACCCCCGCCCTTCTTCTCCGCCCCTTTCTTGGGGCGGGGACAGACTGAAGCTGCATGGGACCCCCCACAATTCCCGCAGGCATGCTTGTATTTACAAAAGGGACGAAAACACGCCCCTTTTGCAGCAAACTCATGACAAGCGGGCGAGGCCCCCTTGCCAGCCACTCCAGGAGTCGCCTTGGCCGGCGAAGCCGCGCCGGGCTCCTCCTCCATAAAGTGCCCACTATCCGTGCGCTCACACCCTTCCTTCCCGGACATATGCGTGGCCCGGAACCACAGGTCCGGGACCACCATATCCCACGGCAAGTTGGGCTCCACAGACATCCTCATGCGGAAACCCTTATCATAATGGCGCCAGATGGTGCCCTTATATTCAAAATGGGCCCTGGCAATTAAGTCTATATACTTAAACATGGCAGAGGCCATAGCCGGCTGCCGTTGGATCACTACCGACCCATAGGTAAGAAAGGCATACAGCCATGAGCTGAAGCATTTCGTTACCTTGGTCTTCTTCGTTTTCTCCCCCGGGACAATCTCTTTCTCCTGCTTGGGAACCTCGCGGTTCAAAAGCGAAAAAAGATCGACGTATTCACCCCGCCAAATAGCCTCCTTGACCGACGGGTGAAGGTGGCATCCTAGAGGGGTGGACGGCAGCCCGCACGGTATGGCCCCCGCTTTAATACAAGCGAAGGGGTCCCACACTGAGTTGGCCGCCACACCAAAAACACCTGCCCCATGGGGGTAGGGGAAAACCGGGAGCGGGGGCATGACAGGAGGGGCCGGAGGAACCCACCCCCCTGCCCCTGGCACCGCTGGTGTCCCCGCAGGACCCGTCCCAGACAACGGAGCAGCGCTGGCCGCCGGCGGCCCCGGAGGAGGAACCGGCGGAGCCCACACCTGCCCGCAGGTGCCCGCGGGGGACCCCAAAAAGCTGGACCCACTCCCGACCCCCGCCGGGGGAAAGCCCGGGGCGGGGGGAGGAAGAAAAGACAGAGATGTGGTGTGTGGTGCAGCCTCACCTGCCCCGTACGGGGTTGAAGACATCCACGGGGGGCCCAATGGTGTGGGGCCCGGGAAAGCCGCCATCGGTCCTGCAGGGGCCTGCCTTCCGAAAGGAGCCGGCTGCCCAGCCTGGGCCGCCGCCGGATCCCTCCCCAACGCCGCAGGCACTTGATCGCTGGACACTCCGGGGACCGCACCGCTCCTCCACTGCTCGAGCTCATCGAGCCTCTCCAACACCCTGGCCCAAGACATAGCAGGAGAAAAATCAGGTTGAGGGGCAGGAGGCACAGAGACCACCCCCCCCTGTTCAGGGACCACCCCAACAGTCCCCTCCCTGCTGGCCCGGGCCCGGGCAGAAGGCCTAAGGGCCCTCCTGGGGCGCGCTGCAGGCGGAGCCATAGGAGCAGTGGCAGGCCTCTTCTTAGGAGCCATCACACTTCCCCTTAGATAAGCAATAAGCCACTAAAAACCACCTAGGCCGAAACCCACAGCACGAATGGCAGGCCCAACTCCCCCCACAGGGCCCTACCCAGGGCCTGGGAGCCCCTGCTACCCCTGTTAACCCCTGTATTGGGTATAACAGTACAATTATATATATATATATTGACTCAGTAGTTATTAAGTAATGTATTATGATGATGCAAACCTCCCTGCACAGGCAGACCTTAGAGGCCTGCAATCCAGGAACACCCCCCGCCCAATACCGGGGGGCCCAAACCCAACACCCCCACCGCGCCCTCCTCCCAGCCGGGAGGAGGTTACCAGTCCCCCTCGGGCCCGAGGGGGATCGCTGCAAACAGCTCCGGTGAAGGAGTAAAAGCAAGAAGTCTTCCAAGCACTTTTCGCCCCCTCGGTAGGCCACAAAATGGCGGCCGCAACACGAGGGAGACACAAAATGGCGGCCGAGCAGCACCAAGGAGTGTCTGTTCAGTCACCAGGTCCGGGCGAAAAGGCTCTCTTCCCGGCCTGCTGTCCCTTAAATAGGGCCAGCAGGCCCCGCCCGGACCCGACGTCATGCCCAGCCACGTGGGCAGGGCATTCTCGGCCGAAATCTCGCATCGCGAGATTTCGGCCGAAACCAAGATGGCGGCCGCCATCGGGAGGGCCCGAGTCTGCCGGCCCTCCAGCAAAAGCGCCGGGAAGCCGGTGAGTCGGCCGGCGATATTCTGCAGATTGGAGAGTGTGTGTTTTCATATGATGCTTGCAAACCTTGGACGGGGAATCATAAATTTGTGTGGACTAGTTTCTGGTATGCCACGGCCTGGTGCTGTTCCAGTTACCAGAGTTTGGGAGCTCCTGTTCTACCCACACACACAAAAAAATGCTATAGAGTATTCACATTGCAAAACATTTCTTCTCCAGAGCAAGAGCAAACAAGAACATAATCAGGAATGTTATTCTGAACAATTAGCCACTCTTTCTTAAGATTAATTGGTCTGCAAGGAAGTCCAGCCTGAATATGACAAGTTGCCTTTCCCTTATTTTGGTAAATAGATCAGTGGTGGGTTGCTACTGGTTCGGAGCAGTTCATGTGAGTTGGTAGTAGAAATTTGATCCTGTTCGCCAAACTGGCAGCGGGTGCCAGCTTGCTGCACCCCCGAACCAGTACTCAGTCACCACAAGTTGAAAGCAGCTGGCAATGAACCATCTGTGCATGCACAAAGGCTTCTGAGCATATGCAGAAGTTTAGCACTGAGATGTAGAGAAACATCTTTCAGCTGTGGCGAGGGGAGCGTTTGCCCAGGTTCGCCTGGTGCACCAGTTGCGGCCCTATCTGGACCGGGAGTCACTGCTCACAGTCACTCATGCCCTCATCACCTCAAGGCTCGACTACTGCAACGCTCTCTACATGGGGCTACCTTTGAAAAGTGTTCGGAAACTTCAGATCGTGCAGAATGCAGCTGTGAGAGCAATCATGGACTTCCCTAGGTATGCCCATGTTACACCAACAATCTGCAGTCTGCCAATCAGTTTCCAGTCACAATTCAAAGTGTTGGTTATGACCTATAAAGCCCTTCATGGCACCGGACCAGATTATCTCCGGGACCGCCTTCTGCCGCATGAATCCCAGCGACCGATTAGGTCCCACAGGGTTGGCCTTCTCCAAGTCCCATCAACTAAACAATGTCGTTTGGCGGGACACAGGGGAAGAGCCTTCTCTGTGGCGGTCCCAGCCCTCTGGAACCAGCTCCCCCAGAGATTAGAATTACCCCCACTCTCCTCACTTTTCCTAAGCTCCTTAAAACCCACCTCTGCCATCAGGCATGGGGGAACTGAGATATTCTTTCCCCCTAGGCCTTACTATTTATGCAGGTATGTTTGGTTTCATAATAAGGGTTTTTTAGTTGTTTTAGTATTGGCTTGTTACATGCTGTTTTTATCATTGTTGTTAGCCACCCCGAGACTACGGAGAGGGGCGGCATACAAATCCAATAAATAATAATAATAATAATGTAGTGTGCATGTATAAGCATAACATGGATGCAAAGTGCGAACTTCTGGTGTGATGTACTCACTTCTGAGCTGGTAGGGAAGGTAAGAGAAACCCACCCTTGAAGTGGATCCCAGCTGATCTTTCTTGAAGGATCGGATTTCTTTTTTCCTTTTGATCATATAAAGTCTTTCAAAAACCACGAGTGAGTCAAGGGTGGAAAGAAGTTGATTTCTTCTTCTTTCAAACTAAATTGAAAATGAAATACAGGTAATATGATTACCCTTCAGTGGAGAATTTAATCCGTTTCCCTCCTGTCACATGAAATATTTTCATATAGTAATGCATTCTGGGGCCTACGTTGCGCTGCAGAACTAAGCATGCAGTTCTGAGCCCTGATACTCCTCAGCATTTCTGACGCATTTCATTATTCATAAAGAAGTTGCAAGCTTTAGTCTGATTGTACAATGTTTTATTCACATCCATCAGGTCTGTTTCTTTGCAAATTGGGGGTGGGGGAGGAGTGGTAAATGACTTTCTATTTTGCCTTTTTGGAGAATTGGAGTCTTTCGGCCTAATTATATAACTTGCAGTGTTTTGAAACAACCCAGCAATTGGTAGAGACTAAGTCATTATTTTTAAATGATTGTTTTCTCTATCTCTTTTGCCCGTTCCCTTTTTCTTCTTCTCTTTTGAGTCTTGATAGGTTTCCCCAGAAATATAAAGAATTTCCATCATACAAGCACTTTGGGGGTCGAATGACCCTTTCATTGGTGTCGCCTAAGACCATTGGGTTCAACTTGCCGAATAATTGTCAAGAACTGGGAAGTCTACGAGTCTACGGAGAGAGGCGGCATACAAATCTAATAAATAAATAAATAAATAAGTCAATTTGCACAGCACAAGGCTATCAGGGCTGTGAGAACCAGTTTGGTGTACCGATTAAAATATAAGGCTGGAAACTGGTAGATTATAAGTTTTAATCCCATTTTAGGTACAAAAGCCAATCACTTTCATTCTGCCCTAGGAAGGAGACAATGTATCCTTCCTCGGGCAAACTGTGCCAATAAAAGTGCAGAGTTATCTTTGAAATAATAATAATAATAATAATAATAATAATAACAACAACAACAACAACAACAACAACAAGTCAGGGCTGCACTCCAAACATCCAGACAACCACAAAAGGGAAATGAAGGATTAGAGCTGCGATTCTCAATCTGTTGGTCATGAGCACTTTGGGGGTCGAATGACCCTTTCATTGGTGTCGCCTAAGACCATTGGGTTCAACTTGCCGAATAATTGTCAAGAACTGTATATATTCAAACAGATACAAATCTGGTATTAAATCTTTCTTTCTCAATAGATGTATGAGACATCGATATATACTCTAAAATTTGACTGGCTTTTTAAAAACCTTTTTATTTAGATTTATTCAATGCTTTCTTGTACCTACCTATAATTTCAAACATTAGATATAAGGAAATGAGCTGCTGAAAATATATCCAGTTCACAATCTCAATACAGATCTACCGTACACCCAACTGCCCTTTCCTTCCCTCTACTCTTCTCTTTCTTTCTTTTTTCTTTCTTCCTTTCTATATGTTTGTTTGTTTCATTGAACTTTTTATTTTTTATTTTTTGTCTATTTGTCTTGGTCCATTGTCAAATGTATATCATTTGATCATGATCCCGCTATATAGAATGCTGGTGAGACCACATTTGGAATACTGTGTTCAGTTCTGGAGACCTCACCTACAAAAAGATATTGACAAAATTGAACGGGTCCAAAGACGGGCTACAAGAATGGTGGAAGGTCTTAAGCATAAAACGTATCAGGAAAGACTTAATGAACTCAATCTGTATAGTCTGGAGGACAGAAGGAAAAGGGGGGACATGATCAAAACATTTAAATATATTAAAGGGTTAAATAAGGTCCAGGAGGGAAGTGTTTTTAATAGGAAAGTGAACACAAGAACAAGGGGACACAATCTGAAGTTAGTTGGGGGAAAGATCAAAAGCAACATGAGAAAATATTATTTTACTAAAAGAGTAGTAGATCCGTGGAACAAACTTCCAGCAGACATAATTGGTAAACCCACAGTAACTGAATTTAAATATGCCTGGGATAAACATATATCCATCCTAAGATAAAATACAGAAAATAGTATAAGGGCAGACAAGATGGACCATGAGGTCTTTTTCTGCCGTCAGACTTCTATGTTTCTATGTTTCTATTTAGACCATGATTATTGTTTTATGTAACTCGGAATGTTTTACTGTCAATCACAATCAATGTATTTATTGTATATTTGTAAATAAAATATTTTTAAAAAATTTTTAAAAAGGAAAACACATGTTTATGACAGTCTTAGGAACCGTCTGAAACACCGCTCCTCTATCTGTCTCAAGGCAAGTTCACCCACATGCAAATAGACTACTGCCCAAAATATATAAAAATCTGAACCATGGAAACTTCTGAGTATGTGTAGAAGCCAAATTTCCAGCACTGTGCATGTGTCAACATCTTGTTTTCATTTTTTTGCATTTTTTTAAAAAATTGGCATTGCACACATGTTTGCAAGAAAATCACATGTGTGCCCACGAGGTGCACCTACTCAGCGCAGGAGGAAGCAAACCGGTAGCGAGGTAAGTTTGAATTCACCCCTGAGTTTCCTAATAACTTTATTATTTTATGGTTGGGGGTCACCGCTGAAATGAATGAGACTCAGACAGGAGTGCAAGATGGTTCCGTTTATTCAGCTCTCTCGAAAGTGACTTCAGCAAGGAACGCATCTGAGCTGTCAGTGTCAGAACAGCCCTTTTTATACGTTTAAGGCTCGCGCCTAAAAGAAACGGCCGTGCGTCTTAGCCAATCAGACGCGGCCAAGGTTTATTCATAGTTTAAACAGTATTTACAAGGTATTTTCTTTTACAGAGTTTTACATTGGTTATATACAGACTTAACACCCCTCCCTCATTAGTTCAGCCAAACTGTCAATCAGTGAGCCAAGTGACGTAGTCCTCCAATCGATTGGGCCGGCGTGACGTGCGCTCAGACCTGCGCAGATCATTACCGGCTGGTATGTCTATGGTGGAGGTTGGCTCGTCGTTGTCTCCTGTCCGCGGCTGGGCCCAAGTTGGGGCTCTGGCCTGCGGAGACAAGTATGCTGATGGCGCACCGTGCCCAGAAGAGGAGGAAGGCTCGGCGTCGCTGGAGGAAGCATCAGGCCGTGGTAAGTCCTTTTGTAATTCCAAAAGTTCGAGTTGCGAATTAATGTCTGCTTGGGGGGAAGAATTTCCGTTAGCGGCCGGCTCTTCATTTGGTGTTATGCGCCCCCTTAAATGATCGATGTGCCGCCTCCATGTGCGGCCATCTTCCAATTGTACCACATAAGATTTTGGGGCTGTTTGTTGCAATATTTTTCCTTTCAGCCAACTCAACCCCCCGTCAAAATTTCTAGCAAAAACCAGTTGCCCTAGGTACATATTTCTTTCAGGTGCTGTACATGTTTCATTATTTACATTTTGAGTACAATAACGAGGGTGCAACCTGTCCAGGGGGGACCTTATTTTTCGACCCATTAAAATTTCTGCTGGGCTTTTGTTTGTGATGGAATTTGGGGTGATATGCTGCATTAATAAAAATTGATCTAATTTGTGTTGTATTTCCCCTGGGCCTGCCCTGCGCAAGGCTTCTTTGGCCACACGTACATAACGTTCTGCAAGGCCATTAACCCATGGCGAGTAAGGGGATGTGAGTGCGTGTCTGACCCCTAAGTTGCTTAAAAAGCACTCAAATTGTCTGGCAGTTAATTGTGGCCCGTTATCTGAAACTAGGATGTCTGGGCACCCATGTGTGGCAAACAAATGGTATAATGCTTTAATGGTGGCACAAGTAGTAATGTTTTGCATAGCAATGATTTCCACCCATCTGGAGAACGCGTCTACCACAATTAAAAAGTTTTGGGTTCCAATAGGCCCTGCGAAGTCAATATGAATGCGGGACCATGGCCCCGTGGGTCTTTCCCATTCCAGAGGTGTTGTTTTCGGGGGATTGGGCCGTGACTCCTGGCAAGGGTCACAGTTTGCTACCCATTGTTCAATGTCCCTATCTAAACCTGGCCACCACAAATAGCCCCTGGCCAACCCTTTCATTCTGACAATGCCTGGGTGGCCTGCATGCAACATACTTAGTACCTTCTGTTTTAAGGTATTGGGAATGACCACCCTGTCACCCCATAACACGCATCCCTTCAAGTAGGATAATTCCAACCTTTTAGATTTAAATTCTGACAGCCCAGTTTCCTCAGAGTCTCCCAACCAACCTTTTTGAATACAATTGATTATTTTTAACAATAGTAAATCCTTCTTAGTGTGCTCAGCCACCTCTTTGGCAGTGGTCAGGCAGTTTTCCTCAAGGTCAATTAGTAAGACATCCTCTGTGGGGGTTGGATCTGAGACTAACTCGGGCATGGGGCATCTACTTAACCCGTCAGCATGATTTATTGATTTTCCCCCCTTGTGTGTTAGATGGTATTGGTATCCTGACAGGAAAAGGGCCCATCTTATTAATCTAGGGGACATGAAGGGAGGAGTTGGTTTATTGGCAGCTAGAAGACCAAGCAGGGGTTTGTGATCTGTTATCAGTTCAAAACTCCTCCCACAGAGATAATAATGGAATTTCTTAACGCTAGAGACTAGGGCCAATGCCTCTTTGTCTAATTGGCTGTAGTTTCTCTCTGCCATGGACAATGTTTTAGAAAAGAAGGCGATGGGGGCCTCTGTATTGTTTGGCATTATGTGAGCTAATACCCCGCCAACCCCATACGCCGAAGCGTCGCACGTGAGCCTTATTGGCAAAGTTGAGCTATATTGAACCACTACGCTTTTAGAGGTCAATAACTGTTTTATTTTATGAAAAGCTTCGCGCTCCATTGTGCCCCAGGTCCAGGGAACTCCCTTCTGCAGCAGTCGGTGTAGTGGTTCTGCTGCCGTTGCCTTCTGTTTAAGGAAGACAGAATAAAAATTAAGGAGGCCCAGAAATGCTTGGAGTTCTGTCTTATTATTTGGCTCGGGTGCTTTGGTTATGGCCTCTAGTTTGTCTGCTGTGGGGTGTATTCCCTCACTGTCTATTCTATAGCCCAGAAATTCTATGCTACTTGCTCCCCATACACACTTGTCTGGTTTTACTTTTAACCCCTTAGCTTGCAGTCTAGCCAATACTTCTCTGATGCGCATGTTTAATTCTGCTTGGTTTTTTCCTGATATAAATATATCGTCAAAATATGGGGAAGTTCCTTTTATACCTGCCAATAATCGTTCCATGAAACTTTGGAAAATACCTGGGGCGGTACTGACCCCGAATTGCAGGCGGGTGCACCTAAAAGCACCCCTATGGGTCACTATGGTCTGGGCCAGGGATGTGGCCTCATCGACCGGAAGCTGTTGGTATGCCTGTGCCAGGTCGATTTTTTAAAATACTCTCCCTTCCCCCAAGAATGAAGCAATTGTTGGACCACTGGGATCGGGTATGGATGGTGTTGAAGGGCCTTATTGATAGTGGCTTTGTAGTCTGCACAGACCCTTAAGGAGCCATCAGGTTTAACTGGAGTGACAATGGGGGTTTCCCATGGCGCTTGTTCTACAGGGACTAAGATGCCCTGGGCAATCAATTTGTCCAGTTGGATGTCTAGTTTAGGCAATAGTGGTAGGGGTACCCTGCGAGGCTTAAGTCTGACTGGGGGTACCTTGGGATCTAGAGAGAAGGAGATAGGGGCCCCATTATAGGTGCCCAAAGTAGGGCTGAAAACCTCAGGAAATTCTTGGATAAAGTTAGGAATATCAGGTTCAGCATTTACATGACAAAGACCCAGTATTTCAATTCCCAAAGGAGACATCCATGTTAACCCCAGGAGGGAGTGTTTGGCTCCCTCAACCACAATCAGAGGAAGAAAATATTCACAATTTTTAAATTTCACAGGCACCTCTACTTTCCCCAAAACAGGTATGACATTACCTTGAAAATCCCTTATTATTAAAGTTGAGTTAACAAAATCAGTTTTAAGAAAATTTGGCATATACATTTTGAATTTGTCCCAAGGCATAATAGAATGCTTAGAGCCTGTATCTAATTCTAGGTTACAAGGTTTGTTATTTAAAAGTAGTGAGATGATAATCTTGTTCCCTCCTTTAGCAGTTGCGCAATTTACGTAAGTTTGTGCTTTACCTCGTGCGTAGTCACGGTTAGCGGTAGAGTCGTTTCTGCGATTGAAGCCTCTGGAAAATTTGTTGTCTCGCGGTTGTTGTGCCTGGTTGTTGAAACGTTGTTGGCGGGGTGTAGAGAAGGACTCCTCTGGAAGGGGCGCTCTGCAAGCCTCGGTGATGTGCCCGCGTCGATTGCAGCGGCGGCAAATGGCGTCCCTGAAGGGGCAACGCTGTCGTGGGTGATTTCCTCGGCAACCGGGGCATGGGTTGGAGGGGCGTTGGTATCTGGGTTGTCTGGCTTGCTCGGAAGGCAGCAGGAGACAGGTGTCGTCGTCCGTGGCAGCTGGGCTGAGGTCATCTGTGGTTTCGGCGCGGGAAACAGCAACGGAGATTTTGGAGACGGTGTCTTTCTTTTCGTGTTCCTTGAGTTCTTTGGCGGCCGCGTCAGCTACTTCGGCTGTTTGAGCCAGCTTGATGACTGACTGAAGCGTTGGGTCGTCCTCTGTTAGGATTTTGTTCCGGACGGTCGCATTCTTCATCCCAAAGATCAGAGCGTCTGTGAGGCGAGCTTCTGGGCTGTCAAATTTGCACTTTGACAGCACCGTGCGAAGTCTCGTGGCGAATTGATTGATTGTCTCAGACTCACGCTGGGTCATCCTGGAAAATTGATGTCTGTAGACTACGGCAGGCTTCGTTGGTTTGAAATGGTTTGCCAGTCTTGCTTGGAGGTCGTCCCACGGAACGGATTTAGCTGGAAGCGGGTCGGTAAGCGTTTGGACGAGGTCAAAAATCTCAGTCCCGCAATAGTTCAAGAAGATCGCCCGCTTCCTGTCGTCTTCAGCTTCTCCCATTCCTGCCGCTTCTAGGAAGATTTCAAATTTCGCCATGTAGGCGTCCCAAGACGACTTCTCGGGGTCGAAGTAGTCGGGAGCCCGGCCGATCTGGAGGTGATTCATGCTTGACTCGTGGATTCTTCGTTCTCTCGTCGCCAGTGAAATGAATGAGACTCAGACAGGAGTGCAAGATGGTTCCGTTTATTCAGCTCTCTCGAAAGTGACTTCAGCAAGGAACGCATCTGAGCTGTCAGTGTCAGAACAGCCCTTTTTATACGTTTAAGGCTCGCGCCTAAAAGAAACGGCCGTGCGTCTTAGCCAATCAGACGCGGCCAAGGTTTATTCATAGTTTAAACAGTATTTACAAGGTATTTTCTTTTACAGAGTTTTACATTGGTTATATACAAACTTAACAACCGCAACATGAGGAACTGTATTAAAGGGCATTAGGAAGGTTGAGGACCACTGGCGTAGAGTATCTCAATGCTGCAACCTAGGGGAGACTGAGATTTTGGCAGCCAAGTTCTGGGAATCCTAACCAAGCATTTGTGGTTTGGCTGTGCTGGTTTGTCCACACAGATTGCTTCCTCTGGAATCTGGCCTCGTCTTTCCAAATGTATGAGTTTCAAAAACATAATTCCACTCTCTCAAACCTCCAGAACAAATAAACAAACTGTTGTACAGAACTGCAGTCTAGCGATTGGCTTTCTTTTTTGTTCAAATTGACCCTGTGTTTTTATGTTCTATTTCTACATTTCTTCTGACAAGTAGTGACACACCTTCCTTGGCCTGGATGGGGTCTGGTCTTCTCCATTTAAATAATTCAGGTAAAATGCAGACAGTAGGCTATCCTATTGCCAGCTCACAAAATTGTTGAGGGTAACAACTAGGTAAGATGGAGGCAATACAGCTTTATTAAAAGAAACATGGACAGAAAACCTGACCAGATAAGCTGATTCTATTTTTTTTAATAGTGTTTCAGTAATGGAATCTTGCAGGTTCGAAAGAACAATTCTCCAGCCACCATCTTTACAGCCCAATAATTTGAGGAGGTTTAGCCCAAAGCCTCTTGTTCTACTTATTCTTCAGGTTTTAGCTATGCTCCCTTCTATCTCACTGTTCTTTAGGCAGCATTTCTTTATCCAATCTCCCAAGGTCATTTGCACATGCCGTACATCAAATGTAGGCATCTTTTTTTCTCTGTAGGTTATCCTCATTGTTTCTCCAGCTGCTCTAAGAAATAAGATTGGGCTATGCTTGTTGGTTTCTTAATCTCAGGCTTCTTATTCTTTCCTTGCTCTGTGCTACTCAATGCAAAAGCTTTCATTTATTTCCTGTTTTGTGGGAGTTTCTGAAATGCAGCTGTTTGAAATCCAGTTAAATTACAGATTGCAAGGCATAGATTTGTTAAAGGGAAGATCAGAGCTATCTGTCCTGCTTTGGTACAGGTAATCCTTGAATTGCAACCATCTGTTTAGCTATTGCTCAAAATTAAAACAGTATTGAGGAAAATTGACTTCTGACCAGTATTTATTTACTTACTTATTTGTTTGTTTGTTTGCTTGCTTGTTTACTTACCTACCTACCTACCTACCTACCTACCTACCTACCTACCTATCTATCTATCTATCTTACCTACCTACCTACCTACCTACCTACCTATCTATCTATCTATCTTACCTACCTACCTATCTATCTTACCTACCTACCTACCTACCTATCTCACCTACCTACCTACCTACCTACCTACCTATCTTACCTACCTACCTACCTACCTACCTACCTACCTACCTACCTACCTACCTATCTACCTATCTATCTATCTATCTATCTATCTATCTATCTATCTATCTATCTATCTATTTATTTATTAGATTTGTATGCCGCCCCTCTTATAATCATGCAACCAAACTTGGTGTACTGAGCAACCAGCATATATTTATAATGGATGTCCCATCCAAACTCATGTGATCACCTTTTGTGATGTTGCCAGCCAACTGAAAAGCAAAGTCAATGGGTGAAATCATATCTGCTTATTGATAACGTGATTCACTTACGACAATGATGGCGAACCTATGGCATGGGTGCCACAGGTGGCATGTGGAGCCATATCTGCTGGCATGTGAGCCATTGCCCTAGTTCAGCTCTAGTGTTCATGTGTGTGCCAGCCAGCTGATTTTTGGCTTACATGTCCGGGAGGGTGGTTTTGGCTTCCAGAGAGCATCCAGAGGGATGGAAGAGGGCGTTTTTACTCTCCCCCAGCTCCAGGAAAGCATTTGGAGCCTGGGGAGGGCAAAACACAAGTCTACTGGACCCAGAAGTTGGGAAACAGGCCGTTTCCAGCCTCCAGAGAGCCTCTATGGGATGGGAAAGCTGTTTCCGCCCTCCCCAGGCATTGAATTATGGATGTGGGCACTCACACATGCATGATAGAATGCGTGCACAGTTTTTTGACACCCGAGGAAAAAAAAGGTTTGCCATCACTGACTTAAGATTTGCAGGGACTCCAGTAACAACAGTGAAAGAAACATCATAAAATTGTGTGCAGCTCATTTAACAGCTGCCTTGTTTAGCCGGGCAACATCTGTAGTTACAAGCCAAGGACTATATGTGATTTTGTTTTTCAATTTTCCCATCATGTATTAAAAATCCGGGCTTTGCTCAAATTTACAGCACAGCTCTAATCCAATCCCCCCAGTCCTTCTATTCAGCGTTCTCTGTTTTATGAGAGATTAGTAGAGATTAGTACATTCACCGACAATTAAGGCATTCATAATAAATACATTTGTGTGGATCAGCTTGACTTATCTCAATACAGCAACACAAAAACAGCCCCACAAAAGGAACCAGGAAAGCTTCTTTTTTTTAAAAAAAATGTCCCGTGGATAACTAAAAACTATGTCAAGTCAAAATAACAATTTCAGACACCTTCCATCTATTTCCAGCAATGGAAGGATATTGGTTTCAGCAGACTGCTGGGGTGGCTTGAATACATCTCAGCTCTGGTATGGCAGGCGTGTTTATGATAGCATTATCAGCTAGGCTTTTCCCGATATCACTGACCAGTAAGCGGATGCAAAGCTAAGCTTTCAGGCTCCAAGTTCCACAGTTGATAAATGACTTTGCTATTTGATTTCTAAACACAGTTGCTGCCATGCTGGAGAAATTCCTCCTTTCAAAGAGGTGACAGTACTGGCGGTGTAATCTTGTCTAAACAAGGTTACGGTTTGGAGTATTTCATCTACTGACATCATAGGGCACCTTCCCCACACCTCTGTTTGGCCCCATCGTTATAGTGATAAATGTTGGAAGGATGGATAAGTTGAAGGAAAGTAGGAATGTGTTTTGCAAACATGAAAAGCAATCTATCATTTTTCTAAAAAATAATAATAATAATAGGTGGAAATGAATAGGAATATTCTTATTCTTAAACGATGAAATATTTACCTTAGGACTTAGTATGTGACTTCTAAAAAACCCAGAGAATTAGAGCTATGGAGTTTCAAACATGCTTTCTCCAAAAGGCAATTGGTTCTCTAATTCCTCCTCCTTCTCTTCCTCTTCTTCTTTTCCCTCCTCCTTCTCCTCTCCCACCTCCCTTCTTTCTTTGAAATCATTTCATTTCTTTTTCAAGAGTCTATGGAGATTCTCAGTCAACCATGTCATTCGTAAGATGCTTTTTCAAGAGGCAACTGGACTTTATAGAATTCCAGGAAGTCCAGTTGCCCCTTGAAAAAGCACCTTTGGGACTTCTTATCCAAGAAGCTTCTTGATGGTGAGACCACACTTGGAGTACTGTGCACAGTTCTGGTCACCGCACCTCAAGAAGTATATAATGAAACTGGAAAAGGTGCAAAAAATGGCAACAGGAATGATCAAAGAAATGGAATACCTCCCTTATGATACCAGGTTGCAACGTCTTGGTCTCTTCAGTCTTGAAAGACGGCGTTTAAGGGCTGACTTGATTGAAGTGTATAAAATCATGCATGGGATAGAAAAGGTGGATAGAGAAAACTTATTTTCTCTATCACACAATACTAGGACAAGGGGGCACTCCCTAAAGCTCATGGGTAAGAATGTAAGGACAAATCAAGGGAAATATTTCTTCACCCAGAGGGTTGTTTGTTTATGGAATTCAGTTCCAGAAGAGGTTGTGACAGTTGTCAGCCTTGACAGCTTCAAGGCAGGATTAAACAGATTCATGGATGCCAAGGGTATTGTTGGTTATTGGAACGGATGTCTATGTGCCATGTCTATGTGCCGCCTCTATGTTGGTTGAGGCAGGTAGGATTCCCTTGAGTACCATTTGTTGGGGGTCGGGGGAAAGGGAGGTTTTTGCCTTCTTTTTCTGCTCAAGATCCCCATGGACAATTGGTGGGCCACTGTGTGACACAGAATGCTGGACTCGATGGGCTTTGGCCTGATTCAGCATGGCTCTTATGTTCTTATGCTCTTATGTTGGATGACAAGGGCAACATTTTAAAGGAAAATAAACAAACATATAAGAAATTCTATTTGCTTTTTAGAAAAAGCACCTTTGGACAACCATGTTGATTCATGATCCTTGCAGATGATTGAGAATCTGCATAGACATAGAGCTATGGAGTATCTATCTGAAAAATAGTGGGAAATTATCGTAGTTGACAACTTGATATATCAGAGCTGGTCAGCATTTATCAGAAAGTTTTTCCCTAAAGTATCTACCCTGTTTCCCCGATAGTAAGACACCCCCGATTGTAAGACGTATCGGGGGTTTCAGGGGGGTCGGCTAATATAAGCCGTACCCCGAAAGTAAGACATATGTCTTACTTTCGGGGAAACACGGGGGTATTGCCGGGGGGGAGCCCGATGACGTCGCTTCCAAGCTCCCCACGCGCCCCTCGCCTTCGCCTTGCCGCCACCGCCTCTTCCCCCGCTTGGCAAAGCGAAGGACGGCGCTGGTCCGAATCGAGCCGAGCGGGCGGTGGCTTGCAGCGAAGGCGCTCGTCCCAGCAACCGAGTCCTGCCGAGGCTCGGCTGCAAGCGGCCAGCGAGGCCTACCAGCTCCGAGGCGAGCGGCTGGAGCTGCGCCCTCCTTCGCCCACCTCCTTTCCGGCAGGCAGGTGGGGCTGCCCAACTGCGCAGAGCGGCTCCTCTCCTCCAGACACACGCTTCCCCGACACGCGTCTGTGGCTCCACACATGCACGCCTCTTGGAGCCCTGAGGTTGAACTTGGAAAACGGCTCACGAGGCTCCTGTCCCGCGGCTGCCCTTCTGGACTCTGGGGAGATGCCTTCGGGAACGCGACCCTTTCAATTTTTTTCCAATGTAAGACACACCCCGAAAGTAAGACGTAGTGGGGCTTTTGGGGGTAAAAAGAAAGTAAGACACTGTCTTACTTTCGGGGAAACACGGTAATAGAATTTATATTCAGGTAATCAGCTTTCACATGGGATGTACTTAGTTCAGAGCAGTATCCATGCTATGAATAGGCAGCATTAAACTTAATACATGTTTTTTACAGGGCAAGATTGCTGGAAATCCAAGAGAACCTGTAGCAATTAGAATAAACTATACTGGTTGACAGGACCTATAATCCAGGACCTGGAATAGAATAGGTTGGTATATTACTCTGGTATAGAAGGTTGTCCAGTGCAAGTAAAGAATCTTCATAACTGTATTCTGCCTTGAACATCTGCATGGCTTTTTCAGTGGAATAGACTGGTTTAACTGATGTATTCAAAAGAAAGATGATTCCCAAACTTCATTGTTTGGGATGAGAAGTTAAGTTTAAGTTTATTAGATTTGTATGCCGCCCCTCTCTGAAGACTCGGGACGGCTCACAGCATAACAGTAATATAATACAATAATAAAAATTAAATAAATTTAAGAAAGCATCAATAACATAATAAAATTCCTAACTATGCAATCAAATACATTCAACCTAATCTATCATACAGTAAGGCCAAAAACATAATAAAAAAAGGGGGGGGAAGGTGGTAATTTTCCCCACATCTGGTGACAAAAGTAGGTCTTCAGCATTTTACAGAAGGCGAGAATGGTGGGGGCTGTTCGAATCTCTGGAGGGAGTTGATTCCAGAGGGCTGAGGCCGCCACAGAGAAGGCTTTTCCCCTGGGTCCCGCCAGCCTACATTGTTTGGTCGATGGGACACGGAGAAGGCCAACTCTGTGGGACCTAATCGGCCGCTGGGATTCGTGCGGCAGGAGGCAGTCTCTGAGATATTCTGGTCCGATGCCATGTAGGGCTTTATAGGTCATAACCAACACTTTGAATTGTGACTGGAAACTTATCGGCAGCCAGTGCAGGCTGCAGAGTGTTGGTGAAACGTGGGCAGATCTTGGAAGCCCCATGATGGCTCTCATGACCGCGTTCTGCACGAAAAACTAAGGTAGTCCTCAACTTACAACCACAATTGAGCCCAAAATTCCCATTACTAAGCAAGATAGTTGTTAAGTAAAATTTTGCCCCATTTTACAATCTTTCTCACCATAGCTGTTAAGTGAATTACCATAGTTTGATAAATTAGTAGCAACACTGTTAAGTAACCCTGGTTTTCCCAATGACTTTGCTTGTCAGAAGGTCACAGAAGGGGGATCATGTGACCCTGTGACACTGCAATTGTCATAAATATGAGTCAGATGCCACATGGCCAGGGGGAATTTTGTAATGATCATAATTGTGAAAAACAGTCATAAGTCACTTTTTTCAATGCCATTGTAACTTCGAATGGGGCCTGAATGAACTCTTGCAAGTCGAGCATTACATGTACTCCTTTAATACATAATTTTCTTTAAAAATAATTACAAATTTTAACTTATACATAAATAGAAAAGAGTAACATAGAAGCAAAAAAGAAATAAAGAAAAAGAGATAGTAAAGAAGGAAAAGCGAAGCAAGGAAGGAATAATAAAGAATTGGCTTCTGATTTTGTTAACAGCAATTCTAAGTACGTTTATATTTTATCTCTCTCTCTCTCTCTAAAGTTCCACTGAAGTTTCCTTCTTTTTCTAGTTTACTCTTTATAATTGTCAAATCCACAAACCTTTGGTTCCTGGGATTTTTTTATTTTTTTTTAAGTCCTTAAGGGATTTCCAACTCCTAATTAATGTAGTGGTTGATATATTTTTTTCTACACAAATGGAGATGTGGAAATACTGATGGAGAGGTGTCTCTGCACATCAACACACTGAATATTTTGGCTTCTAATAATTTCTCAGGAGGGTTTTTTTTTTTTTTTTGGGTGAGGAGGTTTGCGTTTCGTGGAGCTCTCAAATTAAGATTTCTTAGCAGATGATGCCATCACCTTCTTGCTACTTGTCTAACTGCCATTGTCAGCCTATTTCTCTTGGGAAATGAAGCAGATGCAAAGGTTGGTTGACAGCTTCCCAGCAGAAGTGAACTGTTGTCTTGACAAGGCTCTGCCTCTGTCAAATAAATATGGACATGTGAAAGTTGAAAGTATCTGGCATGTAAATAATAGGCAATTGCAAAATTTCATTGCCTTTCACTCAGCAAGTAAAAGAATGCCATTCTTTCTTTTGGGAACATTTGTAAAGTGCAATTAAGATTAAACCCAGAACATGATTGATTTAACATGATTGCTCAAAGTAATGGGATTCCGTGCTATTGCAAAAAAGGGAATTGTTTTAGGAGGAAGACTTAATTATCAATATTAGAAACATATAAACATAGAAGACTGATGACAGAAAAAAACCTCATGGTCCATCTAGTCTGCCCTTATATTATTTCCTGTATTTTATCTTACAATGGATATATGTTTATCCCAGGCATGTTTAAATTCAGTTACTGTGGATTTAGCAACCACTTCTGCTGGAAGTTTGTTCCAAGGATCTACTACTCTTTCAGTAAAATAATATTTTCTCATGTTGCTTTTGATCTTTCCCCCAACTAACTTCAAATTGTGTCCCCTTGTTCTTATGTTTACTTTCCTATTAAAAACACTTCCCTTCTGAACCTTATTTAGCCCTTTAACATATTTAAATGTTTCGATCATGTCCCCCCTTTCCCTTCTGTCCACCAGAGTATACAGATTGAGTTCATTAACTCTTTCCTGATATGTTTTATGCTTAAGACCTTCCACCATTCTCGTAGCCCGTCTTTGGACCCGTTCAATTTTGTCAATATCTTTTTGTAGATGAGGTCTCTAGAACTGAACACAGTATTCCAAATGTGGTCTCAACAGCGCTCTATATAAGGGGATCACAATCTCCCTCTTCCGGCTTGTTATACCTCTAGCTATGCAGCCAAGCATCCTACTTGCTTTTCCTACAGCCTGACCACACTGCTCACCATTTTGAGACTGTCAGAAATCACTACCCCTAAATCCTTCTCTTCTGAAGTTTTTGCTAACACAGAACTGCCAATACAATACTCAGATTGAGGATTCCTTTTCCCCAAGTGCATTATTTTACATTTGGAAACATTAAACTGCAGTTTCCATTGCTTTGACCATTTATCTAGTAAAGTATTTACTAAGTATTGGCCACACTTTATTTAAAGGTAGGATTCAGTAATTGCTGCTATAAATATGTATGTACAGATGTATGCATGCATGTAATCTACAGGAACATCAGAGGGAAAACATTGTGTTGTGGAGTTATCTGAATTCCAAAAGGAAATTCAGGGTCAGCACTATAGTGTATACATAACATATTGCATATTCATTAATCAGCTTTTGGGAACCTATGCACCCAGCCATTCAATTTATCCTTGTAATCTGGCATGAAAACAAAAGCTAAAAGATAAGAAACTGAAACAGACAGTCGGTCATAATGAGTTCACCACCTTAACATTGAATAATTGCCCACAGTTTAAACACTTATTTTTTAAAAAATCATTTATTAAATATTTTAAAACACATGATAGTTTTTCAAGTTTAGTTTACATCAGGAAAGTAATGCCACTATGGAGTTGAGAACTAAAATTTGCCTTGGGCTGTTAGGTCTCGGGCCATGTTCCTCAGAGATAAAACAAGAAATAAATTTGATTTAATTTATACAATATTCAGCACATATAATTAATACCAGTGTGATTACTCTGTATGCTGCTGAATCTTTGTTCTAGTTTCTCACTGCAAATTTTCAATTTTGGTAGAATCTTTAGTAAGACTCTCAACCATTTGGCAAATGTCGATTGGCGGGACCCAGGGGAAAAGCCTTCTCTGTGGTGGCCCCGGCCCTCTGGAACCAGCTCCCTCCAAGGATCAGAATTGCCCCCACCCTCCTTGCCTTTTGTAAGCTCCTTAAAACCCACCTCCGTCGTCAGGCATGAGGGAACTGAGATATCCTTTCCCCCTAGGCCTATACAATTTATACATGGTATGTTTGTATGTGTGTTTGTTTTGTTTTTAATAAGGTTTTTTAGTTGTTTTAAATATTAGATTTGTTACATGCTGTTTTTATTATTGTTGTTAGCCGCCCCGAGTCTACGGAGAGGGGCAGCATACAAATCTAATAAATAAATAAATAAATATAAATAAATAAATAAATAAATAAATGTCAACTTTGAGGAACTATGGTCTAAGAGCAAAGTAAGAGTTCTACTACTAAACTTTGCTGTCTTCTGTTGGCATACAAATTTCCTAATCTGCATGCAAACAGAGTACTATACAATTTCCCTCAGCACAAACTATTGTCAATGGAACTTTCTAGAATATGCATTTTAAAATACAGTTACTTTTATTATATCTGCAGATAGACAGAGATAGTCCTCAAGATTATGTGAATATTTGAACTAACGATTTAATTAGAAGATGGTTCAATCAGGTAATGAAACTAAACCTTTGAATTGAATTTATGAATTGATTTGCTCTATCCGGCCAGAGATTCTTCAATTCAACCAACAGATTATTTTTTTTAATTATTTGCCCCCCAATGTAAACATAACAATAACAAGAGCATAAAAAACAACAAAAACAATGGAAGTGCAACAATATGAAATTAAAGAATAGAATAGAATAGAATAGAATAGAATTTTTATTGGCCAAGTGTGATTGGACACACAAGAAGAAAGGTAAAGAGGGAGCAGGAAACAGGAATGAGGATGGCCAGCTAATTAGTCCAGTAGGCATTCCATTAATGTATTCCCATATTGCAGGGGTGTCAAACCTGAGGCCCACAGGCCATATCCGGCCCATAGGTGCTTAGATGTGGTCTGCAGGCCCATCCTGGAAACAGTCAGGGACTGGCCTCTTTCAGAAAAAAATGGAGCTTGTAGCCTCTTACCTTTGTCAGTTAAAAAGGGAGCTCTCCATTTTCAGCCACAATGGCCCACTTCAGCCCTCTGCCAGTGAAAACATGTGTGGCCTCCCTGAGTTCCATTTTCTCTGGCAGAGAGTTTCAGGAGGCCGTTGCAACTGAAAACAGACCCCAGGTGGCCCATTACAGCCACTCTGGCCAGGCTTCCCCAGCCTCCCAAGATCAAACATAACCCTGAGGCAGCCCTCAATGACATTGAGTTTGACATGCCTGCTGTCCCCAGACTAACCAGCAGAGCCAGGTCTTCAGACCCTTGTGGAAGGGTAGGAGGATGAGGACAACTATGTTGTATCATTCATTCATTCATTCATTCATTTATTCATTCATTTATTTATTTATTAGATTTGTATGCCGCCCCTCTCCGTAGACTCGGGGCGGCTCACAACAATAACAAGAACAATGTAAAAAACAAATCTAATAATTTAAAAAACACTAAAAACCCCATTATTAAAAGCAAATACACACACAAACATTCCATGTATAAACTGTATAGGCCCGGGGGAGATGTGTCAATTCCCCGATGCCTGACGGCAGAGATGGGTCTTAAGAACTTTACGAAAGGCAAGGAGGGTGGGGGCAGTTCTAATCTCCAGGGGGAGCTGGTCCCACAGGGTTGGGGCCGCCACAGAGTAGGCTCTTCTCCTGGGTCCCGCTAAACGACATTGTTTAGTCGATGGGACCCGGAGAAGGCCAACTCTGTGGGACCTAACCGGTCGCTGGGATTCGTGCGGCAGAAGGCGGTTTCGGAGATATTCTGGTCCGATGCCATGAAGGGCTTTATAGGTCATAACCAACACTTTGAATTGTGCCCGGAAATTGATCGGCAACCAATGCAGACTGCGGAGTGTTGGTGTGACATGGGCATATCTTGGAAAGCCCATGATTGCTCTCGCAGCTGCATTCTGCACGATCTGAAGTTTCCGAACACTTTTCAAAGGTAGCCCCATGTAGAGAGCATTACAGTAGTCGAACCTCGAGGTGATGAGGGCATGAGTGACTGTGAGCAGTGAGTCCCGGTCCATCATGTTGTTTTGCCTCACCTCATCTCTCTTCGGCTCATCAAATTAAATCAATTATTTGAATTGGCTCTTGACTGACACACACACATGCATACATATATGCTTTCCTCCAGATCTGAGGAGCCTTGTAGATCCCATACTCTTCTGCTCCTTTTGCCTTGATAAAGTCTCTCAATAATCAGTAATCTAAGAGAAAGTTCTTGTGGGGTTATTTTGCCCTCTCGTCACTTATTCTTAAGAACCACCCAATCACGAGAGTTTTACTAACATCGGATTGAGGGGACACAGAAATACACCAAGGTTGATGAAGGTTCTATTTCTCCGCAATATGTAAAAGCAATGCTTAGTAGATGTGAATTGATTTATTTTGTTCTTAAAATATGCAACCATATTGCTGGCTGGGTAGTATGGGAGCTGTAGTTCCGAGTTGGGGAAAGCTGGTTTACTCTTTGTGTGACCTTTCTCTTATCTTTCCTCCTATCTAATTTTCTATTTGGGCTTCTATATTTAAGGCAGATGCTGCAATGACTTTCCATAAGCTGTTTTGTCAGAAATGCCACAACAAATTCTATGGAGAGGAGCAATCCTTCTTTTGCATTTTTCTATTATGATTCCAAGAATCCCTTGATTAGCCTTTCTGTGGTAACTGTGAATTACCAACATGAGGCATATTTGATCCCTTCCTACTTTGCTGTCAGAAACTGTATTTAAAGCTGTCATGCTTTTAGAATCATTTTTTCCACCATGGAATACCCCAAATGCCATATCCAGAATTTAAAATGACTAATTATTTTAATGCTAAAAGCACAGAATGTCCCCAGCTTACTCATTAAAGAGTATTCACCTCCACCTGGTTTTGATAAAGTCAGTATTTCTCTCAGAAGTATACAATAAACAACACATTTATATTGAGTTCAGTTGTTAATGCCACCCACTGCTGTTATTAAATATATTTGATGTTTGTAGTCTGGCATTTATTTAAGTATCAGTATAAGCCTGACAGCTTTGCTTAATTGCATATTGATAAATAACTGAAGTACAAAACAATAACAACTCTGCAATGCTTATCATTAATACAGAAATCAGATTTAAACCAAGCAGGTTTCAGGTGTAAGATCTTCTTTAAAAATCTTGTTTAAATACAGTAAAAAAAAATCCAAATATTCATGTAACCCAGCTGAATAATTTATTATTTAACAGCTAAAATAAATTTCCATATCTTTTCTAATGTCTTTCATTTTTAGATTCAGGGGTATTTTAAACTCATCAACTATCCCCAGTTTATATGAAGTATTTGATATTTTACATCAGCAGGGTTAGGTTTTTAATATTTTAAAATTGATATAATTATTAGTTTATTAGTTATCCAGTTCTGAAGCTGCCCATCCTCTTAGTAAATCTGGCCAGTTTGCAGTTAAATAAGAACAATTAAAAATTATTGGCTGACTGAGAGAACAATACACCTTAACTTAAGACAAATATAGTATTTGATCAGTGCTTGAGATTTATTTAATAATATTTCAAGATTTAGGGAATTATGTGGACATAGAAATATATAGTTCTAAACTCTGCTCAGGCAATAATTCAAAGAGCAGATTATTTCTAGTGAATACTTACAAACCAGGCAACTATGAGTTCTAGTCCAACCGTAGGAATGAAAACCAACTGAGTGACTTTGTGCCAATCACCAGGAGACTTTGAGTTCTAGGGCCGCCTTAGCCATGAAAGTGACTTCAGGCAAGTCACTTTCTCTCAGCTCAACTTACCCTGTTACTTATGAAGTAATAAAGGGAGAATAGAAACCTAATAAATTAACCAAAATAAATATGGATGTATAAAATAAATATGGAAAGTCTAGTCTACGAGACTAGACTTTCAATCCTGGGCCTAGAAAGTTTAGAACTAAGACGCCTTAAACAAGATCTAAGTATTGCCCACAAGATCATATGCTGCAACATCCTGCCTGTTGGCGACTACTTCAGCTTCAATCACAACAACACAAGAGCACACAACAGATTTAAACTTAATATTAACCGCTCCAAACTTGACTGTAAAAAATATGACTTCAGTAACCGAGTTGTCGAAGAGTGGAACTCATTACCGGACTCCATAGTGTCATCCCCAAACCCCCAACACTTTACCCTTAGATTATCTACGGTTGACCTAGCCAGATTCCTAAGTGGTCAGTAAGGGGCGAGTACAAGTGCACTAGAGTGCCTTCCGTCCCCTGTCCTATTGCTCTGCTATATCTCCTATACCTTTCTTCTATTCCTATGTATCTTCTTCTATTCTTTCATTGATATGTTCTATTACTATATCTTCTTTTCTATTCTTTCTTAGATATATTTTACTATGAGTATCTCCTCTGTAACCTTCATCATGTATTTTACCATGTGTATGTAGATATATACCCACTAAAGCCCTCATTCTGTATTGGACAAAATAAATAAATAAATAAAAATAAATAATTAGTGAGACAGATTCGACTATTCTCATTGCTTCCTCCTGCATTCTTGCCTGCCTTTCTACAGCTTCTCTTCCTCCTCTGCATGGATATTTTCTGGAGTTAAACCACCAGATGTCTAAATCAGTTTCAGTATGACAAGCCATCTTCTCACCAATACCAAGGGTGTGGCCATTGGGTGGAACAGGCTGGATCTGTGGTTGGTCTTGGGACTTCTTTGACTTCCACATTAAGGAAATATGAGAGGAAGCTCTGTTACACAGACTTTCAGAAATTGGTTTGGAAAGCAGATGGGAGCAATTAAGATGGTGACAGAAAGAGAATTCGCAGATAACATTTAAAGCAACTAGGTAGTGATTCAAAAGCATAACAAAGGTGGGAACTGCAAAAAGGACATCGAATACCATATATTTAGCAGGCTTGTTTGCTTTGGATTGTCCTAGGCTGACTTTTTCTTGGTAGCAATTCACTTGACATCTTCAATGTGAAGGAAGAACAATTTGCAGCACAGAAACCCTGAATTTTTTGTGCATTTTTATTATCTCTGTGAGCGATGGTACAAATCCCTGCTAGGAGAAAATATGTCTAGAAAGAAGTCATCTCAGGGATAAAAACATAGAGAGAAAAAAATGAGTATTCCTCTTTTATCCATCCACACATTTGTTTAAATTCATCCTGGGTTGTGTTTTACAAGAATATTGTAGACATATCTTACAACATATGCCCATTAGGTATAGTGAAACATTCATTTCATAGTTCGGATTCTGGAAGAGCCCTCCACTCCTCCACAGGCAACAGAATACCCTACACAACCAAACTCGAAATCTTAGGCTTAGAAAGCTTAGAACTATATCACCTTAAACATGACCTAAGCATAGCCCATAAAATCATCTGCTACAACATCCTTCCTGTCAACAACTACTTCAGCTTCAACCACAGTAATACATAGGCACACAACAGATACAAACTCAAAGTAAATTGCTCCAAATTCGACTGTAGGAAATATGACTTTAGCAACTGAGTAGTTAATGCATAGAACTCACTGCCTGACTCTGTAATATCATCACCAAACCCCCAAAATTTACTCCTAGACTAACCACTGTTGACCTCACCCGATTCCTAAGAGGTTAGTAAGGGCCATGCATATGTGCAACACATGCCTACTATCCCTATCTGAATGTTTCTCCATTATTAGTACCAATATCAAGTACCATTGTTATATCTTTGTATACTACCAATATGTGCTTGACTGACTAACTAACTAACTAACTAACTAACTAACTAACTAACTAACTAACTAACTAACTAACTAACTAACTAACTAACTAACCAACCAACCAACCAACCAACCAACCAACCAACCAACCAACCAACCAACCAACCAACCAACCAACCAACCAACCAACCAACCAACCAACCAAATAAATAAACAAGCAAACAAATAAATAAATACATAAATACATAAATAAATTGTGGAAGGAGATAGCTGAGTCCTGCATTTTTTTAAAAAAATTCTTCAGGAGTAGTGGAGATACTATCCTATCAGCAGTGTCCAAGGAAGGTTTGAATATTGATTCCGTTACGTCTTATACATGGCATGGAATACCATATTTTTCTCTGTTGTAAGTAGCCAAATCATAGAGTTGGAGGGAACCTCCATCTCATTTGCTCTGCTCAATGCAATATCTGTTCAAGTAGACTGCTCAAAAAATAAAAGGAACACTTAAACAACACAATATAACTCCAAGTAAATCAAACTTCTGTGAAATCAAACTGTCCACTTAGGAAGCAACGCTGATTGACAATCAAGTTCACATGCTGTTGTGCATGTTCAGCTTTGTACAGAACAAAGGATTCAATGTGAATATTTCATTCATTCAGATTTAGGATGTGTTATTTGAGTGTTCCCTTTATTTTTCTGAGCAGTACATTTTGCATGGATTCAGACTCTCTTTCAAGACCTTCATTGAGGGACACTATGCTACTTCATGAGAGAGCCTATTCTACTGGTAAAAAATTCTTACCATCAGGAAATTTCTCCTAATAATTAAGCTGAATCTTCTTTGTAGTTTCAACAAATTGGTTTGTTGAAGGTGACAGAAAATACATCCATCCCACCCTGCTGTTAATGATGCTTCTCATCTTTTCTGAATTCCTCATAGGTTTCTAGTTTTCTCACCATCTTAGCAGCTGTTCATTGCATTTGGTACTGGTTGTTGATGATCCTTTCAGACTACAGTGGTCACAACAGTGCCTGTTATTGAAATGAGACCTGATGGAGACAGAGTAAATGACACAATTACATCCTGTGACCTTAATCCTGTGATCCTGTTAATATGTCCAAAGATAATGTTTGCCTCATTTGCTACTCATATTCAATTTATGATCTATTAAAATGCTAGAACTGCCAGTCATGTTTTTATCCCATCCTATGTTTGTGTTATCATTTTGTCTCCCCAGAAGTAACATTTCTCTCTAACAAAAATTGCTTTGTTCTTTTTAGCTCACTGTTTTGCCCACTCCAGACTTAACAGCTGTTAATAAGAAAGCTAAAAAGTCATGGATGACATGACAATACCTGATTAACAAATTAACAGAGTTGGAAGGGACCTTCTAGTTGGCCAGTAAGTATTGACTGTTTTTAATGATTGTGGGTTTTTAGCTTAAGTTTAATTATTGGATTTGTACTGCATTGTTTATTGTTGTTGTGAGCTGCCCCAAGTCTTCGGAGAGAGGCGGCATACAAATCTAATAAATTATTATTATTGTTAGTAGAACAATCCCCCACCCAAGCAGAAGACCCTACACCAAGATGGCAGTCCACCTCTTCTTGAAAGCTCCAGTGATGAAGCTCCTACAACTTCTTAAAGCAAGCTGTCCCATTGGTTGATTGTTCTTACCGTCAGAAAATTTATCCTCATTTCTAGGTTGAATCTCTCCTTGATCAGTTTCCATTCATGACTCTTTGTCTGGTCTTCAGTTGCTTTGGAAAATAGCTTGACCCCCCCTCCTCTCTTTGGCAGCCCCTCAAATATTGGAACATACTATCCTGTCTTCCCTGGTCCTTCTTTTCACTAGATTAGCCATGCCGAGTACTTGCAACTGTTCATTGTATGTTTTAACCTTCAGTCCCCTAATTATCTTGGTTGCTCTCCTCTGCACTTTTTCTAAAGTCTCTCTCAACATCTATTGTGATGATGGATAGAGCATTCTATGTGTGTCTTACTACAAAACTGGAGGCAGCATTCTAGATGTGATCTTACTAAGGCTTTATAGAGTGGTATTAATACCTCACTTGATCTTGATTGTATCCTCTGTTAGTGCAATTTAGGATTGCACTGGCTTTTCTGTTCAGAAGAGAAGAGAACTGGAGGGAACTACAGAATACAAAGAACTGCATATAGAAATAGAATAGCTGTGGCAAAAGAAAGCAAAGATATTTATAGTAGTAATAGATACTTTGGGTGCAATCCCAAAACAACTGGGGCATCATATGAAGACTATTGGCAAAATCACCCGTCAGTCAATTGGAGAAGGCAGCTCCAATTCTACAGTGATTTGATTAATATCACCAAGCAAAATTTTTCCTTATACTTGATAAATGGGTAAAAAATGCCAAATCCAATATAAACATCTGGATGACTGAGTGACAAACCATAATAAACAACTTTACTTGGAACAGATTACATTCTGTGACAATACCTTAAGCATAATTAAACAACAATATTTGTCTATCTGTTTTATTTGTAAATTGACTAAAGCCACTTACATGATGAGATATATAGAGATTCAAAGATTCTTAATGATTTTAGGTGGCTTTCAACTACCTAATAAATTAAAATAACATCAATAAAAAGTAAAATTTAGGATAGTTAAGATTTGGAATTGTCCTTCTGGGTTCTCCCTCTCCCCCCTCTCTTTTTAAATCATATGCTGCAACGTCCTACCGGTCAATGACTACTTCAGCTTCAACCGCAACAACACAAGAGCACACAACAGATTCAAACTTAATACAAACCGCTCCAAACTTGACTGTAAAAAATATGATTTCAATAATCGAGTTATCGAAGCGTGGAACCCATTACCGGACTCAATGGTATCAACCCCTAACCCCCAACATTTCTCCCTTAGACTATCCATGATTGACCTCTTCAGGTTCCTAAGAGGCCAGTAAGGGGTGTACATAAGTGCACTGGTGTGCCTTTCGGTCCCTGTCCAATTGTCTTTCCTTTCTCTCACTTATCATATATATTTTCTTCCTTTCAGATGTCCTCTCCTCTAAGTTCACTTTTACCCTTATATATATCTACATGTCTATTTTTCTTCCTATGTATTTGTGTATTGGACAAAATGAATAAATAAATAAATTGAAGACAGGGATATTTTTAATCCTTTAATTCTTCTTGGATCATGTATTCTAGGAGTTCTCTGAAATTACGTTTAGCAATTCTTTGATTGATTCATCTAGTTTTTTCATTTTTATATGATTTTTCTGACCTTGGAGATTTGAATTTATTTATATTAAGTAAATATTTTTTTTAAAAAGCTCTTTGTGTCTGTACTGAGCTTTAGCTTTTTCCTCTATTAAGACTAGTTGGGGCTTTGTTTTTCTTCTGAAATAGACAGACAAAATACAAGTTAAGATATTCTGCCTTCGCGTAATTCACCTATTATCAATTCACCCTCCTTGGAACAGACCTATAGCCTCTTTATTTTTCCTTACTTTCTGATCTGATCTGATTTACAAAGCCTTTTTTGTTTATTTGTTTGTGGTCCTGGTAACAAGCCTCTAATCCCTATTTTGACTGTGAGTAAACAAGCCCATTTTTCTCAGTACAGTTTCAAATGATACTGTAGAAAGCAGATTGATAGCTTATTCTTACTGTATTTGAACTTTACAAAATTTATCTACAGTGAATTTGCCTGGGGGGGCATGGAGCTTTGTGGAAGATCTTTTTGATTCCAGCATGCATGAAAGCAATTTTTTCCTCCCTGTGCATTTGTCAGGAGCTAAGATGGAACTTGAATGTCACAGGATCAGGATATCCATCAGAAGGAAGGGAAAAGTAGTTAAGAAAATGAAAACTCCATGCAACTACTGTCTATCATGACATTTTCTTTTTGATCCCCCTGTCTGGTTAAGAAAGTACACAGCCAACAGGACTTGTGACAAATCCCAAATGTTTGCCAAGGGAAGCATATCTCATGCCATTATGCTAGCTCTCTTTCAGATTGAAATAACAGCTCACTCATTGCCACAACAATGTACTTTTTATTAGTACATAAAGGCATATCTTCCAATAATGTTATTAGATGATAATGGCCTATTTAGATGCATTTTTGTGTCTATTCTTTTGCTTTAGCTAATAGAGATAAACGGGCTTTTAATAAACTTAAAATATTACATTTGTTTTCAGGGTATCCTGGAAATCTTTTATTTCAGGCCAAAACATACACACACAAATACAATTGATGGAAGTTAGTAGACCAAGTTCCTTTCATTTGTTTTGTTTAAAACTGAAAATCAGAAACGGTTTAAAAGAAAAAAGTACTCATTTAGCTTCCTTTCCGCAGGCTCAGGTCATGTCCTGCATATATTTGCCTCCTTGAAGCAGAATACTGAAGCAGCCTTGAATTTCTATAACTTATCGATTGAATATATTAAAAAATATATAAAAGTAACAAAAGTCTATGCAGAACTCATGATAACATTTGGCATTCATGTCAGATCCATATTTCATTTCACTCTGGAGCCGTGCAAGGAGAAAAAATGGTTTTGATGTGCATTTGCAACCAATTCATAATAGGAAGGTGTAACTTCTCAAGCATAGATTTACATTCCAATAATAGTGATAGTGTGACTTTAATACCAGGCTCACTTGGATATTCTGAAGAATGGACTGTTCAGGCCATTTCTGCTATTTAGGTACTCTCACTCTTATCTTTTCATTAAATGCCATGGATTTAAATTAAACAATGACGCTGAGGCACTCTTAAAGGGTTGTCTTAATGCAAGGGCCTGATGGGCACTTGCCCCTGGGCCCCATAAACATAAGGGCCCCATGCTAATCCATGTATGTTAATCCTTCAATGCATCTTGCACCATATAAATACAGCAACATACTTATTACATGTGACTATATTTTTAATTAAATGTACAATTAATGCATCAAAGATAAATTCCTTGTGTGTCCAATCACACTTGGTCGGGTCCTTGGAGAGGGATGGCATACAAGCCTAATAATAATAATAATAATAATAATAATAATAATAATAATAATAATAATAATAATAATAATTATTATTATTATTATTATTATTATTATTATTAATGAATTCTATTCTATTCTATTCTACTTTAGTCTACACTATTCTATTCTACTCTACTCTATTCTATTCTATTCTATTCTATTCTATTCTATAACTAACATGCATTAATATAAATTAACACCGATTTTTTCCATAGATGATAAGACAAGCCTGTACATTCTTAATGTTGCAACACCAATTTTATTTGTAGTGCCAATAAAATAAATATATGTTTAATTATATCCACCATTTACATTTTTATTCCTGTGAGTAGTTGCCGTAGGGACTCCAGTACACTGCTTTGCCTAGGGCCCATAATGCTATTAATGACATAGTGTTATTAGTGCCCTGCCATGAAACAAATTTGGTATTGTCCTTCACAATTAAGTCATCTTGATGGTAGAATCTCATTTATTGACCTCTCTCCATAAATGGTGGTGGGAAACACAATCCAATAATGGACAAGCGCTGAAAATATTAAATTTTCAGTGCTTGGACAAATGTTAATTGTTTTATTAAATTTATTGGCTGCCCATCATATCATAGGCTAACATATGAATATTCAAGCTATCTAAGGACTAAGCTGTCTTCATATATAATGAAAACTAGGGGGACATGATAGTAGTATCTAAGGGCTTCCACAAAGAAGTGCTCCAAGTGTTCCAAAGCCCTTGAAGGCAGAACAAGAAGCAATGGATGGAAACCAGTCAAGGAGAAATCAGCCTAGAAATCAACAATTAATTAGTGGAACAGCTTTCCTCCAGAAGTACTTGAACTTTGGAAGGTTTTAAGAAGAGATTGGACAACCACTATCTGAAATGAAACAGGGTTTCTTTCTTGGGCAGGGGGTTGGATTAGAAGACCTCCAAGGTCCTCCTTATTCTGTTACAATGTCTTGGTAATTAATATATTGTTGCCTCGATTTTTTTTGGTGTGGTTTTAAATAGTTCACTGTTGCACGTTAGATTCGAATTTTTTTGCTGCCTTGCCCATTATTTTATTTGGAATGTTTTCTTTGTGTGACTTTTTTTTGTTTCCTTTAGGAATATTTATTAAAATACACAGAAATTTCTAATGAAACTCTATAGTAGTCTGAGTCATAAGATGGAAAAGCAGAATCTTCTTTTGGAAGAAAAGAAAACTTTGAAACACAGTATGAACTTAGGGCTCTCCAGCAGATTCCTATTCCAGCCATTCAATATAGTTAAGACATTGGCAAGGAATGCACTGTTGGAAAACTTGAAAGTTAGAGACTAGAATAGGGACAGTTTGTCATGGAGAAAATCTATGTGGTTGCTAAGAGTCAACACCACCTGGATGGCACATAATCAATCATCAAGATTGTTTAAAGGAGATGGACATTGGCACTTTAAAAAAATGGAGTTTTGTTAACCCAGGTGATTTTGTCTTGTCCAATTCAGCCTTGTTTTGATTTCAATTTTCTGCATATGTCAGTACAATTTTGGGAAGAAATATTTTAATTAAGCATCTCAGTGTGATACTCAACTAAAACTTGGTATCTGTCATCTCATCAAGAGCTTAGCTGGAGTTTTATGCCTAGGGTATTGCAAAGAGGATAATTTTATATAACTGGAAGAAACTTATTCTCCTGATTTTAAACAATGGGTCTAGGATATGAATTTCTTATCTATTATTGAAAAGTTCTAAAAATTAGATGCAATATGCAGATGGACCGTGAAGATGTAAAGATAAACTTAAGGATAGCGTTAATTTATGATTATCTCTTGTTATCATATAGATCTTTTTGTTAATTAGTTTTCTTAATCACATTTATTTCAATCACTGTAAAAAATATAGTATTTCTTTTTCACAGTACCCTTATTATCCCCCCTCCCCCTTTTGGTGTTTTGCTATTCAAAAAAAAAGTAAATGAACTGTGATGGTAAGTAGGAGATTTTTTTGAAAGACAGGAAAAGCATCAACAGGCAATATAACCTGTTGTAAAATGGGGAGGACAAGCATGGAAGTGTTTCAGATGGGGTCATCCCTAGTTTTCAAGAAACGAAAAAGAGGGGAGAGAAGAAATACTTTAGTCTTGCAAGATTCTGTTTAATGTAATCTTACATTAATGAAGTAAGATAATGGGGTTAGAGCACCATAATTTCTAATGGCAAGCTTTTCCATTGGTTTATTGTTGATAGCCAGAAATCCACACCATACTCAAATATACCAATAAATAAATAAAATAAATAAAATTGTGATTAATTTCTAATACTGTACTAGAAAGTTATTTTGAATCTTGATAATAAACAAATTTTACAATTGGAAGGTCATGATTTGGATAAAGGTTGGCATGCCTACTTATGGGACATAGGAGATAAAATACCAAAATATTTTAATAGGCATCTAATCAGACAGTCTTTACTCAAAACATGGAAAGAGATAAGACATAAACATTATATAAAAATACCAAATTGGCTATCCACAATCGAAGCTCTAATATACCCAAATACAATAGAATGGACACAAAAAATTAAATATAAAGAAATATTAGATACAAACTGTAAACTCAAAAGTAGGGAAGAATTAATAATACAAAATATAAATATAGATTGGTGGACATACCTACAAATTCAATCTAGATATAAAAAGGATATGGAACAATCAGGTATAGAAATAATTACCCAACCACTAGATAAACTATTGACAGGCCCGGAAGAAAAAGCAATATCTAAAATATATAAATATATGATGGAATATGAAAGACCAGAGGAGATAGTTAAAGGTACAATGATTGCCTGGGCGAAAAACGTAGGCCATAATATATATATAGAGGAATGGGAACAGATTTGGAAGAGAAATATTAAATTAACAAAATCCACAATATATAAAGAAAACCAATATAAAATGCTATACCGTTGGCATCTTCCACCCAAAAGACTAGCTAAAATGCACAAAAATTACAGCCCAATGTGTTGGAAATGTAAAAACACTCTTTCACCTATGGTGGTTATGTCCAGAGACAAGAAAATACTGGAAAAAAATAAATAATTGGTTGTGTCAAATAACAAATACAAAAATAGAATATACGCCAGAATTTTTTTTATTGGGTATTATGAGAGGTAACTATTTTAAAAATGTAAAATATTTAAGCTTGTATATTACAGCAGCTGCCAGGATTGTATTTGCACAGAATTGGAAAAATCCGCAAATACCTGAAGACAATGAGATTATCAAGAAAATATACGACTGTGCAGAGATGGACAGATTGACAATGGAACTTAATAATCGAAAAGAATTGGACTATTATGAAACCTGGACAAAATGGTATCAATGGACAAAAAAAAGAAACTTAAAAGAAGCATTGGAATAAAACATCAGGAAATCTAAAAGCAATTAGAAGACAATGTCGATAGGAATGTATATACGATGTAGATTCATCTGTAAATATGACTATGTATTTAAAAAAGGGGGGGGATTAATAAATATATATATATTTTTTAAAAAAGTTATTTTGAAAATACTTAATTCATTTTCTTTTAGATATAAGCATGTAAGAAGCAAAATTGTAGCTAATCAACTGACATTTCTTGAAAAATTCCTGAACAGTAGCCTTTCCCTATAAGAAGCTATTGATTCTAAGCCAATCTATTCCTTTCTGTCTGTACAATATGTATTGGTAGGTTTCATACTAGTTTCATGCTGCCAGTTTATTGTCTGAACTAATCAGATCGTGTATTTATCCAGCAGTGCTTGGAATGCCCTATGCTTGAAGGAAGAGCACCCTGGAACTGTTTGTTTCTCAGATTTTTGCTTTTTTTCCATGGCTAATGTACCAGCAAGATAAGAGAAGTTAGCGCAAATATTTACCGTAACCATTTCCAGACCTCAGACTCAAATGTCAAATTCCATGAAGCAAAACCTACACAGATGCCTGCAGTGTTACTTACCTACCTATATACAACATCAACATTCAAACTAAATTGGGTTGCTATTAAAAAATATGCATTGTTTGCTTTTCAGGATGATGGCTCTAAACTGCAAGCTACCCAAGACTGATGTAAATTTTCCCTCTGTGTTCTTTTTCATCCAAGCATGTCAATCCCTAAGTAGATGGGTTTCGAGAAATTCATTGTATTGGAGTAACTTTCAGAATTATAATTTACCCAATTAATTTGGCTCCCTAGAATCAAACCTTTGAGAATTTAGATGTCCCTTCTTCTTTTGAAAAGGATTCTGGCTCCATAACGTAGTTGTCTGGTTTTGGAAAATCACATTAAGTGCAGGCATCTCTCTGTTTGTGAATGGGCAAGTATAAAATCTGTCCGAGTATGAAATCTAACTTGCAAAAAGGCACACTAGGCTCTTTCTAATTAGGGAAAACAGAGAAAGTGGAATAAAAGCTTCAATTGTCCTGATAATGACTGTCCTCCTCAATTGCCTTGCCTCTTGTTTACCAGTAGCCTTTCTGACTGAAATGCATGGGAGATTATATCATTATTTGCTTTTCTTCCCGCAAAAGGTTATTACAAATCCAGAGTTCTTCTTTTTTACAGCACCTTAAATGAGATCGCTCTCCCCTTGTGGTCCTTATTTCAAGGCCCCACAAAATTAAAGCCCATTTAGGTCCATTAAGAAGACATATCCAGTCTATTTCCCATCCCCAAAGAGCCTTAATGAGGTCAAGATACCGTAATCGCCCTTTTGCCCTGCTTTTCTAAAGGGCTTGCAAATTGCAGCCATTAGTGGTCACAAGGAGAGTAATGTCAGGAAGAGGGGCACATTTGATCATCATTTTTGTTCAGGAGAAAGAAAATGTGTTTCTTGCTCCTCCACCCCAGAAGATGCAAAATTTGAAATAATTTCCAGGATTGTTAGGCAGTGCACATTTTATGTTATAGAGAGGAAGCAAGAAAAGATACCTTAATGAATAGAAAAGCTTTAGGTTCCAAATAAATTGAAATAGGATGCACAGGCAAACACACAGACACACACACAGAGGAGGGAGGGAGAGAGAGAGAGAGAGAGAAAGAGAGAGAGAGAGAGAAAGAAAGAAAGAGAGAGGGAGAGAAAGAGAGAGAGAAAGAGAGAGAGAGAGAGAGAGAGAGAGAGAGAGAGAGAGAGGCAGGTAGGCAGGCAGAATGAATGGATTTGATCTGATCAAAATATGTATTTTACTTACAAGAACTTAGTAAACCCGATCTTGCAAAATTCTTACTTAGTCTTCCAATTCTATTTGAATATCAGAACATAATTGTTCATGGGATTCCATGTGTTTTCAAAAATACTACAATATTATGAAGTGTAAAATACTGAAAAACAAGTTCAGAGTAACATTATTCATTTAAGTCCATTGAATATGTGTTCATGTGTGTATGTGTAAGACCCATGTCCTTCTGCAAAGCCTTGGAAGAAGATTTGATGAGTAGCCCTCTGACATGGATTTTAACTATTGGTTAACTATTGGTTGATAGCAGCCTGGTTTTAAAATATATGTGTTTATTTAATATTTATGATTTCAAATAGTTCTTCAAAATAGCTAGGGATGTTCAGTAACATCAGATGAGATTTCTTGTGTAGCTTGTACCAGTGACATATTATCCATGTGAATGAGTCTGTGTTTAGGTGTAGGTTATTGTCAATTATTGTCAATGATACAGAACATCAATTTTGACTATCTTGACTAAACACTCTGCTCTCTGTTCTATTTAAAGTAAAGATTACTTACTTGGCTCTTTCTATTGTTCCATTTAAGACTAAAGATTAAACTAGCACAATATAATCACACATTCATCTATACACTTGACACGATCTGTCTGTATATTAACTAATTATTATATTGTTACTAGTTAGCTATCTTTCGGGTAAACCAGTCATTGTAGTTGTGTGCACAAATGCCGAGCTGGCGACTTACTGCCAGCCGGATTTGCTGAGGTGCCGGGGAAATGCGGTCCCCGGCGCCAGCCGATGATGTCATTTGGCGCATGGCCAGCCAGCCCTTTATAAAGGGCTATTTTGGAAGCTATTTTGGGTGGCCTCATGGCGCGGCCATTTGGGGGGGATGAAGAGGAATGGGCCTACAGGCCTTAGCTTCCCTTTAGGGGATCCATTAGGGGCCGGATTGGCCGTTGCTTTTCGGCCTTGTTTTTCAGGCCTGGGGGGCTTGGATTTCTGGTGCTGGGGATTGCGACCCACCCTATTGGGGGCGCTGTGGGAGGCCAGTTTTCTCTGGCTAGCATGTGGACTCCCTCCCTCATTTTAACTCTGTTTCTTGGGCAATTAGCCCATAGAGTGGAGGTCGGGGTCTAGGGCAAATTGTTTCTTTTTTATAGTTTCTACTTGTCACCAGGTTAATGGCCCTAAAAAACAAAGGGCTTTGCCTCCCCCCTCCCCCCTCTCAGAGCATGCAGCCAGGCCGCAGCAGGTTTTATGGCCCTCTGCCAGGGCCTGGTTGGCCAGCGAAGAAGCTCAGAATAGGGCCACTGGTTAGTGACTCATCTTTGCCTGCTCATTCCTGGTCTAGGGTCATCGAGCATCTGGGTGAGTTGGATGCCAGGTGGCGGTCCGTTTATGGGCTGGGAGATGTGGCTCCTTCAGCTCCTGCTGCTCTTGGAAGACCCCCGAGTGATGTGGAGGCCCAGACCAGGCAGGCTTCGTCTCATGCAGTGGCATCCAGAGCAGTCTCCATGGGACCTTCATCAGGGACACCTGGTGCCATGGTGTCAGGTGAGTCGGTCGTGCAGACTCAATACACACTGCCCCTCACCTTTCCTGGGCAGGTTTCTGCACCCCCGGCTTCGGGAAGTGGGGCCGCTACCTATACCAGGATTTGCCCTGCTCTTACCTATAATCAGGTTTGGGCTGCACCTGTTGCTTCTGCTGCAGTGGCCCAGGCCCCCACGGCATCTGCTGCCGCCCTGGTTGGGGCAGGCACAGGGGCCGGGGCAGCAGTCACGGTGTCAGATCCCTTGGCTTCCATCAGGGCCATTGCCATTCCTTGGGGGTTGCCTTCCACCCCCTTGGGTTTTCACCTGCATCCCTCTGTTAGGGAGTGAATTTGGAAAGGGGAATATGTGGATTTGTTCTCCCTTCTTACTCGCAAAGTGCCCAAGAAGGACAAAGACAAAGAGGCAAAGACTGACTCACCTAAAAAGGTCAAGATGGATAGCACATGGCTGTATGCCTTTTTGACCTATATCTCAGTGGTCATTGAGAGGGAGCCCGCACAGGCTGCCTCCATGATGAAGTATATTGATCTCATCGCCCGGGCTCACTATGAGTATGAGGGTACTGCATGGTTGCAGTATGATGAGTCTTTCAGGATGCGTGTGGCATTTGAATGCACCCTGCCTTGGGACATGGTGGTCCCTGATTTATGGCTCCATGCAACTCAGCTCGCATTGGATGGAGGTGCTGAGAGCATTGACAATGGCCACTATATGAATGGCCAAGCCAGTTACAACTCCCGCAACTCGCTCAGGGGTTGGGATGAGGGCCACTCCGCCGTGTCATGATTTTGCAGCCAGGGGGACTTGTTTTCGCTCCTCCTGCAGATTCAGACATGCATGTGGGAATTGTGGTGGCTCCCATGATACCCACGCTTGCCCTAAACCCAAGGGCTCCAAGGACGGGAAGGATGGGTCTGGACCGTCTAAACGTCAGCCTCCCCCTGGGGGAAAAGGGCATAGAAGACTGATGGCAGAAAAAGACCTCATTGTCCATAGAGTCTGCCCTTATACTATTTTATCTTAGGATGGATATATGTTTATCCCAGGCATGTTTAAATTCAGTTACTGTGGATTTACCAACCACGTCTGCTGGAAGTTTGTTCCAAGGATCTACTACTCTTTCAGTAAAATAATATTTTCTCACATTGCTTTTGATCTTTCCCCCAACTAACTTCAGATTATGTCCCCTTGTTCTTGGCATGGCATTGGACCAGAATATCTCTGAAATCATCTTCTGCCACACAAATCCCAGCGGCCGATAAGGTCCTACAGAGTTGGCTTTCTCCGGGTCCCGTCGACTAAACATTGTCATCTGGCGGGCCCCAGGGGAAGAGCCTTCTCTGTGGTGGCCCTGACCTTCTGGAACCAACTCCCCCCAAAGATCAGAATGGCCGCACCCTCCTTGCTCAAGACCCACCTATATCGCCAGGCATGGGGGAATTGAGACATCTCCCCCAGGCTTATATAGTTTATGTATGGTATGCTTATGTTGTATGATTTTTCCTGCCTAAGCAGGGGGTTGAACTAGAAGACCTGCAAGGTCCCTTCCAACTCTGTTGTTGTTGTTGTTGTTGTTGTTTAACCTGAATAGATCCACTGAAAGCGAAATCCTTCTTCATTGGTTTCATTGTGTAATTGTTTTAATTATTGGAATTCTGACCCTCTCCCCAATATTGAATGAATATTGAATAGAAGTTGGAATGGGACATTCATGCCAATTAGAGCCATCATATCTGACCTGCAGAAATTAATATAGCCTCTAAATCAGGGGTCTCCAACCTTGGAAACTTTAAGACTTGTGGACTTCAACTCCAAGTTGAAGTCCACAAGTCTTAAAGTTCCCAAAGTTGGTGACCCTTGCACTAGATGACAGGATTTTTTTTAAGTGCGCTCTTTGCGGCCCACTAGTGGTTATCTGATTTTTTTTCATCTATCTATTAGTAGGTCTAAGTTTAGCATCTTCCCAAGAATATGCTTCTCAGAATCTTTACGGAATGGGAGCATGTAGAATTTCATGCTTTTGAAGATGGGACTATTATCTGTAAGTGAATATCCCAAATTATTAGAAGTGCTGAGATGCTAAACTTTGGACTTGTGAAGAATATGTCTCTGGTTACCAAGAATGATTGTTCTCCATTTCTCCCTGTGCCTCTGGTGCACTATATTTGTTCTTACCTTATCTATGTTTCTTTAAAGTTTGTTGGGTGTAAGCTCCAACAACAATAAACAACTCTGCCTGACAAATACCAGACAGCATAATGAACAAAAGCTGAATTAGTTAGTGTGATTCATTGATAAGTCAGGCATGAGTGCAATGCAGACTGATTAGAAACAATTTCTCAAGTCATAATACAATGAGATCACAGCACGTATTAGAAAGATGTTAGAGGGTTGGGTGAGAGAGCACTCAGGTGCCTTTGTAGATAGTAGACAAACGCTGTCTCTTGAGCAGCTTTCCAACATTAGCATGACCTGGGTTAGGTTCTGTGCCTCCTTGTATGAGGCCCACCTTTTTCACGCCGCTGCTACCATAATGTTCTTTGGTGCATTTTGAGTGAGTAAGGCTCTTACCTCCTCCTGATCAGAAGGGTCACTCCACACCTTACAGTTTTCCAACGTGACTTTTGAGGGGTCAAGGGGAACCATGCTTGTTAGACGGTCCAAGACAGACCAATTAGGCAAGGGAACTAAGGTCCTCCTTTCAGCTATCTCAGACCAGACCTTTCAGCTATCTCAGGCCACCATCTGGCCTTTGGCAGGTCTACCCTCCTTTTGTCCATTCAGGGGTAACTATAGGTTACCCCTAGGGTTTTCAGGATTACTTCTTTAGCCACACTGACGGTTCCCCTTTGACTAGGTACCAATTCTGGGCAATAACAGTGAGGGGGCTTAGGAAGATAGGGCTTGATCCTGCTTTATTTGGAATGCATTCATTTCGGATCGGGGCTGCCACTGTGGCGGCCGCCTCCGGTTTTCAGGATGCTAGGATTAAGGCTATTGGCCGTTGGAGGTCTGCAGCCTTCAGGACTTATGTATGGGCCCCTGTTCAAGGGGACCTGGCTACCGGACATGTCTACCCTTCTTTTCTACCCTCTAGATAGACCTAATGGGCAGAAGCCAATGGCGCTGCTGTGCGGCCACAGCATGATATTCTGGGCTGGTTGGAGTGCAGCAAGATCAACCGTTGGGACCTAGCTGTCTCTTGGCCATTGGGTCGTGCCGAGGGCATTCACATGTCAGAGAAAGGTAACACCATCTTTTTACAGGACCTGCAAAGGTGCCTGAGGGAGCTGCCACAGGTTGAGAGGGGAGTCAGGGGGCCAAGGTAGAGATCTGCCCCCCCTCCTTGGCAGGTTAGGGGTGGAAATTGGGTGGGGGTTAGCAACTGTGTCTTCTCCTTTGGGCATCTTTGAAGATGATGGGCAGACTCTCTCCATAATTACCGGCCTGAGAGATTGGGGAGGAGGTGCCCCTGGATCTTGCCCCATCCAATTACCAATCTCCAATCAATCCAGGTGAGGGTGTGGTCCCCTTCACCTGGATCAGCAAGGAGCTACGCCCATAGTTGCCAAGGAATGTTTTATGACATCCTTTCTGCCCCAAAGGTTTAGTGATTAAATTATATTTAATTTAATAAAGTGACCCATTTTAAATCCAATTTTGTCTCCATGTTCTCACTCCGCATCCAGTGCAAAGCAGGACTAAAAGAAATGGATGGAAACAAATCAAGGACAAAGGCGTCCAAAAATTAAGGAGAAATTTTCTAACAGAGAGAAAAATAACCAGTGGAATGAATTGCCTTCAGAAGTTGTTAGTGCTTCATCACTGGAAGCTTTTAAGAGTCACCTTGTAGGCAAAATGGGTAGCCTAAATATTTAATGAATAAATAAAATATTATTAAGTTATGAACAGGTGAAGAAGCTTTTTTATTTTTGCCAGGCAAATGAATGTACAGTGCAGGGGTTTTTTCAATTAACATTTTAAAATGCTTTCTTTAACAGTAACAGAAAAAAAAATAAAACACACAAAAATTGGGATACAAATGTGTATTCTCAACATCCTCATTAAAAGTGATTTTAAAAAGTTTTTTTAAAAAAAAGAAAACCAAAGAAAAAAGGACACAGTATAATATAGTGGTATAAAACTTAGCAGTTAGAATACTTTACAACTTATTTAATGTAAACATTATTCAAGTATATACATATTTGCTGATAAGTGAAAAGGAAGGGAAAATTGATAGAAAATCAACCATATATATGTATATGAGTGTGTGTGTGTGTGTGTGTGTATACACACATACACACTTATTGCTTATACATTTATATAACTTGAATTATTTTAACTTACTATATTTGCATACATTTATAGTGCTGGGTTAAGAGAAGGACATTCCTGCTGCCAGAGCTAGTATCAAATAAATCTGATATCTTTATTTCCATTATCATGTTTTAAATAACAGTTGAAGAACTTTTTTTCCATACAGGATAATAAGTCTAACTTCTTAAATGAATTCTGCTTTCAATGAAGTAATCTGGTAGCCTGTATTGTCTGCTATAATGGATTGTTTTAGTGCTGATTGTTCTACCTAATTGTCATTCTGCTTGACCGCCATTTGAGTTGTTCTTTTTTGCACACCATTCTTTTATAAAATTAGCAACCACTAATGAGCAACAACTTTCCAATATATGAAAAATGGAAGGAAAAGATTTGAATGACTATTGATGTCAAAAGGGGCACATGAAACATGTGCTTTTTCCACTTGCTTTAGGACTGTGAATGAAAAATGAGATAAAGAAATTAAAGAGATTGAACAAAATTAAAGAAATTAAAGAGACCTAAAAGCACAATCTTAGGGAATTGTCCCACCCATAGCCCAAGTAATTCCTGCAATAGTATATAAATGTCTTATCCCTCATTGTGTCTGATATTGGCTATATTTTCTTTGAGCATCTTGACTGACAATTTTTTTAAAAAGTCACCTTGGACTAAAAGTATTTAAAGAGATTTGTATCTCATTTCAACAGCAGCCTTAGCTTCCTGCTGAATAGATGTCATCATTTCAGATAATTTCTCCTCACCTTTATAATCTGTAGACATCCCAGAAAACAATGCAAAAGATGATCATATCTAAAATCTGTATATGATATGCCAAAAATGCTTTGTAGCAATTTTAGCATCTCAATTAAAGGTCTCAAAGGAAACAAACATATAAAAATGATTAATACCAGCAAAGACATTGCATAAATATTTACCTTTGACAAAGAAAAATATTTTCAAGATTAACCCACATATTTTACAGTATGAGATAATTAATACATTATTATCTTATGATGTTCCATGCTCTGTCCCACTCTATGTGCTTTCGCTGGTTTGTTGATTTTTTAAAAAATAAGCAATATTTGAATGTTTTGATTATCTGTTTATTGTTTATTTAAACCATCATTCCATAAATTTATTTAGCAATTGGTATCATTTAGAGTTTATACTAGATAGGCAGATGGAAGGACACTCTCGAGTGACTGAGAGGACATGATCTAACCTTTGCTATGAATACACACTTCGGCACCATATAATTATGCTGCTGAAACCTGTAATTAGCCAATTTGTGTTCCCAATCTCCCCTGCCCTAATCCCTATATAGATGACTCATGACTCTGATTCACCAAAAACATTCACTGTTCATGATAAAAATAGCATTAGGGTGAATTTGTGCCTCTTCTCAAGCTTGCATCAATTGAAGGAAATATGAAGCATGAAAGTATCCAATCATAAAAATGAGCATTACACAATGCTTAATTTCCTTAAGGAACTAGACATTTAAAAAGATGTGGGGAAATCTGTGATTCAGTCAGTTTTGGAAAAACCAGCCATTTTCTTCATAGGTTATCTCAACCAGACATAAACAGAATGTGTTCATGAAAAAAGAACTAGAGGTAACAAGGTTTTCATAATCACAAACCACTTTCCAAATTCAGAGAGCTACGGAAAAGTGCAGTGATGATGTGGTGAGGTCTCTAAAATAGTTGGGGTTGGGATTTGGAGTGTGCCTCTCTTTTTTGGGTGGGAAGCGAGAATATGTATATGTCAGGGATAACATGCTAAAAACATTTCCTAAGTTTTGCCTCACCCACACATAAGAACTATACCTCTTAAAAAAAGAACCCGGCTATTTTTGACACTGAACATTGGTGGGAGGGCCTAGGAGGCTGAAGGATGAGTTTTAAAAGATAAAAAGATCCTCCTTTACTTGGGGCCTGCCAATTGCCTATATCAGTGATGGTGAACCTATGACACAGGTGCCACAAGTGGCATGCAGAGTCAAATCTGCTGGCGCATGAGTTGTTGCCCTAGCACAGCTCCAAAATGCATGTGTGTGCCAGCCAGCTGATTTTTGGCTCGCACAGAGGCTCTGGAAGGGTGTTTTTGGCTTCCAGAGAGCCTCCAGGGGGATGGGGCAGGATGTTTTTAACCCTGCCCCAGCTCCAGGGAAGCCTTTGGAGCCTGGGGAGGGCAAAACAGAAGCCTACTGGGCCCATCAGAAGTTGAGAAACAGGCTGTTTCCAGCCTCCAGGGAGCCTCTAGAGGGCGGTGGAAGCTATTTTTGCCCTCCCCAGGCATTGAATTATGGATATGGGCACTCGCGCCTACACAATAGCGCACACAATTGCTCCTTCGGCCCCCAAGGGAAAAAAAGTTCACCATCACTGGCTTATATCATTCAGACACACAGCCTGAAAACGGAATTTGATTCAGAAAACTAAACTGCATAGTAGCCAAGGTACTAAAAAAAGAAAGGTTCTGCCTGAATTATTGATCTGTTTTGCAAATCCTATGACTAACTGGCATTGTGACTTCTGAAAAATGGTGGGGGAGAGATGGAGAAAGAAAACCCCATTTTTCTTCTGAGACTCTTTTTTTGGGGGGGGGGGCATTACTGCCTAACTTTTATTCATTTATTTTATTCTAAGGGACACAGTGGCTCTATGGTTAAGATGCTGAGCTTGTTGATCAGAAAGGTCGGCAGTTCAGCGGTTCGACAAATAAGGGGTGAGCTCCTGTTATTTATCCCAGTTTCTGCCAATCCAGCAGTTCAAAGGTATGTACAACACAAGTAGAAAAATAGGGACCACCTTTGGTGGGAGGAAGTTCCATGTGCCTTTGGTGTTTAGTCATGTCAGCCACATGAGACGACTTCAGACAGCGCTTCTCTTCGGCTTTGAAATGGAGATGAGCACCGCCCCCTAGAGTTGGGAATGACTATAACATCTCTCCCCCTCTTGCTCTCTCTCTCTTTTTCTCACTTTTTCTCTCTTGTTTTCTTTCTCTCTCTCTTTCTCTCTCTTGTTCTCTCTCTCTTGCTATCTCTTTCTCTCCCCCCACCAAAATTTTTACTACCACACTGTGGGCTTGGCTTATACAGGATGCCTTGCATTTTCTTTCAATATCTTCCAGTGCAAATTGGGTGCTCTGGGGTGGAGCTCCATTTTTGCTACCCCATTGCATTCCCCCCCCCCCCATCTGGACAGTAGCCCATCCCTATGTGAGGGGAAACTTTACCTTTAACCTTTTATTTCTTAAAAAATATTATATTGGAATCACTGGATTTTTAAAAGTCTCCCAGTGTAGTATATGAGTGCAATCTTACCCGCACAAAAGAAACTAAACATTGAATTATTTAAACTGTCTCTCTGGGGCAATCTGTTAATGGCCCCCATCTTCTTAAGAGCTCGAGGAAGGGACAAATGAAAGAAAGCTTGCCCTGTACTTTTACATGGAAAGATGTCATAATTTAATCCTTTTTTATTTAACAGATAGCAATTGCAAAACCAGACCCACAGACGCAAGATTTCTAATACAGGCAGGAATCTTAATTTTTGACTCCCTAAAGAAAAAAAAATGCTCTCTGGGGTGAAACACACACACACACTCACTTCCCCCTCATCTAAAACCAATAGAACACTAGCAGAAAAGCATTTGTCATATGACAGCTGTGTACCTTAAGTCTCTGTGTTTTTCATGATATCTGTCTTTCTACTTATTTCTTTGAGGCGAGTCATTGGGTGCAAAGCTGAAAAGGGAAAATAGAATTATCATAAGCTGTTTTGTAAAAGAAAAGCGGGGATTCCCTTTATCCTCTAACACTGTATATATAAAGTCTACAAGGCTTACTTTCTTGCTAAAAAAAAGTGTGGCAGGATTTGGAAAAAGGAGAATCAAGCCACTGCTATGAGGTTTCCCAAAGGTAAATGAAAATAAATTACTCTGGGATGGAGTGAATACACACACCCACACCATTTTTTTGGTGTAAAATACAAAAACAGCATGTCCTGTTTTCTGCGCACCCCATTTTTGGCTTCCAAGCACCTCATTTTTTGCCTCTTGCAGGCAGCAGGGATTGTTGCCACCGCCACCTATTTCCGCCACCTGGAATGGGCCAAAAATGGAGCGCATGGAGGCTGAAAATGGGGCACATGGAAGCCAAAAACAGGACCCATAGAGGCCATAAAATGGGGTGTGATAGATGGAAGTGGTGGTGATGGGAGGTAGTGATCCCCAGCTGATAGGCGGTATTCTCGGAGGCCGATCCAAGCGCCTATCAGCTGTTCGTGCTAAATCAAGCTGTGCTGAAGCTGCCCAGGATGTTTGCTGCAAAGAAGCAAATTGCTGGGAGATTGATGCAGATTTTATTTCTTGTTTTCATCCCCAATAGCTAGGTGCGTCTTATAGTCTGAAGCATTTTATAATCCAAAAAATACAGTGTGTGTGAGTGTGTGTGTGCATGATATTAAATCTAGACTCTTAAGAGTACCACGTGGAAGCCTCCTGGCTAAAGAAGAGCGGTTGATTAACTAGATGACTCGGGATGTTTATAGGTATGTAGGTATTTGTTTGTTTGTTTATATCACAAAAGGTATCACAAAAGATCACTAAACAATAGCCTAAATAAGAAATCACCAAAAGTATTCCCACTAATACCAACAGGGCAAGCCACTAGTATCTAAATGGACAATCCCACTCCTTTATAGCATTGATGATATTTCCTGGTTGTGTAATGAAATATCCACAAGAAAACCATAAAGCTCAGTGAGAAACAAGGATCCCTCAGTTTAACACAAGTAAAGTTGATATGGTGGCCACAACACCCCACATTTGGTGTGGGGGATAGACCTAGAATCTGAGTGCCATAGCTGCCATTTTGACTTTTTTAACAACTTGGCTGGTGACAAATACCTCAGACTGAATAACAAATATATTATAGTACCAAAGAAATTGCACTACCTCAAAGATAATTCTGCTGTGTAAATTCAGCCAGAAGAAGATCTTTTTGACTTACTTTCGAATCAAAGTAAATTAAAGTACTTGACGTACTTTCCAAGTAATATACATAGATTATATGCTTAATTTTTTTTGGCATTAATCTTTGTGAGACAACTATACTATCTTTCTCACTGATACTCTGATTATTTAAAGTGTGGAGGGCTGAGTTAGTGGGACATAAATCCCCTGGAGTGTGCAGCACAAGGAAGCCAAAATATGATGGGAACCAGATGTGAGCATAAACAGAAATTCCACCTTCTTCAAGCTATACATAGTTCCAGAGGGTAAATCCTTACTAATTGTAGTTTTTGACTCACAACACTTCATTTAGTGATTGTTCAAATGTACAATGGCACTGAAAAAAATGTCCATTTTTCATACATGATTTTTGTAGCATCCTCGTAGTCATGTGATGAAAATTCAGGTGCTTGGCAACTGATTCATATTTATGATGGTTGCAGTGTGTTGCATCATGCGATCACTTTTTGTAACTTTCTGACAAGCAATAGGGAAGCCAATTTCACTTAACAACAGTGCACATTAACTCTTTAAGTGACAGTACAGTTTTACAGTAGCAACTGTAACATTTAAAGTGACAGTACAAGTTTGGTACAAGTGTACAATATGCAGTTTACAATGGCAATCCCTAACAACCATGTACTCCGTACTAACAATTAAGTTAACAACTGCAGCCTGGGAAGAATGAAAACACCCATCCCAGAGAGGCCCTGGAAGCCAAAAATGCCCTCCCAGAGCCTCTGTGCAAGCAAAAAAAATCAGCTGACCAGCACACACATGCATGCTGGAGCTAAGCTAGGGCAACAGCCCGTGTGCCAGCAGATATGGCTCCATATGCCATAGGTTCACAATCACGGCCCTATACCATTTTGGAGAATTCTGATCAAGAGAACTGCAGTTTGGCAGTTCGATTCTTACTGGCTCAAGGTTGACTTAGCCTTCCATCCTTCCACGGTCAGTAAAATGAGAGGGGGGGGATATGGTGATTCTGTAAACTGCTTACAGGGGACTGTAAAGCACTATGAAGTGATATATAAGTTTAAGTTCTATTGTTATTTCAGACAAAATGATTGAACAACAAATGCTTGTTCAAATATAATCAATATTTTGTTTATACAACACATAAATAAATAAATTAAGTATACAAATAAATAAATATTTTGTTTTAAAACATGGCATAATTATTGTTGAACTGCTAGAGCACTAAGCAATAGTCGTAGAACTGTAATATCTGTAATTATTATTTTAAAATGCATACAAATTAATGGTGTTTCCAGTTATTCAATAAGACTAGGAATAGACATTGAGGTTAAATCTTTATTTTTGATTCTTTGTACCCTTGTTCTCCTCCACTGTGGTTTTAAACATTGCAGAGAAGTGTGGATAAGTTATATTTTCTTCCAAAAAATGAACAGGAATTAAGTTTTCTCCTTCCTTAGTGCCTCACGAACAAAGATGGAAATAGCCATAACCATGTTCTAGAACAGGGGTAGGCAATTAATTTTGCCATGGGGCCACATGAGAAATTGGGATGGTTTTAGAGGGCGGGGCTAATATAATTAATTCAGTTCTACCCAATACTGTTAAGGGATTTTTTCGGCGCTGACCACTTAGAACTAAGCGGGGAATGAAACACCGGGGGGAATGTCTCCGGCTGGGCATTTTTGGGCTGCCAGAGAAGCCTTTCAGTGATGCTTAAGGAGGCTTTGGCAGTCCAGAGCGAATGAAGCATTTTCCTGTCTCTGGGAGCTTGGAGAGGGAATAAACTTTGGTGTGGTGACTCCCTTGTGCTGCCTCCCATACACCAGGGGTGAGATTGCCTCCTAGAGTGTCTGGGTGCAGAAAGGCAAAAGGAGGCACTTCGCCCTGGCCAGATCAACTCAGCTTCAGCCAAACTGAGGAGTCACCACGGTGAAGGAAAGGTGCCAGCTACAAAGCGAGAGAGTTAGAGGTGATGGGAGCCCTTCAGCATGGGAAGGATGAGGAAGCAGGTAGCAGCAGCAATAGCAGCCGCCTTTCTGTCAAAGGAGTGGGAGGTTCTCCCCTCTTGCCCGTCTGGGTTTCTCTCTCTGGCGCAGTGTATGGGAAGAAGCCTTGCGCCAGGTGTATGGGAGGTGCGTGCTCCTCCTCACCGCCTCAGAGTCCCCCCTTTTTTTAAGCCTTAAAGTTTTGGATTTTTTTTATTCCCCTCACCTCACCTTCTTCCTTTGGCAGCGACTCTCCCCCTCCTCTTCTTCCTCCTCTTTCTCCCACCCAAATTCCGAGCTTTTATTTCTTTCCTAAAGGTTTTGCACACATTATTTGCTTTTACATTGATTCCTATGGGGAAAATTGCTTCTACTTACAAACTTTTCTACTTAAGAACCTGGTCACATAATTTCTTTTCCCCTCTCTCTTTTCTCTATACTAATTTGAAATGAGAACTAAATTACATATTTTTAATACAATAATTTATTATTGTTTCAGTTCTATACCGAAGCCTTACATTATTTTATTATATACTCCAATTACTTCATTCCATTAACATGTCGCATATCCTGAAAGCATCTGTGACTCTGCAGATCCCCCTCATCCCCCTTCCTATTTCCTATTCCCCCTTATACCTACTTATTCTTTACTTCTTATTCCCATTTTTTCCCCTTTTGGGGTCCTCTATAACAGTGATTTTCAACCTTTCTTGAGCCGTGGCACATTTTTTACATTTACGAAACCCTGGGGCACATTGAGCGACGGGGGGGGGGGGGGGGGGGGCTAAAAAAAATTCCGACAAAAAAAATCTCTTTCTCTCTCTTCCTGCCTTTCGCTCTATTTCTTTCTCCCTCCCTCTTTCTCTCCCTTCATCTTTCTTTCTCTCCATCCCTTTCTTTCTCTTCCTTCCTTCCTCTTTTTTGCTTTCTTTCACTCTCCCTCCCTCCCTCCCTCCCTCTATGTCTTTCTCTCTCCTTCCCTCCCTCTCTCTCTCCCTTGCTTTCTTTCTCTCTCTTTCTCTTGCTTTCTTTTTCTTGTTCTTTCTCTCTCTCTTGCTTTCTTTCTCTCTCTTGTTCTTTCTCTCTCTGTCGCTCGCTCTTTCTCTCTCTTGCTTTCTCTCTCTCTCTCTCTGAGCTTCGCGGCACACCTGACCATGTCTCGCGGCACACTAGTGTGCCGCGGCACACTGGTTGAAAAACACTGCTCTATAGGAATACTTATTAGTATGGATTATGTATATACACTTTATACACTCTTTTTATAATATGAAATATAATATTACAAAACAAATACTCAAAGATATTGTTAATTTTCTGTATACCTTAAACTTTTTTCTTTTTTGCATTACGATGTATTTATTTGTTTACCTTTGTACATCCTTTTCACCCCTTGGACCTTTTTCCCCCCATTTCCCCTCCATTTTTTCTTTTGTAAAACTTAATAAAGTATTTTTTTTAAAAAAGAACCTGGTCACGGAATGAATTAAGTTCTTAAATAGAGGTACCACCACTGTATTATTATAAATTTACATCACATTATTTTTTTCTTTTTGTAATCTCTTCTGCCTTATTATTAAATATCACAACTTCATTTTATTTTGAGCAAAAATCTCACAAAAGACTCCCAGTCACTAATAAATAGCATTTAGGTTATATAACACTCCATCTTTTCTAGGGCTTTATATCTCTCTCTGGGCAGTTCACAATGTAGAAGCATTATTTGCATGTTGCTCCCAACTATTTGGGTTCTAATTTTACTGCCCTCAGAAGGATGGAAGGCTGACTAAGTCTTGATTCATGCCAGCATCAAACTCCAGGTTGTGGGCAGACGTTGCCCGCAATATTGTGCTTTAACCACTGCACCACCAGGGTTAAATATACAGTAGTCCCTCACCTATTGCTGGTGTTACGTTCCAGACCTGGCCGCGATAGGTGAAATCCGCGATGGGGAATTTCTCCTCCTTCCCAGCTCTTTATACAACCCCAAGCACACCGCCACCGCCAACCACTAAGCGCCTCCAAAGACTGCCTTCTCGGCACTGGTGAGGCGGGTTGAACGAGGGGACGGCCCTCCGCCGGAGCTCAGTCCCCGCCCCACTCATCATTCGCCCAGCCGCGGGCTGGTTGGCTTGTCCTGTATCTGTGCCAACGCTGACTTCAAAACCCACGATGAAGTGAAGCCGTGGTGGGTGAAGCGCGATATAGCGAGGGACTACTGTAATGCTTCTTCTTATCAATAGCTACATATATATGCTGTAGTAAGGTACCTTTTGATGTTGAAGTAGCCCAAGAATAGTTAAATGTGTTTTCAAGTATCAGCCCCATGAGGTAGACCAAAAAAGGAAATTAACTCCATAGGAAGACTAAAACTATTTTTATTCAGTGGGTCTATAATAACAAAATCTCACAAGCCTAATTATGTTGAGGCAAAATCATGAACATATATCAAATAATCGTTTTAAGCTAATTGTGGATAGTCTTACCCATAATTATAGGAATGACTAAGGTAAGCATTTATATCTTGTAACACAACAAGGATCTCGGGTTATCATTATTATAAACAATGCACGAGTTTCATGTCAAAAGGCTTATGGATAATAGCAGCTTTGAAACTGCTGAAACCCTGTAAAAGGAAAACAAAACATGCTGGTTATCTACCATTAATTATTTAACCACAGACCCCATGTGGGCCATGAAGTCCCACTGATTTACTACATATCAGGAATAAATTATCATTTGTGGACTGATCTTTTTTTATTTTTTTTTTGGAGGGTAGTGGCAAACTTTCTTTTAAAATAATAAACATTTCTTAAAGTAATAAATCTGGTTTCTAGACTCTTAACAGAAGGGAAGATTGATAGCACGAAAATGAAGGAACACTTTGTGTATGTGTGTTTAAAATACTATCTTTGTTTGTTTGTATTAGAATTCAGAATTCAGCAAGGGCTAAATATCTGCTTATTTTGCTATATACTGGGAAAAAAAGGATTTCTTTAATAGAACCCAGTATCCCCAAAACTTTAACAACAATAACAATGACCATAAAACCCTTTTGTTTATTTTGCACTAACTGAACCTAGATTTGGTAAGTGCTATCGGAATTAAATAATACTGGCCTCTGAAATGTAAACTATTTAAAATAACTCTGGGCCAAGATGTGTTTTTTCTTCCTTGGAGAATGCATGAAGAGCTTGTTTTCCTTTGGTGGAAAAATGCTTCTGACTTATTACTTCATGCTCAGGATGCTTTACAACTTTTCCAGAATTTCTTTTGGAGAAGATGTTTGAAATCATTTGATTATTGCAGTGGTATGTTGGAAGAAATATTCATCTGGTTCAGTTCCAAGCAGGGAGAAAGGCCATGGAAACATGGAGTCTGATTGGAAAGATGATTTAATGATGAAGAAGAACCACCAAGCATATGGTTTCTGGGCAGCTGACCAAATGGAGTTGAGAGTGGGGGGGGGCTTTATATTTTTTCTTGGGCGTTGCACTTGAACTTCCTGTTCCTGTGCAAAAACATGTACTTTTTTGTAGTAGTTTTTTCTTGGGCGTTGCACTTGAACTTCCTGTTCCTGTGCAAAAACATGTACTTTTTTGTAGTAATGGGTTCCTACTGGAACGCTAAAGGATGCTGCACTGGTAATAAAAGTTGAGCTGTGTGCACAACTTCAGGTATTCTGCATGGTTGCGCATATACGCATCACAGTGTGTTTTTGCTTCTGCACATGTGCAAGAAGCAAAATGTTGCAAGGAGATAACATGCATGAGATTTCGGCGTTGGAAAAAAAATTGCTGAAATCTCTCATGCCCGTCCCCTAATGAGATTTTGCTTCCTGCACATGCACAAAAGCAAAAACATGCTGGGACGCGCATACACAGGCCATCCAAAGCTATGCATGCAGTGCATTGGTAGCAGCGGTAGGAGCAATCCGCCCCTGCTCTGTTGGCTTTGTAGGAGTCATAGCTGCTTCTGTCGGATGTCTGAGCTAAGTTTGGTTGAAGCCTGGAGGGTGATGCAGTGTTCCCAGGAGATTGTGCAATATGGTAACCTCTGTTGCTGGATAGTAGAGGGGTCATGTCTTAATCCCATCATCCTAGAACTGGAGGTCTTTTGTTTTGTATATATAAGCCAGGGGTGGGCCGCTAGTCAGATGGCTAAATTGGGCTCGCCACCGTGGCTCATGAGTAGTGTTGGGCAAACTTCCGGGTTCAGTGTTTGGGAGAACACCGAGAAGTGCCACCGCCCAGCTGTCACCTTCCCAGAAAAGCCAGGAAGCTGTCAGCCTGTCGGGAGGCGCAAACGGAGGTGGGGAATCCCAATAGGGGATTCCAGGGGTGGAGCTTTGACATCACGGAGACATCCTTCCTGGCAGGCCGACAAGCCTGCCGGTGACAGCCAGGCTGTGGCGTTTCCCGGCTTCTTAAATTCGGGTTTGGGTAAAGTTCGGGTTCAGGTTCGGCACCAAATCTGAACTTTTATGGCAAAAGTTTGGGTGCCAAACCCCAACCCGAACCCGAACTTTGTTGGGTTCGCCCAGCACTACACGTGAGTGCTTGCAGGGCCAGCGCGATTTTACTTCTGCACTTGTGGAGATAGCAAAATTGCGCATGGAGCCTCAGGTGCGCCCATGTTTCAGTGAGGTTTTTTTGCTTCCATGCATGCCAAACCATGGGTGTGCCTGGAGCTCCACGCATGATTTTGCTATCTCCACAGGTGCAGAAGCAAAATCGCGCTGGCCCTGCAAGCACTCATAATCTGCTGCGGCGAGACCAATTTAGCGTTTCAGCTGGAGCCCAGCCCTGAAATAAGTTGACCCAAATTTTCTCAACGGGCACAAAATATCTGCTGGGGCTATTAAGAAAGACTTGAGGGCTGCATTCTGAACATGTTTCTCTATTTCTCTTTAGGGAAATATAATATTCTGCCTGTGTAATATTTCCTAAAATATTCTTCTGGGAAAGGGTGTTTTCCCACAGGTAGATCGTTCTTCAGGTGATACTATATTCTCTCTACAGGCAGCCCTTGACTTACACTCATAACTAGGAACAAAATTTCCATTGCTAACAAGGCACATCCTATTTTACAATATTTTTGCCACAATTGTTAAACAAATCACTGCAGTTATGTGAATCATGCAGCCATTCTCTCTCTCTCTCTCTCTCCATTATCATTGCTTCTCCCTGATTTTGACGGTTAGTTTCTCAGCTACCTTGCAACTAAGTTAAATAATAACTTACATTTTAAATTTTAAGTTGACAATCAGAAGCATTCATTTCTATTTTAACTGAAAATTTTATTTTAGAAAGGTGAAAGTTAAAAAGTCACTGCTATATAGTCCTCCACTCCTCCTCACGCAACAAATTACCTTACTCCTCCAGACTTCAATTACTATGTTTAGAAAATTTACAGCTACGCCGCCTCTGAACTGATTTAACTGTTGTTCATAAAATCATACATCACACAGAGTACAATGTACTCTCTGTTAGCGACTACTTCACTTTTAACAACAACACAAGAGCATGCAATAGATACAAACTAAATGTAAATCACTCCAAACTAGACTGCAGAAAATACAATTTCAGCAATAGAGTGGTCAACGCCTGGAATTCACTACTGGACTCTGTTGTTTCTTTCCCCAATCCCAAAATCTTCAACCTTACATTATCTGCAATAGACTTCTCCCCTTTTCTAAGAGGTCTGTAAGGGGCGTGCATAAGTGCACCTTTGTGCCTACCATTCCTATCCTAATGTCTTTTTTAATCTTTTCTATCTCTACTTTATACTTATATTATGTTAAACATACTACAATACAATACTATATTTGTATGACAAATAAAATAAATAAATAAATAAATATATCTGGACCGCAGACATATGGATAGCCATTAGATGGCAGTTGAGAAACAAAAATTTAATTAGGCTGCTGGTTTGAGCTCTGAGTGCTAACACAATTGCCATTATGCAGCAAGGAAACTAAAACCCGTTAGCTCACAAGGAATTGGACCATGTTCCAGTAACAACAAACAGACACTCAAACTATCAAACAAGCCAAAACCAGTCCATGACTCAGAAGCACTGAGATAAACAACTCTAATCCTAATCTGTATCACACAGACAGTGCTAAACTGTAGCCAAGCAACAACATCCATCCACTCAAACAGTCTGAAATCAGACCATGACTCAGAAATATCCTAACAAACAACATTCATAATTTGCATCTCATAAAAAGGTATCTAAAGACCTATATTTTGACAAACGAGCACAATTCAAAATGCCGTGATGATATCTCCTCGAATGGCGATGAAACGTTTGCAACCAAATTGCAAGCTTGGAGCTCAAACCAACAGCCCAACTACCAATTTGAGCTACTAATATTCAAACACATTTCAACAAAAACCTAGTTCTTTGTTGTCCTCCATGGAGTACCCAGATTACTATTAATATTATAGGATCAGGTTATCAAACAATGGAAATATCAAAGTAACATCTAATTTGCATTATAATATGTTTATGGCTCTCTCCTCTTGATAATATAGCTTAACTAAGAGTATATAGTATTTTATCTTCCTTCCAAGTCCTTCCAAATAGATTCAGCCAATCTTGTGAATGGAACAGTATCATAGTGTACATCATTCAGTAGTGTGATGATGTCATGGGCTACCAATGAAAGGAAACTTTTTTTTTTTACTAAAAGCCGAAGTCTTTCAGCATTACTGAGAAAATATATGAAATTGGTGGGAGTGGATTCCCCATGCCTGATGGCAGAGGTGGGTTTTTAGGAGTTTGCAAATGGCAAAGAGGGTGGGGGCAGTCCTGATCTCCGGGGGGAGTTGATTCCAGAGAGTCGGGGATGCCACAGAGAAGGCTCTTCCCCTGGGTCCTACCAGACGACATTGTTTCATCGACGGGATCCAGAGAAGGCCAACTCTGTGGGATCTAACCAGTCGCTGAGATTTGTGCGGCAGAAGGCAGTCCTGGAGATTAAATCTGATTGCACTGTTTTCTCGGTTTTTGCTAAACTGGGGTTTGGATAAGGCAACAGAAATAATTAAGCAATGACAAAGATACAATTACAAAATGAGCCAAATTTAAATGGAAGGTTTGCAAAAGGGAAACTATTGCTGTGGAAATATATTTATGAGTATTCAAGTAAGAAAGACAATCTATATGTATTTTTTGTTACTTTGTCTTTATGCACATTTTTTATTTTGTTTTTTTTTCTTTCATTTTTTATCCCTTTTCGGTTTTGTATTTTAACTTTGGAAATGAAATTTTAAAAATTGTATTTAAAAAACCAAACCCTGCTGTTCTGTTCGGGTCTGTGAGACCCGAAATCAAGGTTTGAGACCCTGTAAAAAATTTTCCCTGCATATCTGAAACTTGAAATTTCATGACTTTTCATCATTTCAGGGGTTCTCTCTATGAGAATTTTTTTGGGGGGGTGGGAGGTTTCTTTCTTGCTGAAAAAAAAAAACTCCCTAATGTTATGTTCCCGGGTCACCCTGACCCGGACCGAAAACTCTTCATTTGCAGTGCTTATGTTTGGTCTTTTTGAAAGCTTTTTTCACTTTGAAAGTAATCTGAACATTTCTTCACACAATGGAATGAAAATTGAACTGAAAAAATTAATCCTTATTGGTTTATTTTGCCCATAAATGTGCCTCCCCCCCGTTTTTGTGAAAGTTTTTTCAATTTATGGATAGTTTTGCTTGCAAAATGCAGTCTATTTTACTGGAGTTGGTGTGGGAATGGTACCTTGAACATTTCTGAATATAAGAAAAATATAAAGGAACTGAAAAAAATGATTCTTACTGTTTTTTTAACATCAGAAATAAGGCCTCCCCCCCCCCCCCTGGCTGCTTGCAACAATTTTCACTTTTTATTTTTTTTATGCTCCAAATCCGAAATATTCTTTAAAATCTTACGCATTCATTTACTCAATTTAACAATGCTGATCATCAAAAAAATATTTGTGGGGGTGGGGGAAAAATTTTTTTCTTGGCAAAAAAAAAGTCACATTTACTCTGTTCGGGTCATATAGACCCGGATCAAAATGATTTTTTTTAGGTACTTGAATTTGGTCTTTTTGAAAACTTTTTCCACTGGAAAACTAGTTTGAACATTTATGAACATAATGATATGAAAATTGAACTGGAAAAATTGACTTATATTTTTATTTTGATCAAAAAGCCCCTCCCCCCATCCTTTTTGAATTTCGTGTCAATTTATATTTTTTAAGGCTACAAATCCCTAAGGAATTTTCCCCCAAAAGGTTTGATATACTAAATTGAACAATCCTGAACATAAGAAAAATATAAATGAACTGAAAAAAATGACTCTTATTGGTTTATTGTTTTATACTCGAGTATAAGCCTACTCGAGTATAAGCCTATTTGAGTATAAGCATGGGGGCCCATTTATGAGCAAAATAAACCAATAAGGATCATTTTTTCAGTTTAATTTTCATATCATTATGTTCAGAAAGGTTCAAGCTACCAATCCCACACCAAAATAGAATAGTAAAATAGAATGCATTTTGCAGGCAAAATTATCAATAAACTCAAAAGTTTTGATATACTAAATTGAACAATCCTAAACATAAGAAAAATAGAAATGAACTGAAAAAAAATGATTCTTATTGGTTTATTTTTGAATATAAGACCATATCATTTTATACTCGAGTATAAGCCTACTCGAGTATAAGCCTATTTGAGTATAAGCATGGGGGCCCATTTATGAGCAAAATAAACCAATAAGGATTAATTTTCTCAGTTCAATTTTCATATCATTGTGTGCAGAAATGTTCAAGCTACCAATCCCACACCAACTTTAGTAAAATAGAATGGATTTTGCAAGCAAAACTATCCATAAATTGAAAAAACTTTCACAAAAACGGGGGGGGAGGCACATTTATGTGCAAAATAAACCAATAAGGATTAATTTTTTCAGTTCAATTTTCATTCCATTGTGTGCAGAAATGTTCAAACATGTTTCCAGGTGAAAAAAGCTTTCAAAAAGACCAAACATAAGCACTGCAAATGAAGAGTTTTCGGTCCGGGTCAGGGTGACCCGGGAACATAACATTAGGAACTTTTTTCGAACAGAACAGCAGGGTTAAATTTTTCATCCTCTGAAAAAAACACAGATATTTTATATCCACAAACTATTTGTTTTCTCTTACTTACTCCAATTATAGATGAACCTTGTCTAGAGTTCACTTTAAATACTTCTTCCATTCTGGAGGGATTTTTTAAAAAAATATCTCAGTGGTGCAGAGGCATCACATGTAGATTGGCTGTGAATGAATCCAAAAAGCCCACCCCACCTTTTCAAGGATGTGACTTCTATTCACAGTAAAAATCCACAGTAACTGAATTTAAACATGCCTGGGATAAACTTATATCCATCCTAAGATAAAGTACAAGAAATAGTATAAGGGCAGACCAGGAGGTCTTTTCTGCCGTCAATCTTCTATGTTTCTATGTTTCTATATTTCTATTCCAATTTAAGGCAATAGCTTTATTAAAATTATTGCAATTTAAAAGAACAGGTACTCTACTTTTTTCACTATACATTGCAAGGCATTTACATTGGGTCTATTAGCTGACAAATTCTGAACTCACCTGTTCTGTGCCAAATTTTGCTATTTGGAACCACAGACATATGGCATTATGAGCAGAGCACCATTTTGAGATACAATGACTCTCTCACAGGAGTAATCTTCCTTACCTATGAACTTTGCAGACTGGTTTATTAGCCAACACATTATATTTATTTTATTGAATTTCTGGCCCATGTATATAACTGTTTTGATTGAGCTGGATATGCCATTCGAAGCCCTTTTTTGATTGGCTGGTTTTATTTTCCAGAGCGATTATAACCTGTGTTAGAGAGGCTTTTGTGCCTCTCTAACACTTTATTTTAAATTGTCTGCTGCCTGTCAGTCACTTTACTTTTCTCACCATTTCCCCATAACATACAGGGAATTCCCAATGCACTGTGGGGGAATTCAGAGAGCTGTCAAAGGCAAGGGTTCAATGACTTCTGATGCAGGAAAGCAATGAATTTATAAATTGATAGACAGAGTGAAATTGAATAGGAAGGGGAACAGGAAGAGGCTGTATAGAATAAGATGGTATTTCATGCCCTTCATATTAAAAAGCAGGGTGGTTTTCTCCTGGACCAGCAGGATAGTGAGGTTATCATTGAAGAAATGGATAATTCAGTGATAATGTATAGAAATAATTTATGCCTTAGGACAGCTAAGGGGTGGGCCGCTTCCAGGGTGGGGTGGGTGGGGAGAATGCCGTTCTGACCAGCAGTTGGGTGTACGTGCCCGGTGCAAGATTTGCTTCATACACATGCTCAGGAAGCAAAAATCTCTTGCAAAGATGCATGCAACCATGAGATTTCAGCGTGCATGGAAGCCAAAAACCAGTAAAAAGTGCCAAAATCTCATGGTCACATGCATCCTCACATGTGCAGGAAACAAATTTTGCACTGGGCCTGTGCACCTGATGCCCGGCCATGCGCCTCCCACCTGCCACCCACTGGTAAACAAAGGTAAGTGCAGATACTCACTGCAGGTGATCCAGCCTTGGCTACTTTAAACCTAGCAGACCTCAACTCTATGGAGAGGGGCGGCATACAAATCTAATAACTAACTAACTAACTAACTAACTAACTAACTAACTAACTAACTAACTAACTAACTAACTAACTATCTGTCTATAAATTTATATAATCATTGTTTAAAGTAGCCAAGATTGGAGACCCCTGCTATAGGATAGTCCCCATAAACTGGTTTATCAGTGACCTATAATTTATTCAAACTTGGCTAGATTATTTTGGAGGGAGATTCAGAGAGAATATGCGTGACTGTGTCTTTCCCCCTTCCCCCTTTCTCTCCATGCACCATAACCAGCTCTTATCTGTTTTACTGAAATGTTCAGGATCTGAAGCTTTGGATCACCCATTTTACTAGACGCTACCAGAAGCCAAAGAAAACACCCAGTAATTGAAGGAGGAAATTATTTAGTCTGAACTACTGAGAATGTACATTGTGAACTCTTCTCCTTTTGGGAACTATGATTATATTTGAGACATTCCCTATTGGGAGATTCCCGAGTCTACAGAGAGGGGCGGCATACAAATCCAATAAATGATAATGATAATGATGATGATGATGATGATGATGATGATGATGATGATGATGATAATGATAATGATAATGATAATGATAATGATAATGATAATGATAATGATAATGATAATGATAATGATAATGATAGCGTCGGTCGACTTACTGGCCCCGGTGCTTTTGCAGAAGGGCCGGGCAGACACCGGACCCTTCGATGGCGGCCGCCATCTTGTTTTTCGGCCGAAATCTCGCGAGACGAGATTTCGGCCGAAAAGCCAGGCCCACATGGCCTGGCATGATGCTGAGTCCGGGCGGGGCTTGCTGGCCCTATTTAAGGGCCTACAGGCCCTGGGCTGAGCCTTTTCGCCCGGATCCCAGTCAAGAAGCAGACACCCACCCGCCCTCCCTATTTTGCAGTGTGCTAATAGTGGGTCGCCCCTAGGGGGGGCCGAATGGGAATTTTTTGCGGCTTCGCCCATTAGGCATGGCTGTTTTTTCGCCCATTCCACACTGAGGAGATGGATGTGCGGTTAAGGGGTGCTTGCATTTAATAGGTTGATTGGCTTACCTTTGGTCATTTGGATAGGCAGGTTAGGGGCGGAAATCTGGGTGGTGGTTAGCAACTGCGCGTTCTCCCTTGGGCATCTTTGGGGATGATTGACAGGTTCTCTCCAAGCTCATGGTGGGGTGCTACCTGAGCAGTTGGGGGGAACCTGTCTTTGGGTCCCGCCATTGAAGTCCCAGGGTAGGGTGAGCCGTCGGGACCCCCCTCATGCGAGTGCATGGCAGGGTCTCAGGTGAGGGAGAGGTCCCTCACCTGGACTAGCATCGAGCTACGCCCATAGTTGCCCAGGAATGTTGATTGCTACATCATTTCCGCCCCGGAAGTATTTGTTTGACCCTGCAGGTCCACTGTTTTGGGTCATAGTTAAGCATGTTGATTTATGCTAATTTATGCTAATTTAATTAAATAAATTATGCAAATTTATTATAATAAAAATGACCCAAGTTTAAATCCAGCTCTTGTGTCCGTGTCGTTACTCCGTCTCTTCTGCAAATACTATCCTGTTACTACTCTGTTTACACATCCCCCACACAGGAAGGGGAAAATAGGAACTTCCACCAACTGTTCCAAAGCTTTTTACCGGTAATGGGTTCTAAATCCCATTGCTACTGGTTCACATGTGGGCGCGCTGGTGTGCACATGTCAAGAAGCATTATTTATTTATTTTATTTATTTAATTTGACTTCTATGCCATCCAATCCCGAAGGACTCAGTGTGGGTAGGCAAAGACTCTCACTGCTGCCACTACCAATTCAGAGAACCAGGATGAACCAGGAGCAACCCACTGCTGGTTTACCCAGTCAACTCTACTGGGTAGAGACTGATGTGAAGGGTGGATTTTGGTTGAAGAAAAAATTAGAACAAACTATTAGAAGGCATTCCTATTTCTAGACGACTAGAAGAAGGTGCCTGTTTGTTTTTCCTTCTTGTTTTTCTCCTCTTTTCAATTCTAAAAACTCTCCACCCTGTCTCTTTCCTCCTCTCTTGCATTTTCTTACCTGCACATGGTCACCAAGGTCACTCCTAGAAACAAAAATCTGAGATGCTTCAAGGAGGAAGAAGGCCTGGTGTCTATGCAATTAGTCCTCAACCTACAACAGGTCATTTAGTTTAGTTTGAAATTACAACAGCACTGGAAAAAAAGTGATTTATTTATTTATTTATTTATTTATTTATTTATTTATTTATTTATTTATTTATTTATTTATTTATTTATTTATTTATTTATTCATTCATTCTTTCTTTCTTTCATTCTTTCATTCATTCATTCATTCATTTATTTATTTATATGCCGCCCCTCTCCGCAGACTCGAAGCGGCTAACAACAGTAATAATAATAATAATAATCCAATACTAAAAACAGTTAAAAAACCATTATTATAAAAACCAAACATACATACACATATACCATGCATAAAATTGTAGAGGCCTAGGGGAAAGAGTATCTCAATTCCCCCATGCCTGGCGGTAGAGGTGGGTTTTAAGCAGCTTACGAAAGGCAATGAGGGTGGGGGCAATTCTAATCTCTGGGGGGAGTTGGTTCCGGGGCTGCCACAGAGAAGGCTTTTCCCCTGGGTCCCACCAAGCGACATTGTTTAGTTGTTTAGTTGAAGGGACCCGGAGAAGACCCACTAACTGGTCGCTGGGATTCATGCAGCATATTTATTAACATTTTTCACACGTACAACCACTGTAGCATCCTGTGATCAACTTACACTAATATCATTGTAGTGTCCTGGCATCGTAGGACCACTTGAAACTCAATGCCTACTATATCCCCCTAAGCACCTTATTCAATCTGTTGAAGTTGCTCGGATGGGCAGCAAGAAAGTTAGCCTAGTTGTCAACTTTCAATCAATTCTACCTGAATGACTGGGAATCTTTATTGACATTTCTCCTCAAATAGTTCTGATGAACAGTAGAGATTGAATTCATTGAGGGGTGAATTCTCAACTTGAGCAGTCAAACAGCGTGAATGAAAAGATGGAATCTCCAATACACATCCTTGGGAAGATGAGTTATAATCACCAAGAAACTGAATCAGCTTGCGAGGGTATTGTATTTGTTGGTATGGAAAATCAATGAATGGATAAACAAATAGTGACATTTTCTGCTAGCAATGATAGCACAAGTAATCTATTAGGTGGGCCTGCCTTGAAGATGCCTGAAAACCAAGTTGAAGAGTTCTTCATAGTAATTCTCCTTGTTTTATGTGAATGCAGCCTGTTATTAATGCATTTTGCTCTTTGCAAAAATAAATAAATAAATTAGATTTGATTTTGAACTTGATGTAATAAACTTTCCATGCTTGTGGGATATGAATTTTATACCGTGTTGTCATGCTGAACACTGCTGTGTAATAGGAGATCAGATTACTTGGCATTTCCTATCCATTTTGCCATCCCAGATTTTCATTACTATGGATAGATGGATAATCCAGATTGTAGTTGTTTGTTTGTTTGTTTGTTTGTTTGTTTGTTTGTTTACTTGCTTGCTTGCTTGCTTGCTTGCTTGCTTGCTTACTTACTTATTTATTTTGTATGCCGCCCCTCTCCACAGACTCGGGGCGGCTCACAACAGTAACAGAAAACATTATATAATACAAATTCAATAATTAGAAAGCTAAAAACCCATAATTTAAAAAACATGCACATAACATACCATACATAAACAGTATAGGCCTGGTGAAGATATTTCAGTTCCCCCATGCCTGATGGCAGAGGTGGGTTTTAAGGAGTTTGCGGAAGGCAAGGAGGGTGGGGGCAGTTCTAATCTCAGGGAGGAGCTGGTTCCAGAGGGTTGGGGCCGCCACAGAGAAGGCTCTTCCCCTGGGACCCGCCAAACGACATTGTTTAGTCGACGGGACCTGGAGAAGGCCAACTCTGTGGGACCTAATCGGTTGCTGGGATTTATTTATAGTATTTATTTATTGCACTTTTATTTGTTTTGTTGCTTTCTTCATTAAATAATACTCTCACATGACCAAAGAAGCTATATGTAACTATGGATACAATAATTGGCTCCACCATGTTTAAAAAGAAATAGAATTTAAATATTGGTACAGCAGGACATCCAACCTGTGGTATGGTATGCTCTATATATTTCGTCAGTATTAAATTACATATCCCAAAGTTGTTTTTCTTTCCAAGGGCAACTGGAATTTCTTGATCTTGCTTGAAGATATTTTGCTTCTCATCCAAGAAGCTTCTTCAGCTCCGAGTCACCACCTGCTACATATCTTTGTAGAACATTGTTTCTTTCAGCACATCCATACTGTCAGGCTTGAGTCTTCATGTGGAGTTTAGAGAGTTCAGCTTGACACAACACAAGGGGGGATGGGAGGGGTAGTGAGTAGTTAGATGGGAAAGATTCCAAAGATTCCTTTCTCCATGCCAAGGCCACCGGTTGTTCTGCCTCAACTGAAGAGAAGAGGAAGTTGATAAGCTCCTGCACACAGACTGGCTCTCGTGATGAACTTGTGGGTGTGGGGGGTGTAAGATGAACCTTAACCTAGGTGGGATTCTGGGAAGTACTCAGAGTCGGAATGACAATGGCGTAGCTAACATGGTTCTGTTAATAAATCAAGCTCTGATTGAGAGAATTGGACTGGGACTTGTTTTATTTCTCAGATGCTATTTAGAACGCTGACACATACATACAATAGCTTTATATGTATCTAAAAGTTTTGATTTAATCTTACATTTTCCTGCTATCAAAGATATCTCCTATATCTTTCTTCTATTCCTATATCTCTTCTTCTATTCTTTCATTGATATGTTCTATTACTATACCTTCTTTTCTATTATTTCTCAGATATATTTTACTATGAGTATCTCCTCTATAACCTTCATCATGTATTTTACTATGTGTATATAGATATATACCCACTAAAACCCTCATTGTGTATTGGACAAAATAAATAAATCAAATAAATAAAACAATGTAGTTGGATGAACATTGCAATATCTGGAGTTGTGGACCAGCTGAATTCTATTGGAATCCATATTTATAACTATTTTCAAGGCCCAGTGATTGACAGAGGATTCTCGCTGCATCTGAAGATATGAAGCTCTCTCTCATTCAAGATCTTACCCTAAAGAAGAATATTTGTATCTCAGGATTGAAATGAGGGGTCCTTGGTGCTATCTGAGCTTACTTATTGCTAGAATTGATGATGTTATTTAGTTCAAGTAAGGAAACATCTGTAAGAAAAAAAGCAAGCTTATTGGCTACACATTTTGAAAGATTTTTTGGGATATGGTTAAAACTGCTTGTTGGGCTTTCTACTACTTATGAACTGATTATGTTCAGAGGGCAATTATATAAACAGTTTTCTGTGTCATTTTAGTTATGTAATAATAACTACCTGGGAAGACACTAGATAGTTTCACTAGTTCAGTTCCTTATATATATAATGTTTTTTGCTGAAATTTTAAAATTAAGGGAGACTATATTTAATAGGAATGAAATGAAAAGAACCTGGATACTTTAGTCCTGCTAAGTAATCATTTGTAACTCTCTTTTTCTCTTTCTCCCTGTCTCTCTCCCTCCCTGTCTGTCTGTCTGTCTGTCTATTTCTCTCTCTCTCTCACTGTCTATCATTTCTATCTCTATCTATCACCTATATCTACAGAGGTGGGGTCCTCCTGGTTCAGACTGGTTCAAGTGGCTGGTGACATCACAATGATGTCATAGAACAGGTTCTGTCGGTGCCAGTCCATGGACGCCACCATCTTTTAAAATAAAAAAAATATTTTTAAAGAAAATTGGGGAAATATTTGGGACTTTCCAGCAATGCACATGCGTTATTTTTTTTGCTCTCTCTCTCTCTCTCTCATCATCATCTCATATCTCTCTCTCTCTCTCTCTCTCTCTCTCTCTCTCTCTCTCTCTATCTATCTCTCTCTCTCTCTCTCTCTCTCTCTATCTCTATCTCTATCTATCTCTATCTCTATCTCTATCTCTATCTTTATCTATCTCTATCTCTATCTATCTCTATCTCTATCTCTATCTCTATCTCTATCTATCTCTATCTATCTCTATCCCTATCCCTATCCCTATCCCTATATATATCTCTCTCTATATATGTATGTATGTATGTATGTATGTATGTATGTATGTATGTATGTATATATATATAACATCTATATCATCTATCTATATCTATATTTATTTATTATTTATTTATTATTTATTTATTCAATTTCTATGCCACCCTTCTTCTGATACTCAGGGAAGCTTACAACATGTTAGAAATCTTAAATAAAACTGTATACTAAAAATCCCACAATTAAAACTAAGCAAACAGATTCACATATCATGCATCCAGCATTCATCACTGGGAAGACAAGATTAGGTTTCAATGGCTCCAAGCCTGCTGGCAGAGGTGGTTTTTCAAAACTTTGCAGAAGGCAGGGAGAGTGGGGACAGTATGAATCTCTGGGGGAGCTCATTCCAAAGGGCTGGGGCAGCCACAGAGAAGACCCTTTCCCTAGGCTGTGCCAGACAACATTGTCTGGCTGACGGGACATGTAGAAGGCCAATTCTGTGGGACCTGATTGGTTGCTGGGATGTATGAGACAGAAGACAGTCCCTTAAGGCTTAAGTAATCTAGTCTTATGCCATGTAGGGCTTTATAGGTCATAACCAACATGTTGAATTGTGTTTGGAGACCAATCAGCAACCAGTGCAGCACGCGGAGTGCTGTAGAGACAAGAGCATATCTCAGAAGGCACATGATTGCTCGCACAACTGCATTCTATATTACCTGCAATCTCTGAACACTCTTCCATGTAGAGAGCATTGCAGTAGTCAAACCTCGAGGTGATAAGGGCATGAGTGACTATATATCACAGTGGGAACTGTATTACATAGTGATTGGGAATCTTCATTGCAATGTTTTATTAGCATTTGCGGTCTTAATTTGTCAATATCCTATAACTTATGAATAACTCAATTTAATCACCACGATAACTATTGTTGTGCAAGATATTTGATGACGGTTCTTTTAATGTCCTCCACAAGTACACAGAGAGTGCTTCCCATTTGTGAAGGTGGGAACCTGCCTTTCTTTGATCTGGATAGGTACGACACTTCGAAACCAGATAAACTTAATCATTTTGAGAAGACGCATAAAGAATCAGCCAGATACAAAATGAAGAATACAAAAACGCTGGCAAGAAACAATGAAGAGATCAGACTCAATGTCTCTGCAACCAGGCTTTGCAAAATACTGCTAATAACACTATATCATGTTAAAGCATGTTGTTGATTGACAAGTCTCCCTGGGTCTGAAAAAAAAGAGTATGTTCTGTTTATATCAGACTAAAGGGATCTTTTCCCCTCACATGAATGTAAGGGGTGATGGTGAGTGGGGCAGGGGGAGGGAGAGGGTTAAAGGAAAGAGAGACATTCTAGTCAGTGTGAAAAACCTCAGTCTGTCAAGTAATTACTATAATGATGGAAATAGCTGGGTTGAATAAAAAAAATCATCTTGAATTGGAAGTGAAATGCTTGCTGGCCTGTCTTGCTAATGCCTTCTACAACTGTAAAATTTGGCTGCAACCATGCAATCTAATACTGGTGAGAAAACAGTGAAGTTTTGACCGCTGTTACAAAGTGGAAAATAATGAAGATGAATAAGCAGCCCAAGGAAAAAAGAAAAGAAAATGCACATGTAAATAAATTGATATTTGCTTTCTGAATAACTGAAGTGATGAATCAAATCTGGATTAAAAATGCAGATTAGGAATTTAAAACCCAGGAAACCGCACTGCCTATTGGGAAAAAAGAAATATTTTAACCTATTGAATCTTTTACAAAGTCCAAAAATGACTTGCTGTGTTTTCACCAAGGTTTCCTGTTTTTTTTTCTTTTAAAAAATAGGTCCCCAAATTATTATATAACTATATTTATCCTTGTTATTCTTATTACCTATATTTATATATCACTTCTCTGCCAAACCACCCAAAAGCAATTTAGATGTTATATTTGTGGCTTTCAATTGAAGCAACATGATACAAAGGGATGTGGAAGTAAAAGAAAACCAGCACATTCTGGGACTAATTTGTCCATTTCACAAAATGAGCAATGGAAAGCTACATTGGATACAGCCCATTAGAAACCCTGTTGATAGGAAATATTTGGAAGTGGAAGAACCGTGAAGTTCCTGGTGCTCCCAAAGCGTCTTTGTTTCATAACAAAATAACAGAGTTGCAATGGACCTTGGAGGTCCTCTAGTCCAACCCCTTGCTCAAGCAAAAAACTCTATACCATTTTGGACAAATGCCCGTCCAATTTCTTCTTAAAAATCTCCAATGTTGCAGCTCCCACAGCTTCTGGAAGCAAGTAATTCCATTGATTAATTGTGTTATGGTTGGCTCTGGGCCAGCTCCTGCAACAGGGAATTTGGATGTGGCTTCCGGAGAATCCTTGGGATCACAGAGACTTGTTTTATTGCCAGCAGACTCTGATAATGAAGTTGATTCACGGCCAAGGACAGACATAAGTGCGCCAGTGTGCCTTCCGTCCCCTGTCCAATGGTCTCTCCTTATCTCATTTATCTTTTCTTCCTTTCAAATATGTTCACCTATACTTTTATATCTTTTCTTCTATTCTTTTCTTTATTTATATTATTACATATCTATTCTCTTCAATGTGTATTATGTATTGGACAAAATAAAAAAATAAAATAAACAGTGAGGGAGAGGAATCAGAGGGAGAGATGGGTGCAGCCAGCCCATCAGTCAGTGCTCCAATTAGTGAGACATCAGAGTCAGAGGAGGATCCACTTGTGGATGCCCGCATGTGCAGGCTTATGGCAAGAAGGAACCAGCTGCGCAGGCATCGCCGAAGATAAGGGAGAACACCTGTTTCAGAAGCAATTAGGTTAATGTGTTTGGGGATAAATTACAGGCATTGGGGAGTGAGCGTGTGGGCGTTTATCGGTTGGAGAAAGACCATTGCTACTGTTTGAATTATTCCAGGACTTTTATTGACTTTTTCACAGCGGCCTTATCTGCTTGTTTGCTTTGCTTTTTGCCACATTCAAGGACTCTTTCTGGGTAAGAGACAAACGTCCAAAGATATTTCACCAGAAGAGCCCTCCACTCCTCCACTCGAAACAGAATACCCTACGAAAATAGACTAACTATCCTGGGCCTTGAAAGCTTAGAACTACGGCGCCTAAAACATGATTTAAGTATTGCCCACAAGATCATACGCTGCAACGTCCTTCCGGTCAACGACTACTTCAGCTTCAACAGCAACAAGACAAGAGCACGCAACAGATTCAAACTTAATATTAACCGCTCCAAACTTGACTGTAAAAAATATGACTTTAACAATCGAGTTGTCGAAGCGTGGAACTCATTACCGGACTCAATAGTGTCAACCCCCAATCCCCTACACTTCTCCCTTAAACTCTCCACGATTGACCTCTCCAGATTCCTAAGAGGCCAGTAAGGGGCGTATGTAAGTGCACTGATGTGCCTATCGTCCCCTGTCCAATTGTCTTTCCTTATCCCTTTTATCATATATATTCTCTCCTTTATATGTATTCTCTTCCTATCTACTTCTCTTCTTTTTTACTTCCTATCTTTATATATATTACTTAATGTCTATTCTCTTTCATATATGTTGTATATTGGACAAAGAATAAATAAATAAATAAATAAATAAATAAATAAATAAAGTGTGTGCTCACAAAAACTGTTTGGATGAACTTACTTTCTTTTTCTCTGTGACGCGTGTGTTTGAATTGCATTCCAAACTCACTGGGGGGCTACTAGGGAAGGGCATAACAAAGTGTTCTGTCAGGAAATTTATCCTTAGTTCTAGGTTGCTTCTGTCTTTGGATAGTTTCCATCCATTGCTTCTTATCCTACCCTCAGGTGCTTTGGAGACTAGATTGACACCTTTCCCACCTCTTATACTGGTACACTGCTATTGTCACTCCCTTTCTTTTCTTTTTAGTAAACTAGGCATACCCACTTCCTGCGACCGTTCTTCATACTTCCTGTTTGCTTGTTTGCTTGTAGACATTTCATTGCCCGTCATATGTAGTTCTCTATTTATTTATATGTAGTGGTTGGGAGGGGAAATCAAAGGACAACTGACTCGAAGTCAGTGGAAGAAGAACTTGCTTATAGAAACGAGCCGGGGTGGCGCAGCAGGTAGAGTGCTGTACTGCAGGCCACTGAAGCTGACTTGTAGATCTGAAGGTCAGCGGTTCAAATCTCATCATCGGCTCAAGGTTGACTCAGCTTTCCATCCTTCTAAGGGGGGTAAAATGAGGACCCAGATTGTGGGGGCAATAGCCTAGCTCTGTTAAAAAACTACTATTGCTAACATGTTGTAAGCCGCCCTGAGTCTAAGGAGAAGGACGGCATAAAAATTGAATGAATGAATGAATGAATAAATGAACCTGAAATCATTTGCATTTGAAGAACAGAGTACGTAAAAGGAAATAACTGAAAAATAATCTAATCTGTTCTTTTATACTTCAATATGTTGGATATGGAAGAACAGATTTCGATTACATATAAGAATTTTCTCATTGAATGTTAGAAAACCATCCTAGCAGTAGAATGTCCTGAATTAATTGACAGTGGAGTCAATTATTAAGAAACACACTAAGGGAATTTATGAAATTTAGAGAAACTCTCAAGATTGATGTCAACACTTCTAGTTGGCCAGGTCAATAGACACCACAGAAACTTCAGAATGCTACTTTATTTTTATGTATGATAACAGAATTTTGAAAACTTCCCCAAGTTTCTCTTCACCATATATAATATTAAAGAAAATCAAGCAGAGGTTATTTTGAGCTTCTTCCCATGATTGTTTCAATATTTAGAATGCCTTTTTGTCTCTTCCATGGCTCTTTTCATGTTCTGATCTAAACTGCTTCATATCTTTAATGCATGCTTTCATTTGAGATGTGGTAATTTATAATACAACATCCCCGAGTCTACGGAGAGGGGCGGCATACAAATCCAATTAATAATAATAATAATAATAATAATAATAATAATAATAATAATAATAATAATAATAATATTTCTGTACTGAGGGTCTACGGCAGCGATGGCAAACCTTTTTTTCCTTGGGTGCCAAAAGAGCGTGGGTGTACACTACTGCACATGCGCAAGTGCCTACACCCATAATTCAATGTCGAGGGAGGGCAAAAACAGCTCCCCCCCGGAGGCCCTCTGGAGACTGGAAACAGCCTGTTTCCCAATTTCTGGTGGTCCTAATAGACTTGTGTTTCACCTTCCACAGCCTCCAAAGGCTTTCCTGGAACTGGGGGAAGGTAAAAACATCTCCCCCCACTCCCCTGGAGGCTCTCTAGAAGCTAAAAACACACTCCTAAAGCTTCTGTTTGAACCAAAAATCAGCTGGCCGGCACACACATGCATGTTGGAGCTGAGCTAGGGTAACAACTTGTGTGCCAGCAGATATGGCTCGGCGTGCCACCTGTGGCACCTGTGCCAGAGGTTTGCCATCACTGGTCTATGGGATCATTTCTTGTCCTACAACAATCCCATTGCCAAATATTTTGTTTTATAAGCAGTGGGTTTTTTTCCCTCTTGAAATATCCTCATCGCTTATTTGCACTCTATGACAATCATTAAATGTTGTACCTCATGATTTTTGACAATGTATCTTTTCTTTTATCTACACTGAGAGCATATGCACCAAGACAAATTCCTTGGGTGTCCAATCACACTTGGCCAATAAAGAATTATATTCTATTGTATTCTATTCTACCATATCTTTTAAAACAGCTGTGCGGCTTCCCAGCAGCCTCTGAACGCCAAACGCCAAACCCGAACTTCCGCGTTCGGCGTTCGGAGGCTGCTGGGAAGCCGCACGGCTGTTTTAAAAGGTGACAGCCAGGCTGGGGGGCTTCCTAGCAACCTCCTGAACCCCAAACCCAGACGTTCGGCAAAAGTTTGGGGTTCGGGAGGTTCCTGGGAAGCCCCCAAGCCCGGCTGTGACCTTTTAAAACAGCCGGGCGGCTTCCCAGCAGCTTCCCGAAGCCGAACGCCAAACCCAAACTTCCGTGTTTGGCGTTCGGAGGCTGCTGGGAAGCCGCACGGCTATTTTAAAAAGTCACAGCCGGGCTGGGGGGCTTCCCAGCAACCTCCTGAACCCCGAACCCGGAAGTTCGGCAAAAGTTCGGCGTTTGGAGGCTGCTGGGAAGCCCCGCCGCCCAGCTGTCACCTTTTAAAACAGCCTGGGGGCTTCTCAGCGGCCTCCCGAACGCCAAACCCGGAAGTTCGGGTTTGGCGTTCGGCGTTCGGGAGGTCGCTGAGAAGCCCCCAGGCTGTTTTAAAAGGTGACAGCCTGGCAGCAGCGGTTTTTTTGCGGGGGGTTTTTTTTTGGTTGCACGGATTAATTGACTTTACATTGTTTCCTATGGGAAACAACGTTTCGTCTTACGAACGTTTCGTCTTACGAACCTCCCCCTGGAACCAATTAGGTTCGTAAGACGAGGTATGACTGTACTCCTGCTTTCTATTTTTTCCATTTTCTCTACACCAGACATGGTTTGGACTGGGAGAGAATGATTGACCGAAAGGTATCTAGCTGGTTTTCATGCCTAAAGCAGAACCACAAGTCCCAGACTCCTGGTGATTGGCCCAAAGTCACCCAAATGACTTTGGATCAATAACTGGTTTATATGCTGATTGGTTTAAATACTGGTGATTGGCTTAAGTTCATCTAGACAGCTTTCATGCCTAAGTCAGAACTAGAAGTCACATTTTCCCAGTTTTTAGGGAAGCATTTTGTCCACTGACTACACCAAGGTAACGTTCCAAAATAGGAGTTAAATTTCACTCATTACATATTTTAAATAAATCCGCCTAATTAACACATTCCAGGACTAAAATAATCACAGCATTTAGTTACTGTTAGTCATGAATGTGCGAAGGGCAGCTATATGAACTGATTAAATATATAAAATTATGTAATTATAAAAATAAAAAAACAATAAAACAAAATATATCATCTAAACCACTAGATTCCTAAGGAAATTTATTTGTACTATGTTTTTTTAATCTATAAATCCTTATACATTGTTGTGGTTGGCTCTGGCCCAGCTCCTGCCCCAGGGAATGGGGAGGTGGATGTAGGGGAAACTTCAACATGTCACAGGCCGGTGTTATTGCCGACAGAATCAGTTCAGAATTTAGTTTCCTCGGACGAAGAAGAAGGTGGGAGTGACTCGGCAGAGGAGGTCAATCTTCCTTATCTTCTATTGATTCAGATGATGACATTTTGGACCCACGCAAGCGCAGAATTATGCGTAGAAGAGACCAAGTAAGAACATATTACAGGAAATAAGAAAGGCCACCTGTGTTTGGGTGGGGCCCAGTAATTAGGGCTGCTGCTATAAATAGCAGCATGTGGGTTTGGCCATTGTGGAAGAATATCTGTTTGCAGTTTCGTCAGGAATCTTGTGTGCTGGACTTGGTTGTTTTTTCACACCTTTGAAACCAAAGCAGAGCAACATGTGTGTGTGTCTCTCTCACTTTGTGGCCTGCATTGGCTGCTGATCAGTTTCCGGTCACAATTCAAAGTGTTGGTTATGACCTTTAAAGCCCTGCATGGCATTGGATCAGAGTACCTCTGGAACCACCTGCTACCGCACGAATCCCAGCGACCAATAAGGTCCCACAGGGTTAGCCTTCTCCGGGTCCCGTCGACCAAACAATGTCATTTGGTGGGCCCCAGTGGAAGAGCCTTCTCTGTGGCAGCCCCGGAATCCTCTGGAATCAACTCCCCCGGGTTTTATGTGCTTTTTAATATTAGATTTGTTTTCGCTGGAATATTGTTTTATTATTGTTGTGAGCCGCTCCGAGTCTTCGGAGAGGGGCGGCATACAAATCTAATAAATTGAATTGAATTGAATTGCATCATCATCATCATCATCATCATCTTCATCATTATTGATTTTAAAGGCCATAAGATAATGAATAGAATTAACTGAAGACCAGTACACAGACCCACAGTCAAGATTTTGTAGGTAGCCAGGAGATCCCTTTGATTATTATTTTTTAATATGAAAAAAAGCCTGGCACCACTTAAAACACTGTCAGGGTCTTTTAATGAGTACACCTGCTTTTTCAGTGTTTTTGAAAATAACTTATAAGAAGAATTATACGAGAATTTAAAGAAATCAAAACAGCAGCTTTGGAAAGCGCTCAAACAGTAGTGGTATTAGGGTGGAAGGATAGCAATAAATGGACAATCCAGAATTGGTACTGGTACATGGTGGACCACATTCATTTCAAAATTATGGAAATAAGATTAAACAACTTTGATGAAAATAAATTGGAGAAGCTGATGGCACGATGGAATAAGGTCAAAAATGATATCTTAAGTAGAATTTATGACGACAATGTGAAAAATAAATTCCAATCACTTTTTGTATGTAAAGAAATGTAAACCGAAGCTAAGGAAGAAATTGAAACTTATTGTAAATAATATAACCCCCTAAATGGTGGTGGGGTTTTTATTGGTGATGGGCATGTCTTCTTTTATGTATTTTTTGTTTGTTGTTAATTTAGTAAATAAACCAATAAAAAAATAATAATAATAAAAGAAGGTCACCCCATTTTTTTTCAAGCCAGTTTGTTCTGAAGACTTGGACTTCAGCATTAAGTCTGCACATATGAGTGCTTGTATTTCAAGGACTTGACGGGACATCAATCTGTTCTGGCTCAGGTGAAGAAGAGGTGAAATCCATGCTGGTCTCTCTTTCCACTACCTCTTTCTCAGGTTCTGTTTTATTTCAGGAGTTGTAAACTCTACTCACATGGAAAGAGTCACAGGAAAGGAGAGAGAGCAAGTCTACCTCTAAAGCAATCTCCACAGTAAAACCTGTCTTTAAGTCCAGACCATCAAATCAAAGTGCTGGAACAAAAACAACAACAACCCAACCTAGAAGGCAATCCAAGGTCATGGGAGAAAAGCTGAAACACTTGAAGAAATTGTTCCAGTAGCACTGAGTGAGCTGGCGATTGCTGATGATAGAGAAAGATTCAAGGTAATTCTGTACTAGATTGCCTATAGTAGTGACGGCGGATCATTTTTCCCTCGGGTACCGAAAGAGTGTGAGTGTGTGCTATCGTGTATGTGTGAGTGCCTAAACCCATAATTCAATGCCTGGGGAAGGCGAAAACAGCTTCCCCTGGAGGCCCTCTGGAGGCTGGAAAGGGCCTGTTTCCCAACTTCTTGTGGGCCCAGTAGGCTCGTATTTCACCCTCCCCAGGCTCCAAAGGCTTCTCTTAAGTTGCGGGAGGGTAAAACACCCTCCCCCATCCCCCTAGAGATTCTCTGGAAGCCAAAAGTGCCCTCCCAGAGCCTCTGTGTGAGCCAAAAATCAGCTGGCCAGCACATACATGCATGTTGGAGCTGAGCTAGAGCAACGGTTCGCAAGCCAGCAGATATAGCTCCACATGCCACCTGTGGCACCCATGCCATAGATTCGCCATCACTGGCCTCTTTTCTATACCTGTAATAGTATAACCTGCATATTATAGTAGAGGGTTACCCATGTGACTGAGCCAATTCTTCTGATCTCATAAAATCTTCCAAAGGCAAATGATTACAAACTTTAGTTTTTTCATACCCCTAGATATTTTTCGGACAGCCAGTTTGGTTTAGTACTTTAGGCAACAGGTTAGAAACCAGAAGACTCTGAGTTCAAGTTTTGCCTTATTCATGAAAGTCCAATGGATAACCTTGGATTAGTCTCTCAGCCCCTCACTGTCTCTCAGCCCAATCAACCTCATCCGGGAAAATAAGAAAATAAGATGAGGAATGTGTGTTGGATTTATTCCCACCTTAAGTTATTCATAAAAACAATAAAGGCAGGATACAAACAAACAAACATTTGCTGGAATCTAATCCATAATTATGGACATATGCCACAGGTTATAAAATTTGTAATTCAAGTAAATTTGCCACAGGGATAACAACAAGAAACAGATGATTGAATGAGAATACAGAATATGTATTGTGCATCATGTTCAACAACTTCTTATTTTAAAATTGATTTTATTGAGTTTATAAATATTAAAAAAGACATTACATAATTTATCATGTGTTCAACAAATTCTATATAATTTCAGAACTTACACCAACATTTTTCTTGACTGAATTAACTTAGGGTCCCAGTCCTAAAATATAGTAATACAAGCTAATAACAAGTTGATTAATTGCTGTGAGTGTTCATGATGGTTATACTTTTAGGTAGAAATAGGTGAAATTCATTAAAATTAGTTTCAATACAAGCATGCTGCAAGGAAAAGGGGGGGGGACATAAAACGTATCAGGAAAGATTTAATGAACTCAATCTGTATAGTCTGCAGGACAGAAGGAAAAGGGGGGACATGATCGAAACATTTAAATATGTCAAAGGGTTAAATAAGGTCCAGGAGGGAAGTGTTTTTAATAGGAAAGTGAACACAAGAACAAGGGGACACAATCTGAAGTTAGTTGGGGGAAAGATCAAAAGCAACATGAGAAAATATTATTTTACTGAAAGATTAGTAGATCCTTGGAACAAACTTCCAGCAGACGTGGTAGATAAATCCACAGTAACTGAATTTAAACATGCCTGGGATAAACATATATCCATCCTAAGATAAAATACAGAAAATAGTATAAGGGCAGACTCGATGGACCATGAGGTCTTTTTCTGCCGTCAGTCTTCTATGTTTCTATGTTTCTAAATATAGTCTGTGTATTCATTATTTCTTCATCTCCTCCCTTCAAAAATCATATTTAAAGTTGCTGTAAATTGTACATTATAGAATGTTTAGAGAGCTTAATATTCAGGAAAGGAAAGTCCCTCCCATGCTTTATTTCCTGTAAGCCATAAGCACCAGAGAAGAGTGAATGCAATTTCTGACCTTCCTTGATACAGTTATATTCAATGCCACCCAGTGATTAACTTACGTAACACCGCTATATAATGGAACCATTATGTAGTGGTCCCAATGAGAGTGCTGGGAATTCTTCGCTGATTTCCTTTCAGCCTAGGGACAAAGGAATCATCGTTAATTGGTGGAAATAATGCCAGTGCATAAAAGGTTACAGTTTATTTCATAGGATGTAATTCTATGAAATATTCCACAGGGTGTAGTTTTTTAAAATTAAGATTAAATTAGAAAAAATAAATTAAAAATATATACTAGATTCTTCAAATGTATCTTCCATATCTTCTTGAATATCTAAATGATAACACAACAACCCAAGCAGTTTTGGTATGGTCTGGTGTGCAGTCCCAGTTAGAAAAATTGAGCTGTGTGCGCAGTTCCATGCCACAGAAGTGAATACACCCCCTCACATTTTGTAAATATTTAAGTATATCTTTTCATGTGGCAACACTGAAGAAATGACACTTGGTTACAATGTAAAGTAGTGAGCATAAAGCTTGTATAACAGTGTAAATGTGCTGTCCCCTCAAAATAACACAACACACAGCCATTAATTGTCTAAACTGCTGGCAACAAAAGTGAGTACACCCCTAAGTGATAATGTCCAAATGGGGCCCAAAGTCTCAATATTTTGTCTGGCCACCATTATTTTCCAGTACTGCCTTAACCCTCTTGGGCATAGAGTTCACCAGAGCTTCACAGGTTGCCACTGGAATCCTCTTCCACTCCTGCATGTTGATGTCATGAAGACCTTGTTAAGAGATGTTAAGAGACCTTGCACACTTTCCATTTCAGGATGTCCCGCAGATGTTCAATAGGGTTTAGGTCTGGAGATATGCTTGGCCAGTCCATCACCTTTACCCTCATCTTCATTAGCAAGGCAATGGTTGTTTTGGAGGTGTCTTTGGGGTCATTGTCAGGTTAGAATACTGCCCTATTTCCCAGTCTCCAAAGGGAGAAGAACATGCTCTGCTTCAGCATGTTGGAATTCAGCATGTTGGAATTCATGGTTCCCTCAATGAACTGTAGCTTCCCAGTGCCAGGAGCACTCATGCAGTCCCAGACCATGACGTTCTCATCACCATGTTTGACTGTAGGCAAGACAAATTTGTGTTTGTACTCATCACCTGGTTGCCTCCACATACACTTGATACCATCTGGACCAAAGAAGTTTATCTTGGTCTCATTGGTCCACAGGATATGGTTCCAGAAATCCATGTCCTTAGTCTGCTTGTCTACAGCAAACCATTTATGGGCTTTTTATTTTATTTTATTTTTTATTTATTTATTTTGTCCAATACAGAATGAGGATTTTAGTGGGTATATATCTATATACACATAGTAAAATACATGATGAAGGTTATAGAGGAGATACTCATAGTAAAATAAATATCTAAGAAAGAATAGAAAAGAAGATATAGTAATAGAACATATCAATGAAAGAATAGAAGAAGAGATATAGGAATAGAAGAAAGGTATAGGAGATATAGGAGAGCAATAGGACAGGGGACAGAAGGCACTCTAGTGCACTTGTACTCGCCCCTTATTGACCTCTTAGGAATATGGATAGGTCAATCGTAGATAATCTAAGGGTAAAGTGTTGGGGGGGTTGGGGATGACACTATGGAGTCTGGTAATGAGTTCCACGTTTTGACAACGCAGTTATTGAAGTCATATTTTTTACAGTCAGGTTTGGAGCAGTTAATATTAAGTTTAAATCTGTTGTGTGCTCTTGTGCAGTTGTGGTTGAAGTTGAAGTAGTTGCTGACAGGCAGGACGTTGCAGCATATGATCTTGTGGGCAATACTTAGATCTTGTTTAAGGCGTCTTAGTTCTAAGCTTTCTAGGCCCAGGATTGAAAGTCTAGTCTCGTAGGGTATTCTATTTTGAGTGGAGGAGTGAAAGGCTCTTCTAGTGAAGTATCTTTGGACATTTTCAAGAGTGTTAATGTCTGAGATGCAATATGGGTTCCAAACAGATGAGCTGTATTCAAGGATGGGTCTGGAAAAATCTTTAGAAGAGGCTTTCTTCTGGGATGATAGCCCTATAGACCAATTTGTTGCAGCATGAGGCATAAGGTCTAAGCACTGAGAGACTAACCCTCCACCCCTTCAACCTCTTTCCTCTTCAACCAATGCTGGCAGCACTCATATGCCTATTTCCTAAAGCCAACCTCTGGATATGACGCTGAGCACAGACACTCAACTTCTTTGGTCAACCATGGCAAGGCCTGTTCTGGGTGGAATCTGTCCTGTTAAACCACTGTATGGTCTTGGCCACCAGGCTGCAGCTCAGTTTCAGGGTTTTGGCAATCTTCTTATAGCTTAGGAAATCAACTCCCAGAATTCCTGAGCCAATCATGCTAGGTCGGGAATTCTGGGAGTTGAAGTCCACATGTCACAGAAGAGCCAACTTTGCCTACCCCTGGCCTAAGTCATTTATGCAGAGAAACAATTTGTTTTTTCAGATCCTCAGAGAGTTCATTGCCATAAGGTGCCAAACATGTAACCAGTATGGGGAGTGAGAGCAATAATGCCAAATTTAACACACCTGCTCCCCCTTCACACCTGAAACTGTGTATCACTAGCAATTCACATGACACCAGGGAGGGAAAACTGGTACTTGGGCCCCATTTGGACATTATCACTTAGGGGTATTCTCGCCTTTGTTGTCAGCAGTTTAGACATCAATGGCTGTGTGTTGTGTTATTTTAAAGGGACAGCACATTTATACTGTTAAACAAACTGTATACTCACTTCCAGCGGTGGGCTATGAGCCTAAACGCTAAATTGGCTCATAAGTTCTTACAGGGCCAGTGCGATTTTGTTGCTGTACCTGAGGAGGCAGAAAAATCACGCACAGGGCTGCAGGTGCACCCATGTTTTGACATGTGCAGAAGCAAAAAAACCTCGCCAAGACACGGGCACACCTGCAGCTCCATGCACAATTTTGCTACCTCCTCAGATGCAGCAGCAAAATCACGCTAGCCTCGCAAGAACTTGTGAGCCCTGGCGGGAAGCGCAATTTAGCGTTCCGGCTCGTAGCTCACCGCTGCTCACTTCTTTACATTGCAGCCAAGTGTCATTTCATCAGTGTTGTCACATGAAAAGATATACTTAAACATTTGCAAACTGTGAGTGGGTGTACTCACTTCTGTGACATATTGTAACTATATCATATGCATATATTATATGCACATTGTAGTTGCCTCCACTGTTCACTTCATTTAAAATTATTGCATGCATTCTAACTTTAAAAGGGTGAAAAAAATCATTATCATCTTTACTGCATAAAATATACTTTAGCCAAAAAAATCACATATGCAAAATAAGTTACCATTAAGTGCTTCATTTTTGAGGACAGTTCTTGACTATAAATGAGACAAATCTAGGCTACAAATCAGACAAACTGTAGTTCCTTTATGGAAACTCTGTAAAGTTATGCTGACACTTAAATTTAATGCACGGTATTCTTGGGTGGGGAGAGGGGGGGAATCCGGAGACATGCCAGAAATCCATCCTTACCAAATATCTCAATGGGATCATTTCTAGTCTGGAATCAGAACTCCAGCTGCTGTGAGATTTAGTAACACTGGTTATGATATCATCAAATTGCAAAACCTTCTGGACAGCTGAACCTTTTTTACCCCAAAGCTGTAACCTGATATGCAGAATTGTCTGGGTATAGCAAGTATCTTAAGGCCCCATTCAGAGAAATGTAATGCGTTACTTAGGCAAGCCAAAACATGGGGAATGTTTACTTCTAAAATCAGTCAGACGTTTCTTAAAAATAATTCCGCTATTGGATACACAAGCCTTCCAAAGAGAAACAAAACTGCTTTTATTAAGGTATGGAAGATTTAGAGTAAAATAACAAGTTTGATTCGCATGTCTTTCTTGGTTTTTTTGCTCAACCCATCTCTGTAGTGTAAAGTCCTTCAACAAAAGTTTGGCTTATTTACATGTTTTGTCTCTTACATCATGATACTGCACTTTGCACAACTGCACTGGCAATTTTTTTTGCAACTCTTAAGAGCATGAAAACAAAGGCTTTAGATTATCTGACAGCAAGACCACTAAAGTTTACACAGATTTTAAACTGTAGATATAGCAATCTTTACTTAAGCCTGTCTGGTGTAGCGGTTGAGTTAATTGGAATAGGGGAATGTAGAGATTTAGCTCCATCCCAGTGCCAAGTTTACCACTTGGGAGTCAATCATGTTTTCTCATCCCAAATTACTTTGAAAAGTTTTTATTATGAGGATAAAATTAGAGAAGAGAGTACTATATGCCAGATTTCTTTTCTAGAGAAAAATCATGATGAAGGGAGAGAGGGAGGAAAGGAAGGAAGGAAGGAAGGAAGGGGGAGGGAGGGAGGAGGTATGGGGGAGGGAGGGAGGGAAGGAAGGAAGATCTGCATATTTTAAAATTAGAAAAGAAGGTGAGCACTTTTTATAAGACCTCCCTAGATGACGGTGAAATAATCCACCATGATAATTGAGCAGATGGAGCCCATGAGTCTTTAGATTTGTTGGAACAAATACATACTTAGCCCAAGTCTAGATTCTTGCTCACATACTTCTGATTATATCTGTCCAGTTATTTGGAACTTTATATCCTGCTTCTCCATCCTTGCACATCTTCTGATATTCAAGTCCTGAGGTTTCTTCAGTTCTATCTAAGCAAAAGATCTCAAATGATTTAATAAACATTTATTATTTTTGCACCAAAGATTAAGGATAATTTCTTGCTGAATTCTAGAAATAGATTTGAGGGCCATTCTAATTTTGATACAAAGTTGAGTTTGATGTCACAAGCTCTGTTTGATGGATGAAAAAAATGTGTGAGGCTGCTCTATTTTATGGCTTAGGAAAAGGATGCTTAAGTGCATCACACAAGATATTTATTTATTTAATTTATATACTCTCTATCTCACTATCCAGAATGACTCCAAGTGACTTTTAGGTAGCCTAATATTCGATATATCTCTGAACTAAAATACATCTTCAAAACAGGGATGGGTTCAGCTTACCTTCCCTACCAGTTCACATCATGATGGAAATGCATATTTTGCACACATCCCTTCCCGGAAATTATTAACAAAAATTAAGCTTTTGCACATGTGCAGAAGCAAAATCCAAGATGGCGGTGCCCATGGAGCCAATAGAACTGGCTCCATGATGCCACACTGGTTTACTAACAGTTCTAAAGAACTGGTTAGAACCAGTAATAACCCACCTCTGCTTCAGAATCGGCTCAGCCTTATTTGAATGCATTTATTTATTTATTCGACTTCTATGGCGCCCAATCCTAAAGGAAGGATTGAAGAAAGGAAAGTTACTTCTAAGTAAGAGGGTAGTAGAAACATAGAATTCTTATCATTTAAAAAAAAAAATCAAAATCTGAAATTGATCCACAGCTGACATTGAAACATCATCTTTCGGCTGTGGTGAGGAGGGCCTTTGCCCAGGTTCGCCTGGTGCACCAGTTGCGGCCCTATTTGGACAGGGAGTCATTGCTCACAGTTGCTCATGCCCTCATCACCTCGAGGTTCGATTACTGCAACGCTCTCTACATGGGGCTACCTCTGAAAAGTGTTTGAAAACTTCAGATCGTGTAGAATGCGGCCGCGAGAGCCATTGTGGGGCTTCCCAGATTCGCCCACATTTCTACAACACTCTGTGGCCTGCATTGGCTGCCAATCAGTTTCTGGTCACAATTCAAAGTGTTGGTTATGACCTTTAAAGCTCTACATGGCAGTGGACCAGAGTACCTTCAGAACCGCCTGCTACCGCACAAATCCCACAGAGTTGGCCTTCTCCGGGTCCCATCGACTAAACAATGTCGTTTGGAAGAGCCTTCTCTATGGCGGCCCCGGCCCTCTGGAATCAACTCCCCCCGGATATTAGAACTGCCCCCACCCTTCTTGTCTTCCTTAAATTACTCAAGACCCATCTATAAAGCCAGGCATGGGGAGTTGAGACACCTTTTCCCCCAGGCTTTTTTATATTTTTTATATTTATGTTTGGTATGTATGTGCTGTTTGCTTTTTAATATGATAGGGTTTTATATGCTTCTTTTAATATTAGATTTGTTTCGCTATAATATTGTTTTATTACTGTTGTGAGTTGGCCCGAGTCTTCGGAGAGGGGTGGCATACAAATCTAATAAATTGAATTGAAATTGAATTGACATGTAGCTCACAAAAAAACAAAAATATGCTTCACTTCCATCCTTTTTTGACTATTGATGAATCTCTGCTGGAAAAGAACTGCGGATACCACAGGAGTTAGGATGTAACATAAGCAAAAACACATTTCTAATTAGTGCTTCACGCTGGATCTCATAATTAGGCCTATTCCCAAATTTCTTGTCATTCCTAAGTGAATAACATTTGCTGAAGTCCAGATTTAAGGTGTTTGGAATCTACTCAAAGAAGATGTTTTGGGAGAAGGAAATGCACAAACAGCACTTATCGAAGTAGCTGCTTTAATGAGTCCCAGATAGGTGCTGAATCTGTGTCCCAACTGACCCCAAAGTATCATTTATGAATTAAATCTGAACACTGTACCATCCTTACTTTATCATTGTTTTGCACTTAATTGTTGTCAGAGAAATAATAAAATCTGTTTGTAAACAATTAAATGCAAAAGAAGATTAAATGTACATTGCATAATTATGTATTCTAAAAAGGATAAAAATGAACAGAAATAAATGGAGTCAAATATGATTTGATGCATATTAGTTCTGTATTATATTAATTTTGAGCTATATGACAATCTTCAGGCTGGTGTGGAAAAGTTATTATTCTGTGATGATAGTTTAGCCTTAATATTTAGAAACTACTTTGAATAATAAAAGGATCTTATATTATGGATTTTAAACAATAAGTAAATAAAGCTATAATTTATCATAAAAAACATTTATACTGGCAGGAAGATAAAAACCTACCATAGAAATCCTTTTCATTTTACTCTGTTGGAACTGGAAAATTTGGCAATATGCTGCATATTTCAGAATTAAGACTAGCCTTCTGATAAACCTACAGGATTTTTTATAATCTGTTACTATAAACTCACAAGAAAGCTATTCCTAGATAGTCAAGAATTTTCACAACAATAGATTAACTGAAGAACAGACTGCTTATATTGCTAATATGAAAATGCTACCTTGCTTTAGTCTTCATCTAGAAAATAAGTGAATAAGCCACCCAGAGTAACTTATTTGTGAAGTGGGCAGTTACATATATTGGTTTAATAAATAATAAAAAGTATGGTCTAATTTAGTTGAAAATGTTACAAGGACAACTTCATTCCATTATTATGATTTTTTTAAAAGTGACAAATCCCCATAAATTCAAGCAGAAAGTACTGATTTTTTAGGGATTTGGCCTGTAAATTAAATTAAAGTTCATTTTATATAGCACATATATCTAGCAGTGGTTAAGGGAACTCATGTGACCAAATTATAAAATACTTCTCTTATAATAAGATATAAATCAGAGGTAATATTAAACCGGTACAGACTGGTACGAGCAAACTGGTAGTAGCGACCTCAAGTGGGTCTGCCTGCCCATCAAGCCCGGTGATATGATGTCCTATTTAGGAACATTTTGAATCAGTGTGCATGTATGTAAGCTGTGTGCATGAGCAAAGCACATTCATGTAAGAGGAGTCGGCAAGTGAATTGTGCATGCATGCTCACATTTATTTTATTTTGTTTATTTATTCGATTTTTTAATGCCGCCCTTATCCTTAGACTCAGGGCAGCTTACAACGTGTTAGCAATAGCACTTTTTAACAGAGCCAGCCTATTGCTCCCATAATACGGGTCCTCATTTTACCCACCTCGGGAGGATGGAAGGCTGAGTCAACCTTGAGCTGGTGATAAGATTTGAAATGCTGGCCTACAGATCTACAGTCAGCTTTAGTGGCCTGCAGTACAGCAGTACTACCTGCTGCGCCCACCTTGGCTCATTCACAAACTGGTAGGGAAAGAAAGTTAATATCACCTCTGATACAAATATACATTTTCCATTATTTTTGCATAAAGGCACTTTTAGTCAGGAAGCAGATAATTTTGAGAATACCCATCCAAAGATAGGGACTGTTGCAACCATGTATTCATTCCAATAAATTATTGGTGCTTTGGGTTTTCTTTTCGTTAGAATCCACCATTGATTGGTGGATGCAATGCCTATTAATAAAATGCAAATTAATGGATAGTCTACAACTGTAATGGTTGTTTTGTTGGCAGCCAAAGCAATAGTTGCTTGAAACAGAACTGTAAGAGCCACATTTTAAAGCAGGTGCTGGCCATAATGTTTACATTCTTCTGTCTCATGGGATGACTCAGAAACTAACTTCAGGTAGGGATATCTGTGATTCTCCAGGTGTTATGGAATCCTGCCAGACCTAACCAGTTTGGCCAATGGTGAAGAATTCCTGTCTGTTCTTGACTCAAAGCAGAGATAGACATGGCTAAGAGCTGCTTTCAGTGGGAACAAATGCCTCAGAGAGGTAAAATGATAATGTTGAATGTAAAGGCCAATATCAAAATGCAAGGGAAGTTTCAGACTAAAATTGAGAATTATTAATATTATGGTTTATCATGCAATCAGCCTGATGTTTTAGACTGCAGTTGGCATTTTTATCTACTTATCAAATTCTTCCCAAGGCCTAGAATAAGTAGATACTTTGTTGGAGGGTATTAAAGATATTGCCATATTGGATTTGGTAGTTCTTGACTTATGACCACAATTGAACCCAAAGTTTCTGTTGTTCAGTGAATTTTGACCCATTTTATAACTTTTTTTGCTACAGTTCTTAAGTTAATTGCTACTTTTGTTATGAATGTCACATGGCTGGTGACTAAATCTGACTTCCCTATTGACTTTGTTTATCAGAAGGTCATAAAAGCTGATCCCATAAATCTGAGACACCGCAACCATCATAAATAGGAGCCAATGGCCAAATCTGAATTTTGATCATGTGACCGTAGAGATGGTACAATGCTTGTAAGTGTGAAAAATGGCCTTAAGTCAACTTTTTCAGCAGTGTTGTAACATCAGTCACCAAATCAATTGTTATTGTTATTGACATTGTCGTTGTTGTCGTCGTTGTTGTCATTGCTGCTGCTGCTGTTGCAGCTGCTGCTGTTGTCATTGTCATTATCGTTATCACTAACATCATTATCACTATCATTATTGTTATTATTAATTAAATTTATATGCCACCCCTCTCCAAAGACTTGAAGTCTTATGGACTACCTAGATAGGTGCCTTCTGCAATTGACTGTTTTTGTCAATGCTGATTGTGTAGAAGCAGAGTTCCAGTTGTTTTGGGATAATATCTTTGTTATTATCTTATTATTTGTGTTCTGTCGGGCTCTCTGATAGACTCCTCCCAAAAATTCACAGGTACAAATTTCAGACACACACACGTTTGAAAATTCAAAACAATGTTCTTTATAATGAAAATTCACTTAACCTAAGCCCTCTTTTGGTATAGCAAAGAGCACTCCTCTCCAAACAAACTGGTAATTTGTACAAGTCCCTTATCAGTTCTGTGATACTTAGCTTGCAGCTGTGAGGCAATTCACAGCCCTTCTTTTTTCACAAAGTGAAACACGCTTTGCTCTGGTTTAGTTTCAAAGCGGGGGAAAATCAGCACACAAAAGGTCAAAGTCAGTAAAGCAGTCACAAAACACAATGATCAGATAATCCTCCACAATGGCCAAACCCACAGGCTGCTATTTATAGCAGCCTCACTAATTACCACAGCCCCACCCAACCACAGGTGGCCTCATTTTCTCTGATAATAATCTGTCAGTTGTTGTTGCCTATGCATCGCTCTCCGCATGTGTGGCTGTATCATTAACTCTTGTTCTGAATCCAAGGAGGAGCTAGATAATTGATCTCCTTCTGAGCTGTCTGCCACACTCTCCTCCTCCCTGTCACTCATGTCTTCTTGGTCAGAGGAGCCTTCATCAGCAGATTCCACAGGGGGCAAAACAGGCCTGCAGCATGTGGATGTCTCCCCCACATCCACAGTCCTTGGGGCAGGAGCTGGGCCAGAGCTAACCACAACAATTTGTATGAATCTATTCTGACTATCTCATGGCTCACTTCTTTTGAAGGAAGAACACCTTTTATTATTTGGCTGATTTTCTCTGTTGGCCAGAGTTTTGGAAATGTGTATTCCCTCCATTCTTCTCCCAGACCAGTTTCAAAGGTTGCAGCTTTGTTGGCAACTGTGTGTGCTGATGCTTTCACTTTCTCCGTGCTTCTCCAAATCTTTGAAATATTTATAGAGCAAATGGAGTCCTTTAGTTAAACTAAAAAAAAAAAAAAAGATGGAAATTAAATTAAAGGAGCTGGGAAAGCCAAGAGCAGATCTGTTACTTTGGAAGAGTTCCAACAGTTTCAATCTAAGGCTTGTGTGACAGTGCTCAATATATTACCATAATTGAGTCTTACAGTTATGGTTGTAGGTCATGATGGCCATAAAGGAACTCATCACATAACTGACCTGATATTATAATAATAATAATAATAATAATAATAATAATAATAATAATAATAATAACAACAACAACAACAACAACAACAACAGAATTGGAAGGGACCTTTGAGATCTTCTAGTCCAACCCCCTGCTTAGGCTATACTACTTCAGACAAATAGTTATCCAACATCTTAAAAACTTCCCGTGTTGGAGCTTTCACAACTTCTGGAGGCAAGCCGTTCCGCTGATTAACTGTCAAAACATTTCTCATTAGTTCTTCTCTCCTTGTTTAATTTCCACCCACTGCTTCTTGTCCTACCCTCAGGTACATTGGAGAATAGCTTGACTCCCTCTTCTTTGTGGCAACCCCTAAGATATTGGAACACTGCTATCATGTCTTCCCTGGTCCTTCTTTTCAGCAACTGTTCCTCTATTCCACTGCCCTGATCATCTTTGTTGCTCTTCTTTATGAACCTTTTGTGCTAAATGAATTCCATGACTGTTAAGCAAACCAACTGCATGCACTGAGAGGTTTTTGTGGAAAACTTAAAGTATACATTGTAAATTACAGAACTCAGCATATAGGTTTTGAGCCCAGGGCTCAAGATGCAATCACATGTCTCAGGAGATAACTGGATCAGGGGTGGGTTCTACTTACCTTCCTACTGGTTCTGATCTTGATGGAAGCATGCACACACTGCTTTTTGCAAGCTGCGGCAACTTGGACTGTCAGTCATCGCTGCTGGTTCAGTGAGTGGCATAAATTTCTGTTACAGGTTCTAAAGAACAGGTCCAAACTGGCAGCAATCCACCTCTGAACTGGGCTTTTTAGCCTTTTAGCCTAGCCTAGCTTTTAAGGGAGACTATTGTAGCTTTGAAGAGTCACTAAGTGATTAGTCCTAAATCAAAGATTACTGATACGCTTATGCAGTTCTGCCTCAGTTTCCCCAAAAATAAACCAAGTCTGCAGAGCCATCCAATGTAATCATCATGGATTTTTTCCTAGGCATCTGCAAGGCTTTGGAAGAATCACAGAATGGAAGGAACAGGAAAAGCAATAGACTTATATGCTGAATGGAAGGAATAGGAAAAGCAATAGACTTATATACTATTTCATAGTGCTATACATCTGTCTCTAAGCTTTTCAGAATCAGCATATCGCACCCAGCAATCTGGGTCCTCATTTTACCAACCATGAAAGGATGGAAGGTCACGTTGAGCCAGTGAGAATTGAACTGTTGGCAGTGAGCAGTGAGCAGTGAGCAGTACTGCATTCTAACCACTGTGCCAACATATCTTTTTCATGGAATTAAAGCAGAGGTGAGTTCCCCTGGTTCGGACCTGTTTGCTCGAACTGGTAGTCACCTGCTGGTGATGTCACGATGATGTCAAAAAACCGGTTTGGTTGGTGCCGGTTTGTGAGTGCCACCATCTTTTTTTAAAAAATAGTTTTTTAAAAATTAATTAATTAATATTATTATTTATTTATTTTACTCTGAGCATGCACAGAAACTGAGTTTCCAGTACTATCCATGCAGTTGTCATCTTTTTTTTGGCAAAACTGAACGGGTCCAAAGACGGGCTACAAGAATGGTGGAAGGTCTTAAGCATAAAACGTATCAGGAAAGACTTAATGAACTCAATCTGTATAGTCTGGAGGACAGAAGGAAAAGGGGGGACACGATCAAAACATTTAAATATGTTAAAGGGTTAAATAAGGTCCAGGAGGGAAGTGTTTTTAATAGGAAAGTGAACACAAGAACAAGGGGACACAATCTGAAGTTAGTTGGGGGAAAGATCAAAAGCAACATGAGAAAATATTGTTTTACTGAAAGAGTAGTAGATCCTTGGAACAAACTTCCAGCAGACGTGGTCGGTAAATCCACAGTAACTGAATTTAAACATGCCTGGGATAAACATATATCCATCCTAAGATAAAATACAGAAAGTAATATAAGGGCAGACTAGATAGATCTTGAGGTCTTTTTCTGCCATCAGTCTTCTATGTTTCTGTGTTTCTGTGTTTCTGTGTTTCTGTGTTTCTGTGTTTCTGTGTTTCTGTGTTTCTGTGTTTCTGTGTTTCTGTGTTTCTGTGTTTCTGTGTTTCTGTGTTTCTGTGTTTCTGTGTTTCTGTGTTTCCGTGTTTCCGTGTTTCCGTGTTTCCATGTTTCCATGTTTCTATGTTTCTATGTTTCTATGTTTTGGGAAGGGGTATTTTTTTATTTTTCAGCATTGTGCATGCACCCACGAGGTGCAGGAGGAAGCAAACCAAATGCCTATGTGAGGGCTGAGTAGGTGAGAAAATAGGTAGAAAAGAAGGATCCAAAATAATAGCACAGCTGGAGTCAAGAAAGAAGCTAAAAAATGCCAGTTGCCAAAAGGAAGCAGAATGGCCCACATCTATGCATTAAATCTTTATCATCATCCATCCATCCATATTTCATTTTCTTCTTCTTTGGGATCGGATCTCACTCATTGTTTTATAAATGCCTCCGTGTTTTTCAAGTTTCGGTAATAGCTTCAAAAATATATATGAAAATTAAATATAGGTATATTTTGGGCTAGAGCTTACAAATCCCCCAGGTAATAAAGTTGTTCACAGAATATTAGCTGACAGCTACACTTACTCATAGGAGTCATTCTACAGTGGCTGAAATAGTGATTTAGAAGTTGCAACAGGCATTCCTTCCTTCCTTCCTTCCCTTCCTCCCTCCCTCAACCCTTCATTACTGTGAATCTCGATATTTCAGACTTAACTTTCACTCTTTTTGGCAGATGTGACAGGTGGCTGGGACATTGATATCATCAGTCTGGTTGTGCCTCCAAAAGCAGTTATTTTTTTTCCTCCTCCTCCTAGCAATCATTAATTAAAGGAACAAGAGAAGTGCTACCCAATCAAGTTAGCAGTTGTAATTTAAAATAAATATATTTTGTAGGAGAGAGAGAAGAATGAGAGAAGCTTCATTGATCTGGAGTCAGGTTAAATTCAACCCAGCCTAAGTTTTTAAAATGGTTAATCAAAATCTGATTTTGAAGAAACCAGTCCTCCAGACGCGTCTTTGCCTGGGCAGGTAAACAGTTGGCAACAAAATCACATAAACGAATGCTAGCGCTGTTCAGACACCTTTATCTTCAGAGCTTTAAAAATTCATTGCTTCATTAGAAAAGAATGTATATTATTCACCAAGGGAGCCAAAAGAAATTGGTCTAATATTATCTGTGCTTGTACACAAAGAGCTAAATGGAGAAAGGCGGCCCTTCGCTAAAGGAAAACAGCTTTCAAAGTGGGTTGCACAGTTTTCAGGTGAAAACTTGCTTGTGCATCATGTGGAAATAACATAATAGAATTCGAAGGGACTTTGCAGGTCATCTAGTCCAACTCCCTGGATGAGCTGGAGACCACATACCAGTGATGGCAAACCTTTTTTCCCTCGGGTGCCAAAAGAGCGTGCCTGCCTGCTATTGCACATGTATGAGTGTCCACTTCAAAACCTGGGGAGGGTGAAAACAGCTTCTTCCACCCCATGGAGACCCCCTGGAAGCCAGAAACAGTCTGTTTCCCAACTTCTGGTGGGCCCAGTAGGCTTGTGTTTCAACCTCCCTAGGCTTCAAAGGCTTTCCTGGAGTCGGGTGAGGGCTCCATCCCGCCGGAGGCTCTCTGGAAGCCAAAAACGGCCTCCCAGAGCCTCTGTATGGGATTAAAAATCAGCTGGCCAGAACACACATATACGTTGGAGCTGAGCTAGGGCAATGACTCGCGTGCCAGCAGATATGGCTCTGTGTTCCACCTGTGGCACCGGTGCCATAGGTTCACCATCAGTGCCATATACTATTCTAGACCAGTGCTGTCCAGTTTTTTCTTGAGAGCCTCCTGTAATGGCAAAACATTCCACCAGTTGATTTTTGAACCATTAGGATATTTCTCCTTAGTATTAGATTGTTTCTCTCCTTGATTCGTTTCCATGCATTGCTTTGCTTTCTGGTGCTACAAAAGAAGAAATGTACACTTCCTAGAAAAAGGACAAATAAGGAGAGTACTGATAACCCCACATCTTCAACTTTCCTGTTAGTTTATTACCGTTATTTGAATTTTGTCTTCTGAGTTACTGAAATATTTATCTTGTTTGCAGATACCCTTCTGTTTGTACAGGCATAGCTGAAGTGTTTTGGAATGCATTTAGAAATTATGTTTACTTACAAATTCTCATACAATCCTGATATTGTTATTTCTGCTAATTATTCATCTATTGTTCCTATCCCCAAACTCTCTCAGGAGATCTTTTCTGTACATATTCCCAGATTGAAACATGGGCCAATATATTTGAAGAGAAGGCATTGTAAAAGGAAAGCCATATTAGTCTAAAAGAGCCAAAAATCACTCTGCTAGAATCCTTTCCAACTAACCAATTTTGTTTGTTACAAAGCTTTACACTAATGAAACAAATCTATTTACTACATAGAAACATAGAAGGCAGAAAAAAACCTCATGATCCATCTAATCTGCCCTTATACTATTTTCTGTATTTTATCTTAGGATGGATATATGTTTATCCCAGGCATGCTTAAATTCAGTTACTGTGGATTCATCAACCACGTCTGCTGGAAGTTTGTTCCAAGGATCTACTACTCTTTCAGTAAAATAATATTTTCTCATGTTGCTTTTGATCTTTCCCCAAACTAACTTCAGATTGTGTCCCCTTGTTCTTGTGTTCACTTTCCTATTAAAGACACTTCCCTCATGGACCTTATTTAACCCTTTAACATATTTAAATGTTTCGATCATGTCCCCCCTTTTCCTTCTGTCCTCCAGACTATACAGATTGAGTTCATTAAGTCTTTCCTGATACGTTTTATGCTTAAGACCTTCCACCATTCTTGTAGCCCGTCTTTGGACCCGTTCAATTTTGTCAATATCTTTTTGTAGGTGAGGTCTCCAGAACTGAACACAGTATTTCAAATGTGGTCTCACCAGCACTCTATATAGTGGGATCAAAATCTCCCTCTTCCTGCTTGTTATACCTCTAGCTATGCAGCCAAGCATCCTACTTGCTTTCCTTACCGCCTGACTGCACTGTTCACCTACACATTGTGGAACAGTAGTATTTAAGTTGAATGTCTTCTCCTTTATGTGTAATCTACTTCATACATCCTCCAAGCTATTTCTTTCTACAATGTACTCTCTGCAAACAATCTTTGTCTTACTATGCATATACATACATGCATGCACACATACATACATACATACATACATACATACATACATACATACATACAGGGTGGGCTATTGCCTGGATGGGGGGGGGATGCAGTGGGGTAGCGAAAATGGTGCTCCACCCCAGAGCATCCAATTTGCACTGAAAGATGTTGAAAGAAAATGCATAAGCCATGCCCATAGTGTGGTAGTAAAAACTTTGGTAGCCCTTCACTGCATGCATGCATAAATACATACATACCTGGTGTTGTGGTTCAGTCTGGGACCCCTCCAGGAATGGCTGACCTTCTGTCGGTTTCCAGCTCAGAGGGAGAGGCTGAGGAACAGGAGGTGCAGACTGACGAGGAAGAGGAATCCCAGGCTGAAGAAGAAGGACAGCCAGAGTTCCACCAGGGGGAGCTCTCCCCAGCAAGCAGCCTGGATTCCTTAGGGGAAAATGCTCAAGACATCATAGATATGCGACAAAAGAGAGCTAATCAGAGACGGACTCAATTGGCTAAGTATTTCCAGCATTAGAGGTCACAGCTGGGTTTGGGTGTGGTGCTCTTGGGAAAGGATAAAAGGCGGACCCACCCTTCCTGGCTTGTGGAGTTTTATCTTGGAGATTCGTGAGACCTGTCTGTGAACTTTGGTGGCTTACAATCCTGGTTTGTGCCTTGGACTATTGAAACCTTGGGGGGGGGGGTGCCAGCAAGAAGCTTGTGGTATTGACTGGACATCAGGACCCTGCTGTAACGTATTATAGCCTGTCTGTTGTGAAGACAGGTTTTCCTTTGTGCTTATTTTTTCCAGCTATAAAATACTTTTGGCTTTTACCAGAGTGTCTGGCTGTTTTTTCAGTTGGTGTTGAGGTCTGGGAAAACCCAGACAGAACACCTGGACATACATACTTATCCCTAATTCTTATCTAGTAAACAAATCATGTTGCATTAACATATTACCAAGACATAAGAAAAGATTATTTTTGCATCTAGTTGGAGAAATTAAATTTGTGATGATGAAATGAGCATTAATATTGATTTTGGGATCTCTGTTTAGAAAGTCAGCAATTGCCTTTTACCATTTTAAAACCAGGCATTTGTTTCTTAGTAGTTAGCTAGCTACTGTATTGCCTTTGGAAGTAATTGGGAAATATTCAGTGCATAATAGTCGATAAATCACATAAAGAATGATGAATAGCATCTTTGTTCTTGGTTAATTATATTGTGCTTTGTAAATTCAGGGGGCTTGGAAAGCAAAAGGAATCTGGGGAAAAGTTAATTACATCTGATAATAGCAAATGATATTTAGCTTAATTGGGCAATGCCTGCACATTTTAAGAGCTGGGGAAGCAAGAAAAGAAAAAGAAAATGAGGACTAGCAGTTGTACAACATCTAGTAATGCGGCAAATGTTGCATGAAGGTTTTGCTCTGCTCGCTGCCAGGTCAGCTTCCCATTCAGAGAGTTAGTTTTATAAGTGGAATTTTCCCTCGAGTGAAAATTGAGATGAATCTGAAAAATCATGCCTGGATAAAATATCTCCAGGAACCGTTAAGAGAAAAGAACAATTAAAATCATCTCTAAGGTTTGATGATCAGAAGACTCAGATCTTACTGCAGGAAGGACTGAATGCTATTCCAGATTCTCACAGCTAACCTAACAGACTAAATTAAAACAAAATCATTAGATAAATGAATGGCATCAACTATACAGAGTCAGACCAAAGTTATCCACCTTCTGTAAGATAATCCCTTTGTGGCATGCATTAGCACAACATAATTCATGAATGAAATCTAGGACCCAGATTTGTGAACTTTTGGTAGGTATCCAGTTAGACCAACAGAGCCGGGGTGGCGCAGCAGGTAGAGTGCTGTACTGCAGGCCACTGAAGCTGACTGTAGATCTGCAGGTCAGCGGTTCAAATCTCATCACTGGCTCAAGGTCGACTCATCCTTCCATCCTTCCGAGGTGGGTAAAATGAGGACCCGGATTGTGGGGGCAATAGGCTGGCTCTGTTAAAAAGTGCTATTGCTAACATGTTGTAAACCGCCTTGAGTCTAAGGAGAAGGGCGGCATAAAAATTGAATGAATGAATGAATGAATAAACAAGCAAGCAAGCAAGCAAGCAAGCAAGCAAGCAAGCAAGCAAGCAAGCAAGCAAGCAAGCAAGCAAGCAAGCAAACAAGCAAACAAGCAAACAAACAAACAAACAAACAAACACATGAACAAACAAACAAATAACTTTTTTTTATTAAAATAGTTCTATGATTTAACTGACATTTAACAGATTTAAAAGATTAAGAGAGTTGGAAGGGGCCTTGTAGGTCATCCACTCCAACCGCCACCTCCCAAGCAGGAGACCCTACACCATTTCTGACTGGTGGCAGTCCGGTCTCTTCTTGAAAGCTTCTAGTGACTTCCACAACTTTTGAAGGCAAGCTGTTCCATTGGTTGATTGCTCTCACTGTCAGAAAAGTTCTCCTTATTTCCAGATTAAATTTCTCCTTCCCTTGTCTGACCTTCAGGTGCTTTGACCGTCTCCTCTCTGTAGCAGCCCCTCAAATACTGGAACACTGCTATCACTTCATTTAATTTAATTTATTAGATTTTTATGCCGCCCCTCTCCGAGGACTCAGAGCGGCTCACAACAGAATACAATATCACAAATCCAATATGTTTTTTTTAAAAAAGCACATAAAACACCCATTATTAAAATCATACAACTCAGTCATACCATATACAAATCTACCATAGCCTAGGGGTAACTCAGTTACCTCATGCCTGGTGACATAGGTGGGTTTTGAGTAGCTTACAAAAGGCAAAGAAGGTGGGGGCAGTTCTAATCTCCGCGGGGACTTGATTCCAGAGGGCTGGGGCCACCACAGAGAAGGCTCTTCCCTGGATCCCACCAGACGACAATGTTTAGTCGATGGGACCCGGAGAAGGCCGACTCTGTGGGACCATCTCTGCCCCACTCCTTCTCTTCACTAGACTAGCCATGCCTATTATTTTATTTTATTTTATTTTATTTTATTTTATTTTATTTTATTTTATTTTATTTTATTTTATTTTATTTTATTTTATTTTATTTTATTTATTTTATTTTATTTTATTTTATTTTATTTTATTTTATTTTATTTTATTTTATTTTATTTTATTTTATTTTATTTTATTTTATTTTATTTTATTTTATTTTATTTTATTTTATTTTATTTTATTTTATTTTATTTTATTTTATTTTATTTTATTTTATTTTATTTTATTTTATTTTATTTTATTTTATTTTATTTTATTTTATTTTATTATTTTATTTTATTTTATTATTTTATTTTATTTTATTTTATTTTATTTTATTTTATTTTATTTTATTTTATTTTATTTTATTTTATTTTATTTTATTTTATTTTATTTTATTTTATTTTATTTTATTTTATTTTATTTTATTTTATTTTATTTTATTTTATTTTATTTTATTTTATTTTATTTTATTATTTGTTTTGTTTTGTTTTGTTTTGCTTTGTTTTATTATTTATTTTGTTTTGTTTTGTTTTGTTTTGTTTATTATTTTATTTTCAACATAGGAAAAAAAATACAATTCTGAAATCCAATAAAACTTAAACAAACAGTCTGAAAACACCAATTTAATTAAAAAGCAGTAATATTCAGTTCACTAATATACTTTCCATTCAGCATACATTCATTTATAGGTAGAGACTGTAAATATTAGTGTCCCCAAGCCTGTTGGCACAAGGGCATCTTCAAATTCTTATGAAAAGCAAGGAGGGTCGTACAAATCTCTGAGGGGAGCTGATTCCAGAGGGCCAGGGCCCCCACAGAGAAAGCTCTCCCACCAAGCAATATTGTCTAGTCAACGGGACCTGGAGAAGGCCGACTTTATGGGACCTTACTGGTCACTGGGGCTCATGTGGCAGAAGGCGGTCCTGTAAGTAATCTGGTCCGATGCCATGTAGGACTTTATAGGCCATAACCAACACTTTGGTTATGTTCCTGCAACCGTGCCTCTTATGTTTTAGCCTCCAGTCCCTCAATCATTTCCCCATTAGTAGGTGTTGAAGGCAGCTCAATGCATTTTCTTCCTAGTTGATTCTGTATTATTATGTGGTTTTGCACCTCTAACAACCACATACATAAACCATCTTCTAACCAGCCTGGCCAGGGGCAAAGTTTATTGCTTGCTCAGCCCAGTTTATGATATGTCTACCCTACCTTTCGACTGCAGGGATCACAAGACAAGTTATAACATGATAAATCCCAAATCAAAATCACTCCAACACTTCAAAAATACTGTATCACTATGGAGGAAAAGTAATATGTCATAACAAAAAATGCTCTGCCAGGGCATATGCCTTTGTTTATTTTTATTTAATTTCTATTGTCTGCTAACTGGATTAAGCCAAATTCATTTTCAAAGGTGGTACCATAGGGAAGTGTATCTAATTTGGAATCTCTAGGATCTTGTCTCTGCTGGATGGTTGGACAAGTTAATTTGGGGATATAATTCAGTTTTATGGCAGGCAAAACTTTCAGCTTGACATTTGATTCATACACCCCACTGAGCAATTCCTTTAAAAAATCCCATTGAATAACTGAAGACAAAATATCCCAATTGCTTTTCTCACACGTGGTATGCTCATTAAGTTGGAAACTTTTGGATAGGTTTCCTAATTCCTTTTTTATTTGATTTATTTCGGGTGCAATTTCCCCCCCCCCTGTTCTTTTTTCCCCTTTCGGGATTGTTTTAAGAAGGAATCGTGCATGTGTCAATCCTTTTGAGAGACACTGCACTGCATTGTCTGACAGTTTAAAATACTTCCAGTTCTTCCTGCTAGCATAATATACTTGTTCCTTGAATAAATCCCCGTGGCCCACCAGAAAACTGCATAAATAAAGCCATCTGGCTTAATAGTATGCATGTCCCCCAAAATGAAGGATTTCTTAATTGATGTTATGTAACTGTTGGCTGATGATACCCTCTTGGAGACTGGCAAGGTCAGGAACATATTAAAAATAACCCAGTTTTGCTAAGAGGCTATCTTTTGGTCTAAAAAGCTTTCCTAATGTTTCATATCTCACAGGACCAGGAAATAGAATACTTCATAACAGCTCAGGAAAAAGCAACCAATTTTATGGACTGGAATTTCTTTCTATTTTTTTGAGTTAAGAATTTGTTGGTTGTTATGGCTAAAATGTAAGGTGAGATAGAACTGGGTTACGCCAAGTCAAACTATTTATTCTTTTAGGGCAAGATAATTCCTATGCAGGCCACCCTGTCCTTATTTTTATAGCCTCCTGTGATCATACTACATAAATTTGGCAGCTCAAAGGAAATTTTGGGGCCTTCAATTGTTTTGTTTCTAAAATAATGTCATATTCATTCCCTGCCTTCCCTCCCAATAAAGGAATACAGGCCAAACAAAAAAGTGCCCCATTCTGATCCAATAATTCAGTTTCATATAGCCAAATGGACCCATCTCATTCTGACCATAAATTATTTCAACTCCTAGTACCCTCAAAATGTCACTATAGAGCAGTCTTTCCCAACCTTGGCCACTTCAAGATATTTGGACTTCAACTCCCAGAATTCCCCAGCCAGTGAATGCTGGCTTTGGAATTCTGGGAGTTGAAGTCCAGATACCTTCAAGTAGCCAAGGTTGGGAAACACTGCTATAGAGTACTGCACACCAAGATAACTAGACAGAAGAACATTTTTTTCCAGAACGCCATCACTCTGCTAAAAAAATAACTCCCTCACCACTGTCAAACTATTCACTAAGGCTGCATTACTATTGGTTTTTCTTATAATTTACTTTTTTTAATCAAAGCAAATAGAATGCTTTGCTGCATAGCTAGAGGTATAACAAGCAGGAAGAAGGAGATTGTGATCCCGCTGTATAGAGCACTGGAGAGACCACATTTGGAATACTATGTTCAGCTCTGGAGACCTCATCTACAAAAAGATATTGATAAAATTGAACGGGTCCAAGGATGGGCTACAAAAATGGTGGAAGGTCTTAAGCATAAAACATATCAGGAAAGACTTAATGAACTCAATCTGTATAGTTTTGAGGATAGAAGGTAAAGGGGGGACATGATCGAAACATTTAAATATGTTAAAGGGTTAAATAAGGTTCAGGAGGGAAGTGTTTTTAATAGGAAAGTGAACACAAGAACAAGGGGACACAATCTGAAGTTAGTTGGGGGAAAGATTAAAAGCAACCTGAGAAAATATTATTTTACTGAAAGAGTAGTAGATCCTTGGAAAAAACTTCCAGCTGACGTGGTTGGTAAATCCACAGTAACTGAATTTAAACATGCCTGGGATAAACATATATCCATTGTAAGATAAAATACAGGAAATAGTATAAGGGCAGAGGTCTTTTTCTGCCGTCAGTCTTCTATGTTTCTATGTTTAAGAACAAACAGGCTGAACTTTCTGTTTTAAAGGGCTGCCTATTGTGGGAATGAGTAATAATCCCCCAGAATCTCCAAAAAAAGGTGATAAAAACTCTCCACATAGGTCACCCTGGCATAGTATGCATGAAAGCATAGAAGGTAAAGGGGGGACATGATCGAAACATTTAAATATATAAAAGGGTTAAATAAGGTTCAGGATGGAAATGTTTTTAATAGGAAAGTGAACACAAGAACAAGGGGGCAAAATCTGAGGTTAGTTGGGGAAAGATTCGAAGTGACGTGAGAAAATATTATTTTACTGAAAGAGTAGAAACATAGAAACATAGAAGATTGATGGCAGAAAAAGACTTCTAGTCTGCCCTTATACTATTTTCTGTATTTTATCTTAGGATGGATATATGTTTATCCCAGGCATGTTTAAATTCAGTTAGTGTGCACATCTGCTGGAAGTTTGTTCCAAGCATCTACTACTCTTTCAGCAATGACAAATTTGAGTTCTTTAAGAACTCTGGGGTGGATGCCATCTGGACCCATTGCCTTATTTATCTTTAATCGTTCAAGTTCTTCTAAGACATCGGCCTCTAAGATCACTGGAGCTGAATCTCTACAGCTGGAAGCAATGCTATATCCATCTATAGTATTATATTTTAAAGTGTCTTTTGAGAAAACTGAACAGAAGTAGCTATTGAAATGGTCAGCGACCTCTTTATTCCCATCAGTGTATGTATTGTTCCCAGTAATGATGGGCGAACCCAACGGTGTCCATCCTAAGATAAAATACAGGAAATAGTATAAGGGCAGAGAATGAGGTCTTTTTCTGCCGTCAATCTTCTATGTTTCTATGTTTCCTATCACTCATCTCCTCCCACTTATGACTATTGTTGGTTGTATCCTTACAATTTATATTAATATTGATTGTTTCCTGATGGCTTCTTTTAACCCTATGACAATCATTAACTGTTATACCTTATGATTCTTGATAAATGTATCTTTTTCTTTTATGTACACTGAGAGCATATGCACCAAGACAAATTCCTTATGTGTCCAATCACCCTTGGCCAATATTCTATTCTATTCTATTCTATTCTATTCTATTCTATTCCATTCCATTCTTCTATTCTGTTCTGTTCTGTTCCATTCTATTATATTCTATTCCAAGCTAAGAGAAATCTACTATACTGACTACTCTCCACACTATTAAATCCAACATTATTTTTGCTCTGTTTAATTGTATCTGCTTTTCCCAGACTGAACAAATCCTTGCAGTTTTCTTGGCAAGATTTTGCAGAAGTGTTTTGCCATTGCCTCAGATTGAAGGCTGAGAAAGAATGGATATCACCCAGTTGATTTCATGCCTAAACAGGAACTAGAACTCACGGTCCTCTGGTTTCTAGCCTGATGCCATAGACAGCAATAGACAAAACTGCTGTCATAAATCCAACATTACAGTGATAACTTTATGAACAAATGTGAGACAGTTCAAATCAATGTTTATTACCAGCAGAGGCCAGTAAAAAAAGAGACATTATTATATATCTGAAATTAGATCAAGCAAATTATCCACTTCTACTTTATTTGCAATGGGAACATTTTTCCATTTTAGCATCAGAAATAAAGAAAAGGGTGGGTGAAAACCATAATTACCATTCAATATCAAAGATATCAAAGAGATGGGACTTGCTAGAGACAAAGAAACCGAGCTTTGAATGGTACTACACAGCCTAGTACAGTGATGACAAATCTTTTTTGGTTGTGTGTCAAAAATGGTGTGTGCTCACACCCATAATTCCATGCGGCCCTCCTGCCCTCCCGCTCCCAGCAAACTCTTCCTAGGTTTCAGAGGTTCTATGAACCCAGGGAGGGTGAAAACGGCCTTCCTCATCCCTCTGGAGGCAGAAAATGGCCCATTTCCCAAGATCTAGTTGAACATGAAGGCCTGTTTTTTGTTTATTGTTTTTATCATTTTTCAAGTAATAAATTTATTTATTTATTTGTTTGTTTGTTTGTTTGTTTGTTTGTTTGTTTGTTTGTTAGTTAGATTTGTATGCTGCCCCTCTCCAAAGACTCGGGGAGGCTCACAACAGTAATAAAAACAATATAGCAGTGGAAGAAATCTAATATTAAAAAAACATATAAAACCCTATCATTATTTAAAAAACCAAACAGCACATTCATACCAAACATAAAAAAAAGTATTAAAAAAAAGTCTGGAGGAAAGGTGTCTCAAGTCCCCCATTCCTGGCGGTATAAGTGAGTCTTGAGTAGTTTACGAAAGACAGGGAGGGTGGGGGCAGTTCTAATCTCCAGGGGGAGTTGGTTCCAGAGGGCCGGGGCCGCCACAGAGAAGGCTCTTCCCCTGGGGCCTGCCAAACGACATTGTTTAGTCAATGGGACCCGGAGAAGGCCAACTCTGTGGGACCTTATCTGTTGCTGGGATTCGTGCGGTAGCAGGGGTTCCGGAGGTACTCTGGTCCAATGCCACGTAGGGCTTTAAATCTATATACCAAAGGAATTCTGGCTGAATTTTAAACAAATACTGCAAATGTTTGGTTTTTATGCCACATTAATAATATCTTAACTGGTACAATTACAACACCTGTCTGTGGCTTCAGATGAGAAGTAAATTTAACATTCCAAAACACTCAACTATTTGAAATTGTAAACAAAATCCTAATTTCCTAAACTGGTGCAGTTTCCATCATAAGCTCAGAATCCTTTCTTATAGTTGTCAATTATATACACAATGTACTCATTTTGTGGTTTCCCCGCACCCTTCCCCCCTTTTGGTTTTAAATTGTTGCTGGCAAAAGAAGAGATGTCACTCTCAATTAAATCAGAATATTCTACTTAAAAAAGAAACTTCTTGGGAAACAGGTCTCGAAAACTTTATTTATGTGTGCATGTGTGTGTGTGAATAAAGCACTTGTAAAGTTAGTTCCTATTCAGATCAAAATGAAAGCCTCTTTTGACAGCCAAAGAGAAAATGGTGAGTGCTATGATTTTGCTTGTAGATGATTGATTCTCTGGTTGAAAAATAGTCTGCTGTTTGCAGGGGAAGCGGAGTAAAAACGCAGACACAGAGCTGGATTTAAACTGGGTCATTTTTATTAATTAAAGAAACTTATTTTAATTGAAACTAAAATGGGACCCGCAGAGGTCAACTAAGAAACATTTAGGGTGGAAATGACATAACGAAAACTTCCTGGGCAACTCAGGGTGTAACTCCATGCTGATCCAGGTGAAGGGGACCATGCCCTCACCTGGATCCCAACCATGAAACGCATGTGGGAGGTCTCGCCATAGTTCCCTCTAAGCTGAGCAGTGAGCAATCGCTCACTTAAAAATCATCATCAACTCAGAGTTTTCCAAACCTGCCCAGAAGCCAAGAGGGAAAGAGTGAGAGGGAAGGAGAGAGAGAGGAAGAGAGAGAAACAGATAGAAAAAAGAGAGGAAGGAAAAGAGAAAGAAAAAGAATGGGAGTAAGGAAGAGAGAAAGAAAATCAAAATCTAGTTTGAAACTAGCTCAACTATTTAAGTGGCATTTTGATATTGATAGAGTTGCCCTATTATGAGCTCACTGTTATAGACACACAGTACAGTATTTTATTTTGAAATTCTCTGAGGCAAAACAGGGTGGGTTTTTTATTTATTTATTTGTTTGTTTGTTTATTTATTTATTTATTTATTTATTTATTTATTTATTCATTCATTCATTCATTCATTCATTCATTCATTCATTCATTATTTCTGTGCTGCCCAGTCCCGAAGGGACTGCTGCTCAGACACTATACTTTTCCGCCCACCCCAAAAAAAAATTAGAGGGAACACTGGGTCTCGCTGTCCAATCCCTGAAAGGCAATTGAAATGGGCGAGACCCAGAGGCAACCTCTACCCAATTGCTCTGGCCAGTTTAAAAGCCACCACGAGCCCTTGGAGAGAGTCTGCCAATCATCCCCAAAGATGCCCAATGGAGAACACACAGTTGCTAGCACCTCCTAATTTCCGCCCCTAACCTGCCAACCCAAAGACCAAAGATAAGCCAATTAGAACTAATCAAATAACGAACACCCCCTAACCCTCCATCCCACACCACAGTGTGGAATAGGCAAAAAAATGGTCGCAGGTAAACGCCGAGACTGCGAAAAATTCCTATTCGGCCCCCTGAAAGATAGGGAGGGCGGGAGGGTGTTCGCCTGCTCGTCGTTGGGGCGAAAAGGAGGCCCCAAGCCAGCAAAGCCCTTTATAAAGGGCTGGCTGGCCATGCGCCGATGACAGGCACAGCCAGGATCTCGTGAAATCTCACGAGATCCCGGCCAAACAAGATGGCGGCTATGCTTGGGGCCGGCATATCCGGCTGGCGGTGAGTGTGTAATGTGACTGCATAACCGCCTCACCTGACACCATGCCACCGCGCCTGGCCCCCAAAATCTGCAGGGCCATGAAACCCTGGGCCAGGCCTGAAGGCCTGCTTGATCCTGAAACCACAAGGTTCAGTATGATAAGAGATTAGGCAGGTAGCTCAATTTTCTTTAATTGCTATAAAAGTTCAGTTCTAGATAATGATTAAAATGATTAAAACGTTTATGGGTAAAAACATACTATTTAATTATTTCCTATTTTAAAAGTAATTAAGGATCATACTAAGGAAGGAAGGACAATAAAAAAAGAGAAGGAAGGACAATAAAAAAATATATTAAGTATTCAATAAATAGTGCATAAATTTACTAGAAATGAGCATTTTAAACTACAGGACTTTCCACAGAGAAACTAATAATGTAGGTTCAGATAGCACCAAGGACCCCTCAGTTCAATCCTAAACTACAAATATTATTGTCTATTAGCAGAGTTCCTGACCTAACCTCATCTAATGAGTTTCTATGGTTAAGAGAAGATTTTAACCAGGGAGCTTCCAAAACCTAAACCATTATATCATATAAGCTTTTTAGTAATCCAATATGGCATCATTTTTGGGAGCAGGTAACAGAGAACCATTGCCCCAAGGGTCAGGATTCCCAGTTACACTATAATCAGTTGTCTATATTTTGATTCAATTTGCTCCTCGGATAACCCTAATCCTAATTCATTGTGACGAAAAAACATCAAAGGTTACATTATTTTTGTTTCCTTTCTACAGTTCTATTCAATAAAGGGCTGCAAATTTTTTACTACCACACTGTGGCCATGGCTTATTTTGTGGGTGTGGTTGCTGGCCATGTGACCAGATGGGAGTGGCTTGACAATCATGTGAACAGGGGGTGGCTTAAAGGTCACGTGACTGGCTTAAAGGTGGCCAACTTGACGTCATTCATGCCAAGGATTTGGGTTAGGGTTAGGGTGCCTGGCCTCTCCTCGCCTCAAAGAGATATAATTTCCCTATCTAGTTACTATTACTAAACATCCAAAATATACTATTTAATTCTATGTATACCATATGTGTACGCCATATGTGTACATACATATTACACACAGGCACACAAAAATATACATTATCTACTATATCAACTGTATGTGTATGTATACACATACACACGCACACACAGCTCTTCCAAAATTATACACATTCAACCTCATTTATTGCAATAGGAAAAACACTCAGAGGGGAAAAAAAGAAAAATCAAATGTTTTCTACTGGTTCTGCGCATCTGACCAAAATTTTTCTACCAGTTCTGCGTACCTGACCAAACCCATAGAAGTCCATCACTGGTTCTGTCTCTCTTAAAAGGACTTCAGTGATATTCAATTCTGCATGTCCAGTGAAGTTTATTATTTCATTAAATTTGTTAAAAGTTGCCCATTCCAGTAAAGTTTGAGCAACTTACAAAATCTTCAGAAAATGTTATTTTCGCTCCAAAACAGGAATGGGTTTCTGTAATGAAAGTAGCATAGCTGAAAACTTCCCCAATGAAGTTCAGTGAACTCCAGTACATTTTGTCCCCTACAATTGTTTTTCCTGCAATTTTCCTTTCAGTCATTTGTGATTTTTCCCCCCCCCATGCTAGATTATGAGGAAATGAAACTGTTTTACCATATTTCACTCTGGATCCAGCTACCAATTTGTATTGGAATAGTTCTGTAGCCAGCTGGCCTCATCCAGCCACTTCTGATGTCCTGCATCAGGCTCCCAAACAAATTAGAACTGCAGAACAAATCTCTTTCTCTCTTCTCACACACACATTATATATTCATATGAGTCACCACCTAACTAAAATTTTATCTTGAAGGTACAGGACACTCTGCTGAACAACTCAGAATACTCTGCTGATGTAACTCCTGATTAATTTATTCAAAAGTTGTAAGCCCAAAAGTTGTAAGCCCAAAAGTTGTAAGCCCAAAAGTTGTAAGCCCAAAAGTTGTAAGCCCAATGTGTGTGTGTGTCTTTTCCCATGTAAGATTGATAGAATCTTGGCAAAATGTCACCAATATTCTATCACTCTTACACGGAAAAAGACCCGAATGTACCCAGACCTTCATATCTATACCTGTAAAAAAATCTATGAAATGGCTTTATTATTATTATTATTATTATTATTATTATTATTATTATTATTATTTAGATTTGTATGCCACCCCTCTCCGTAGACTCGGGGCGGCTCACAACAATAACAAAGACAATGTAAGAACAAATCTAATAATTTAAAAAACACTAAAAACCCCATTATTAAAAGCAAGCATACACACAAACATACCATGTATAAACTGTATAGGCCCTGACGGCAGAGATGGGTCTTAAGAACTTTACGAAAGGCAAACAACCATGTGGCTCTTCCCTGGTAAAATCTGATGCAGAGGTGAGCCTGTAGCTTAGAGGTTAATATCCTGCCCTCTATGCAGAATTCTACAGGTTCAAATTCTGGTAAGGGTATGTCTACCTGACGAGAGCATGACAAGCTCTAAATAGATCTATACTAGGCTCCCTTCTTTTCACTTATCAGAAAAAATATGTAATCATATATATATATTCTCTATCTTCTTTTTATTGCAACAGGTCTAAACTTGAGAGGCTACTATCAAAGGAATGTAGCATACAGTAAAAGGCATTTATCAGCCTCCTTGTTCAACATTATAAGCCTTTAAGAAGTGCATTAACATGCTCCTGACTTTAATCACTTTAATTTGCTAGGAGTGGCATTTTCTATCAATTTAGATTTTCAATTAAGAGAATCTGGGACACTATTCAACAAAACATTACAATAATCCATTCCAGCTGTTAAAAGATGGGGTCTGCTAAGTCCTGATAGAATTTCAAATCTCTTTATGTTTAAAAACAAATGGAAGGATCACCCATGGTACTGATCTGCATTAGATTAGGTGAGGACAACACCTAACCTCTGATTGCATGCATTTCTTGGCCTAATTTAATCTACTTTTGTCCTAATTTTAAACATTGTCTGTCAGTGATGAATCTAGCATGATTTGTTCTCCTTGGGATGTTGGATATGGGAAGTAGGGTATTATTTTAGTCCTGCTCCAGTCTCTGCTCCTCAGCAAATTACTGGGTGTATGTGTAGCTATGATTCAGCAATTTGTTTTGAAGAAGATTTGTTTAAATCTACAAATTCATTGACTTTCCAAATCAGATCAACAATTTGAATCAAATATGTTGCCTCTGAATGAAATTAGTGGTTTGGAAAGAATTTTGCCCATGGAAAAATATTTTTCAAATTCAGTGCTTTGAATCAAAATATCAGCTCAATTTTACTTGATTTTCCAAATCAATGTGAACCATCATATCAGATTGGATCAATGATATAAATAAAATAGATGACTTACATCCATCTTGCATACTAAAAGGCTCACTTTTATAGATGGCCTTTCAAGAAATAAAACTTCACAGGTTAAAAAACAGCTTCCGATACCTGCATCAGATAGGCATCCTTCACGAGTCTTTCCTATTAAGAATGTTCTTCAAAAATAACTCTAGCAGTAAGATTCCTATAATTAAGTGAATTGAATTAAAACTACTGTCGTTTTAGTGATTAGAATAGCAATGTGGTAGAAGCATGACATGACAGTTGGGTATAAGTTTGAATATGTAGATGATTGCATTAGAGCCTAAAGAATGGAACTTGGTAGAATTTAAAACTTAGTCTTTGCATATTACTACCATATGATCTCTGAAAAGTAAATCACAAGAGTAAATGCTCTTTTCCTAGATGATGGTTTTTTAATGCAAAACAAAGAATAGGGTTTTTTTTAAAATAATTTTTATTATGAAATATAGATTCAAGTACATAGTGCAAAAACAGATACAAATACATACACAATTTTAAAAAAATTAGAGAGATATCTTGCTCTTTCTTTATTTCCTTATTGTGTTTTATAAATAAACTACGCAATATTCAGTTTGCAATTTTCCATATCGATATTTTTCATGCTCTACTTGGTTAACTCTGTGTCTTAGAAATAAAATATGTGTAGATGTATAAACATATATACTTCAATTCAAGATTTATAGCAAATATAGAGTAGAAAAACAAATAAAGAATACAAATTATTACAAATATATTCCTTTCCATAAACCCCTTGTTGGATCTAGGTAATAGTCAACACTTTGAATTGTGTCAAGAGACTAATAGGAAGCCATTGCAGCTCACAGAGCATAGGTATTATATGGGTGTACTGAGGTATACCCATAACAGCTCACATGGCTGCATTCTGGACAATTTGCAGTCTCTGAACAGTCTTCAAGGGTAGCCCCATGTAGAGCCCATTGCAATAATCAAGATGGGAGGTGATGAGGGCCTGGGTTACTGTGCGTACAGCCTCCTGGTCCAAATAGGGCCGTTAACTGGTAAACCAGGCGAACCTGGGCAAAGGTCCAGGATTCTGAATTACCTGGCTGCTGGTTTGCTTCCTGACATGCCACGTGGCCACATCACATGCACACATGTACAGTGCTAAAAATCCAGCTTCTGCACATATTCAGTTCTGCACATATTCAGTTCTGCACATATGCAGTTCTGCACATATGCAGTTCTGCACATATGCAGAAGCAAAAAACAAGATGGTGGTGCCTATAGTGCCACTGAAAGAGAGGATTTGAGGGCATGGCGGAGCTGGATCACTGCTGGTTTAGCAAATGTGGGGAAAATCCTGCTACTAGTTCTATAAAACCGCTCCAAACCAGCAATAGCCCTCCTCTGTTCCAGTCAGTGTTGTCAGAAGAAGAATATTTGAACCAAGAACCCTGGTGTGTAGAGTACTTAGGAGCCTACACACTTTCACTTTATATTTTATATCTAACTGAAGATGCTATCAACACAGAGTTGTGTTTTTTTATACATTTCTATTTTTTTTAAAAAAAAATCAATAAATAAACTAGATTTTCAAGTTGTTCCTCACTCTTTCAGTAGATAAGCCAATCACATAGGAATATCCTATGTGATTTTTCTTGCCTGCTTTCTTCTGGAGTTCATGTGTACATTGCAAAAGTGTGGACTTAACAGCTAGAAATAAACAATTCACATTAATCTTTAGCTAATTGATGCCTCTTTTGCAGGCAAAAAATGCATATAGATATATTGCACACACCTGTCATGCGTGATGAGAAATTGATGGTCTTGCGGAGTCCTTCTGTTTATATTTCATATAGGTGTTGGTACTTGTGTTCAGTTTTTCAGCTCCTAGCCTGAAGGCTAGAAGGAAAATGTGTGCAAATATTCCAAGAGATTGTTTGGACTATTTTGATCTTTGTCTTCTGTGCTTAATTTATTATAAACCTAACATTTAGAAGGTCTTCAAATTAAAAGCTCCTTTCTCACCCATTTGGTACAGCCTAAAGATTAAAGGGTATATAATTATGATAAATTAAACATTCACATGGGAACAAGTAGTTTTAGGCAGAGATTGTGACATACACGGTGCCCCAGAGCTTTATTAAATTTGATTTTGTTGATGGGAGCTCAAGCTATTTTAAGTAGCAGAAATAAAATGGCGCTATTAATCTTAGTGAAAACATGATTCTGATAATGTAAAAATACCTTCCTTTCTTATTAAATACAGTAGTTAAAATTCTCCCCCATACATACTTCCTTAAAGCATCTCTCTCTATTTCTTTTTTTCTACTGAAAAGATTGGAAACAGTAATTTGTTTAATTAAGTGACAGATTAAATTGGCCAAGGCAACCAAGCAATGTTTTGATCCTGATTACTGGAATGGAAACTATATTCAGCTTTGCTAGTAACTCGGAGACCCTCATCGTTCTCCATTAGATGTGACAAATATGATTTGCTCTGGAACTCCTGATATGGCTTGTCACTACTAACAGGCCAATGCGTCCATGACCAGAGGTTATAACGTACTGTTTCATTAAGCAGCAACTGTGGAACTCCCCGGTTCATAGTTCATCCATCTCTTTCCATTGAGCTGTCATTCCTACCATAACTGCAATGCTATTATAGAGAGGGCTGAGTTCTCTACTCATGCCAGATGTTGTTAGGTATTCAATCCATCCTCCTTATGAACTCTGGCTCCTTCAAACAGTGAAGGAATAGTGAGTGAATTACATATTGAGCAGTGAGTTTTTGACATTTAATTATGCATCCCAAAAAGAAACATTCATCCAAATGATTACTGGAGTGTAAGGAAGTAGGTCAATATCAAGAGAAGAGAATATTTTTTAAAAAAACAACAACAACAATTGGCATCTGAAGAAATGTTTCATCACGTTGACCAAAAATCCTTCAATATTTTGGAATTAACATTAGAGAAATTCTCCACATTGGATTGAAATGTTCACTCTTTGTTTTTTTCTTCCTTTTAAGAAAATATACTATTACTGCACAGTGTTAGGTAAAAAAAATCCTCTAGCCTATATTCTCTGGGTTTCAAGCTCAGAGAATTTGGTTTTGTAATTCTTTTGAAGGATTTTTATGTTTAAGTAAAGGTAGGTGAATTCAGAGTAACTCAGCTTTCTTTCTATAATCTACTCTCTACTAACTTCTGAAACTTCAATTACATCCTAAAAAAGACTCCATTAGGAAAATAAGTCCTATGGGCATTTTTCAGCCCCTCTTAGTCTTGTTCTTCACAATTTGATAAGTTCTACTTATCTGGAGGATGGCATGGATATTTCTTTTGTAGCAACTGCCTTGGAGTAGAACAACTCCAAACCTACATTTCTGTGAAATTACCTACCCAATTTCTTTGTCCACCATTTTGGTAGAGAATGTCATGATACTATGTCAGCTCTAATGTGTTGCTAAAGTAGGGAAACATTATAGAGTATATATGTTTTAAATATCTGATTGTTCTACAATATCTAGATTGATGCAGAGAAAGGTCCTTTGTATCTAGTTCTGTCAATCCTGATTCCTGGGATTAGGCAGCATACAAGTCAAATTAAATAAATTATGCAAATTTTGGCATGCATTATAATTTTTGCTGCTCAGAGAAGAAAAACATGGCCTTTTTTGATAGATTGTGATGCAGAAGTATAAATTAGCATGGTATGTGTTCTGTATCATGTGGCTTATAATTCAGGACATTCTAAATCACAGTTATTTTTATGAAGGAGAAATCTACTCAGCATTTTTCAAAGTGTGTCACTGCTGCAACAAGTAAACATTGACTTGTCCAAGGGCCAACTCTCAACGTCTGTGTGGTTAGATTTAAATTCTTTGTGTTCACTACCAATTTTTGTTTTTGCTGAACATGAAATTGAAAAATACAAAGGAAACAACTATCTAAACAGAACAAACTATAAACTCATTATTGAGGCTGAGAGTAATGGAACCAAAACGTCACTCTTAGCAAAGAGTAATTATTAGAGATTTCAGAACAGACTGCTGTGTTGCTATTAGATTCTTGTAGGGATTACCAGTAGTTTAATTAAAATGCTATTATTTGCATGATAAGTGCTTCATTTCAGCTAAAGTTTGAAACATGCTTCCCTTAACTATCATAGTGTAAAGATTTGGCCCTAAGCTCAACAATAAATATGAAATGTTAAAAGAAAATAATCTAGATTCATTTGCACTTTCATTTATTTTCAAACTGGCTTTCTTGTAACTCCGTACCATATTGAATCACAATCCTTTATAACCAACTTCCTGCTCTTCCAATAATTTCTACTTTTGTTGCAACAAATTAATGTGGATTTCTCATATGGAAAGGAATTGTATTAAGAGCTTTCTAACTCATTCCTTTCTCCTTTAGCTAAGTGAATTGAGAATGCATGAATTTTGATTTGATGTTACTCATGGAAAGGCCGTCAAAGGGTAGAGACCATTTTTACTGACTTTGGATGAGATAGATGGTCACCATGTTTCTAAAGAAATGCTGATGCAGTGAATAGGAAAAGTCAACAAACTGACCTCATGCATGACCACTTCAGAGCCGAGTTCAGACAGATTACAACAAGGTGAAGATAAATTCTTGGGTCGGTCTGCAGCAGGTAGAGTACTGTACTGCAGACTACTGAAGCTGACTGTAGATCTGTAGGTTAGCAGTTCAAATCTAGCCACCGGCTCAAGGTTGACTCAGCCTTCCATCCTTTTGAGGTGGGTAAAATGAGGACCTGGATTGTGGGGGCAATAGCCTGGCTCTGTTAAAAAGTAATATTGCTAACCTGTTGTAAGTTGCCCTGAGTCTAAGGAGAAGGGCAGCATAAAAATTGAATGAATGAATGAATGAATGAACGAACGAATGAACGAACGAACGAACGTACGTACGTACGTACGAACGAACGAACGAACGAACGAACGAACAAACAAACAAACAAACAAACAAACAAATACGTAAATAAATAAATATATGCCATTCTACTGGGATAGCTTGGAATGAACTAGCTAAGGTTTAGTCTGCAACATTTTCTTTATCTAGAATCATAGTATAGAATCCTTTTGGCAGTAGAGGATCAATACACAAGAGATGTGTAATAATGCTAGGTCAAAATCTGCTTTGAACAGTTTTCAATCCCTGAGTAAAAAGACTTTTTTGGTTTATTTATTTTATGGGGTGTTTGAAAATTGCTTCTGAATTTCTTTTATTATTGGTTTGTTATCGATCCATCGTGGCAAACCAATGGCACCTGTGCCCAAAGTGGTGCGCAAAGCCATGTCGCCCAGCACACATAGCCCTGCCTGTGTGTCTTCTGGGATTCTGGTATACATGGGCACATGATGATCAGCTGTCTTTTGCATGCAGGGCAGTGCTAAAAACTGGGGGGTGCATGCGCTCCAGCCAGCTGATTGTTGGATGTGCATAGAATGGAATGGAATGGAATGGAATAAAGGAGAAGAGAAGAGAATTACTTTTTGGCCAAGTGTGACTGGACACACAAGGAATTTATCTTTGGTGCGTATGCTCTCGGTGTGCATAAAAGAAAATATACATTTGTCAAAAATCATGAGGTACAATGCTTAATGATTGTCATAGGGGTCAAATAAGCAATCCGAAAACAATCAATTTAATAGAAATCTTAAGGATGCAAGCAACAAATTATGTTCATACAGTCATAAGTGGGAGGAGATGGGTGATAAGAATGATGAGAAAAATACTAATAGTAATGATAGTGTAGACTTAGTAAATAGTTTGACAGGATTGAGGGGATTGTTTCTTTATCAGAGTGATGACGTTTGAGGAAAAAAATGTTCTTGTGTCTAGTATTACAGAACAACTTCAAATTTAACCCCATCATTCCCAGTTACTGTAAATATGATCAAACTATAAAACTTATTTTCACAGTTTATGTCAAACCTTTAGCCAAAGGACCACCTACAACCCACAAACATTTATTTTGCAGCTTCCACAGCTCATTCTGTAGCAATACACTAAAATTGGATGCATAGTTCCTTCCATGTGGACAGGGGCAACAACTGAAATATGGACACTGAAATTGGCTTAGTAGAATTTTTAGATTTAAAAAAAGGATAAATATAGGTCTGTTCTATCCAGGCTTCTAAAATCTGGATGAGCAAGAGATGCCAGCAGATACATTTTTCGCCACTGTATTATTTTGGTGTTACAAAATTCCTCCAGGAATTTTGGAGGCCACATTGAAACAAAAATCCTGGGTCTGCCTGTACATTTTTTGCAACACCATTTCATTCTCAGCAATTTTTGTTGTTGTCCTTTGGTCTCCAATGGTTGACACAATCTTTTAAAGAATTAATTCTTCAATATGTTTTTCCATATTTTGATCTGTTTTCAGCTGGATCTAATAAACTGATCATTATGTGCTCCTCCATAGGCAGCTGTCTCTGTTTCTCCTTGTGAAATATTTGTCATAATTGTTACCTCTTTTGTATGTGTTTGTATGTGTGTGTGTGTTTATGTGAATGATCATGTAGCTTTTTGAGTTTCCTTTTAGAGCTTCTAACCACATCTTTCCTAAATAACTAAGGCAGCTAGCAGCCACTATATTACTTTTCCCCACAAAGTTTTAAGATGGAATTTCAACAGCTTCGGTTTCTGGTGAATGACTCACCCAAATGGGGCAACTCAGTTCTGCCAGCAAAAAGCAAAGGCTGCTTTTGAAAGGTACTTAGACTCTTTCTCTTACTCTAGCCTCAAAGCTCCACAACAAAGCAAACAAGCAAATCAAAAAAGTATGTTTTTATATAGAAGATTAAATCCACACTTAGAAATGTTTTGTTTTGTTTAATTTTATTATTGTTATTTTTTAAATTTTTATTTATTTTGTCTTCTAAACCTGATCTGTAAAATGCTGAGTGTATTCATCTCTGTGCTACTACTTCATGATCATGAAGAGTTTTGCATTCCAGATCTGCTTATAACTGAACAGGAACTTAATTAAAATAAATGACTCCTGCAAGATGCAATTAACTTTCCAACTAAGATTATGGATATTTTTGGGCTGTGATTAAAAATAACCAAGAAAAGTTCTTTTAGGATGTCCTCTAAGCTTTTCCTTTGGCAAACATTCCTATTTTACCAACAAGAATTAAAGCTGTTTAAGATATGGTAAAGGCTGCCTGGCACCACTGTGACATTAAGTGATACAAAATTAACACAGGACAATATCGGTTAAGGATGTTTTTAACAGTTTGAAATTAGTCCAAATATTCTATTACCATTACAATTGTCATAATTACCATAATTATTATAATGGTAATTGGTCAGATTTAGACTCGAGTAGCAATATTTATTCATACAACCAGCCACCAACAAAATGAGACCTGGTTAGAACTTTATTTTATTTATTTATTTTGTACAAAACATAATGAAGGTTGCAGAAGATATACTTATGGTAAGTTATATAGAATAGAATAGAATAGAATAGAATAGAATAGAATTTTATTACTGCATTGGCTACCAATTTGTTTCTGGACCCAATTCAAAGTGTTGGTTATGACCTATAAAGTCCTACATGGCATAGGACCAGATTACCTCTGAGACCGCCTTCTGCTGCACGAATCCCAGCGACCGGTGAGGTCCCACAGAGTTGGTCTCCTTAGGGTCCCGTCGACCAAACAATGTTGGCTGGTGGGACCTAGGGGAAGAGCCTTCTCCGTGGGGGCCCTGGCCCTCTAGAATCAGCTCCCCCCAGAGATTTGTACTGCCCCCACCCTCCTTACCTTTCAAAAAAGTTTAAAAACTCATCTTTGCTGCCAGGCCTGTGGTTCCTTAGACCTTCCCCCCGACTGATGAATGCTTAGTTTGACTGCTGAATGAATGATATTGATAGTTTTTAATTAGAATTTTAATTGTTTTTTAAGGTATAATTGGATTGTTATTATTGTTTCCTGTTTTTCTGTACATGCTGTGAGCCACCCCAAGTCCTCGGTAGGGGCGGCATATAAATCCTATAAGACTTAAACTTTCCCTTAAAGATGTTTTGCTTTTCATCCAATAATTTGGAGCACCTCCCTTATGAAGAAGGTTGCAAAGCCTTGGTCTCTTTAGCCTTGAAAGAAGGGTTTAAGGGGTGACTTGATCAAAGTATATAAAATCATGCATGGGATAGAAAAGATGGATACAGGAAAATTATTTTCTCCATCACACAATACTAGGATGCGTAGGCACTCCCTAAAGCTCATAGGTAAGAAAGTGAGGACAAATCAAAGGAAATATTTCTTCACACAGAGGGTTGTTGGTTTATGTAATTCACTTCCAGAAGAGGTCGTGACAACTGTCAGCCTTGATAGCTTCAAGGCAGGATTAGAAAGATTCACGGATGCCAAGTATATTGGTTATTGAAATGGATGTCCATGTGCCGCCTCTATGTTGGTTGAGGCAGGCAGGATTCCCTTGCGTACCATTTGTTGGGGGTCAAGGGAAAGGGAGGGTCTTGCCTTATCTTTCTGCTCAAGATCCCCATGTACAATTGGTGGGCCACTGTGTCACACAGAATGCTCGACTTGATGGGCTTTGGCCTGATTCAGCATGGCTCTTCTTATGTTCTTATGTTTTTAATTTTCTTCAGTTCTGACTGAATGGAGGAGAATGGAAGGATTTATATTCCTTGTAGTCACTTGGTCATTAGCACTCTTTCTGAGAGTATTTGAGGACATTTAGAGGTTTATCTGTATCCTCAGGATAACCTGAATATTGTAAATAGATTTGACTTCAAACTGTTGACTACCACAACACAATCCTTTCAGCAGTTCCAAGAAGGTTCTACTCCCATTTTCACTATTCAGGTGACCTTGAGGACACAGATAGACCTCCAAGTGGCTTGAATATGTCTCAGAACGAGTGGGAATGACCGGATGACTGCAAGAATAATAACCCTGCCATCTTCCACCATTCAGTCAGAACTGAAGAAGCTTCTTATATGAAAAGCAAAACATCTTTAAGGGAAAACTAAGTCCAGTTGTCTTTTAAAAAGCACCTTGGGACAAATAAGACTAAAACACTTCTGTATTATTGCCAAGAAAAATATGTAGAAATGACCATGTAGCATTAGGAACTGAACTCACATTGAAGGAGATTTTTCCTTTAACTGATTTATTCCCAAAACAGTTTTCTTTCTTCACACATGCCATATAAGTGGACGAGGAATTAGTTGGATGTTTACATGTGGACCAGAAAATCATATTCAACCATAAATCATGTATGCACAAGCAATATGAAGAAAGTTGAAGGTTATACTTTGGATTAGCCAGGGTAGGTATTCCATGCAAATGAAAACATATATCTGTTAACATAGAGAATATTTTTACAGCTGATGTGAAGTTACTCGAGTTTTGCATGACAGTTTAATAATCAGGAATAGGGTTATTGGCCATGATCACCCTTTTCTCATATTTCATGCTAAACAAAACATAGGCTAATGGTGCTGGGAAAATTTATTTGAATCACCAAATCCCAGTTTGAGCAGAAATGCAAATTAAAACACACACATTTCTTGTGTGTCCAATCACACTTGGCCAATAAAATTCTATTCTATTCTATTCCATTTTATTCCATTCCATTCCATCCCATCCCATTCCATTCCACTCCACTCCATTCCATTACACTCCATTCTGACAATTCTCTCTTATGCAAATGCCAGAATCAAAATACATTTTATTGAATGGCTCACTACATTTTTATTCTGACTTCCAAGAACTCAAGGTGGCATAGGAACAACTGAGATGCAGTGATTAGAATGCAGTATTTAACTCACTGTCAGGAGTTTGATCCTCACCCGCTCAGCCTTCCATCCTTCTGAGGTTGGTAAAATGAGGACCCAGATTGTCAGTAGCAATATGCCGCCCCTGTAAACTGCTTAGGGAGGGTGAAGTGATATATAAGTGCTATTGATATGAATATATTGTCTTCCATTTTTATAATGACAGAAAAATCCTAGTTGGGATTTTTTCTGCCAGAGTATACTTAGCCCAAGGTGCCGCTTCGAGTCTTCGGAGAGGGGCAGCATACAAATCTAATTAGTAATAATAATAATAATAATAATAATAATAATAATAATAATAACAACAACAACAACAACAACAACAACATGCTTCTCTTTGTTTGTTTGTTTGTTTGTTTGTTTGTTTGTTTGTTTGTTCGTTCGTTCGTTCGTTCATTCATTCATTCATTCATTCATTCATTCATTCATTTATTTATTTATTTATTTATTTATTTATTTAAATTAATATTTCTATGCTGCCCAATCTCGAAGGACTCAAGGCAGCTTACAATAACAATATAAAGAAGAAACAATGAAAAGAAGTCGAATATAATATCTAAAACTCTAAAACCCTCATTTTAAAAAACCCCGTAATTGAACAATCATGATCACATGCATGCATACCACTCATATGATTTGGCCACTGATAGTTGTTAGTTCATGGCCCCCAGGCCTGCCTGCAAAGCCAGTAGAGTGGAGCAGTACGGACATCGGAGGGGAGTTGATTCCATAGAGCCGGGGCAGCAACAGAGAAGGCCCTCCCCCACAGCCCCGCCAACCTGCATTGCTTAGTCAACGGGACCTGGAAGATGCCAACTCTGTGTCCCCTTATAGGTCTTTGTGAGGCATGCAGCAAGAGGTGGTCCCGTAAATAGTCTGGCCCTGAAGGTGGATTACGCCTGATCTGCCTAGTCATGGTTCTGTCCTTAATCATTACACTATCCTTTATGTCAACCTAATTTGATTTCAAACTTGATTTCATTGAGGGCCACATTAGGGTTGTGTTTGACCTTGGGGGCTGGGTGGGTCTGGATGGAGTGGATGTCGGGGCACCTCTCCCAAGCTCTGTTTCTGGTTCCAATGACTTCCTGATCTGCTCTGCCAGTGAAAACTGAACTTGGGCTCTCCCGAGCTCCACTTTCACTGGCAGAGCACAATGGGACAGTCCTTTGCTGTTCCCATGGCGACCCTACAGCCGAGTTCCAACACCCCGCAGGCTGGATCTGTCCCAAGGCCATTGAGTTTGACACCCCTGCTTTAATGTAAAGAATATTTTCCTTTATATTTAATCAAAAACTATTCTCAAATAATTTAAGATAGTTACTCTCTATTCTACAAGTAGAGGTGACTTTGTATCAGTAGTGGGTTCCTACCTGTATGGACGAGGACGCTACACAGGTAGTAAAACTGGAGCTGTGCTTGCAGCTTTGGGTGTGGCATGCACACACACACTTCCCAGCACAATTTTGTTTCTGCACATGCTCAGGAAGCACAATCTCATGCACGAGACAAATTTCAGCATTTTTTTTGCTTCTGCGCATGTGCAGAAGCAATTTTTTTTGCAAAATCTCATGCTCAAAATCTTTGCTTCCTGCACATGCACAGAAGTAAAATCTCACTGGGGTGTGAGTGCATGTCAGAGACCCGAAGCTGCACATGCAGCGCATCAGTAGTGATGGTAGCAGCAACCCCTGCCTGCTTTGTTTGTGATGTAATTCAAGGTCTGTGAAGACATCTATCATACTTCCCCTTTGGCTATCTTTTCTGAAGGTTATGCAGGTAAAGTTCTTGGTGCTCTCTGAACGTGCTTTTTTTCTTGCAGATATTTCATTTTTTATTTTTTATTTATTTATTTATTGGACTTATATGCCGCCCCATGATATAACATTTATGCACCAGATCAACTGTTAGATTTGTGCATAAATGAAGGGGTGAGTCACAGGAACATTTCAGCATCTTTATTGTCTATTAGTTAGAACTAATATGGACTGCTGGCAGACTGCAGGGAAGCTGCCTTTAAGGGCTTCCCTGAAGCTTGCTACCCACTGAGAGCAAATTATTTCTCCCCCTGCTAGATTAGCCAAATCAGTGGTGGCTATGCAAATTGCCACTATTGCCACTATATCCCTCCATAGGTAACATCAACAATTAAGCAATGAACAATAAATTACTCAAGGTACTATCCAGTCAGACAAAGAATCAAATAATATACAACTGCCAACCTAGCAGTTTGAAAAACGTAAAAAATACTAGAAATATAGGGACCATTTTGGTGGGAAGGTAACAATGCTCCATGTGCCTTTGGCATTTAGTCATGCTGGCCACATGACCACAAAGACATCGCTGGTTCCTTGGCTTAGAAATGGAGATGAGCACCCTTCTTAGAACCGGAAAAGTGCTAAGGAACTTTTATTATTATTATTATTATTATTATTATTATTATTATTATTATTATTATTATTTAGATTTGTATGCCGCCCCTCTCCGCAGACTCGGGGCGGCTCACAGCAGAATACAACAATTCATGACAAATCTAAATATAATTTAAAATATTTAAAAAACCCCATTTACTAAGCAAACATACACACAAACATACCATGCATAAATTGTATATGCCCGGGGGAGATGTCTCAGTTCCCCCATGCCTGACGACAAAGGTGGGTTTTAAGGAGTTTACGAAAGGCAGGGAGAGTAGGGGCAGTTCTAATCTCTGGGGGGAGTTGGTTCCAGAGAGTCGGGGCCGCCACAGAGAAGGCTCTTCCCCTGGGGCCCGCCAACTGACATTTTTTAGTTGACAGGACCCGGAGAAGGCCCACTCTGTGGAACTTAATCGGTCGCTGGGATTCATGCGACCTTCACTTACCTAATAAAGGAATGTCAGAAATAAAACAATATTCCCATAAATGAACAGGCAGCAAATCCTACTCTATTCTAGTACTGATGATGTTACCTAGTTGGGTAATGAAATGTTTTCAAGAAAACCACCAAGCTCAGAAAATACCAAGGACTCCATTGTCAGGAGTTTGGCAACTGACAAGCGGCGTGGAATGCATCGGAAAGTCTTTTGGACTACTTAAAATTTGAGCCTTTTGTCCAGAAAACGAACTGTTCTCTTCTGAATTACTTTTTCCAAATGGAGAATACTTAAGAATGCAGCCCAATTTAGAATGCTGAAAAAAAACAAAACAGTATTTAAAAAAGAAAGAAAGAAAGGAATCCTGACAATGATGCTTGTAACTTATGGTCCAATTAGGATTGAAGCCGAGGGGGATTTTCCCGTCACTAATATTCTTTGGAAGGAAATCAAACAGAGACTGTTTGAATTCCAGCAAATGTTAGCTTGTCATTTTTATCCATTGGTCCTATTAAGACAATGTCCTGGGAAATCATTTGGGAAGAATTCTTTGTCAGGAAAAAAAAATGTCTTCTGAATGGAGTCAAAAGGTCTATTAGCATTCATATCAGGAGTGAGTGGGGCCAAGTCAATGGTAATAAATTGGTGCTCTGAAGGTAGAAGCACTGGGAAAACTTGAAATGGCTTTATAAGGATGAAGTGAAATCTTTAAAAGTTACACTTCAGCTTTCTAATACTTGACCAGAAAAAAGCTAAGGGTGGGAGGGGGAGATTTTCTGTTCCTCAATGATTTACTATAAGCATTTGTAGTGGGTTCCCTATTACTCAGTAAGATCTTAAATTCCATCTAAATGCAGCATTCATCTCCTTGACAGTTTCTGGTGAATTGCAGCTTCTGTTCTCTGTATGAATTATGCATGTTTGAAAGAAGCTACCAAATTTCAATTAGTGCATCTCAATTTTCTTTTTAGGCCAACTGGGCCCTGTTAACAAAAGGTCTGGCCCTTTATCTCATGGAACATCAAACTGTTTTAATCAATCTGAATTGAAATAAATATTTGAAGCATTAAACCACTCAATGCTTCCTCCCACTCCCCCTTTTAAGCCCCCTCCTGCATTAACAACCTCAAATCTAAATATCAACAGAACACTGTTAAATTTATTACTTTTTTTATCCAATTTGGAAGTAGATTTCAGAGCATTAATTGGTAGGCATATAAAAGATTCAACATGTTGCTTAAGGAGCCGAGAGGCAAGGAAGTTTAATTAAGTCATAACAGGCAATTTGTAACTAATTACAATTACTGGGCTTTTGCTTTTTAAAACAGGGCTGGTTACTGGCACAATATGCTGTGGATTCTTTTACGTGTGACTTATTTTATCAGATGCTCAAACAGATAAAATATGTTCCCAAAGTGGGCTGGGATCTAGAGATTTAGCTTGTGTACTGTCATTTGAATACATGTGGGAGTTAGTATAGTGAAATGGATTGAAAAACATTCATGGTTTTGTGTACAATAATCAGAAGAGAAAGAAAAACAGGTATCACTAATGGCTGAATCTGACTTGTAATATTATTCCTCTTTGGAGAAGAGGAAAAATATGATTTCATGAAACAGGATGGAAAAATTTCCCTTGTGTTCAAAATTTTAATAATGCAAATGTATATGAAATTAAATACTATTGAATATATGCCAAGTAACACTTTGAAAGTGTCAAAGACTTAAATAAAGCTTGTTAGTCAGGAATAGTCATTTTTCATATAGAATGAGAAAAATAATTACAGATTGTTGGCATTATCATATTAATTATCTTTATTAATGAAAGTATGTTGCTGTTGTTATTATACCTTAAGGGCAGAATAATAAGGCAATAAGGCCGGTCTTCAATCTTGGCTACCACTCAGACAAATCCATGAAGTTTTCTTGGCAATACTTCAGAAGGATTTGACCTTGACTTCTTCTTCCAAGAAGAAAAATGAATGTCTCCAGGTCATCCAGCTGCCTTAAAGGGGGATTAAGGCTCCCAAATTTTCATTTTATAATCTCATGTCTAGAGGTACTACACCCAACTGACTATCAAATTTAAATTAAGTTTGAGCCAGTTTTTGTTTTGGCCAGACTCTGCTCATTTTTGGCATGTGTCTCAAAGTTAAATTGCAACCTTTATTTCTCCCCAAAATTATGTATCCTACTTTAAATCAGCACTGTAGTTAGCACTACAGCCTAAAATGTTTCTGTAATGTAAGAGTATCCATGGACAGTCATTTTGGAGAGAATTAGATAATTAGTTATTATTGTTTATTTAGGTGCCATCTACAAATTCTCCTTCTATGTTACATTCTCCAATCCATTTATGTACCGGTAATCTCAACCCCAAGGTTGGCTCTTTGGATTACTTGCTTCTATATTCAATTCTGGACTTCTTCTTTTTTTAAAAGACCTCTAGTGATTTTTTTTTTTTTTATTCCTACCTACAATTCATTTCAGCATGAAAATCTGCTTAATACGTTTAGACAATTTCTAAATATTTTAAGAAAGTAATTTAAGTCATTTTTCAACACTTCCTGTTTGACAAAGAGTTTTATCACCTATGACACAAACTTGAATCACTTTTGCTAAAATATTCCAGTCTTCTCTTTTGGGAGGCCATAACACCAAAGCTTAACTAAATTATAAAGCATGCAAGTCAAATGAATAATTGTGATATATAGCATGTATTTCTAGCAACATATTTTTGTGGGTTTTCCCCTAGGGTTCATAATGGAAATAGACTACATTGTACTATTTTTCGTATAGTACAGTCACATTAAATAAACCAGTGATTATGATAGTGAACAAAACAGAAAGATTAAATGCCAAAATGCTGGAAAAGGGAATGAAAAATGAAACTTATTTCACTATTTAAACAGTTATTTGATAAACAGGCATACATTATATAGATGTTTGCACTAATTTGCTTTCTTCTTTTGTTTGTGTTCTTTTATATATATATAAGTTACTTACTTCCCAAGGAGCTACAAATTATTGTTCCAAGTGGTATAACAAAGTTGCAAAATGAAGACTTTTTTAAAACTGGTAAAAATAATTTTAGGAAAGGATTGTGGAAACAAAATAGAGGGAAGGAAAGAAGGAAGGGAGGGAGGGAAGGAAGCAGGGAGGGAAGGAAGGAAAGAGAGAAAGAAAGAAAGAAATTTGAATTTTTCTATTTTAAAAATAAAACTTGGGAGTAAAAATTAATGGCATAATTCTGCTTCGTCCATGAGAACTGAAAGCCTGCCCTTTCAATATTTATTTTTGAAGCAACTACCAAAAATGTCAAGAAGGACACCTTCTATTGTTCCTCTCCTAGTAGCTGTTAAGATAGGAGGAAGAGAGAAAGAGAGAAGGAAGAAAAATCAATCAGCATTTCCACTGATTGGAAAAGGCAGTTACCGTATTTTTTAGACTATAAATCACATTGGTGTAAAAAGCACACCAAGATTTCAAAGAGGTAAGTAAAATTAAAATGTTTTCCCTCCCCCAGCCCCTAGGAGCACTCTGCAGACCTCCCAAACCCTCTGCACACTCATTTTCACATGGAACGGGGCTTTGGGAGGCCAAAAATGGTTGTATTCAATATATAAGACGCACCAACATTTCCACCCTCTTTTTAGGCAACGGAAGTGCATCTTATACTCTAAAAATATGGTAGATCAGCCCTGCCCACCAATATAATATGACCAAATGGGAGAGAGTTGCCATTCTTCAGATCATGCAGAATGCGACTGCGAGAGCAATCATGGGCTTCCCTAGGTATCAACACTCCGCAGCCTGCACTGGCTGCCAATCAGTTTCCAGTCACAATTCAAAGTTGTCTTACATGTGCAGATGCACCATGCCTGCACATTGCCAGTGTGTTTTTGCTTCTGTGCAAAAAGATGGCGGTGCCCATATGACCGCCACTGGAGCGGTCACGCGCAAACTGCTCAATCCCCTACTGCACCGGTAGCAACCCACTACTGCTATAGCCCCAATCTAAGATGGGTGACGTTTCTTAGCAGCATGTGATACCCTACTTCTTCCTTACACCAATGAAGTATCTTGTAGGATATCTTCGACTTATGACCACAATTGAGCCCAAAATTTCTGTTGCTATGTGAGACCTTTGTTAAGTGAGTTTCACCTCAGTTTTGCCCCATTTCATGACCTTCCTTGCCACAATATGCTGCAACATCCTGCCTGTCGGCGACTATTTCAGCTTCAACTACAATAACACAAGAGCACACAACAGATTTAAACTTAATATTAACTCCTCCAAACTTGAATGTAAAAAATATGACTTTAGTAACCAAGTTGTCGAACCATAGAACTCATTACCAGACTCCATAGTGTCATCCCCAAACCCTCAACACTTTACCCTTAGATTATCCACGGTTGACCTATCCAGATTCCTAAGAGGTCAGTAAGGGGCGAGTACAAGTGCACTAGAGTGCCTTCCGTCCCCTGTCCTATTGCTCTCCTATATCTCCTATACCTTTCTTCAATTCCTATATCTCTTCTTCTATTCTTTCTTAGATATATTTTACTATGAGTATATCCTCTATAACCTTCATCATGTATTTTACTATGTGTATACCCACTAAAACCCTCATTGTTTATTGGACAAAATCAATCAATCAATCAATCAATCAATAATAAACAATTGTTAAGTAAATCACTGCAGTTGATATGTTATTAAGTGATCCTGGCTTGGTTTTATTGGTCAGAAGATCACATGATCCTGGGATACTGCAATTGCCGTAAACATGAGTCAGCTGCCAAGAATCCAGATTTTAATTATGTGATCATGGGGATGCCGTAACATGAAAAACTAAGTCAGGTTTTTTTCCCAGTGCCATTGTAACTTGGAATGGTCACTAAATGACCTGTTGCAAATCAAGGACTAGCTGTAATATAGCAGCCTGACATTTTTCTTCATCACTATTTCTAGCTCTCTGTTACCTTCCATGCTACATCAAAGAAATGGCCAAATGGACCCAGAGATCAATGCTATACGTATTTATTTATTTATTTATTTGATTTTTTATGCCACCCTTCTCCTTAGACTCAGGTCGGCTTACAACATGTTAGCAATAGCACTTTTTAACAGAGCCAGCATATTGCCCCCACAATCCGAGTCCTCGTTTTACCCAAAGTTATAGAAAGCTGAGTCAACCTTGAGCTGGTGATGAGATTTGAACCACTGACCTGCAGATCTAGCAGTCAGCTTTAATGGCCTGCAGTACTGCACTCTACCCACTGTGCTACCTCGGCTGTATATACTTTACACACTGAATATTAATAAACTTTAGAAAGTTCTATTATTATAATAACATTTACCAATAGCACTTAAACATATATACTGCTTCACAATACTTTACAGCCCTCACTAAGTGGTTTACAGAGTCAGCATATTTCCCTCAACAATCTGGGTCCTTATTTTACCAACCTCGAAAGAATGGAAAGTTTGAGCCTGGTGAGATTCGAACTGCCAAATTGCAGTCATCCAGGAGTCAGCAGAAGTAGCTTGCAGTAGTGCATTCTAACCACTGTGCTACTACAGCTCAAGGGTGCAAAAGGATTCCAAAGATCAAGTTTTCCAAATTTCCAGATAAAAATTCCTTTATCAACTCTGCTTATCTAGCAACAGATTATCAATATAAGGGAGACGGAAACCCAGTTCACACAGCTTTAAAAAAACCAGGACATCAAAAACTCATTTGTAAGCAAGGCGGAATGTGTGTACATTAAAAGGTTAACAAAATATTTAGCTTGCAGTTAGATGCTGACATGTCTGCCCTGGACACAGCTGAAGTGAGAGCCACAGCGAAAGAACCACTGACCACCACATGTTGTGAAATATCTCTGAGAAATAGAGGCTAAAAGCCACAAAGTCTCTTAGGGTAATAAAAATACCAGAGCTGAAAGATCTAGGTCAGATGATTTTTTAAAAAATGGTGTGAAGATGGCCAACTTGCGATTTTCAGTTCTTAAAAGATGGATTTTGTAAGGTTATGACACTGAATAGTTTCATAAATATTAACTGGACTATTCCAGAAAATGAAATCAAATGCAATGAGTGCTTTGCGAACTTTTCAGATCTTGGCATTACTTGTACTTTTTTAAAAATATTATTATTATTATTATTATTATTATTATTATTATTATTATTATTATTATTATTATTATTATTACAGAAAAATGGGGAGCTTACTGCTGGAAATGGAGACAATTTTATATATTATGTTTTCTCATTTGGTTACTGCATGCTGCCTTCACTTCTTTTCCAGAGAGCACCAGAAATTAGCAAGAGGAATTTGAAGAGAATTTAGGGAACTGTTAAAGGAAAGGATATAACTATCTCTGATTTCTACTTGATGGGTTTTCCAATGAATCCCATAGTCAAATAAATAGAGTGTTGGGGTACTCTAGACCAGTGATACCCAATTAGGGCCTATGCCTCACGGGGAGAGTGGGGGGGGTTGATTTTTAATGGGGGCAATTGGAACCTTGTTTAAATCTTTTGTACTTCCTCAGGGTGAATAGGAGTTTGCTTTTTGAATAGTAAGAATTATATGTGACAGAGGATTTTAGAGATGCTTAGGTGAGGCAAGGCAAAAAAAAAAAAAGGTTGGAACCACTGCTCTAAAACCAATGTTTGCTCAAGTTTAGAATTTAATTTAATTTAATTTAATTTTTTTTGTTAATTTAATTTAATTTAATTTAATTTAATTTAATTTAATTTAACTTAACTTAACTTAACTTAACTTAACTTAACTTAACTTAACTTAACTTAACAATCGTTCCCAGAAGTAGGCTCTTCTCCAGTGAGTCCTTCCTTCTCATTTGGTGGCCAAAGTATTTGAGTTTCATCTTCAGGATCTGGCCTTCTAAAGAGAAATCAGGATTGATCTCATGTAGGAGTGACCATTTTGATCATCTCCAGCACCATAGTTCAAAGGCATAGGATAAAAGACCTTAAGAAGAATACTTCTATGAAATCTATTTCATAGATTTACGGGACTGCCTCCGACCTCATACCCACAGAGTCGGCCTTCTCCAGGTCCCATCCATCAAGAAATGTTGGTTGGCAGGACCTCGGGGAAGAGCCTTCTCCAACCCTATGGAATCAACTGCCACCAGAGATTCGCCCCCCTAACGGTCTTCCGAAAAGCCGTTAAGACCTGGCTTTTCCAGCAGGCCTGGAATTAGATTGACTGCTGGGTGTGTATAATTCTTTTAAAGATATTATTTATTGTTATTATATTACTGATTTTATTATGTATTTTTAATTATATTTTAATACTATTGTATTTATCACATTTGTTAGGCGCTCTGAGTCCATTTTGGAATGCATGGCATATAAATACAATGAATGAATGAATGAATGAATGAATGAATGAATGAATGAATGAATGAATGAATGGAAAAAATATTAATGTGTGTCCTCTGATCACCAAAATTTCTTACTTGAATGTGTATTAAAAATATGTAACAGAACTAGGAGTTTGATCATCAAATTACAGCCATAAATTTGTCTTTTTAAAATATATTTCTCACTTCCAGATGCTCTCACTAATGCAATACAATTAGTCCTCGACTTACAACAGTTCATTCAGCGACCATTTAAAGTTACAATATCATTGAAATAAGTGACTTATTACCCTTTTTCACAGTTTCAACTTTTGCATCAGCTGAATGGCCATGTGATCATAATTCAAATGCTTGGCAACAGATTCATATTTATGACTGTTGCAGTATCGCAAAGTTTAAAAAATGGGAAAACTCACTCAACAAATATCTAACTTAACAGAAATTTTGGGCTCAGTTGTTGGCATAAGTTGAGGACTTCCTATACTGAATGTTTTATTTTATTTTAATGAATCATTTGTGCCCCCAAACCAGAGTGCTGTACCATAAGAAAACAACACACATGCAAATGCAGAACACTTACTGAAGTAAATCTCTTGGGAATTTATAATAATAACATGATGCTTTTCAAAACCAATGGCTATGTCTCATTTTGCCTTTGTTTTCTTTTTCTGTGGAGGTTCGGTGGAATTTCCAGATGGAAAGTCAGGTTAGTCTATTGTAGCAAAACCAGCCTTTCAGTACCTTTATCGTATAATAAATACAGACAATAAATCTGTTAATCTTAAAACTGCGACAAGTTTCTTTAATGTTTTGATAGGGATGAAGTTGATTTAGAAGTAAGAGAGGTATGATGTTTTTTTCTAATACTTTTTGCAAATGTTTGCACTGGTTGAAGGAAACTAGGATATAAATCTGAAAAATGCATAAATAATGGATCCTAAAAAAACATTACACTTTATTCCAGTTTATAGTCAAGAGCATTTGAAACTAAAACTTGTCCTTCTCCATCTCTCTCTCTCTCTCTCTCTCTCTCACACACACACACACACACATACACAAAGTTTGTTCTTCTTAATTTATCTTAATTGACTCAGAAAATAGAGCCAGGACTTTGGATGGAAACATGTAATTACTTCTTCCAGCAAAACCATTCAAATCAAGTGAATGGAATAAACAAAGGATTATCTGTAGCATCTTTTGTGCTGGCCAAATCCTAAGTCATTCCTATTGTCTAAATAATGACAAGTCATTAGTCAAGGACATTCCTCAACAACCCAACACTCTGTTCTCGGAGTTCACACAAATACGGGACAAATTGGAGACAGTCAAAGCTAACAGGTAGATTATTGAAGCTTGAGGAGTTAATGAAAAGGGGATAAAGAAGTGGCCTGCATTAAATTTGAAAGACTTTAGGAGAGAAATAAAGTCACATAGAATACTGTGTCTGTCCATCTGCAAGGCCAAGCCTGATTAATATTTAAAACCTTGCATAGGAGACCCCTAGGAAAAATGCAAAGGTTTTGAGTTAAACTTGGGAATAAAAGTTATTTTTGAAATAAGGCATCAGGATATATTTCCATGCTGCTGCCAACAAAATTTCATCAACGTATCCATGTATTTACTAGGAGCCAAGAGTACCTCAAGAATGTCTACATTTTAGTGGTGTAAAAAGAGAGTGTTTATCTTATACATTAATAGTGTTCATTCCTAGCATTATAAATTGCATTTGAATAATACTTTGGAACTGAAAAATGTATTTCAAAATTAGATATTCTGTATCTGATATCATTTAGTTCTGTATTTACTGGGATTCAAAGGAGACAGAAGATAAATATACAGTTGTCATTCAAATAAATGACTTGCTTCAAATACAGGTTGTTCTGGAGTTATGATCTGTAATTGAACCTAGAAGTATAGTTATCAATTTTGGCCATCATCATAATCATTATCGTCGTCATCGTTGTTGTTGTTGTTGTTGTTGTTGTTATTTATTGGATTTGTATTCTGCTCCTCTCCGAGGAAAAGGGGCAGCTTACAACATATGAAAAACAGTACAATTCTGAAATCCAATAATGACTAACACAAGCAGTCTAAACCCAATTTAATTTAAAAACGGTCCTTTCTAGTCCACCAACATACATTCCATTTCAACGTACCTTCATTCATAGGCAGGGGCTGATGACTAGTGTCCCCAGGTCTCTTGGCACAAGTGCGTCTTCAAGCACTTACAGAAGGCGAGGAGAGTGGGGAAGCATGAATCTCTAGGGGGAGCTGATTCCAGAGGGCCGGGGCCTCCACAGACAAGACTCTTCCCTACACCCCGCCAAGCGACATGGTCTAGTTGACGGGGCCTGGAGAAGGTCAACTATGTGGCACCTAACCAGTCGCTGGGACTCATGCGGCAGGAGGCAGTACCGCAGGTAATCTAGTCTGATGCCATGTAGGGTTTTATAGGTCATAACAAACACTTTGAATTGCATCCAGAAACCAATCAGAAACCAGTTCCTGATTTTATGACTTTCACTGCTGTTTTTAAGCAAACCTCATGGTTGTTAAATGAACCTATTTTCTCCAGTGGGCATTTTTTGCTGGACACTGGAAGTAAACTCCAGAAACTCAAAAAAAAAAAAAAGAAGAAGAAGAAGAAGAAGCCTGAATAGCTATATTATATTTCTTGAAATAAATTTGTTAAAATTAATTTTGCAGGTAGGCAAAAACAAACTGGATTTGCTTAACAATTGGATGATTCATTTAACAACGACATCGAGTCACTTAACAACTATGGCAAAAAAAAGATTGTAAGGTTGGGTATGCTTGATTCACTTAACATATGTCTTGCTTAGCAATATAAATTCTTGTCCCATCTATGGTCATTAGTTAATGAGTATCTGCATTCACAAGTGGGTCTGTTTTATTACAAATGTGCCTAAAACCATGTCTGCTTTGTATACAGTCTGTAGTCAGATCAATATAGGTATTTCTTACCATGTAATACAAAGTGCAACAGAGTTCAGGAATTTCTCCAATAGTATCTTTCCTTGACAGGATGCAAAGTCACAGCTCACTAGGAGAAGAATGCTGGGAATATCACCATCTTTCAAGCCTTTCATTTCCTTGCTTTCTACAAGCTTGAAGATCTTTTGATTATTTTATCCATGACAGCCAAGCACCAGAGAGAAACAAAACTGGAGCGCCAGAAACTACCAATCTGCCTGTTGCCCAAGGCAGCACAGAGTTTCCTCCTTCCATTCGTGTCTTTCTAACAGTGAATAAAAATGTGTCTGTGTGTTTTCCCAGCACTCCCTGAATGTACATTGCTAAAGTGATGTTGTTATTTGCACTGAGATTTTGTACATGCAGCAGAAAAAAAAACCAAAAGAAGAGAAAACTTTTTTTTTGGGGGGGGGGGACGGGACCACATCTGGTTATGAATATTTTATCAAGAATGACATATACTAATTAGATGGCACAGAGATTGTGCTGAAAAGTTTTTTTCTCCTAGATTTATTTATAAGTACTGTAAACATTTCAACACCACGGACAACAAATCTACTCTCCAAAAAGACCTCGACTTTGTCTCACATTGGTCTAGCACATGGCAACTTCAAATATCAACCAGCAAATGTTCTACCCTCCACATCGGCAAAAAGAATCCGAACCTCATATATAAACTGAATAAACAAATTCTCACAGCCAACCCCCACTCAGTAAAAGACCTTGGAATACTAATATCAAATGATCTAAGTGCCAAAGCCCACTGCAACAATATCGCCAAAAAAGGCTTCTAGAGTTGTTAACCTGATCCTACGCAGCTTCTGCTCTGGCAATCTCACGCTACTCACCAGAGCCTACAAAACTTTTGCCAGGCCCATCCTTGAATACAGTTCATCTGTCTGGCACCCATACCACATCTTGGACATCAACACCCTTGAAAATGTCCAAAGATACTTCACCAGAAGAGCCCTTCACTCCTCCACTCGAAACAGAATACCCTACGAAAGAAGACTATCAATCCTAGGTTCATATGCTGCAACGTTCTACCTGTCAATGACTATTTCAGCTTCAATCGCAACAACACAAAAGCATGCAACAGATTCAAACTTAATATTAACCGCTCCAAACTTGACTGTAAAAAATATGACTTCAGCAACTGAGTTGTCGAAGCGTGGAACTCATTACCTGACTCAGTAGTGTCAACCCCTAACCCCCAACATTTTTCCCTTAGACTATCCATGATTGACCTCTCCAGGTTCCTTAGAGGTCAGTAAAGGGCATGCATAAGTGCACCAGTGTGCCTTCCGTCCCCTGTCCAATTGTCTCTCCTTATCTCATTTATCTTTTCTTCCTTTCAAATTTGTTCACCTATACTTTTATATCTTTTCTTCTATTCTTTTCTTTATTTATATTATTACATATCTATTCTTTTCAATGTGTATTATGTATTGGACAAAATAAAATAAAAAAAATAAAAAAAATAAATTTTCAACGTTTTCTTTCATTGTCTGCCTTCTGTTTCCTTTTTGCCTAACGAATCTGGGATTTGATAATAAAATCTCAAAGTCTTCCCTTCCTCTTCCCCAGTTCCTCTCCTCTTCCCTTCCTTCCCCTTCTTTTCCTGTTCACGTTCTCTTCACCTCCCTTTCCCCTTCCGTTCCTCTTCTCTCTTCCCTTCCCTACCTTCCCTTCCCTTCTTTTATCTTCCATTCCCTCCCCTCTTTCCTTCCTTCCCCTTCTTTTTCGTCTTCCTCTTCTCTTCTCTTTCCTTCCCCCACCTCTTCCCTTCACTTTCCCATGTGTCTTGAAATATACATGTGTTATCTATTGCTTTCTGTGGCAGAGGATAACTGGGATAGAAAGATGGGGAATTAGTAAAATTTATAAATAACCCAATTTTGTTTTACAGGAAATTAATTTTAATTTAATTAATATCTCTATCCTGACCCTCTTTTTTTAAAAAACACCTTAAATAAGGTTCTGGAAGTTCTAACCAATATGCATGTATGTTACACAGACAATATGTTACATTCAGAGAATTGTTGGGAGAAAGGGGGAGCTCTCCAGAACTGGTTTTGCCTGACCAAGTTTGGAAATAGAATGCTATATAAATCTATGCTTCCATTCATTTCTGTCTGTCAATATTGATAGAACTGGGCTGCCCAATTCAATAAGATCACTAGATGGCAGTGAAAAGATACAGCAACTCTAACTCTTTACTGCCATCTAGTGAGTGTTTGTAGTCCACATTTTGTAGCCCTAATACTGTACATAGTTTTCTGTTTGGGCATTGGGGGAAAACAATCATCTAAAATTCAGTTTTTTCTTTCTTTTGAATAAATATGGAATATTTCAGGCAGGGCTTGGAGTACTTGGAGACAGTGTAGACTCCTTGGACTAAATCATATACCAAAATGTCCTACCTGTTAACGACTACTTCACCTTTAACCGCAACAACACACGAGCACAAAATTGATTTAATAAATGTCAACCGCTCCAAACTTGACTGCAAAAAATACAACTTCAGCAACAGAGTAATCAACGCCTGGAATGCACTACCTGATTCTGTGGTTTCTACTCCTAACCCCAAAACCTTTGACATTAGACTATCTACAATTGACCTCTCCTCCTTTCTAAGAGGTCTGTAAGGGGCGTGCATAAGCACACCATTGTGCCTACCGTCCCTGTCCTATTGTCTACTTTTTATCATTACTTATCTAATGTTTATATGTACAAATTATCACCCTATAATTGTTTGCCAAATAAATAAATCAATAAAATAAAAAATAAATAAATGGTCCACCTCAAGCATAGTTAGATGAGATGATCTTACATTAGAGCAGGGGAGGGTTGCACTTACCTGGCTACCGGTGTGCTGTGTGCACATCATGATGATTTGCACTCACGCACATGTCCCCTCATGCAATTTTGCTTCTGCGCATGTGAAGGGAGCAAAACGTTCTGAAATCTCATGAGGGGACACTCGTGCGCTCATGGTTTTGGTGAATTTTTCCTTCTGCAGATGTGGGGAAGCAAAAAAAATCACCAAAATTGCATGTGCACAAGTGTTCCCTCATGAAGTTTTGCTTCCGCGCATGCAAGAGACTGTTAAGCCAAAAATGGAGTTTGGGAGCCTGTTTTCTACGGCAGAATGCTCGGACCACAATAGGCACGCCCGACACAAGTGACATTGAATTGTCTATATCAACTCTGGCCTTGCCCACTCCGTCCCCACCAACCCTGATGAAGCCCTCAATGAAATCGAGTTTGTAACCCGTGCTGTAGACCATTCCCATTTTCTCATTTTAACCACATCCAAGCTATTGAGAAGATATTTTCACTGAGGAAAACCATGTTGAGGAACTTGAATTCCCTAAATGAAGAGCTGAGTAAAAACAGAATAGTATTATCTTGTTCTCAACATACAATTTCTAATGTGCAGGGAGTACTTTTGCTTTGGGCATCTTAACCAATAGATGTTTTTTCTCTCCCTTTGGCACAAAGCACATTAGCTGCAGCTTTGGAAACGGTATTACTTTATACAACCTACTGGAATATTTGATTACTTAGACAATGCAACTTCCATATGAATGATATCTGATGTTAGCACTATGTATAAATAAGGCTTGCCCTGCAATTACAATCTCACTTCCTTCACTGTGGCTGATATCCTAAGACTGAAAGGACCCCAGTGAGTGAAGAAAAACAACCTATTTCCTGCAAACTTTCCTGCTGAATAATTACTTCCTCTGTTTATCTGATGTGTGTTTCCTGTGACCTATTTCCATGTGTTTCACCCTTGCTAGTGATTCTTAAGGACCCGGTGAAAAGTAAATCTTTGTGTTAGAAACTGGAATTTTTCCCTGCATATTTCCTCTCGCTCAGAAGACTGAATAGACATAGAATCAAGATCCTGTTAGATTTCTTTCCCTTGCTAATAATCAATCTGCGGAAAGGCAACCACATCTCCCCCCTTTTCAAATTAAACTTGGCTGCCCTATATATAATAAATTGCACAACCTTTCCTATTTTGTAGTTAATATTTTAGAATGATCAGTAAGGTAGCTAAAATGAAGACATACCTCAACAAAAATGACAACAATGGAACATACTTGCACTGCACACAATTTGTGGGTATGTGTAGCTAAACTTATCAATTGTTTGACATGTCTATAATTGAAATAGAAATACAATATATGTACAATAATATATAACAGAATAACAGAGCTGGAAGGGACTTTGAAGGTTTTCTACCCAATCCCTTGCCTAAGCAACTATGACTGGTTATGTCCACATGCTTGTGCCAAATCCAATTTTGAATATAAATTTTAGATTAAAAGGACATGATCAGAAATTAAACGTTCAGAAAAAAGGATTAAATATTTTATTTTATTTATTTATTTATTGGATTTGTATGCCGCCCCTCTCCGGAGACTCGGGGCGGCTTTGTGAATGCACTTTTTGGCTTGTCATTTAACAAAACATAATTTCAGTAATGGAATAACAGAAATGCATGGCTTAAGGGGCATGGCTCGGATCCAGGTGAAGGTGGCTACCGTCACCTGGTTCAGCAAGGAGTTATGCCCAATAGTTGCCTATGAATGCTTTGATAGGTAATTTCTGCCCCATTAGTTTATTGGCCTCCGCAGGTTCTTTGGTTGCATTTGTTATAACGTTTACATTTACGTTATTTAAATTTGTTAATTTAATAAATTGACCCCATTTTAAATTCCAGCTCCTGTCTCCGCGTCATTATTCCGCTTCCTGTGCAATTAGAAAGGACCTTAGAGGTCTTCTACTCCAACCATCTGCGCAGGCAGGAAATCCTAAACCATTTCAGACAAATGAATTTTCAATCTCTTCTTAAAAACCTCCAGTGATGAAGCACTCACAATTTCTGAAAGCAAGTTGTTCTACCATCTGGAAATTTCTCCTTAGTTCTAGACTGGTTTTCTCCTTGGTTACCATAATAGATGAGATTGTGAGATAGATAGAAGATAGATATAATTCTTTATTGGCCAGGTGTGATTGGACACACAAGGAATTTGTCTTGGTGAATATGCTCTCAGTGTACATAAAAGAAAATATACATTTCTCAAGAATCATGTGGTACAACACGTAATGACTGTCATAGGCATCAAATAAGCAATGAGGAAACAATTGATATTAATAAAAATCTAAAGGATACCAGCAACAAGTTATTATTTATTATTATTTATTAGATTTGTATTCCGCCCCTCTTCAAAGACTCAGTTACAGTCATACAGTCATAAATGGGAGGAAATAGGTGCTAGTAATAACGAGAAAAAACTAGGAGTAATAATAGTGCAGACTTAGTAAATGATTTGATAGTGTTGAGGGAATTATTTGTTTAGAAGAATAATGGCGTTTGGGAAAAAACTATTCCTGTGTCTAGTTATCTTGGTGTGCAGTGCTCTGTAGCAATGTTTTGAGGGTAGTAGTTGAAACAGTTTATGTCCAGAATGCGAGGTTAAATTCATTATGAGTTACTGTAATTTCATGATCATCCTGAGGTGCACTAGCTATACCAGGTGTTCGGGAACATCTTCAAAAGTTCCATGCATTGTTAGTTTTTATACTTTAATTTTAAATTAGACTCAGACAACATTTTAAACATTTTCAGATCAAGACCTTTCTTCTGATAGAGAACTGCATTTCAATTTAGCAGGAGAAACTGCCCAGCAGAAAGCAAATAACAAATCTATAACATTTGGAAACAATCTACAAGTCTTGAAGTCTTTAGAAACTTGGGAGGACTATGCAAACATTTGGATTCTAGGATGTAAAGCAATCCCTTTCTAATTGTTTCTAAAAGACATGAAAATTGTTCAATCCAGGAATAAAACTTCATGTAGTATATTTCTCCACATTACTCAAAAGTTTCACAAAACAAATCAGACATCAACTCTGCCTTCCATGTCAAGTAAAAACACAATAAAATCAATGTTCCATGATGAAAGAAAATCTCTCTCTCTGTGTAAGTAAGTAAGTAAGTAAGTAAGTAAGTAAGTAAGTAAGTAAGTAAGTAAGTAAGTAAGAAAGAAAGAAAGAAAGAAAGAAATTCTAACATAATCTAACATAATTTTCAATCATTATTGAAGAAATTCTTCAAAATTATTGAAGAAATTCTAACATAATCTAACATAATTTTCAATCATCATATTTTCAATCATTTTCTATCAGCAAGCTGATATTAGTCTGTTAAATTGCAATGGACCAAATTGTGTTCAGAACAATAAAATAAAATCATAAAATCAATACACTTTAGGCTTTGATTGGGTTTATACAGAGTCAGGTTGAAGACATGTAGATATTAATTTTTTTCTTTTTTTCCACAGAACTAACTATTGATGTGTCTCCTGGAAAAAAATACTAGAAGTTGTATTCCTTTTCCTTATTTTCACGAGAGATCAGTTTATTTTGTAAGTAGTTTTTAACTCATGTCTCTTCAGCCTCTTAAAATTAAGTTAGGCACTATGCTGGGCATACATGCATCTTCACTGCTTTTCAATTGCACAAGATGTTGAAAGTGTTGTTTTTACATTGCGGTAGAATAACGACTGTGTATCGCGTGCCAAGGAATGTGGCAGGTAACCACAAGATATCATTCTGGCAATTACAGTGCAGATATTTTTAGAGTCTGGATGGATAGAATGGTATTTTTCTATCCCCTGTTAAAATTGCCCTTCCATTTTGTTTGCCCAGAATGTCTCAACTGGCTATTAAAACCATTCTTGAAAATAGTGCCTGTTAAAGCATTTTAGACAGACAGCTCCAGACAGTTCAAATAATGCATTTATTTGAATTGAATAAGGCTTCATTAGGACTGGGAGTAACATTATAGCAGTGTTCCAGTATTTGAGGGGCTCCCACAAAGAATTGGGAGGTCAACCTATTTACTAAAAAAAAGGGGAAAGAATAGGACAAGAAGGAATGGGTGGAAACTAATCAAGGAGAGAAGAAACCTGGAAAAAAGGACCAACTTCCCAACAGTGAGAACAATTAACCAGTGAAATATCTAACCTTCAGAAGTTGTGGGCAACTTCGTCACTGGAGGTTTTTAAGAAGAGACTGAACAGCCACATGTCTGAAATGGTATATGGTCTCTTGCTTGATTAGAAGACCTCCAAGGTTCTTTCCAAATCTGTTATTCTTTTCTGTTCATTATTTGATTAGTAAATTGATCCATATAACTTACTTTTTTAAAACAAAACTCTGTTGAGGGAGGAATAAATGTTCCTCTACATACATAGTTAAATAGTTTATAATTTTTCTTTAGTTAAAAGGATTGTTTCTTATACTAAATTAAGTGCAAATAGAACAGTAAGACCTGCAATACCTTTGAATAAAAAAAAGTTTGGGAAAAAAAAAAACCAAACTACATAAATTATATACTATTTATTTATTTATTTATTTTATTTATGTATTAGATTTGTATGCTGCCCCTCTCCGTAGACTCGGGGTGGCTCACAACATACAATAGAACAATTCACAACAAATCTAATAAATTTAAAAAACATTTAAAAACCCCATTATTAAACCAGACATACACACAGACATACCATACATAAATTGTATAGGCCTGGGGGAGGTGGGGAATGTCTCAATTCCCCCATGCCTGATGGCAGAGGTGAGTTTTAAGGAGTTTACGGAAGGCAAGGAGGGTGGGGGCAGTTCTAATCTCCAGGGGGAGCTGGTTGCAGAGAGTTGGGGCCACCACAGAGAAGGCTCTTCCCCTGGGACCCGCCAGATGACATTGTTTAATCGACGGGACCTGGAACTTAAAGAAGAAAAATTATACCAGGCTATTAAAATTGTACAACTTTTCTTCAGTGTCAACTTTATGACACAATTTTTAAACAATTAATCAAACAGTAGAATATGTAGCCAGTTTCTGGACTTGTATTTTCATTGTGTAAATCAGATTTTAACCAGGCATGTACCCCCCCTCCTAGTTTTGGCATGCAACGGCAAAAAGGTTAGCCATCACTGTCCTATACATTTCAGACAAATCCAATCTCCTCTTAAAAACTCTCAGTGTTGGAACATTAACAACTTTTGGAAGCAAGTTGTTTCACTGATTAATTGTTCTAATTGTCAGGAAATTTCTCCTTAGTTCTAAGTTGCTTTTCTCCTTGATTAGTTTCCACCCATTGCTTCTTGTCCTGTGTTCTAGTGCTTTGAAGACTAGCTTGACTTCCTCTTCTTTGTGGCAGTCACTGAGATATCGGAACATTGCTATCATGTCACTCCTAGTCTTTCTTTTCATTAAACTAGAAATACCCAGTTCTAGCAACCATTCTTTATATGTTTTAGCCTCTAATCATCTTTGTTGCTCTGCTCTACATTCTTTCTAGAGTCTCAACATCTTTTTTACATCAAGGTGACCAAAACTGGATGCAAAACCAGAGACATTGATATAAATTAAAAAAGCAGGCTAGTGAAAGCAATAGTATTTTCTATAATGATGTATGGGATTAAAAGTTGGACAAACTTTTAAAAGTGGCTAATCAAAGAAGAATTGATACCTTGGAATTGTGGTCCTGGCATAGATTTATTTTATTTTATTATTTTGTTTTATTTGAATTCTATGCTATCCAATCCCAAAGAACTATTATTCCCAAAGATTATTACATATAATCTTTGGGATTATATGTAATATAATCTCAAAGAATGATCAACCAGAATGATCAACTGAATTAGATAAAACCAGAAATCCTCACTATCAGCCAAAATGATCAACTGAATTAGATAAAACCAGAAAACCTCACTATCAGCCAAAATCACAAGACTATTCCTGAATTATTATGATTGTGTTATATGTGCAAATTCACTGGAGACATCGACAATGCTAAAAATGGATTGTGGATCAAGAAGGGGCAAGCAAAGTGCACTCTGGCTTGATGCCATCAAAGCTGATACAAAGATGAACATCCAGCAAATGAAAGAAGCTGTACTTGACAAGGTAGCATAGACATCACTTTCTATAAAGTCACCACGATTCAGACACAACAGAATGGTGAATTATAATATTCTTTCTAACTATAAATATAAGTTAATCAGTATTTACATTAACAGAGGAATGTTGTATTCATATCTGATTATGTAATCATCATCATCATTTTGATGCCAGTTTTTAAACCACATACAGTGATACCTCGTCTTACGAACTTAATTGGTTCCAGGACGAGGTTTGTAAGGTGAAATTCAATTCAATTCAATTCAATTTATTAGATTTATATGCTGCCCCTCTCTGTAGACTCCATAGAATGTTTGTAAGTCGAAACAATGTTTCCCATAGAAATCAATGGAAAAACGATTAATGCATGCAAGCCCAAAACTCACCCCTTTTGCCAGTTTTTGCGCTGCTTGAATTCCCCTGAGGCTCCCCTCCATGGGAAACCCCACCTCCGGACTTCCGTGTTTTTGTGATATTGCAGGGGAATCCCAGCAGTGCAAAAATAGGTGCTTCTCTGGCAACGGAAGTCCGGAAGTGGGGTTTCCCAGAGAGGGGAGCCTCAGAGAAATTGCAGCATTGCAAAAACACAGAAATCATTGAAACCCCACTTCTGGACTTCTGTGTTTTTGTGATGCTGCGATTTTGCTGAGGCTCCCCTCACTGGGAAACCCCACCTCCGGACTTCTGTTGCCAGCGAAGCGCCCGTTTGCGCTGCTGGGATTCCCCTGCAGCATCGCAAAAACACAGAAGTCTGGAGGTGGGGTTTCCCATGGAGAGGAGCCTCAGGGGAATCCCAGCAGCACAAAAATGGGTGCTTTGCTGGCAACAGAAGTCCAGAGGCAGGGCATTCCAGTGGCGGCGGCTTGGGTTTGTAAGGTGAAAATAGTTTGGAAGAAGAGGCAAAAAAATCTTAAACCCCGGGTTTGTATCTTGAAATGTTTGTATGGCAAGGGGTTTGTAAGACGAGGTATCACTGTATTTCCTGGTTAAAACTTATGTGGTTGTTTAGTTTTCTTGCAATAATAAATGCATATTTGATTGAGAGACAAACAGAAGCCATTTAAAGGACCATCTCTATAACAGCTGATTCTACTTTTGCAGATGTTGTGCGTGTATGGGGGCAGTGCAGATGCACAGGGCAGGGAATTGCATTATGGGTGTGGACACACACACACACTTTTGGTACCCGAGCAAAAAAGATTTGCCATCACTGGCCTATATGAGTGTTTCTCAATCTTATCCACTGGAAGATATATGGACTTCAATTCCCAAAATCCCTGAGCCATAATCTTCTCTAATCATTAGGGAATCAAAGCATATACACCTCCAAGTTGCTGAGACACAGAATTTGGCTCATTGGATTAGCCATCTCATGGAAGTTATAAATAAGAACATTTTATACACCCCGACTACATTTTTTGGAGACTAAGGATTGCAGAGATCTTTTCAGCTTTCCAGGCACGGTTTTTGGTAAGACTCTCTGCCTTATGTCATATCAATTTACTACTTGAAAATAGAATCATGAATGCAGCCCAGATAATACAATGCGACTCTAACTTGTTGGTTTATTTCAGAATAAAGTGATTGCTGTGATAAAAGGCTAGTGACATTTTCCTTTTCAGAGTGGAGAAAAAGGGAAAGGTGTTTGTTATATGTTCAGCCCATCTGGTTTCTGTTCACAGAGCTTTTATATTTTTAGATGTCATTATATTGCAGAAATAATTTACTGGAGAACAAACGACACGATTGTGCAACCAAAATGGTGTGACCATAAGGATAATTGATTATAGGTTCCTGACCAAATGCTTCTAAATATAGATGTTTCTAGACTTACTGTAAATTTTAATTGCTTTGAAAATAGGCCAGTTAAAAGTAAAACATTACAAATTCCCCAGTGGTTTCTCCATGGAAGTTAAACTCCATGTATATTATTGAAATGGTAAACATATCACCTAAGAGAGTATTTCACTGACCGTGGGGAAATATTCTCTCAAGTAATTATGCATACAATTCCTTTATTGAAATGAAATTTGTTCAGTTCATTTTTAAGAATAAGCAAAGAGGCTAAGCCATGTTGGGTGTGGTTCAGTGAAGGGCTACCGAACTTTTTATTACCACACTGTGGGTGTGGCTTATGCAGGACGCCCTGTATTTTCTTTCAACATCTTTCAGTGTAAATTGGGTGCTCTGGGATGGAGCTCCATTTTTGCTACTCTACTGCCTCCCATCTATGTAGTAGCCCACCAAGTTAATACAAGGATGAGATGCCACCAAGAGCCAATTTGGTCTAGTGCTTAAAGCATCAGAATAGAAGCAGCAGTAGATTGCTCCCAGTTTGGCTCAGATCCGTGAACCTGTATAGGCAGCAGCAGGACGTTCCACCCACCCACCTGGTGTTATGTCTGGGTCACTCCAGAAGCCAATTCCAACCCAAAAAGAGAAGTCAGACACACTGGTAAAAAGCAAAGGCAATTTTATAAAATTCAAGAAAAACACAGGTAACAGAAAATGTCCTTACAAACAGGAAAATGCTGAATCTTCAGAGATATCCACGAAGGCAAAAGTTCATGCAGCAATACAGAATTCTTGCTGCCAAGCCGAGGCTATAGATAGCAGACCTACACCTCCCACAGGTCTTCCAAAGGTGCTGGGCCACAAGCCAGGAACAGAAACGCCGAGAACAAAGCAGGACACCGTAACTCCAAACTGATAACACTCCACATGGCTTCAAGGGCTTGCCTGCCTTTTAAACCCTGCTAAGGAGGACCACACCCAAGCCAAGCTGTTCCTAATTCAGTGCTGATAATACTTCTTTAATTGCTCCTTTCTCTGATCTGAAGGTCTCTGTCGCATGTCAATGATGGCTTGAGCTTCATCACCTAATGATTCCAAGCTACTGGCTGGGAAGAGCCCCTCCTCCGGGGCTCTCATGCTGTTCTCCTTCATCCCATTCCTGATTTTCCTCTCTCCTGTCCAACTGTTCTGCCCCCTTCTCTTCACTGTCATCCTCCTCTGGGCATGGAGCCAGCAGAGACACAGCCAGTCCCTGAGCAGCCTCAGGCTGAACCACAACACCTGGGATGCTTTTTGTGGGACTTTGAATACAGACAGATCATCATTTGGAACACAACATGCCAGATATCACAGTTGTTGAGGCCAAAGAGCACAGTTGATTGATATCGCTCTACCAGGAGATGCTAGAGTCGAAGAAAAAATTGCAAAATATTGTGACATAGCCATTGAAACTACATGGCTATGGATGAAGCATTTAACAGTGATACCCGTTGTCATTGGGGCACTTGGTACCAGGTTTAAGATTTCACAAAACATATCATGAAATTGCAGCTTCCTGCAATGACACCAGCAGAACTGCAAAAAGCTGAGCTACTCAGAACATCATATTTAATCTAATTTAATTTAATTTATTAAATTTATAGGCTGTCCAACTTTTGCGGATTCTGGGCGACACGCAACAAATAAAAACAAATATGGTTTAAGGAGATACTTGGTTGATACCTAAGACACTGGCAGCAACCTGTATGAACCACTGGCACTAGTCAGTGACACTTTTTTAAATGTTTCAGTTAACTAAGTTTCATGTTTAAGTAATAAATTGATTTATGCCACCAGGCTTGGGGTCATTAGACCCCAGCCCCTGGCCAGTGAATGTGTAGGGCACTGTAGAATGTTTTTTTTTTGAATGTTTGACTTTTAAACATTTAGCTTTTAAAAAATATTTTAAATTAATTGTTTTGTTAAACAAAGCTTCAAACTCTGAAATGGAGTTTCATACTCTGAAATGGATCTTCAGAAAAAAAGCCTTGAAACAGAGTTTCATACTCTGAAATGGAGTTTCATACTGTGAAATGGAGCTTCAGAATAAAAGCCTCTGAAACGGAGCTTCAGAAAAAAGCCTCCAAAACAGAATTTCATACTTTGAAATGGAGCTTCATACTATGAAATTGAGTTTCATACTGTGAAATGGAGCTTCAGAATAAAAGCCTCTGAAACGGAGCTTCAGAAAAAAGCCTCCAAAACAGAATTTCATACTTTGAAATGGAGCTTCATACTTTGAAATGGAGCTTCAGAATAAAAGCCTCTAAAACGGAGCTTCAGAAAAAAAGCCTCCAAAACAGAATTTCATACTTTGAAATGGAGCTTCAGAGAAAAAGCCTCTGAAATGGGGGTTTGAAAGGCAGAAACAACAGCAAGGAACAGACCTCACAACCAATGAACCTGTTGCTAAAATTCACCTCTGGGAACAACTGATACATTAATTAAGAATGTGTTCCCCATTTCATGCCGAATCCAACACATAATGATTTGGCCAGATTTCTTCATTAAAAGATGCCCTCCAACATTGTGTGGGAGATGCCCTCCAACATGTTGTTCATCACTGGAAACTTTCAAGAAGAGACAGGATTGCCATCTGTCAGAAATAGTGTAGGGTCTTCTACTTGGGCAGTGGGATGATGGTGGACTAGAAGATGGGTCCCTTTCAACTCTATTAATATAGTTTGTTGATTCATGTTGATTTAAATAAATACATTATTATGATGTGCAAGTATTAATCAATCATAATAGATCTGGAAGGGATCTTAGAGGTCTTCAATCCCAACCCTCTGCTCAAGCTAGAAGACCCTATACCAGTGATGGTGAAACTATGGCATACATGCCACAGGTGGCCCACGGAGTCATATCTGCTGGCACACAAGCTATTGTCCTAATTAATCTGCAGTGCGCATGTGCACATCAGCCAGCTGATTTTTGTCTTGCATAGAGGCTCTGGGAAGGCGTTTTCATCCTCTGGAGTGTCTTGGTGGGGTAGGGAAGCCATTTCCGCCCTCCCCAGGCTCCAAGAATGCCTCTGGAGCCTGGGGAGGGCAAAAAATGGACCTATTAGGCCCACATGAAGCCTAGAAATGTGGGACCAGGGGGATTGTGCATGCATGCACAGGGGCGGGACAGCATAGGGAGATCACATGTACATGTGCATGGGGGCAGGAGGGCATTTAATTATGTGTGTGGGCACTCAGACTGGCACAATAGCGTGCACACACATGCTTTTGGCATCTGAGGGAAAAAAAGGTTCGCCATCACTGCCCTATACCATTTTGGAGGGGAAATACACAGGTGACACTTCGTACTGATAGGGCTGCCAAGCCAGAATCCGACTAGCTGAGCTCACTGCCAGGAGGAATACCACTGTATTGGTGAGATGACAAAAGGAAGCAGAGACCAAGGGTACGAACGGCCCTCTGGGTGATGACTCCAATGCTTCAGATAAGTCCCATGCAGGGAACCTGCGGATAACTGGGAAAAACACAAAGTAAATTGAAATTTCCAACGATGAAGCACCCAAAACCTCTGAAGGCAAGCTTTTCCACTGTTAAAAAATTTCTTCTTTATTCCAGATTGCTTCTCTCCTTCATTAGTTTTCATCCATCTGGTGATTTTGAAAATAAGTTGTGACACACCTTCAAATATTGGAATATGATTTTGGAATGTTTGTCTGACAGTTAAGTAGGCCTACCAGGACCATGGATTCCAACAATAAACTATCCAGAAAAATCACTACACTGTACTCTGATGGCACTATATCAAACATTGTTAGCCAATACACATTTCAGCTGCACCATATTTTGGTTAGCAACATTCCTTCTGTTTATTTTTTTGGAATATCATCCCTGGATACCCATGGAAAGAAGAGTGTTTGGGGAAATGTCTTGTCTGGAAATGTTAACATCATGCATAGTAAGCAGCTGAGTAATTGACACACATACACAGGTGTTCGTACACAAGCTGAAACACAGAGGTATTTGGGGCAAGATGGCTGATCTCTCTCTCCTACATAATGAATGAACACTATTCATTTTTTAAAAACTTTTTTCCCATCCATGTCAGGAGTCTGCAGAGGCGTAAAGGGAGAAGCAAACATATGTTTGTATAAAGTTGTCATGGCAAGGAATAGAAAGGCCCATTCAGAGATGGAGAATATATGATAATATAATAAGGTCTGAATGCATTTTCATGGCTTTTAGGAGCATGACAGGAGTAAACATATTTAAATGCTGCAAAGGATAACTCTTCCAATTAGAGCATTACTGCCTACTTCATGGTCTTTGAATGCCACAGTTAAATATTTTAATATTTGTAAAAGTAGAAAGTGAAATCTGTTAAATATGTTGTTAAATATATTGTTTTTTAAATGTCCATGGTTTATTCAGTACATGAAGACACTGTATCTCAATCTTGGCAATTTCAAGACATGTGGACTTCAATTCTCAGAATTCCCCAACAGTTAAGGGAATTCTGGGAATTAGTTCATAGATCTTAAAGTTATCAAGTTTGACAAACACTGCCCTAAGCTATTCTGAACCTTTATAATGCAATAAAAGCACAAGAAAACTCTCAAAATAATTGTTTGCAGCAGACGCGGAGTAACGACATGGACACAGAGAGCTGGATTTAAAATTGGGTCATTTTATTAATTAAATTTGCATAATTTATTCATTAAATTAGCATAATTTAACTAAACCTAACAAGGACCCGCAGGGTCAGACAATTACTTCCAGGGCAGAAATGACATCAGAAAAACTTCCGGGGCAACTATGGGCGTAGCTCCATGCTGATCCAGGTGAAGGGCCCCCAAAGGGCGACCCACAGTGGCACACTGAAAAATAGGGAGGGCGGGCGGGTGTTCGCTTGCTCGTCGTCGGGGCGAAAAGGAAGCCCCAAGCCTGCTCAGCCTCTTTTATAGGGCTGGCAGGCCCCGCCCCCGATGACATCATCGGCCTGTGCCGATGACACAAAATGGCCGGGATCTCACGAAATCTCACGAGATCCCAGCATTCAAAATGGCGGCTGCGCCAAGGGCCGTGTCTCCCTGGCCCTGCAGCAAATCCGGGCCTGGGGTGAGTCACCGGCCGCGCATTCTCTGTGAAATCACTTTCCCCCCCACAATAATCACTTTTTTTACATTGGTCACTGGCATTTTTAATGAATTGATGAGTTTACTAACTATAGTGAAACTATAGAAGCAGAAAAGCTAATTACCAAGGCCTTAATTTTGTTTTTCAGACATTAAGGTGATTGGATGGAAATGAAAATACTATCCTGTTTGACAGTAGGAGGGAAATCCAAGGATCATTGTTTTCCACATTGGCGGGAAATCTAACTAGGATTTTTTTCTACCCTTAGCCTACATACAGTGGGATTTTTTATAAAGAGGACTGGAGCCACAAGCCGGGACAGCCAATTAACACAAAACTGTTTCAATATAAAGCTAGGAATACAGAATCAAGCAGTCAAGGTTATGAAATAAAATTGATTATCTATAGCAGTGATGACAAACTATGGCACGGGTGCCACAGGTGGCACATGGAGCCATATTTGCTGGCACATGAGCCGTTGCCCTAGCTCAGCTCCAACGTGCATGTGTGTGCTGGTCAGATGATTTTGGGTTCTCACAGAGGATCTGGCAGGGTGTTTTTGCCTTCTAGTGTGCCTCCAGGGGAACGGGTGATGGTGTTTTTACAAGGAAAGCCTTTGGAGCCTGGAGAGGGTGAAACATGAGCCTACTAGACACACCAGAAGTTGGGAGACAGGCTGTTTTTGGCCTCCAGATGGCCGGTGGGTAAAGCTGTTTTCGCCCTCCCCGGGCATTGAATTGTGAATGTGGGCACTCGTGCATGCATAATAGTGTGCCTGCATGCTTTAGTGTGCCTGCATCACTGATCTATAGCAACATCTTGCCAATCTTGGTGAATTCCAAAATTCATTGCAGGGTCAAAGCTGGTAAGTTACTGAATGGGGGATCACTAGCAAATGCCAGCACTATAGGCTAGACTTTAAAAAATATGAGAAAAGACTTCTGTCGGCCACCAGGAAAACTACATGGTTGAGCTTATGTAGATCTGTAGAAGATAAAGAGTCTTCTAGTATTTGAGGAGCTGTCTCAGAGTAGACTTATTCCCCAAAGCACCTGAGGGGAAGATAAAAAGTAATTGGTGGAATGGATCATTAAAGACTGAGACATCCAATCTAGAACGAAGGAGAAATTTCCTGGCAGTGAGAAAAATTAATCAGTGCAAGTATTCCATCATTGAAGATTTCAAGAAGAGGCTGGATAATTATTTATCTGGAATGTAAAGAATCTCCTACTTGAATGCCTTCCATCCCCTGTCCTATTGCTCTCCTATATCTCCTATACCTTTCTTCTATTCCTATATCTCTTCTTCTATTCTTTCATTGATATGTTCTATTACTATAGCTTCTTTTCTATTATTTCTTAGATATATTTTACTATGAGTATCTCCTCTATAACTTCATCATGTATTTTACTATGCGTATATAGATATATATACCCACTAAATCCCTCATTGTGTATTGGACAAAATAAAATAAATAAAATAAAATAAAATAAAAAATAGACTACAAGACCCCCAAGATCCCTACTAATCTTATTATTCTATGTTCCGTGAAGGAATATTCTTTGAAATCCTAACAAAATTGATTTGAATTAGCTCCAAGAGTCACAGACGAAATTCTGAACAATATATCCCCCACCCCTCATTTACAGAATTTGCTCCAAACAGCAGAAATGAGGTTCAAGAGGCTAGGGATTTACAAGTCTTTAAAGAGGAAATAAGTACATTTGTTCAGTTCAGATCTGCCAATGTGTACTAGCCATCAGTGGCCCAAACTATGACAACTACGTGCCACAAAATAGTAATAATTGTTATAAATATTCAAATCTTGCAGACTTCCTACAAATATTATGTACTGCACTGTTTTTTATTATTGTTGTGAGCCGCCCCGAGTTTGCGGAGAGGGGCGGCATATAAATCCAATAAACCTAAACCTAACCTAAATGCCTAGCTAGCCTTTTTGACTAGATTTGGATATGCCATATTTAAGCAAAATCCATTTTATGCCTCCTCTACTATATTTTTAAGCAAAATCTAGATAATACTCCCATTTAAGTCATATTTTTATAAGGTTTCCTATGGTTAAAATAATTTCTACTTTTAATACATAAGAATTGCATTGATATTCTTAACGTGGAATCTCTTCTGTTCAGTTGAATAAAACAGTGGTGGGTTGCTCCCAGTTCAGACTGTTTTTTAGAACTGGCAACGGTGGTAGTGGGAGGCTCCGCCCACACACCTGGGACACTTCTGCGCACGCACAGAACCGGTAGCAAAAGAATTTACAATCCACCACTGAATACAATCCACAGTTTTCCCACTGCATTCTGCTAGCAAAAACAATTTGAAATAGGTCTTTTTGTAATACTGTAAATGACATGTTGTGTTATTTATGTCTCTCTTGTTACTGGATCAGTCTTTAACATCACAGTCTTTGGCTTTGTGCAAATACATTGTCTGACTTTTATTTAGACAGAGTTAAGCTGGACAGTCTCATATTCCTTGCAAATGGAAGGACTTTCTCAACTCACAGCCAAGAGAACATTTGTTTTGAAAGTTTATTTTGTACATCTGTCCCTGTAACTATACATAATACAGCAATTATATTCTGGAGGTACACAATTCCTAAACTCATGAAGGAGCCATTTTTCCCCCTTTAGAACATTTTTCTTCTGTCGCTGCAGTGTACTTGGTATGTTTGATACACAATAATTGCTGTGCAAAAATTGACCTTGTATTTTCTTAGAACTCCTCATCCTTTGAGAATAAGACCTCTTTTTTCATCATCTTAATCAAAAGTAGCTACAGAGTGTGGCCAAAAAAGCCAAGATGGCAGCCTCAGTAGCATGATTCAGGTTTTGCACATTTTAAATTATGTCTCCGTAGATACAAGAATAGGACAAGAATGTGTGTATAGAAGCTTTACACCGAAAGACCCAAACTCAAAATTAAGAGGAATTGGCTGAGCCATTCAAAAGTAGAATAGCATGTTCTCTGAATTCATGATAGATGGATAGATGGATAGATGGATAGATGGATAGATGGATAGATGGATAGATGGATAAATGGATAAATAGATAAATAGATAAATAGATAAATAGATAAATAGATAAATAGATAAATAAACAAACAAACAAACAAATAAATAAATAAATGGCAAGATATCAATTGTGTGGCTTACAATCCCATTTGTTAGCATAAAGATGAAACAAACTGCAATCTTTGATTACAATTCTTTTGATTCATGCATTCACAGAATGCAGACATAAATGCTTATATTCCAGTATATATTAATAACTTCTGAATGTTTCCATGTGTGAGGATGCCTTCAGATTGATCTCACACATGAGTCCTCAGTCGAGGATAATGGAGCATACAGGAAGATAGAAGGAGGTAGAAAGAAGCTCAGCAGGGCCAAAAAGGGGGGAAAGGGGAGGAGTCATCTACTCTGCAGTGTTTATATAGTCTGCAGAGTACATGCCCCTTTTTGTTATCAAAAGGTGACACACTAGTCAGTTAATTTGCGACCTGACCATAGAGATGTGTCTATAAGACAGTGTAAGCATGTGTTAGAGTGGGGAAACCCAACAGGAAATTCATCTGCAAAAAAGAATATTGTGCAACAGTTCTTCCATTCTAGCATTGTCAGCTATTTCTCATTTTATTAATTGGAATGACCTCAAGGATAATCACCAATGACTCCCACATTTCCCAGGTAATGGATCATTTCAGTTGGACTGGTGCTAAGTTGCTGCCTTGAAAAATTGAGCTTGTGTCTATTATGATATTAAAAAATCTACTGCTGAATTTATCAAACCTAAACAACTTTTAAATCCCATTCAGCTTAACAACCACTGAAAAAATAAATTTTCTCATCAAGAGTGTGTTTAATAGAGAGATCCATTGTGTTCAAACAATTAAAATAATTTACATTGGGACAAACACCGATTATGGATGTTGCTGTTATCTTGCAATGGGAGGCCAAACCCAATCCAAATGCCTTTTTAAAAGCTAGGATTGCACTTTGTGTTGTAATGATATGAAGGTGATGTACAGCTGATAGGAATTTTCTCTTACGAAATGTTATTGCGTGATTGGCACATATGATTAGCGTATAAAGATACTCTGTCCCTAAAGGTCCAATTAAACTTGGTACAATCTGAAGCAAGAATGAGTGAGCAAGTGAGAAAGCTCCCTACATATAATTACCCATCATGTCCTCGGCTTATCTGTCTTAAATATTGCTTTTGTTGGATTTAATTATGTGTGAGAAATGATGAATGTCACTTTATCTCTGTGATCTTACTCAAGCAATCATTCTGCTGCCAAAAGAGTACTGATATTGTAATTTCAGATAGAAGAAATTTAACTTTGAGGAGGAAGGAAAGCTGGATTATATTTGGTAGAAAGGGCCAATTCCCCCCCCCCCCTCCCTTTGGCTACCAAGTTTTTTTGTGGTCTACATCCAGCCAATACTATTTTTTCCTTCAGAAATTTTGCAAAATAGAAACTGGACATGATTTCCTTTCCAGATTGATTGTGTAGGATTGTTTAGTCAGGGTCCAAGATGCAAACCTTTGCTATGTATGTTGGATTAAGAGAAAGAGTTCTTTAAACTTGGGTAGGGGATTAAATGGTAGAGTTTAGAAATTATACCCCCATAAAGTATTTGCTATCAGTTTAATGTGTTACTTAATCTAAATTAATCTTTAATTTAAATTAATTACTCTATAACTTGATTTGAAAACTCAGATTTATGAAAGGATGTAAACTATCAAGGTAGTTGTTTCTTATTTAAAATACTGTGTTTAAATGAATCATCTGTAAACCCAGCCATAATTTCTCTGTTTCTCAAATGATACAATTAAATCTTTATATTTATTTTTTGTTTTTTGTTTTTAAACTTGGTATATCACTTTCAGGGAATTGCTAGAGTAGGAAAGTAGGGTTAAAATAAGAAATCACACTTCCATTTAGTTATGTGGAGTATTTATTCAAACATAAATTCTATTGAACAATCCATCCAGTTCCTATTAAGTTCCTAATTAGAATGTATTAGTCTTTCAAATAGACCAAACAAGAAACATGATCAGATAAGCTAATTTTACTTTACTGTAAGTCTACAATCAAATAATTTTGCATGTCTGAAGTTACAGATCTCTCCCTGTCTCTCTTTAGTACCTGATTAATTAAAGGGGAGAAAGTTTCTTTCTCTGCCCATTACTTATTTGTGGGTTCTTCCTCCTTTTATCTGATTGTTCCTCAGACAATATTGCTCTCCCCCCCCCCATTTTCCAAAGTCTCATCTTTCCATTACAAAATTCTACCTCAAATTTAAATGGTGAAGCTTCAAAAACCAAGCAAGATGGGCTGAGGTTCTTCTAAGCAGTGTTCCTCACCTATAGACAGAAATCTTGCAAAACTGGAGCAAACTACTTGCATCATTAAAGACATATAGTACTCTGAAAACTCCTAAAGAAGAGCCTTAACTCTTTTCCTGGCAGCCAAATTATCTAAACTTCACTGTCTGTTGATCCTCTGGAATGAAACCTCTTCCTTGGGGGGATTTCCATCATAAAGCGGTTTGTAACTATTCTGTAAGAGTAACGTATCAAGGGAAAGGATGATTTTGGACTTGCAGAAGGAGATGTGAATCAGATTACAAATTTGATAGGGTCATCAGCAGTGTTTGAATACTGGTGAAATGGGATAATATAGACCAGTGGTCCTCAACGTTTTTTCCACCAGGGACCAGTTTCAGCAAGACAATTTTTCTATGGCCCAGTGGGGGCGGAAAGGGGCGTGGTTGGGGGCAGGATTAAGCATGGGGGTGCTGGTCCTCCCCGCCCCTCTTTCCCGCCATCGTCCTGTGGCCGGCAGAACCTGCCTCCCAAGCCCTCTTGCCCAGCGGGAGCTAAGCGCTGGAGAGAGGGGGTCAGGCTGGCCCTCCTGCCTCCCCCCAGCCAAAAACGCAAAAGCGCCCCGTGGTAGAAGCCAAAAGAGGCTTGAGCCTCTCGGTCCTTCCCGCCCCTCTGTCCCATCCATCGTCCTGTGGCCGACAGAACCTGCCTCCCGAGGCCTCTTGCCTGGTGGGAGGCAAAGCGCTGGAGGGAGGGGGTGGCGGCATGAGGGCCGGCAGCTGCTGACTCCACGGACCGGTGCAACATGCCCCGCGGCCCGGTACTGGTCCGCGGCCCGGTGGTTGGGGACCCCTGATATAGACTATACTGAGATTATCAGCAGTGTAGTGGGATTAATACCTTGTTGTATTATACTAACTAGATTCTACAGATCAATGGTAGCATTCTTACTCTTGAAGAGTATACTTTATATTTTAAACCTGAGGTTTGGGAATAATTCTATTGCCCCCCCCCCCCCCAATACATTTGACAGGAACAATTTCCTTAAATTGAGGCAAATCTTTGCTTTCCTTTAATATAAGATTTGGAACTACCAATCCTTAATCTACCCCTTAAGTGCCTAATATCAAACAAGAGAACTCCATGACACAATTTTGCTGAGGGCTACCATCTCTTCCCAAAGTTCCAGTGAATTATAATAGAAACATAGAAGCATAGAAGTCTGATGGCAGAAAAAGACCTCATGGTCCATCTAGTCTGCCCTTATAATGTCTAATATTGCCCTTATAATGTCTAATATTGTTGAAGTATAAATTGCAACTTCATGGATGTGAAAATCTGACTTACCCTGAAAGTAAGTCCTATCTTGATTTTTACATGTTCACCCAATAGAATGGACTGGACTGGACTGGAACAGAACAGAACAGAACAGAATAGAATAATTTATTATCCAAGTGTGATTGGACATACAAGGAATTTGTCTTTGGTGCATATGCTCTCAGTATATAAGCCCTATCCCCAAAATAAGCTCAAATTTACACCCCAACCACCCCAGGGTATATGGGTAAAAATTAAGCTAGAGTGGCAATGGGGGAGAGTGGGGCTGCCCTACTTACTTACTTACTTACTTACTTACTTACTTACTTACTTACTTACTTACTTACTTACTTACTTACTTACTTACTTACTTATAAGTTTTCTTGTTGACTTAAAAGTCCAGGGGATGCCAAGTGAATTTAACTTGATCATAATGGCTTTCCAATTATAGAGCCCCTGATTAGGACATCTCACATGCAAACAAGCTAACCTCATTACTAATTTGGGCAGCCTCCTCCCCACATTGTCTTATATTTCTTGGTGACCTAAACCTACCACATATAAATTGGACCCTAAACAAATGTACACCTGAACCCATACATTAATATTCAACCCTATTACTAGTCTAGGACTAGTTCAACTTGTTACTGATAATACAAGACTCCAATTGCTCAGACCTCATCTTCTGCAACAGTTTACACTCAATTTACAGACTACAAACAAAAAACCTTTTTCCAACAGTGACCATAACACGATAGAATTCTATTTCAACTTACGTCCTTTCATAAACCACCTTAACAAAGTGACAGCCAATTACAACTTTAAAAAGGGCCAACTATGATATCATTGATGCATACCTTTCATCTCTTGATTGCCATGCTATATTCTCCAGCTGCATCACAATTGAAGACTATTACAACACATTTTTACATGAAATCCAAAGAACCATTAAATTATATGTACCTCTAATTTCCACCTAAGAAAAACAAATTACCCATAAAAATAAGAAAGCTTCAATCAAAAAAAGAAAGACTTCTTTGGTGTAAAAACAAAACAGGCTATGTTTCAAACTTTAAAAGCCGTTATAAAAATTTATGTCACCAAATTAAGACTAATTGTACTAATTATCACATCAATCAAGAAGAAAGCCTTCTATGTACAAAGTCCACTCATGCATTCTATAATTTTGTAAATAATAAACTCAAAGACTCCAGATCCATCCCTCCCCTTAAAGGACCAACTGATAAAGACTACAATTATGAAACTTTTAAAGCAAACCTCTTTAACATATTCTTCAGCTCAGTCTTTGTTAACAGTAATGGATGATGCCCATCATTTCCTAATCGCACCTCAATCAACTCTAATGATCTAACACAAATCGATTTTACAGAAAAAAACATTAAAAAGTCATTATGCAACTTAAAACCATCTCCATCATTGGACCCGATTGTCTATGTGCTTACTTCTTAAAAAAGCTCTCCTCTTCTTTAGCTGAACCTCTAAGCATAATTTTAATAAATCCTTCAGAACCAGCTCCTTACCCAAACTATGGTCACTAGCCACAGTCACCCCTATCTTCAAAAAGGGAGATCCTAGTAATATTGAAAATTACCAACCAATTTCGTTGGGTTGTGTCACTTGCAAAGTTATGGAATCAACCATTAACCAATCCATTACGCCCCATCTTGAAACTAATAACCTACTTTCCCAATTTGGCTTCAGAAAAAAACTATCCTGTAATCTACAACTCTTACACTGCAAAAACATATGGACTACTCAAATTGATCAGGTAAATCAATAGATGCAATCTACATTGACTTTTGTAAAGCCTTCGATTCTGTAGTTCATGACAAACTGCTTCATAAACTAAAATCCTACAGCATATGTGGACCATTGCTTGATTGGTTAACAGCATTCTTGAATAACAGACAACAAGTGGTCAAAATAGGAAGTGCCATATCTAATCCTGCTCCTGTTAACAGTGGAGTCCCTCAAGGCAGTGTCTTAGGACCAATTATCTTCATACTCTACATGAACAATCTTTGTGGCCACATTACAAGCAACTGTGTTCTCTTTGCTGATGATATTAAACTATTTAATACCACCAACAACGCTGTTGCCCTTCAAAAGAACCTCGATCATTTAGCTGAATGATCTAATGACTGGCAACTTCAAATCTCAATCAGCAAATGCTCTATCTTACAGATTGGTAAAAAGAATCAGAATACTAAATACATGCCTGGAAGTAATGAACTCATAGCTGACCCTCATTCTGTCAAAGACCTTAGAGTACTCATATCCAATGACCTAAGTGCCAGAGCTCACTGAAACAACATTGCCAAAAAATCACTATGAGTTACAAACCTAATCTTATGCAGTGTCTTATCCAGAAACACTGAACTACTAACCAGAGCTTACAAAACATTCGTCAGACCAATACTCGAATACAGTTCACCTGTATGGAACCCACATTGCATAATTGACATTGACACAATTGAGAGAGTCCAGAAATACTTCACAAGAAGAGTCCTTCACTCCTCCTCTCAAAACAAACTACCTTACTCCTCCAGACTTCAAATACTACGGTTAGAAAATTTACAATTACGTCGCCTCCGAACTGATTTAACTGTTGTTCATAAGATCATACACCATAATGTCCTTCCTGTTAGTGACTACTTCACCTTCAAAACAACAACACAAGAGTACGCAATTAAATGTAAAATGCTCCAAACTTGATTGCAGAAAATATGACTTCAGCAACAGTGATCAATGCCTGGAACTCACTACCTGACTGTTGTTTCTTCCCCTAACCCCAAGAATCTTCAACCTTAAATTATCTACTGTTGACCTCTCCCCTTTTCTAAGAGGTCTGAACGGGACATGCATAAATGCGCTATTGTGCCTACCATCCCTGCCCTTCTGTCCTATTATCCTTTTTTATCACTTCTTTATACTTAGTTACGTTAATAAAAACTCTAATTCTATACTTGTTTGACCAATATAATAAATAAATTAAATAAATAAATGGAGTACTCACACAATGAATTTTGTAGTAAGAATGGCCAAGGAAGATTTGTTGAAAAATGCTTGAGCCAGACAATGTAATTTAAAAAACAACAACAACAAATCTAGGCAAAAATAGGTCAGGGAGGTAACAGAAGCTGATGTTAGAAAAATAAATATGATAAAGGAAAAAAAACAGGATTTGATGCAATCTAACTACAACAGCACACACACACACACACACACACACACACACAAACAAACGTACTATACTTTGCATAGATATACTAAGATGACATATCCTTGCTCTGCTTAAATTATTCTATCTGTCAGGAAGTAGAATTAAAATATTTCCTATTTTTTTGTCCTGTTGAGCCCAGCTGGGCCCTCAACAGATCTAAGTGCTCAACTTCTTTGATGTCTTTCAAGCACTGTATGGATGTAAAAATCACTGTGATTGTTCATATAGATCTGACAGTGGATCATTATTTTACAAGGCATTGAATGCACATTTATTTGTCAGCTACAAAAAGGAGTTAAGCACAGTTGCTGCTAAACCTATTGCTAGCATATAATTCAGTACGTGTTAGTAATGAATAAGTAGTGGAATCAGGAAATAATTTTCTTTACCTGTACATGCTATTCTGTCCAGAACCAAAACAGGTAGTTTTCAACTTATGGCCATAACTGAGTCTCGAATTACGGTTGTAAGATGTGCTAGTTGTTAGGTGGGTTACCATGCACTTTTTGGTGTGATTTTTTTTGCAATAGTTATTAAGTGAACATTAGCAATTGCAATAGCACTTAGGATAATAATAATAATAATAATAATAATAATAATAATAATAATAATAACAACAACAACAACAACAACAAAACCCGCTTAGCAGTAGTGACTGTGAAAGAGATCTTGGAGTCTTGGTGGATAATCAACTAAGCATGAGCCAGCAATGTGCAGCCAGCGGCCAAAAAAGCCAACACTATCCTAAGCTGCATCAACAGGGGAATACACTCCAAGACCAGGGAAGTATTAATACCACTCTACTACGCCCTGGTCAGACCACACCTGGAGTTCATCTAGTTCTGGTCACCACACTTCAAAAGAGACATTGAAACTCTGGAGAAGGTACAGAAAAGAGCAACCAAAATGATTAGGTGACTTGAAACCAAGACTTACGAAGAGAGATTGCGGGAACTGGGCATGGATAGCATAGAGAAAAGGAGGGGCAGAGGGGACATGATAGCTGATAACATGTATATGAGGGGTTGCCACAGAGAGGAGGGGGCCACTCTATTCTCCAGAGCACCAGAGGGCCGGATGAGGAAGACTGAATCCTTCGGGATTGGGCAGCATAGAAGTCAAACAAACAAACAAGACGGTGCCATAAGTGTCCTTGTCCTAAGCCATGTAAGGCTTTATAGGTCATGACCAACACTTTGAATTGCTACATATCTTGAAACTATATATCTTGAAATTATCTCGGGATCAGTGGTTCCCAATGTGGGGCCCACACCTCACAGGGGGGCAATTTGATTTTTAATGGGGCTAAGTGGAACCTTGTTTAAATCAGGTTAATAGCCTTTTAAGCTTTCTCCAGGTGAGTAGAAGTTCACTTTTTGAATAGTAAGAATTATATGTCATAGGGGAATGGGCATCAGGATTGTAGAGATGCCTAGGTGGTGAATGGCCAAAAAATGGTTGCTCTAGATCAGTGTTTCCCAACCTTGACAACTTGCAGATATTTGGACTTCAACTCCCAGAATTCCCCAACCAGCGAATGCTGGCTGGGGAATTCTGGGAGTTGAAGTCAAAATATTTTCAAGTTGCCAAGGTTGGGAAACACTGCTCTAGATGATGTTAAAAAACTGCCTAGACAGAAAGACTATTGCAACAATTGAAAGTAAAGGACCATTTAAAAGGTCCAGTGAAAAAAATACACCCTGACATAGTCAATAAATGATGTATGGCCACTTCCCTTCCTGCCAGGGGTGGGTTCCAGATTCTCCTACTGTCGGTTTATTCAGGGACATGCCACACGGATGGGCTCTTGCAGATGCAGTACTATAAAAAAGCTTCTGTACATGTAGAGAAGCAATAAACAAGATGGCACCACCATAGGCGCTGCTGAGAGAACTGGTTCAGAGGCATGGCAGGCCTGGGTCGGTGCTGATTCCAGTGACCCAGGCTGTCAAGTTATTAACCCAGGCTGTCAAGTTATTAACCCAGGCTGTCAAGTTATTAAGCTGCCCCAAGTCTACGGAGAGGGGCGGCACACAAATTTAATTAATAATAATAATAATAATAATAATAATAATAATAATAACAACAACAACAACAACAACAACAACAACAGTTCTAAAGATTTATTTATTAGATTTTGCAAATTAAAACAAAAATATACTTCACAGTAGGATTTTTTAATATTATTATTATTATTATTATTATTATTATTATTATTATTATTAATATTATTATTATTTATCTTATTTATTAGATTTGTATGCCTCCCCATTCCATAGACTCGGGGTGGCTCACAACACAATAAAAACAGTTCATGACAAAAGATTATAGATCTTTACCCATTTCATAATATTTATTTTTAACATATTTACATACAATATATTTGTTTTTATTCTAAAGTATGAAGTAGATAGATGGATAAAAATAGATATACATAAGCTTCTGGATATATAGAGATTTCAATAAATAAACATTTAAAAAATAAGTAAATGTAAGTATTTATTGACAGGAAAGTAAAGAGGTAAGTATGTGAGTAACTTACTTTGTTTATCCATCCATTTCTGTATGTCCTTATTCAGTATATATTTGCTTTATAGTTATGTATTTATCTGTTTTTTTGTGTGTACTAACACATTGTATCATATTACTACAGGTTCGGACCAGGTCTATAGAACTGTTAATTACGCCAAGTTACCAATAGTTCTATAGAACTGGTCCGAACCGGTAGGAATTCACCTGTGCTTCCTGTATTTCTGCTTATATGATCCATTTATACTATCTATGTAGCTTACTTTTATGATGAATGAAGGGAGGAAACTATTCAGAAATTGAAATTTTCATCTCACCCCAAGACACTAAAACACATTTGAACACTAAAGACACAAACATGTGCCCAGGGCCGCCATCAGGAATTTTGGGGCCCCATACAGCCTAAGTGTCTGCCCCCCCCCCCCGCCATTTTAAAACTACTTTTTTAAAGTTTTTAAGAAGATGTTAGATAATCATCTGAAAATAGCTGTAAATAAAACCCGATGTTCCCAGAATTAACTTTATTCATAAGATTATGATAGCAACAACTTGACCTTAGTTTTACTGGAACTATAGAATAATCATATAATAACCGCTGATGTTACAGGCCATATAACTATATAAAGAAGGAACTGTGAGGATAACAGTTCAAAAGGGACGGGGGTGGTGTTTGTTATGTTGTGTTGTTTTGTTGCTTGTCTTATAAAATGCAAATACAAAATTTAAACAAACAAATAAGTATATTGTAAAATGATAGATTATGTACTATCTTATTTTTTTAATGTTTACATATAATAACTACTTTTTTTTAAAAAAATCATCTGTCTGAAGTAGTGTAGGATTCCTGTCTAAGCAGGGGGTTAGACTAGAAGACCTCCAAGGTGCCTTCCCACTGTTATTCTATTCTAATTATCCAGGGGGTTGTGTTGTTATCAGTGGTATTAAAATAGGAGCTGTTAAAAAAAAACCAAATACAATTTCATATTGCTTCACATCTCAATATCCTTTTCGATCTAGTTTTTACGCCCATCGGTGAACGCAGGTCTGAACGAGCCCGTGGTATCCAAGTTAATTTCAAAGTACACTGCTCAAAAAAAAGTGAAGGGAACACTTAAACAACACAATATAAACTCCAAGTTGTCAATCAGCATTGCTTCCTAAGTGGACAGTTTGATTTCACAGAAGTTTGATTTACTTGGAGTTATATTGTGTTGTTTAAGTGTTTCCTTTATTTTTTTGAGCAGTGTAGATAGAGCAGGAGGTCTCCAATCTTGGCGACTTTAAGACTTGCGGACTTCAACTCCTAGAGTTCGTCAGCCAGCGAAGCTGCCTGGGGAACTCTGGGAGTTGAAGTCCGCAAGTCTTAAAGTCGCCAAGGTTGGAGACCCTCTGATAATACAGGGATTCTATCATTGTATAAGTCAGTGTTTCCCAACCTTTTTTGAGTCGCGGCACATTATTCATATTTTCAAAATCCTGGGGAACATTGAAAGGGGGGGGCGGGGGGGGGGCGGGCTAAAGAAAAGTTTGGACAAAAAACACCTCTCTCTTCCTGCCTTTCGCTCTATTTCTCCCTCTTTCTCTCTTTTCCTTCCTTCCATTCTTTCTCTCTCTCCATCCCTCTTTCTTTCTTTCTTCCTCTCTTTTTTGCTCTCTTTCTCTCTCTCTCCCTCCTTCCCTTCCTCTGTCTTTCTCTCTCCCTTGCTCTCTCTCTCTGTCTCCCTTGCTATCTCTTTCTTGCTTTTTTCTCTCTTTCACTGTCTTGCTATATGTCTCTTTCTTTCTCTTTGCCTCTCTTGCTATCTCTCTTTCTTTCTCTCTCTTTCTTTCTCTCTCTGTCTCTCTTTCTTTCTCTCTCTCTGCCTCTCTTGCTAAGTCTCTCTTTTTCTCTTGCTATGTCTCTCTTTCTTTTTCTCTCTCTCTGCCTCTCTTGCTATGTCTCTCTTTCTCTCTCTCTTTCTCTATCTCTTTTTCTCTGCCTCTCTTGCTGTCTTTCTTTCTTGCTCTGTCTCTCTCTCTCTGCCTCTCTTGCTAAGTCTCTCTTTTTCTCTTGCTATGTCTCTCTTTTTTTCTCTCTCTCTCTGCCTCTCTTGCTATGTCTCTCTTTCTCTCTCTCTCTTTCTCTGCCTCTCTTGCTGTCTTTCTTTCTTGCTCTGTCTCTCTCTCTCTGCCTCTCTTGCTAAGTCTCTCTTTTTCTCTTGCTATGTCTCTCTTTTTTTCTCTCTCTCTGCCTCTCTTGCTATGTCTCTCTTTCTCTCTCTCTCTTTCTCTGCCTCTCTTGCTGTCTTTCTTTCTTGCTCTGTCTCTCTCTCTCTGCCTCTCTTGCTAAGTCTCTCTTTTTCTCTTGCTATGTCTCTCTTTCTTTTTCTCTCTCTCTGCCTCTCTTGCTATGTCTCTCTTTCTCTCTCTCTTTCTCTGCCTCTCTTGCTGTCTTTCTTTCTTGCTCTGTCTCTCTCTCTCTGCCTCTCTTATATGTCTCTCTTTCTTTCTCTCTCTCTCTCAGCTGACTGCAAGCGGGAGCCCTGACGGCGGCAGCTGGACGTGCTGCTGGACACCATATATGCCAGGCCCACAGCGCCAGCATGTATGACGTCCAGCAGCACGTCCAACCACCACGTCAGGGCTCCCGCTTGCAGTCAGCTGAGAGAGAGAGAGCGCTTCCTCTCGCCGCCACCTGGAGCTCTCTCTCGCCGCCGCCATCTCCCTGAGACTGCCTGCGGCCGCTGCAGCCACCCCCCTCCTACCGCCAGTGCCCTCCCACCGGGCCACAAAGGACACTTGCCGCTGACGCCAGGAAAGTTCCAGCTGGGTGGGGCGCTGCCGGTACTTCCGTCCTGGGGCTCCCGCTCGCAGCTGTCCCCCGGCTTCTGCTCGATGCCGCGGTTTTCGGCGCTCTCCTGCTGGGCCCCAAAGAAGGAAGGCGGGAAAAAGGCGTGAAGAATGAAGCTCTCCTTCTTCCTGCCTTCCTTCTTTGGAGAGCACCGAAAACCGCGGCATCGAGCAGGAGCGCACCGGTTGGGAAACGCTGGTATAAGTTACAACCAGGTTCTGAAGACCAGCCCCACACGACAACAAACCTCCCTTCTTTTGCTTTGGGAAGGCGCCTCGAGTTTCCCTCACGTCCATTCATCCGGGTTATTTTTCTTTTACCGAAGGGAAGCTCTGATTGACGGCGTTAATGCGGGGCCCCTCTAATCACTGGGCACGGTACGGGGCTCCCTGTAGTACACGTCTATCGGCGGCCCTGCATGTGCCCCTGAATTTGACACAGTAGTGAGCAGAACAACTATTTTTTTCCTGCCACATACTTTAATTAAATTGATGTCCTGCAACAATGTATCATTTTAACTGCAGCATAATAATTTAGAAGTTATTCTAAATTAAAAATAACCCTAAGAAGTTGCTGGATTATTACCAGTGTTGTACTAGGTAATTTTCTCCTTCTCTTCACTGGCTTTCAGTTTGGGTGGATTGAAGACTACATAATCCTGAACATTTAAATCCCTGAGTATTTAACATACCTTGGCAAGGTGCTCCACTCCCCCCCCTTTCCATTTAAAGATTAGCAGCCAGCTTCACTTAAAAGGCCTCTTTGCTGAAAATTTGGAAAAGCAGCAATGGATTTGGTTCTTTAATTATAGTATTAAAAAGTCTGGAGTTGAATGTCCTGGTATTGTGATATCCTAACTCAGATCTAGAGTCTGGCTGAAATCTTTGAAATTACATTTCCCTGAGTCTATAATCTTCAAGACATGATTATTGGCCGAAGTTACAACAACAAAAGGTTTTATCAAGAATGGGAATAAAAGTTACTGGACAAGTTTGGAAAAACATGAGCCACATTATGGAAAGTGAAAGGGGTTTGTTGTAGATTTTCCCCAGCAAAAAGTCATCATAATTTCCAAACTGGCAGGAAATCAGATTAGGAATATTAGAATGTCAGTGTTGAGCTGTACTGGTGTTTTCCAAACTTTGAAACTTTTAAGATAACTGGATTTCAACTCCTAGAATTCCACAGCCAATTTTTACACCTTGAATGCCAGCATATATTGCCTTCATCTAGGGCAGGGGTGGCAAACCTTTTTCGGTTTGGGTGCCAAAAGAGTGTATGCACGCACAATATTCAATATGCACACCATAATTTAATGCCTTATTCATGCACACAACCCCCCTCCCCCGTGCTGTCCTCCCACCCCTCCACGCACATGTACAGGCCTCATTGAAGCCTCCAGACTTCTAGTAGACCCATTGGGCTGTTTTTCAATCTCTCCAGGGTTCAGGAAAGCCTCCTGAAGCCTGGAAATGGCAAAAAATGGCTCAGTGGGCCAATTGGAAGTTTGGAAATAAAAGGAAATGGAGCTGCCCTACTAATTGCCATCAGATAGTTGCAACCAAGCCTCCCACACCTCGGTCCATTTCTTCTGCAACCAGGAAGGCTTTCCTGAAGGTCTATGTAGCTGATAACAGAGGTACAGATCTATCTGAAGCTCTGTAATCATCTAGAGGGACCTTCAAGAAAGGCCTTTAGGAAATTACAGAAATCCAGCAGCTAATAACAGAACTCCAAATAAATCTGGAACTCTTGGCTACAGAGGCCTTCAGGAAAGCCTTGCCGGTTGCAGAAGAAATGGGATGAGATGTGAGAGGCCTGGATGCGATTGTCCAAAGCTGAATAAGTTTCTAAATACCTCTGACAGCAGAAGCAGAAAAAGCGCTCGGGTGGTAATAGTCTTAAGTTGGAAGGATGCCACAAAATGGACAATATAAAATTGGTATCAGTATATGGTGGATCATATTCAGTTTGAGATTATGGATAAGAGGATGAATTCGGCCAATGAAACTGATCTGCAGGAACTGGTGGGACAATGGGACAAGGCAAGAGGATATATGGTCAGTAGAATTCGAAATCAAGCTACAAGGAATAAATTGGAAACACTTTATAATATATAAATAGATGTATTGCTCTTGAGTTAAATTAGTATACAGTAGTCCCTCACCTATCGCTGGTGTTACGTTCCAGACCCGGACGTGATAGGTGAAATCCGCGATGGGGAATTTATCGACTGATAGTACTTATTTAAGTATTTATATTGTAATTGTTTGGTAAGTTTTCATTGTTTTAAGTATTTATAAACCCTTCCCACACAGTATTTATTTTAGATACAGTATTTAAATACAGTATTTACAATTTTAGATATTTTTTTTTTGAAAAACCTGCCCATCGAGTTCGGCGGGCTGTTTAAATCTGCCAATCGACTTCCTCAGAAACCCACGAACCAGCGAAGATTCGCGAATGATTTTTCTCATTAATATTTCTTGAAAACCCGCGATGAAGTGAAGCCGCAGTAGGTGAAGCGCGGTATAGCGAGGGACTACTGTATACAAAATATGCCCCCATTTTGGTGGAGGGGTGCGGATGTTGTCTGGTGGTGGGCACTAATCACTGAGCACTTGTTACATGTTGTGTGTGTGTTTTATATTATAATATCAATGTTTTTTTTTTAAAAAAGAATATCTCTGACTGCGAAATGAAGGTTGAGGATGAGTACACAAGTGAACTTCTGGTTGGCCTGTTAGGCTGTTTTTGCCATAGGGAGAGTGAAAATGGCTGAAAAGAATCCTGGAAATCAGATGGCCAATGTATGCACACATTATGGAGCTGACATAGGGCAACACCTTGCTAGCCCTCTAATATGGCTCTGGATGCTACCTGTGGAACGCCATAGGTTTGCCATCACTGATCTAGGAATACTGCACATGAGGACCTTTATACAGAGAAAGGGCATGTTTCAAATTTATTTCCAGTCCCTTATTTATAAAAGTGTCACCACCATTTCAATTTCTGCATTAAAATAAACATGCTTACGCAAGCGAAACTAGAAACAAAAAGTTAACTTCAGAATCTATCGTTTACACACTGTATAATTTGCTGCTAAATTTGGCTGAGATGAACTTTCCTATTTGGAATTCAAGGTTTTTTCTGGCCAGCAATGAACAAAGAATTGAGAAGGAATTGAGAAGGATATCGATAAAACTGGAAAACACGTAAGGGCTAAAACTCCAGGCTATGTTCAAAAGTCTTTTCATCCATGGCTACATAACCATTGACGTATTGCAAATAATTTAATGTGGATTTTTGCAACGAGCAAGGACAGAAGTGATCCTTTCAGTTCTTAGCTTACAATTTTACAAAAAGCCAATTAAAGCAGGGGTGAAATGTTCCCGCTTCGGGCATGCCTGCTGGTGATCGGAGAGCCGATTAGCGATGGAAGTTGAGGCTCTGCCAGACACCACCATTTGGGTTCTTTTACCCATGCACAAAGTGTTCAATGCATGCTCAGAGGATAAAATAACCCAAATGGTGGCATCTGAGCAGGTGGGTGAAGCCTCATGCTGCTATTGCTACCAGCTCTACAACCACCAGCTCATTTCATACCTGAATTAATGGCTAAGGGATTAGTAAAGATAATTTCATCTAGGATCTAAAGTCAAATCCAGCTCAGGAAGCTCAAACTGCCCAAGGAGCTGCTGATACAGTTCTACAGAGGAATCATTGAGTCTGTCATCTGCACCTCTATAACTGTCTGGTTTGGTGCTGCAACCCAACAGGACCGACACAGACTTCAGAGGAGAATCAGAATTGCAGAAAAAACAATTGCTGCCAACCTGCCTTCCATTGAGGACCTATATACTGCACAAGTCAAAAAGAGGGCGGGGAAAATGTTTACTGACCCCTCACATCCTGGACACAAACTGTTTCAACTCCTACCCTCAAAACATCGTTACAGAGCACTGTACACCAAGACAACTAGACACAAGAACAGTTTTTTCCCAAACGCCATCACTCTACTAAACAAATAATTCCCTCAACACTGTCAGACTTTCTACTAAATCTGCACTTCTATTCTACTAGTTTTTCTCATCATTCCTATCACCCATTTCCTCCCATTTTGACTGTATGACTGTAACTTGTTGCTTATATCCTAAGATTTTTATTAATATTGCTTCTTCATTGCTTATTTGACCCCTATGACAATCATTAAGTGTCGTACCACATGATTCTTGACAAATGTATCTTTTATTTTATGTACGCTGAGAGCATATGCACCAAGACAAATTCCTTGTGTGTCCAATCACACTTGGCCAATAAAATTCTATTCTATTCTATTGTGCCCCTTGTTCTTGTGTTCACTTTCCTATTAAAAACACTTTTCTCCTGAACCTTATTTAACCCTTTAACATATTTAAATGTTTCAATCATGTCCCTCCTATTGTAATTGTTGTAATTGGCCTATTTTATTTGTATGTCAGAGTATTTGTATTGAACAACTTGACTTTTAAAATTGATTATGAAATGCAGTGAAAGTTTATTCTAAAACCTTTATCATGTACCATTGGAATTTCAATGAAGATTTCTTTCTCTCCAGTACAGATTACTTCAGCTAAAAACTAAATCTACTTTCATTTTAGGAACATCTTGGTAGATGGTACATTTTCCATTTAATCATTACTTCACAAGAAGCTAGGGAATAAATCCTATAATAAGATTGAACAACGAGGCCATGTTAATAGGAACCTAATTTTATTTCTACCGCCATAATATACCAAAGGCAACATCAGCTTCCAAACTCTGGGGAAATTAAAACGAAAATTTTACTTTGAAACAAATTGTTAAAATAAAAATTCTGCCGTTAAATTAAAAATAACACGTAAAAGTAAAACAAAATCAAACCTAAAACCAAACTCACCAGTAATTTAACAGGCAGAATTTTTAAAAACAATCTCTATAGAAAAAACTGTCAGTATAGACAATGAAAACATCTATTTTAAGAAGGCCCACCAGCCTCTCTATTTAATTTGGTTAAATATGCAATAGGTATTACAAGCGCCCTCTAGTGGTAGTGAATGTAGCCACCGTATTCAGTAAGCATATTTAATCCATTCTTAACACCTATAGTTGGTTATAAATATAAGAACTGTGATTCCTCAACACTCCTCCATTGCAGTGACCCACATTAAACCATCTTAGTATGACACTGAGAATCAGATAAAAAAAGTCATCCTAGTATACAGATCACCACCACCCCAAAAAAAAATTTGGGGAGAAAAAATAAAAAAAACCTAGATGGTGGTACCCACGGACCAGCACTGACCGAACCTTCTATGACGAAATTGTGAGATCACCAGCAGTTTGCTACTGGTTTTATGGCTTCCTTTAAAGGCTGTGTAATTCCCTTTAAACCATCCCACATTCCCACATTAAACCATCTTAGTATGACACTGAGAATCAGATAAAAAAGTCATCCTAGTATACAGATCACCACCACCCCACAAAAAATTTTGGGGGGAAAAATAAAAAAAACCTAGACGGTGGTACCCACGGATAGTCTTTGACTTACAACAATCCATTTAGTGACTGTCCAAAGTGACAACAAAACTGAAAAAAGCGACTCACAACCATTTTTCAAAGTGAGGAACATTGTAGCATTCATGTCAGGGGTGGATTCCTCCAGTTTTGGACCAGTTCACCCATTAGCGACCTGCTGGTGATGTCACAATGATGTCACAGAACCGGCTCAATGGGTGCCGGTCCGTGAATTTTTTTATTATTATTTTTTATTTGAATTTTTTTCTTCTTTGGAAGACTCTGCAGAAATCAAGTTTCCAGCACTGTGCATGGGTCACCATCTTGTTTTCAGCTTTTTTTGGCACTGCGCAGGAGGAAGCAAACCGGAAGCGAGATAAGTTAGAACCCGGCGGGGTTTTTAATTACCTCCGCTACTGGTGCTGATGCATGAGCAGCTCTGGGTGACTGGAGGGCACATACGCGCCGATATTTGGCTTCTGAGTATGTGCAATAAGCAAATGTTGCAAGAAGACGTGTGGCTGTACAAGATTTCAGCAAGTTTTTTGCTTTTGCGCATGTGTGGAAGCAAAAAATCACCAAAATCATGCCCAGCTGCCTGTCCTCTCATGGGATTTTGCTTCCTGCTCATGCACAGAAGCCAAATCTCGCTCTGACATGCACACATGCACACCGGTTACCCAGAGTTGCATGTGCAGCTCCGTTTTTGCTACCAGAACGCTGTGTCCCCCACCCTATCCAGTTAGGAACCCAATGCTGGTTAGAACCCACCCCTGATCCCCATGCTCATGTGATTTACACTTGGATGTTTGATAACGGACAACATATTTATGACAGTTGCAGAATCCTGGGTTTGTGTGACCACCTTTCGCAAATTTCTAACAATGGGGAAGCTAGATTCACTTAACAACCGCATTACTAATTTAACAACTGCAGCTATTCACTTAACAAATGTGACAAGAGAAGTCATGAAACAGAACAAATGCCTTTAAGAAACTTCTGATTTAGCAATGTAAATTATGGGCTCAACTGTGGTTATAAACTCAAGGACTTCCTATCATTCAACATTTATTTACGTAACATATTTAATGCATTTGTGCTTTCTTCCTTATTTGTTCCCCCCCTCCAAAAAAAGAAAAAAGAAAGAAAAAGAACATCCAAAACTCAAGGTGGCTAAGGAAGAAGTGCAAGTTACAATAAAGTATCAATAAAACATTAGCCTATATCAGTGATGGCAAACCTATGGCATGGGTGCCACAGGTGGCATGCAGAGCCATATCTGCTGGCACGCGAGCCGATTCCCTAGCTCAGCTCCAACGTGCATGTGTGTGCCAGCCAGCTGATTTTTAGCTTGCACAGAGATTCTGGGAAGGCGTTTTTGGCTTCCAGAGAGCCTCTAGGGGGTGGGGGAGGGCATTTTTACCCTCCTCCTGCTCCAGAGAAGCCTTTGGAGCCTGGGGGGGGGGGGTGAAACACACACCTACTGGGCCCACCAGAAGTTGGGAAACAGTCTGTTTCCTGCCTCCAGAGGGCCTCTAGGGGGTGGGGAAAGCTGTTTTCACCCTCCCCAAGCATTGAATTATGGGTGTGGGCACTTGGGCATGTGTGATAGTGCATATGGATGCTCTTTCGGCACCTGAAGAAAAAAAGATTTGCCATCACTGGTCTATATCACCATTTATATCACCTGTATACTGCACGAGTCAAAAAGAGGCTGGGGAAAATATTTACTGACCCCTCGCATCCTGGAAATAAACTGTTTCACCTCCTACCCTCAAAACGTCGCTACAGAGTACTGCACACCAAGACGAGACACAAGAACAGTTTTTTTCCGAACGGCATCACTCTACTAAACAAATAATTCCCTCAACTGTCAGACTTTTTACTAAATCTGCACTTCTATTCTACTACTTTTTCTCATAATTTGCACCATCCTTTTCCTCCCACTTAGGACTGTATGACTGTAACTTGTTGCTTGTATCCAAAGATTTTTATTAATATTGATTGTTTCTTCATTGCTTATTTGACCCCTATGACAATCATTAAGTGAGAGCATATGCACCAAGACAATTTTCTTGTGTGTCCAGTCACACTGGGCCAATAAAATTCTATTCTATTCTATTATTCTAGAAAATTGGCTACAGACTTCTATTATTTTTTCCAAGGCTATTTAAGGTAGGGGTGACAAACTGGCGGCCCTTGGCCCCCATGTGTCAGGCACAGACTACGCCCACTGCAGCTCTGCAAATGGGAAAAACATTGTAAAACATCATGTGACAGCAATGTGATACTGTAAGTTTGACACCTGTGACTTAAGAATAGGTAGTCAGGTTTCAATGACATCACTGTGAGACAAGGTCACTTGTTCCTGACTTTGAAAAGAGTATGCAGAACAGTGAGCATTATGGGAACAAAATAAAGCTCTAAAAATATTCAAGACATCAGAAAATAGCAAAAATAGATTAGTTCAAAAACTTCAGCTGAATGCGAGAAATCATTAAGAATAGGCTAAAGCCCTGTGGTCTGGTGGAACGTTCTAAACTGTGCATTATGGCATCATATTTTATTCCCAGAATTGTATTGCTGAACAATTGAAAAATAAATCCATCATTGATGGAAGATTTCAGGAAATGGTTGCTAGTTACATTTTGGTCAATTTCTCTTCTCAATCTCATTTTATAGAAAACAGATTGTGCCCGATAACATGAACTCTAGAGCAGTATTGTTCAACCTTGGCTACTTTTAAGATGTATGGATTTAATCTCCCAGAATTACCCAGCCGGTTATGGGTGAGAAATCTTGAAAAAATATTGTCACAGAGTAAGCCAATACAGCACTGCACAAAATCTTACTTGTTGTGTTGAGCAACAAAATCTTACTTGTTGTGTTAAGAGGAAGGTATTTCTGACACTGTTTTTATTAGTTTGGACCTAAATAAAAATGATTGTTTTCCTTTTTCCTACTAATAACATTATGTCACTCTCTGTTTTGGTGAATTAAGCAATGCACTTCTTTCCTTTCCTACTGTTTTTATGTCTGTTTATCTTGAAGCCCTAAGACTGTGTTGGAGGAACTGGTTCAGTTCCAAATTGGGCGAAAAACACTGGAAACGTGGAGGCTGATTGGAAAAATGCTTTGACGATGATGCAGAACCACATTGGTTTTTGGCAGCTGACCACATGGAGTTGAGAGTGAGGGTTTTCTATACCTTGTCTTGGTTTTTGGGTTTTGCAATTGAGCTTCCTGGTCCTGCGCAAGAACATGTATTCTATTGGCTGTTATCTGTCTCCCATGAGGTCTTCTAGCGGTAATGTGGGGGTCATAGCAGGCTCTATAGGCAAAGTACAAATCCTATTTGTCAAACTGCTGTCAAACTATTTCCTAAGTCTGCACTACTATTAATCTTCTCATAGTTCCCATCACCCATCTCCTCTCACAAATGACTATATGACTGTAACTTTGTGGCTTATATCCTTACAATTTATATTGACTGGTTCCTAATATAATTTGATGCCTTATATGTACCTGGATTATCATTAAGTGTTGTACCTTATGATTCTCAATGAATTTATCTTTTCCTTATATACAATTCATGATTCTCAATGAATTTATCTTTTCCTTATGTACACTAAGAGCATGTACACAGAGTCCTTGTGTGTCCAATCTTACCTACCCAAAATCTATTCTAGATGTTTATCTGGGCTAAGTTTAGTGGATGTTTCAACTACTCTGAAGGTGATACAATAATTCTTATTGTGGCTTAATTGTTCCCTTTTTATTTATTTACTCATTCATTCATTCATTCATTCATTCATTCATTCATTCATTAGATTTCTATGCTGCTCTTCTCCAGGCTCTCCAATGAGGGTTTTCGCTTATGAATAGGACCATCTAGATACTTGTCTTCTTTTTCCAATAAGCTCTTTATCTATTAAGTGCTGGTATCTGCTGTGGGCTATTAAAGAAAGAAAGTTGCTTTCTGCCTCTTTAAAAAAACCTATTTTTTTTCACTTCTGCGTTAGAGAAAGATAATATCTTTCCTTTTAATATTCCTCAAAATATTTCATTTCATGCTAACTTTCTACAACTGTTTTCCAATCCTGAAAAGTATAATGGAAATAGACATTTTCCTCTTCAGATGGCAGTCTTTACTTTACTATATTAGACTATATTGTGATGGTTCAAGTGGCATTTAAGTCAAGGATTGGGCATCTTTTCCCTCGCCTTGTTGGAAAGTTCTCCACTGTGCTCACACTTTTTATTGATCCAGGTTTATTGGATAGTTCGGCTGCAGATTTGATGTCAATCATTCCAATAATATTTGACCAGATTTGAGGTCTGTTGTACAACTCTGTTAAAGCAGCCACTCTGAATGATTTGATGTCAATCATTCCAATAATATTTGACCAGATTTGAGGTCTGTTGTACAACTCTGTTAAAGCAGCCACTCTGAAAGCAACAAGCAGATGTGCACAGATTCATCCTCAGCCATAAGGCAGATCTCTACCCGTCCATCAAAACTGTCCTTGGTAGAGAAGAAAGATTCACGCACCTGCACGTTACTAGGGTTAATTGTGAGGTTAATGCAGTGATGCCTTCCCCAGTCCCCAATTGCTGAGGGTGATGGCCCTGAGAAAGCATTCACACGTGCAACTAATTTGGCAGATATCCAAACAGAGGAACTCTTTATGAAAGGGAATCACCAAGCATGTAATTGCATGTGTGGAACCGAGGCTTCTAATTATGATGTGCTAAAGAGCCTCTTCCGGTTTGCTCCTAGTAAACAGATAAATCTAAATTGAATTACTCCAAGGGAGTCTGCTCTATGCTCCCCCTGGCCTGCTCATTTTGCTCTGATAATAAGAGACATAATGAGGGTTAATTGGAACTGCCCCAACATTGGGTATTACAGATCTATTTTATGTAACGCAGAGAGAGGCAGGGGCACAATCGGGTGGTAGAAAGGCAGACAACATTGGAAGAAATAAAACAAATAAAATATTGGGGCATCCTTGGTGCTCTCTTTGCTTGGTTGACTTTTTTTTGCAGATGATTCATTACTTTCCACTTGAATTGATAAGGTTACTTGGTTTGAATGAGTAAATGTTTGCAAGGAAACAACCATGCTTAGAGAGAACCAGGTAAAGGAAAAGGTTCCCCTCTCACATATGTGCTAAGACCTCCCAACTCTAGGGGGCAGTGCTCATCTCTGTTTTAAAGCTGAAGAGCCAACGCTGTCCAAAGATGTCTCCATGGTCATTGGACAAGCATGACTAAATGCAGAAGGCACATGGAACGCTGTTACCTTCCCACCAAAGTGGTCCCAATTTTTCAACTTGCATTTTTTTACTTGCTTTTGAGCTGCTAGGTTAGCAGAAGCTGAGACAAGTAACGGGAGCTCGCTCCATTACACAACACTAGGGATTCAAATGCTAGGGATCGACAAGCTCAAGGTCTTAGCCACTGAGCCATGGTGTCCCCCCACAGAAAACTAAGGACCTCTAATTTCAATCCTGATATCCTCCTTTACAAATACAATATTATTGCATGGGCGCAGTGGGTAGAGTGCTGACTGCTAGATCTGTAGGTCAGTGGTTCAAATCTCATCACCAGCTCAAGGTTGACTCATCCTTCCATCCTTCCAAGGTGGGTAAAATGAGAACCCGGATTGTGGGGGCAATATGCTGGCTCTGTTAAAAAGTGCTATTACTAACATGTTGTAAGCTGCTTTGAGTCTAAGGAGAAGGGTGGCATAAAAAAATCAAATAAATAAATAAATATTGTGGAATCCAAAATCCATAAGACATTTCATAATGATAATAATCTAAATTATTCTGCATTGGTGAGTCTTGATTGCATTTGGAAAGTGTTGAGTTGAGGATTCAAGAAAGGATAATTTGATGGATTTTTTTGGAAAAACAGAATATAATATAATAGAAGAAGTCCTGGGTTTTGAAACCAGGCCAGGTCATGCAAAGAATACACAGGAAAAATAATTTGGAACAGAAGCAAAATTTATTTGAGGGCATTAAATGAAGTGCAGCAATTGAAGATTACAACAAAGTTAGTGCTATCCCCTGTACACCTTTTCTTTTTTCACCTCAGGATGATAGGTTCAGGTTAGGGGAATATTCTACATGTGTAAAGGATTTCCATATCCTGAAGGGATTTCTAATGGTTTTGATTTACTGAATGCAGGTACTTGCCTCTACTTACGAACTTAATTCGTTCCATGACCAGGTTCTTAAGAGAACATTTTGTAAAAAGAAGCAATTTTTCCAGTAGGAATCAATGTAAAAGCAAATAATGTGTGCTAGAGAGGCCCCACAGAGGCTTCTCCCAGCCTTTTCCAGCCTTGTTTCCTCCCAGGAGTTTCCCTGCCTTTTCTGGTTACAGTTTCGGAGGTTTGGGTTTGTAAGAATATAGGTAATCTGATGTTAGATGAGTAAATCATTAAATGTTGCACCTCATGATTTCTGACAAATTTATATTTTGTTTTATATACCACTGAGAGCATATGTACCAAAGACAAATTTCTTGTGTGTCCAATCACACTTGGCTAATAAAGAATTCTATTCTATTTTAAATCAAATCTTGAAGATACATACCATGTTATTCTTCTCTTCAGAAGAGAAGGATTTAGGGGTAGTGATTTCTGACAGTCTCAAAATGGGTGAGCAGTGTGGTCGGGCGGTAGGAAAGGCAAGTAGGATGCTTGGCTGCATAGCTAGAGGTATAACAAGCAGGAAGAGGGAGATTGTGATCCCCTTATATAGAGCGCTGGTGAGACCACATTTGGAGTACTGTGTTCAGTTCTGGAGACCTCACCTACAAAAAGATATTGACAAAATTGAACGGGTCCAAAGACGGGCTACAAGAATGGTGGAAGGTCTTAAGTATAAAACGTATCAGGAAAGACTTAATGAACTCAATCTGTATAGTCTGGAAGACAGAAGGAAAAGGGGGGACATGATCGAAACATTTAAATATGTTAAAGGGTTAAATAGGGTTCAGGATGGAAGTGTTTTTAATAGGAAAGTGAACACAAGAACAAGGGGACACAATCTGAAGTTAGTTGGGGGAAAGATCAAAGGCAACATGAGAAAATATTATTTTACTGAAAGAGTAGTAGATCCTTGGAACAAACTTCCAGCAGACGTGGTTGGTAAATTCACAGTAACCGAATTTAAACATGCCTGGGATAAACATATATCCATTGTAAGATAAAATACAGGAAATAGTATAAGGGCAGACTAGATGGACCATGAGGTCTTTTTCTGCCGTCAGTCTTCTATGTTTCTATGTTTCTATTCAGAGCATAACACACACCTTAGCTTTGGGTGAGAACAATAGTGGGAAAAATTCTGCCTAACAGGCATTAATCTGCCTAACCAATCCTTAGTTTGGTTAGCTTCAGCACATTAGTTTGCTGGCTCTGAACGTGTTAATAAAACAGTTTCTAAAGCACAGCTGATAGAAAGAAGCAATGTTAAAAATCAGGAAAAGAAGAAAGACTGCACTCTTAGCACCTTTTTAAGGCTGAAAAAAAGATTAGAAAAAGCTACATTTGGAGTAGAAGACACACCCAAATTTTCAGCCTCTTTTAAGGAGGGAAAGATGTGTCAGTTCTAATCTCTGGAGGGAGCTGATTCTAGAGGGTCGGAGCCGCCACAGAGAAGGCTCTTCCCATGGGTCCCGCCAGATGACATTTTTTAGGTGACTGGACCTGGAGAAGACCAACTCTGGAACCTAACCGGCCGCTGGGATTTGTGCGGCAGAAGGCGGTCTCGCAGATATCCTGGTCCGGTGCCATGGTTCGATGCCTGGTCCGGTCCCGTGCCTGGTCCGGTGCCATGAAGGGCTTTATAGGTAATGACCAACACTTTGAATTGTGACCGGAAACGGATTGGCAACCAATGCAGACTGTGGAGTGTTGCAGTAACATGGGCATATTTGGGAAAGCCCATGACTGCTCTAGCAGCTGCATTTTGCACGATCTGAAGTTTCCAAACACTCTTCAAAGGTAGAGAGCATTACAGTAGTCGAACCTTGAGGTGATGAGGGCAGTGACTCCCGGTCCAAATAGGGCCGCAACTGATGCACCAGGCGAACCTGGGCAAATGCTTATTTATACGTGCATCTCTGAACCTAACATGCTAAAACTTTATCCAGTGCCCATGATATCATACCAAAGTACAGTACCATGGACATTGATGGTACTATACTTCACAGCGTACCATATGATCAAAACTCATCTCTCAGTGAAATTATAACATTGCACTTTCAGTAGTATTTACCGATTCTTTGTTTCAGCATACGTTTCAAAGTTTGAAGATTGCCATACTGTATATTTTTGAAGGATTGGTAGTAATAATGTCCTTTATAGGTTTCATTCAGTAAATTAACAATTAGTTTTATTGCAAAAGTGTGGCAAATTATTTCCAGTCAGGAATAGAAGCTTAAGTTTTAAGCCACAACTAAGGAGAAATTTCTTGGTAATTGGAACAATCAGTCAGTGGAATAACTTGCCTCCATCACTGGAGGTTTTTAAGAAGAGACTAGACAACCATTGGTTTGAAATGTTATAGGGTCTAGTCCAGGTAGTTGGACTAGAAGATTTCCAGGGTCCTTTTCCATTCTGTTATTTCGTTATCCATGTGTACATCTAACCATAGCAGATCCAAGTTTGTCAATGCATTTTCCCCCGTGGTGTTACCTTCAGCTTGTCTTATCCATGAGTGAGAAAGGCTTAAATCATTCTTAGCTCTAGTGGTGTTATTTTCTCCCATATACTGACATTTTCCAAGGCCAAATCACAAGTGGGTGACTTCTCTTAGTGCTTCATTACCCATCACCTTGGAGAGGATTCGAGTGACTGGAAGTAACTAATACACAGGCAGGAGAGGAAATAGATTGGTGAGGGGAATAGTAAATTGCATGTCAGTATAGTTCTCTGTCAGCTTGAGGATAAGTGGATAGCCTATCATTTGGTAGTTGTACAAACTGGGTCAGAGTGTCTGTCTATGGCTCTTAGGGCAAAATATGAACTTGGAATATTTTAACTTGAAGATACGAGGAATTGAATTTGGCACCTTTTCCTTTTAAGGCATATTGCTCACTGGTAATGCACCCCAGGGATAAGTAGCAGATGTAAGATAGGAAATTCAACAGGTGCAACAGAATGAACAAAACTTTAAAAGCTGTGAATGTTGTTATACCAAAAACAAACAAATGTATACATGTTTACAGAGGAATTATTGAGTCTATCATCTGCACCTCTAGAGTGGAATGAACAAAACTTAAAGAGTTATCAATGTTATTATAAAAAAAAACTATATACACTTCTACAGAAGAATTATTGAGTCTGTCATCTGCACGTATATAACTGTCTGGTTTGGGTCTGCAGCCCAACAAGACAGACATGGATTTCAGAGGATAATGAGAACTGCAGGGGGGGGGAAAAAACAATTGCTACCTACCTGCCTTCTGTTGAGGACCTGTATACTACACGAGTTAAAAAGAAGGCTGCGAATATATCTACAGACTCCTCACATTTATTTATTTATTTTATTTTATTTATTAGATTTGAATGCCGCCCCTCTCCGCAGACTCGGGGCGGTTCACAACAACAATAAAACAGTATATAATAAACAAATATAATATTTTAAAAATATCTAAAACCCCGTTATTTTAAAAACATACGACACAAGCATACCACACATAAAACTACACAAGCCTGGTGGAGATGTCTCAATTCCCCCATGCCTGACGGCAGAGGTGGGTTTTAAGAAGTTTGCGAAAGGCAAGGAGCGTGGGGGCAATCCTAATCTCCGGGGGGAGCTGGTTCCAGAGGGTCGGGGCCACCACAGAGAAGGCTCTTCCCCTGGGTGACATTGTATAGTCGACAGGAGAAGGCCAACTCTGTGGGACCTAACCGGTCATTAGCTGGGATTCATGTGGCAGAAGGCGGTCTCAGAGATATTCTGGTCTGATGCCATAAATGGCTTTTTAGTTCATAACCAACACTTTGAATTGTGACAGGAAACTGATAGGCAACCAATGCAGACTGCGGAGTGTTGATGTTACATGGGCATACCTAGGAAAGCCAATGATTGCTCTCACAGCTGTATTTTGCACGATCTGAAGGTTACGAACACTCTTCAAAGGTAGCCCCATGTAGAGAGCATTTCAGTAGTTGAGCCTCGAGGTGATGAGGGCGTGCCATTACTCTGCTACACAACTATTTCCCACAACACTGTAAACGATTTAGTAAGACTATTTTTACCCTTTTTCCTCTAACCTACTCCGTTTCCATTTATGATTATAACTTTGTTGCTTGTATCTTTATTATTTATATTGTTTTATTTAGTTTCCTAGTATGATTTATCTTTATTGCTTATCTAGTATCCTATGACTATCACTACATTATGATTTATGATGAATGTTTTTTTATGATTTATGATGAATGTATTTTATGATTACTATTATTATGATTTATCACTTATATCTTTTATGTTCAATGAGAGCTTACGCACCAAAGACAAATTCCTTGTGTGTTCAATCGCACTGGCCAATAAAGAATTTCAATTGAATTGAATCAATTCAATTTTATTCAATTCAATAATCTTGGAAGCCAAAAGGTTAGGGATGTTTTCATCCCTTTCCATCACAGTGACTGTTTCTTTATGATCATAAAAAGAGAAATGGGTCACAAAAAAGAACCGGAGGAAAACATACTTAAAATGTGCATATACTTATTTATACTATGAGCTAAAACATTTTAGCCATAGTGCGTAAAATGATATGGGATGGATCTGGAAACCAATTTGGCCTGCTGATGAAGGGGAGCTATGAGATTGTGGAGTCCTTGGTACTCTCTGAACTTGTTTGTTGTGTTCCAGCCATTTCATTAGCCAACTCGGTAACATCATCAACGAGAATGAGCATGGAGTTTACTCCTTGCTTATACACAGTAGCTTGTCTTGGGCATTTTGTGGGGTTGTAGTTTTGTTCTTGATTACAGTATTTTCTACTGTAACACTCTCCTTTGTAACTTGAGTTAATTCCAGATATACTTTTGAGAATATAAATTTAGATGAATTGCACATATGGACTCTGACTTATACTTAACTTTTACACTATGACTGGATTCATGCACTGGCTCAGATAAATTAAAGATGGACGGCTGAATTTTGATTTGCTTTAATCACACACACACATACAAACACACACGTATGTGTGTGGTTATATAATGTTTTTAAATGGTTGTCCAATTTATTGAAAAGTTAGAAAGCAGAACTTTATTTCTTGTTCTTCTACCAAGTCAGAATATGCTTGTGTTTCTGACTGTTGCAATGCTTTAACCTGTGTTTCTGCTCTCGTTGATAGTATTTGGGGTGATCCTATGAAACCAATTGTTATTATGGAGGACAATCACTCCGTTACATTTATATCTGAAACTGAATATGTTGGAGCGCATTCACGGCACATCGACATAAGATATAAGACAATATGTGACACAAGGCTTCGTGAAACTACATTATGTGCCCACTAATTGCTGACGCATTGAACAAACTACTGCCAGCTGACCAACATGAATACCTCTGCAAGAAAATGTGCCTTATGTGAACAATGTCACTGATGACTGCCAAAGAAGGGGTGTCACGCTGAAAATTGACAGCCTCTCAGAGGCTCTGTGTGTGTGTGTGTGTGTGTGTGTGTGTGTGTGTGTGTGTGTATGCATGTATATTTGGATGATTTGTTTCATAATACTTGGGACAAACTCAGTCTTGATTACTTTATGATTCAGATATACAGTAATCCCTCGCTACTTCACGGTTCATCATTCACGGATTTGCTACTTCACGGGTTTTCAAAGGGGCTTAAATCCATTAAATCCATTAAAAATTTTAAATCCATTAAAAATTCATAAAATGCTTCTACATTTTACTCTATTAAAGAAACTGGTAGGATATCACATGTAGTTCCACCTGAGAAACATTGTAGAATGACTGTTTCATGCAAAGGGTGGGTTTTAAAAGTCCAAATACTTGTTAAATACTTAAAAAATATTTTTCCTCTACTTCACGGAAATTCGTTTTTCACTTGTGGTCTTGGAACGCATCCCCAGTGAAAAATGAGGGATCACTGTAGTTCAAATCCAGAATTCCCTAAACAACATCATCTTAAGACAAACAAGTCTCACTAAATTAGAAGATCTGTAGGACTGTAACCATGTAAATGGGGGCAATATCTTTATGGTCCTTTGCGGGAGCAGAAATCTTGTAGAATTTTATATCTATTTACAAAGAATTATGTAAGAGCATTTCGACTAATGCACTAATATTCACGGAGAATAATTAGAATTAGTCTATGGAATACTTCTCTGGATGTATTTTTGGATCATTTTCACAAAACTAGAAGCAATAACACAGGTCTACGAAAAATATTTTTTGTAATCATCGCACTTGACCTTGTACTTTTCTGAATCATTTTTTGTTCTGATTTCAAAAATGTATATAGTTTTTCTGTAGCAGGCATAGTTTCCACAGAGCAGCATCATTATTATAAAGTACAGAAAATATACTGGCCACATTAAGAAAACAGTAATCTACATATCAGAAATAACATAATAACAAAAATGCTTTTATATCAGACACTTTATGTGATAGAGCAAAACTAAGCGTGAATGTTTTTGGAATCAGCACATCAAACATATTACTTTTGCTGATGATTTTTTGGTGTCAACCAGTGTAATCAGCCACATGAAACAACTATTTTTATAAATTATTTCTCTAAATCTTGCCACCAACATCCAGATAATATCATTTCAAACTATTGCAACCTTTGTTAAGCAATCTTGCTGAGGCATCCCTCTTTTTGTGATATCTTTCCATCTCCCTGTAATTTTGTTCTTTAGGTAGATAACATCATCATGAAATAACATATTTTACTTTAGAAACAAAATTCATTCAATCTAAAAAACAAAAACCTAACTTAATTTGTGTGTTATGATACACCCAGGCATGACAGCAATGCTGGACATCAAAGTCAGTTGCATTTGAACAGCTACATTTAGTGGATATACTCTTGATAGCACAGTGCTATTTGCCATTTCCATTTTTCATGACTAAAGTCAAACAATTTACAGACAGGCAATCTAAATTAAAACAGAATACCTCCTCCTCAACAGTCAGTGACTTTGGAAAGTTTATATTTTGTTTAGAGGAGGTTGAAGTAGTCTTTGGTGATCAATGGCTCTACCATGGCCTTCAAGATTTTTTTTAAAAATCCTTTGATATAGTCTCTTGCTCCAGGTTAGGAGATAATTTATCTAAAACAATTTTCCCTCCTCCTAGTTCATAAGATTCTTTTTGTGTGTGTGTTGCAATTACAAAGTAACTTTGTATCTGTACAGGTAATTCCTTAAGATTTCCTTAGCCATGAGTCTTCTTCACAATGGACAGGAAGAATCTCAATGACTGATGAAGAGAGATGGTGTTTCAACCAAGCTGTGATGGATGCTTCTAAGGTGAAAGGGTGATAGCTATTAATAAATAGAGCCCCGAAAACCTTTTAACACCATCATTCACATTCACGTCATTAACCTTTGCCACCTTGAGATTTAGTGTGGACTTATTACAAGGGGATAAAATGTTTGTATGTGGGTGTGGGTGTAGATTCATGCTTATTAGCATGTTTAGTTTGCCCATCCAAATTGAAGAGTGGCCCTTCTGTTTAGCATCTCCCTTGAATCTAGAAAGGTAGCAGATTTAATTCAGTCCCATTGGGGGGTGACATTTTAACCCATTTATCTGTGATTTATTCAGTCACTGACAACAGCCAAAGAGTGATGTGGGGTTTTTTTTGCCCCAAGGCTTGGTGGGGAAAGTGGTTTGACATATGCCTGTCTTGTTTTAAAAAGGTAGATCTTCCCAGCTGTCTAAGATGGTCCCACCACACTAGCAAGCAGGAAAGGATTTCAGAAAGAATAGTCTTTCGCTTTTTGGCATGGCTACAGAGTGAAGAAGCGAGAAGCAAGACTCTGATAAACCCCTGCTGTATTTGCAATTTTCTCTCATATTTCTTTAGCGAGCACAAACAGGGTGCTTTATGTTATACATACACTAAAAATAAAAATAGGATAATAAAAATAAAAGTCTACAGACTTTTAGCTATACAGTTTGGGTTGAACACCCTTTGAATGGTGTGGGAGTAGGAATGGATTTTTAAAAAATTATAGACTACAGGAACCAGGAGCCACTACTAAAACACAGTTAAACCTCCAAGTGCTTCAACAACCCTGGACGCAAAATAACCAACTCTCTGCAAGTAATATAAATCCTTCCATTCCTCGCTACCCTGTCAGAACTGAAGAAACTTCTTGGATGAGAAATGAAACGTCTTCAAAGAAAAAAACAAGAAAGTCCAGTTTCCTCCTGAAAAAGCATCTTTGGATCAACCATGACCTGGATGGCTGAAAATCTTAACAAACTTAAATCTATAAAGAGTTTGTAGGTCAGCAGTTCAAGGGTCAAATAACAACAACAATAACAACAACAACAACAATAATAATAATTTATTAGACTTGTATGCCGCCCCTCGCTGAAGACTCGGGGCGGCTCTAGAATATCTTTCATCTATATCAAGTGGATCAGACTTGGTATAGTAAAACTGACCAGAGTAAACACGTAGGCTGAATTTGTGAGAAATCATACTAAGTTATATATTGTAAATCTTTTGTATTAGAATGCTGCATTGAACAGTAATGTCTAAATATAGCATATACAGTACAGTAGTACCCCTAGATACGAGCATAATTGGTTCCATAAGGGAGCTTGTATCTCGAGGCAACTCGTATTCCGGAACAAATAACTTTTTTCCTCCCGGAGATAACCAAAAGCAAGGATTCTAACCAAAAGCAAGGATTCTTGCGCCACCTAGTGGACGCTCGGCTCGTATCCCGAATTTCAGCTCAGGAGTAGAACAGAAATGTCTCTCCCCTCCTAGCTCGTATCTGGAAATACTCGCATGTAGAGCAACTCGTATCTAGAGGTACTACTATTTATAAAGAACAGTTGCAGGAACTGGGCATGTCTAGTTTGATGAAAATAACTAGGGATGACACAATAGCAGTATTCCAGTATCTCAGGAGCTGCCACACAGAAGAGAGAGTCAAGCTATTCTCCAAAGTACCTGAGGGCAGGATAAGAAGCAATGGGTGGACACTCATCAAGGAGAGAAGCAATCTAGAAGTAAGGAGAAATTTCCTGACAGTTAGAACAATTAAACAATGGAATAACTTGCGTTCAAAAATTGTGAATTCTCCAACACTGGAAGTTTTTAAAGAAGATACAGTATTTTATTTATTTATTATTTGGATTTCTAGGCTGACCTTCTCTGTAGACCTAGGGTGGCTTACCAGACAGGATAACCAGATAAACCACATTGGATAACCATTTGTTTGAAATGCTATATGGTTTCCTTCCTGAGCAGAGGGTTGGACTACATGACCTCCAAGTTCCTTCCAACTTTGTTTATTCTGTTCTGTTCTTTTCTGTTCTGTTTGGTTCTTTTCTGTTCTGTTCTGTTCTACTCTACTCTACTCTATTCTACTCTACTCTACTCTACTTCTATCATATCCTATCCTATCCTATTCTTTCAATGGACTTTCATTTTATGATGAATATCAGGTGAAGCCTCAAATCCCATCCTTTTAACCCTTCCTTATTGCTTGTCTGTCCTTTCTCCCAAACTAAGCCTTGAACTTGACAGAACATAAGTAGATTCCAACTCAGTTGTTCAATCATCAATTATTGCAATCAATGGGGATAAATGGTGGTGGTTGTCTCCAATTATATTCTTGAATTAAATTTAAAAAATGCACAATCTGAGCATTTGCTTCTGGAAGTCTTTTTAAAAGTTACAGTTTTCTTACAGACATTGAGCCATTAATGAAAAGATGTAAGCAATCATATTACTAGTAGCTCTATTAATGCAATTCAGCATGGAATAAATGTGCTTAGATGTTATAATATGTATAACTAGTTGTGTTTGTCCTGGTACCCTCTATTTTGGGAAATGAAGCTCTTGGCAATCTGCTTGAAAGCCAAATATGGACTTCAGCTTAAAAAAAGCCGACCTACATAGATCTTTTATTGCTGGATGACATGGATCATGGTCTCCTGCAGAAAGCTGATGGTGTTTCCACCAAAAAAAAAAAATCTTTGTGCTCTGTTTTACTTAAGAAGTTTTTTAAAAATCCCTCCAGAGGTTCATATAATGGAAATTTCTTCCTTAGTTTTCCTGGCACCTCTTTGTTGCACTTTTCATTTTTTAAAAGGCTCTTATTCTATCATTAGACGCATAGATCTTTCATAAACTTAAAGAGAATATTTTGGCTCTGGACCAAAAAACTATCCAGTTGAGAATGACAGGTTTATTATGCTTTATTTTTATTTACCCAACAGTCTACTGTCTGCTTTGAATTTCAGTTTGGAGCCTTCTATTTCTGTGTTTTGTTTCTTTGGTTATTTACTGATATTTAAGGGCAGGAAGAGAAAAATAATGAATATTTAACTGTGCAGCTTTGAAACAGTGGCTTTTGCGTAACAGGGGTCCAAATGTACAAATTGGTACAAATGTCAGTATAAAATGCTGACTTTTGCAAGACTCCCAAATGGACAAGTTTAACCTAACCCTCAATTAGAGGAATTATGGAGGCCTCTTGAACAAGCAAGAACAAATCTTTATGAGATACAGATGCAATTCTGAGCCATGCTCATGAAGCAATATACCCAGTTGTATATCTCCACCCTTTGTCAGTTCAGTGAAGCAGTGGGTGTGATGTGCCAGTGCCTTGAAGCTGTGAGGGTCTGGATGGGAGGAAAGAAGCTCAGATTCAACCCTGACAAGACCGAGTGGCTGTAGGCTTTGCCTCCGAAAGATTGTATCGATTATCCATCCTTGGCACTGGGGGGAGAAATTACCCCACTCGGAATGGGTTTGCAATTTGGGTGTCCTGCTGGACTCACAGCTTAAATTAGAACAACATCTAACAGCTGTAGCCAGAGGGACCTTTGCACAGGTTCACCTGGTACACCAATTTGAATCCTATTTGGATCGCGAGACTCTCCTCACAGTCACTCATACACTTGTCACCTTATATATATATTTTATATTGTAAAAAATATGACTTCAGTAACCGAGTTGTTGAAGCGTGGAACTCATTACTGGACTCCATAGTGTCATCCCCAAACCCCCAACACTTTACCCTTAGATTATCTATGGTTGACCTATTCAGATTCCTAAGAGGTCAGTAAGGGGCAAGTACAAGTGCACTAGAGTGCCTTCCGTCCCCTGTCCTATTGCTCTCCTACAGTTAAACTATTGCAACATGCTCTACATGGGACTATCCATGAAGTGTGCTTGGACATTGCGGCTGGTCCAGAATGCAGCTGCACGAGCTGTTATGGGTGCACCTAGGTACAACCACATTTCATCAAGTATCTGCAAGTTTAGTCTCCAGATGCAATTCAGGGTGTTCCATTTAGTCTCCAGATGCAATTCAGGGTGTTGGTTATTTACCTTTAAAGCTTTACATGACTCAGGGCCAGGTTATCTTCAGGACAGCCTTCTACTGCATAGCTCACAACAACTGATAAGATCCCACTGAGGGCTCCTTCAGGTTCCGTTGACTAAACAATGTCAACTGATGGGCCCACTGAGGGAAAAAGGCTTCTTTGTGTCTGCCGCAACCCTTTAGAATTTGCCGGAGATTAGGACTACCCCTACCCTATTTGCCTTCTACAAAGGAATGAAGACCTGGCTTTCTGGAAGGCCATTGATCTCACTATTATATCTCCATAAGATCTGACCAGAATGAATATATATATATATATATATATATATATATATATATATATATATATATATATATATATGTTAAATGTTTTTAGCTGGAATTTTAAAATTAAGGGAGACTAGGATAGATCCATTTCGGCCTTATTAGGCCTCATCAGCTAGCCACACCCTTTCTTTCTAATAAGGCCGAAATGGATCTATCCTAGTCTCCCTTAATTTTAAAATTCCAGCTAAAAACATTTAACACATACAAAATATAGTTTGTCGGCTATAAATATATTACTGCCTTGCAGTGGCCCTGGGTTGGGCCTAGAGGCAAAAAAAAAGGAGCTGTGACGTTCCTTAAAAATATACCAGGGTGATCCGACATAAGAAAAACATATATATATATATATATATACAGTGATCCCCCGCTCGTTGCGAGGGTTCCGTTCCAGGAGCCCCCGCAACGAGCGGGTTTTCGCGAAGTAGCGATGCGGAAGTAAAAACACCTTCTGCGCATGTGCAGATTGTGTTTTTATTCCCACAGCGCTAGCGAGGAGCCGAAGATTGGGGGCGGCGCGGCTGTTTGCCGCCGGCATGGAGGGTTTCCTAGCAGCCCCCCAAACCCGGGTTGGGGGTCCGGGGGGCGCTGGCTCTCGCCGCTTTCGAGCTGAATCCGGGAGCGAATTCGCTCCCGGATTCAGCTTGAAAGCGGCGAGAACGAACGGCAAGGAACGCCTTTTCCACGCCGTTCATTCTCGCCGATTTCGAGCTGAATCCAGGAGCGAATTCGCTCCCGGATTCAGCTCGAAAGCGGCGAGAACGAACGGCAAGGAACGCCTTTTCCACGCCGTTCATTCTCGCCGATTTCGAGCTGAATCCAGGAGCGAATTCGCTCCCGGATTCAGCTTGAAAGCGGCGAGAACGAACGGCAAGGAACGCCTTTTCCACGCCGTTCATTCTCGCCGATTTCGAGCTGAATCCAGGAGCGAATTCGCTCCTGGATTCAGCTCGAAAGCGGCGAGAACGAACGGCAAGGAACGCCTTTTCCACGCCGTTCATTCTCGCCGATTTCGAGCTGAATCCAGGAGCGAATTCGCTCCTGGATTCAGCTCGAAAGCGGCGAGAACGAACGGCAAGGAACGCCTTTTCCACGCCGTTCATTCTCGCCGATTTCGAGCTGAATCCAGGAGCGAATTCGCTCCCGGATTCAGCTCGAAAGCGGCGAGAACGAACGGCAAGGAACGCCTTTTCCATGCCGTTCATTCTCGCCGCTTTCGAGCTGAATCCAGGAGCGAATTCGCTCCCGGATTCAGCTCGAAAGCGGCGAGAACGAACGGCAAGGAACGCCTTTTCCACGCCGTTCATTCTCGCCGCTTTCGAGCTGAATCCAGGAGCGAATTTGCTCCCGGATTCAGCTCGAAAGCGGCGAGAATGAACGGCGTGGGCGGGCGAAGGGCGGGCGGCAGCGAGGAGTTTGCGTGGGCGGTGGGGAAACTCCTCGCTTACGCCAGCAAGAGGGGGAAGACTCAGGGAAGCCGCCCAGCAGCTGATCTCCCGGTTGCCACCTACGCATGCGTGCCCACGGGCACGCATGCGTAGATGGTATTTTGACTTCCGGGTTGAAAAATAGCGAAGTACCCTGTTCGCAATGGTTGGGGACGCAATAAACGGGGGATCACTGTATATGTTGTTTAATTGTTTTTAATAGATGTTTTTAATGATCTTGATATTTATGATGTTTTTATCTTTGCTGTGAGCCGTCCAGAGTCTATTGTGTGGCATACAAATTTAATAAACTAACAAACAAATAAACAAACAAATGTGTGTGCGCATGGGGCAGCTTACAACATATAATAAAACAATGTATAACATTTTTGATCCAATTAATTAAATATAAAATATAAAAAACCAAGCCATAAAAAGCAGTAATCCCCATTCAATCAACTTTCTCTTAGCATATTCATCAGCCAGGGGGCAAGAATATAATAGCCCCAAGTTTGGCAGCACAAATGAGTCTTAAGGCTCGTCAGTAGTGATGGGCAAACCGAACCTGCACAATTTGGTCCATACCAAATTTTGCAGTGTTCGGTATGCCGAACATGAACCCGAATTTTTTTGAAACTTCGGGCAAAGTTCGGGGTCGCATTCGGCGTCCAGAGCTTTGACCTCACCAGCAGGTTGCTAAGGATGCCAAGGTGATCACTTCCTGGATTCCATAGAATCCAGGAAGTGATCACCTTGGCATTCTTAGCAACCTGCCAGTATACGTGATGTCAAAGCTCCACTCCCGGAATCTCTTGGTGGGATTCCCTGTTTGGGTTCAGATTCAGGTTTGGTTCGGGTTTGGCCAAATTTTGCGTATAGTTCGTCTGAACTTGCCGAACCCAAACACCGTTGGGTTCGCCCATCACTACTTATGAGGAAGGCAAGGATGGTGGGGCAGTACAAATCTCCAGGGGTAGTTGATTCCAGAAGGTCGCCCCCCCCCCCCACAGAGAAGGCTCTTCCGCTAGGATCCACCAACCGACATTGTTTAGGACCTGGAGAAGACCAACTCTGTGGGAACTGACCGGTCACTGGGATTTGTGTGGCAGAAGGCGGTCCCATTTCATTCAGCTTCGGATTTATCTCTTTCTGGCTCTGCATTTCATGATTATTGGTGTGATTAGTGTTAATTTTAATTTTACATCATGGACAGCCCACAACCTATCAAGGTCCTCTTTGAACATGATGGATTAATGTTATCAGATGACAAATTAAAATGAGATAGTCTCAACCTATACTAGTTCATTTAATGACTGTTTGAAGTTACAATGGCCCTGAAAAATTTGACTTATCACCATTTTTCATACACGCTGCATCTCCATGGTCATGTGATTTACATTCAGATGCTTGACAAATGGTAAATATTTATGACAATTGTAGAATCCCGGCGTCATATGATAATCTTTTGTGACGTTCTGTCCAGCAAAGTCAATGTGGAATTGAGATTCATTTAACAACCATGATACTAATTTAACAATTGCAATGATTCACATAACACATGTGGCATGAAAAGTCGTAAAATAGGACAAAACTCACTTAGCAAATTTATCACTTAGCAACACAAACTCTGGACTCAATTGTGAATATAAGTTGAGGACTACCTGTATCTCCAATTAGATATTTTTTATAAAAGAAATGAATGAAACATCTTTTAAAAAATAAATAAAAGGGAAGTACCTACTCTAGATGGAAAAACCAGAAACGATCCTAAGGGCAGATGGAGGCATTTTCTTAACTTGAGGATACATTGGAAAGGTTTTATTTGTTATTATTTATTTTAAGCTTTGAAATGCCTGATGCGTTTTTAGCTGGGCTGGGGTTTTCTTTAACAGGAGGTTCCTTTCTTGAAATGGGATATGCAATTATTTACTTATTCCTAGTTTGGGTTGGAATGATGTAGCTTCAGAACCTCTTGGTTTTCCCTGGAATCGATTGATCCAGACCATTTTCATTTCTGGAAGTAAATTGTTCCCAACTGGAAGTACTGTATTTCACATTATCCTGAAGTAGCCTCAAGTACTTGGATAGGCCTGGTTTGTATGGAAAAATAGACTGTTATAGACTTGGATCACTGAAGATTGGAACATTTTGTTCCATCACTAGGGAATCTAAGTTCTAGGATGAATTTTCCTATGGATTTTAAATTACATATGCAATCAAAATTAGGTATGCTATTTAATTGGAGTGTTTTCCTCTCTTTTCTCCTGAATATACACAGGAATACTTTCTGAAAATTTTCAGTTTTAGAGAAAGCCCCAATTTTGCAGCTTCAGAAGCAAAATAGTATTGAACCAGCTACTCTTTTCCACATTGATGCATTTGAAAACATCACTTGCTGATGATTTAGCCCTAACCCTATAAACATAAGTGGTATTTGGTAAGTGGTAATTTATTTTAGATGCCAACCCTGTCACTAATAAGGTATTTTTCTGAGACATGTAATTTAATAACTAAATTTGGATTCTTTGAGAATAAATCTTTCTCATAGTCCTTTACCAATCTAAACATTGCATGGTATTTAATTTGAAAGCCGGAAACAATATTTAAATTGAGAAATCTAAGTATTGATAAGTTGTTTTAGTTCATGGAGATAATTTTCTATCCTCAATTTTAAAAATGGATTCTCAACTACAAATCATGTCAAATATTAATACCATTTTACAATGCCTGGGTAAGACCGTCAGTTTTGGTCACCAAGATATATATATATAAAACGTTAAAACTCCAAAAAAGAGTGCAGAGAAGAACAAAGATGATTAGGGGATAGAGGATAAATCATACAAAGAATGATTGCAGGAATTGGGTACGTCTAGTTTAATGAAAAGAAGGACTGGGGGTGATATAATAGCAATGTTCCAATAACTGAAGAACTGTCCCAGAGAATAGAGGGGTCAACTTATTTTCCAAAATACCTGAAGGCAATATAAGATGCCATGGATAAAAATGCTTCAAGGAGAGAACCAACTTAGAAGTAAGGAACATTTCCTGACTGTTAGAACAATTAACTGTGGTAAATCAGTGGAACAACTTGCTTCCAAAAGTTGTGGGTGCTCTAACACTAGAGATTTCTAAAAAGAGACTGGAATTTGTCTGAAATAGCCTAGAGTTTTTTTGCTTCAGCAGGGGGTCAGACTAGAAGACTTCCAAAATTTCTTCCAACTTTTTTATTCTTCTATTCTGTTAAATATGCTGTTATGGTGATCCATCCACCAAGTGAATCTTAAATCTTTCAGCAAAATTGACATGTCTAAACAAAGAAAAACAAATATTTTTAAATTGCCATCTATGGAAATAGATGTTGCTTTCCCTCTCCCCCCCCCCCTCCTGGAGGAATATATGGTTGCTAGAATTACATAAGTAATGTTTTTAGTCTCCTGGAAAACTTTATAGTCAGCTTTAAAAGCATCACCACAATCTAGACTAGTTTCCACACAATTGAAAGTTGCATTCATGTGGCCATATTTTTGTTTGTTTGTTCCAAGTAAAATGAACCTATATTGCTCTTTTTTATCACTGAATTCAGGCAGTACTTTTTGACCTGTGTTTATATTAGATTTCTGCTTTTGAGTAAGTTCAATTACAGCTGGGGAGTGGTGGAATTTCATTGTTGGAATGTTAGCCTCCCAATTTTAATGGCTCAGATTTTATTTAAATCAGATATAATCAGATAATTAGGGGGCTGGATGTTAAAACATACGAACAATGATCGCAGGAACTGGGTTTATTTAGTCTGATGAATATAAGGAATAGGGATTATCTAATAGCACTGTTCCAATATTTGACGGGCTGTCACCAAGAAAAAGGGGTGAATCTATTCTCCAAAGTAAGACAAGAATTAATGGATGCAATCCTATCGAATAGGTTCTATAAACCTAGGACTAAGGAGAAATTAGTTGACAGTGAGAACAATTGATCAATGGATATCGGCTACCTTTAGAAGTTTTTGATGCTCCAAAACAGGAGGTTTTTAAGAAGCGATTGGACAGCTATTTCTCTGGAACAGTATTGTGTCTCTTGCTTGAACATGGGGTTGGGTTATAAGACCCCCAAGGACCCTACATTCTATTCTGTTCTGTTCTGTTCCATTCCATCCCATTCCATAAAATATCTGACTTTTTAACAAGTATCTGCTATTCTGTTGGCTTTGCATATTTCCTTCTCCAGAGATTTATGGCAACACTAATAGCCTTATCTTCTCCTTTTCTCCAATAGGTCTGTGTGATGGCTAAGGCTGAGAAAATGTTAAGGGCTGAGAAGCTGTTATTCCTTAGAGTTTTCTGTCCAAGGATGGGTTTGCACCTGCTTTATCTTGGTCCAGTCTGATATCTTAACTGCTACACTATGCTGATTCTTAAATAAATCCATGCTCAGAAGTTTGGGGAGACCCCCCAATATATACTGAAAGTTGGGGTACTGAAAAGCTACAAGTAGGATTTATTTATTTATTTGATTTAATAATAATAATAATAATTTATTGGATTTGTAGGCTCGGGGCGGCTAACAACAATAATAAACACAAGGAAGGAAAGGAGGGAGATAAGGAGGGAGAGAGATAAGGAGGGAGATAAGGAGGGAGGGAGGATATATCTGATGCTTGCTGCAGGTTTTCTGCAAGGAAATCCAGTGGGAAGTCAGAAGTTACTTCCACCCTACCCAGTAGGCTTTTTTTTTGCCTATTTATGATCTTCCTGATTTTATGTTTAGGCAAGAAAATATATTTGAAATGATGTCCCAATGGGGCGCTGCTTGTCTAGTTATATATATTTACATATACATTTTACTAATTGCATATATTTATATATAAAGGGGGAAAAGATAAAGATTTATTATTTATTTTATTAATCTAATTTATATAACTCCTCAAGGTCTCTGTCAGTCATGTCCAACTCTAAAGCATAGTCTTCACCTTATCTCCAGCATTGTTTGCAGCCAATTTACATGGTCATATAGTGTGGCTATACAGTACAGCAAATGAACATTGTTACCTTCTCATTAAAATTATATTTATTTATATACTTGCATTTTCATGCATTCAAATGTCTAAGTGGGTGGGAGCTAAGGGAAGAAACGGGAGCTCACCCTATAATGTGAAGCTTGGGTCTCAAACTCGGACTGTCAGCTAACCCCTGACCCACTGCATCCCATATTTAAATAGACATTTTATCAATTATATATATGTGATATTCTCATATATCTTTACAAAAATTTAGGAAACTAAAACTGATTGACCTTTTATCCAAATTGATTCTTTTCCAGATGTTTGGAACTCAACTCCCAGAATTCCCAGCAATGGATGAGCTATTTATTTATTATTTATTTTGTGCCACCCAATCCCGAAGGACTCAGGACGGCAAATTTGTGTACATCTGGAGACCATTCAAGATGGAGAAGTTTGCAATAATCAAACTGAATTTCAAATCCCTCTTCTCACTTTGCTCTTTTCAACAGAATAAGTTGGTTGATAGCTCCAGAGACTTTTGATCCTACAATGCCATAAATAATGTTGAAAGTACTCATACTGCAAGGAATCATCCTTTGGTAGTTTAGGAACCTCATGCTGAGGGTCACATAAAGGTAATTTTCTGCTCATTATTTCTGCCAAGCTTCTTTCAAAAGGGAGAGATAACTCAAACTGAATCGCTCCATTCTGTGTATAACTGAGATATAGCAGTCATCCAAACTTCTAAACAATAATATGGAGAAGAGACTAAGATCATGTGGTTGTTATAACTGAGCACTTGACTTTTTCCAGAGAAAACTGATCCCAAGGTTACTGAAATGCTATCAGATAAATTGTTCAATTGGACATACAGTATTTAAAGCTTATGAAATTTGTTTTTCTCATTATAATTTTTTTTTTAAAAAAATAGTTTTATGAGAAGCAAATGTGAATGCAGAACAGGCATGCATGTAAAAATGATTCTGAATTAGAAATGTAAATCAGCTGACTTCTTTTTTTAATTTATTTGTTTTTTTTCAAATATAACATACAAAAAAGAAAAAACATACATAAAAACATACACATACAACATTTGGGAAATGAAAGTTTCCCCACTTTTTAGGTGTTTGATCAGAGAATTTTGCTTCTTTCACATAGTATTAATTTTTCAATTCTTTTATTCGATGTGTTGCTTTGCGTAGATTTTTATTTATTTCTTTGTTGCTCTTTTCTTTAGCCAATCGTAAAATTTTGCCCATGTTTTGTAGTAATCTGATTCTTCTTTTCCCTCTAATCTTTTGGATAACCTGTCCATCTCCGCACAGTCTAGTATTTTTTTAATTATTATATTTTCTTCCAGTAGTTTGTCTATTTTCCATTGTTGGGCATATACTATACTGGCAGCTGTTAGTATGTGTATAACTAGGTATCTTAGTTCTCTTTCTATTTTTTTTATTAAAAATACCCAATAAATATAATTCTGGGTTTTTTTTCAATTTCTTCTATTTCTATTTCTTTTAACCAATTTGTTATTTTATTCCAGACCTTTTTTGCCTGTGTGCATGTCCACCATTGGTGGTAAAACATGCCTCTTTCTTTTTTGCACTTCCAGCATAATGGAGAGGTTTTTGGGAACATTTTTGATAGTCTTTCTGATGATAGGTGCCACCTGTAAAACATTTTTAATTGGTTTTCCTTAAATGCAGTCGATTTTGTCATCCGCCAATTATTAGTCCATAGAAAAATGGGAAAAGACTTCTTTTTGCTTAGTAGGAATTGCATACCTACATCTGGAATTTATATCTGTAAAATCAAATATAAACTTACATTAAATATTTCACTCAACTTCAGATTTGTCTATTTCTGGCTCTGCATTTCATGATTATTGGTGTGATTAGTGTTAATTTTATGGTATCTTCAAAAACAGCAATTGAAAGCACAGATGTTGATAGTGTAGAATAATCCAGAAGATGTTATCTGTCACTTCTGTCAAAGGCAGTGACAATTTTGAAAGAGGTATCAGTGTCAAGTTTTCCTTAACACTGCTGACTTCTATCACTCAGCACTATGATTAAGCAGAAAATTGGTTGTCTAAGTCCATCTTATTAGAGGCCAATGACATACCCAATAATAGGATTATCATCAACCTATCATTTAATTGTTCTGAGCTACAGAAGTTATTTGAAACTTTAGGTATCATGCAGTTCAAACTTAAAATCCAATTTGAGAATAGACTGTGCACTCATGAATATATTTCTACCTAGTCACAAATGCATGTCTTCTTGAATACTGAAAGTTAAACAAAAACTTTACCATCATATGTATAGAAAAGCAGATAGCTGTGGCACAATTTTCCCCAAAACTATCTTCCTAAGGCTAGATTGCCCATCCACAACTGAAGTCTTTTACTACCTGGTTAATAAGAGGTGTGAAGATAGAGAAATAAGGGCTTGATTTCATCTGAAAGCAAACTATTACAATTTGAACTGAATCAATTTCAAGTAGTTGGAATATTCTGAGCTGTCATATGAAATAAGTTTGACAATTCAAATATTTTTGTGCATGCAAATGATACAAATTAAATGTGCACATTATGACATGAACTATAAATTTGAATCATTTATATGTTATTAAGAAAATGGTTATCTCCTCTACTCTGTGACAGCCGCTCAAGTACTGGAAGATAGCAGTCATATCTAATTCCTAATTCTTTTCTTTGTTGGACTATAGATGCCCATTTTCCTTAAACATTCATAATTAATTAGACCTCAAGATTCCCTTTGTTGGTCTTCTTAGCACTGTGTAGGGTGGGAGTCAGCAACCTGTGGCTCTAAAGCCACATGCAGCTCTTTGGACCCTCTGCTGTGACTCCCTGTCTTCCTTTCAAAGCAGAGAGATGAAAGAGTTGTCACCTTGTCGTGGTAGTGGCATGACCAGAGCCTTAGTGCAAGAGCAAAGAGCCCTTGCCTTTGCATAGCAATAACATTCTACCTTCATCGCAGTACATTTGCTGTTGTTGCCAGCAAAGAGGGCAGAGAGAGAATGATGGAGGCAGATCTTGTAAGGTGAGAGCTATCCCCCCAAGACTGGCCTTCCCCTTCCCTTGTCAGCTGGGCCAAGAGAAAGAAAGGGGCGGTGTGGGGCATAACATTTCAGTGGGAGTGGGAGAAGTTGGCAGCATAAATATAGGTAGCAATAGCACTTAGACCTATATACCACTTCACAGTGCTTCACAGCTCTCTCTAAGCATTTGACAGAGTCAGCATATAGCCCCCAACCATCTGGGTCCTTATTTTACCCACCTCGGAAGGATGGAAGGCCTTCAATTGAGAACACTGTAAGTATTTAGCTTTTGCAAAGTATTCTCAGGTCTTTTCTATTTGTATATGCACCATATTATCTACATATTAAAGGATGCAAATTACATATATATAGTGTGTGTCTGGTTAATAGTACTATCTTGCCTTTGGTTGCTTTTTTTAAAAAAAATTAAATATACCTATAAATATACTGTGACCACAAAGAAATTAAGCTCATTCATTCATTCATTCATTCATTCATTCATTCATTCATTCATTCATTCATTCATTTTTTAAAAGAATTTTTAAAACTAACTCCTTCTTCACCCAATGCCAGGGTTCCAAGTAACACTCCCGATGAAATGAAGTATTTTCCCTGCAACAAGAAACCTGCACAATGAGTTAGATTGAGAGTTACTGTCCCAAAGTCTTCCAACTGGCTTCCATACTTAAAGTGGGATTAGAATGCTCATTAAGGCAATGGGCTTGTTTCTAGCCCAGTGCATTTACCACTCCAGGGGTAGGCAAAGTTGGTTCTTCTATGATATGAAGGACTTCAACTCCCAGAATTCCCAAGCTAGCATGATTGGTTCAGGAATTCTGGGAGTTGAAGTCTGCAAGCCATAGAAGAGTCATCTTTGCCTACCCCTGCACTAGAAAAATGCAATAGCCTTCCATACCTTCCCATGTAACCATATAACTATTTTGTCCTTTGGGGGATAAAATAATTCTATAATTGAAACCTTAGAAATTATTTAAAACTGTAGATCAGGTGATACAGGTTGTTCTATGATATTTACAAGCTGATCATTTGAGAATTCAGGGATATTATTATTAATTAATGTTGTTATTATTATTATCACCATCATTATTATTATTATTATTATTATTATTATTATTATTATTATTATTATTATTATTATTTACAATTGTATCACAGTGGCCAGTTGTTTCACTGGATTTGGTACTAATTATTAGTCGAGCTCCACCCAGGGGCCTAGGACATCATAATATATTTTCAAGGTATATGTGCAGAACTGAGCATGCAGCTTTCTGCATTTGACTGATGATGGTTTTGTTGATTTTGAGGTGTTTAAAATGTAATTCCAGTGCCTTTGGGACAGCACTCAGTGTTCCAATCGTCACTGGAATTACTATTGCTAGTCTGTACCATAATAATTTAATTTCGGTTTTTAAGTCCCGGTATTTTGCAATTTTTTTTCTTGTTCCTTTTCATCAACCTTACCATCCCCTGGTATTGTAATTAATTAATTAATTAATTAATTTATTTATTTATTTATTTATTTATTTATTTATTTATTTATTTATTTATTTATTTATTTATTTATTTATTTATTTATTTATTCATTCATTCATTCATTCATTCATTCATTCATTCATTCATTCATTCATTCATTCATTGGATTTGTATGCCGCCCCTCTCTGTAGACTCGGGGCGGTTCACAACAGCAATAGAACAATTCATAACAAATCTAATAATTAAAAAACATTTAAAACCCCATTATTAATCAGACATATATAGAAACATACCATACATAAATTGTATAGGCCCGGGGGAGATATCTCAATTCCCCCATGCCTGGTGGCAAAGGTGGGTTTTAAGGAGTTTACGGAAGGCAAGGAGGGTGGGGGCAGTTCTAATCTCTGGGGGGAGCTGGTTCCAGAGAGTCAGGGCCACCACAGAGAAGGCTCTTCCCCTGGGACCCACCAAACGACATTGTTTAGTCAACGGGACCCGGAGTAGGCCAACTCTGTGGGACCTAATCGGTCACTGGGATTTGTGAGCAGAAGGCGGTCCCGGAGATATTCTGGTCCAATGCCATGAAGGGCTTTATAGGTCATAACCAACACTTTGAATTGTGACCGGAAATTGATCGGCAACCAATGCAGACTCCAATGATGATAGTCAACATGTTTTTCCTCAACCAGCATATGTTGTTGTTGTTGTTAATTATTATTATTACACCTGTTACTGATGTAAACATCTTTCAAGGCAGAGGAACTACCTCTAATATTATTCAGCTTTTCTATTTCAGTCCAAACATGTATATCCCAAATTTTATAGGTAGTCACTCCTCCCCAAACAGATGTCTCCCAGATGCATTGCACTGATGGCTGGCTATTTCCTAGCCAGCATATTCACTGAAATCTAAATAATTGGGGTTGTTCAGCACTTAATTAATTTTTTGAAATAAATATATTTCAAAATATAAATGTACAGACATATACCTGTCTGTAGAAAGCGATCTCCGGGACCGCCTTCTGCCGCACGAATCCCAGTGACCAGTTAGGTCCCACAGAGTTGGTCTTCTCCGGGTCCTGTTGACTAAACAATGTCGTCTGGCGGGACCCAGGGGAAGAGCCTTCTCTGTGGCGGCCCCGGCCCCCTGGAATCAACTCCCCCCAGAGATTTGGTTGACGGGACCTAGAGAAGGCCGACTCTGTGGGACCTAAGCGGTTGCTGGGATTCGTGTGGCAGAAGACGGTCTCGGAGATATTCTGGTCTATTACCCATCTCCTCCTACTTATGACTGTAACCTTGTTGCTTGTATCTCTGCAGTGCATATTATTTTCTTTCTTTCCTAGATTTGATTACTTATTAATAACTTATGATTATCATTAAATGTTATATCTTATGATTCTTGATGATTCCCCCCCCTTTTTTTTTATGCACACTGAGAGCATACGCACTACAGACAAATTCCTTGTGTGTGCAATCACACTTGGCCAATAAAGAATTATATTCTAAAGAATTAAGTTCTATTATGATGATGGGAAATATGTTGAAGAGGCATCTAGAGTGCTTCAATCAGAATTAACCTACAAGAGAACAGATGCAAACTAGCAATAACGGTTGTAAAACATCATCGTTAAGTCAGAATCCAATATCATGAAACATAAGAGATACCAATCATATGTTAACTATGGCATGAATCCTGTTCCTGAATCTTATGTAATTATTTTCCCAATTAAAAAAAAACATTGTAACAACAGCTGATGCTGCCAAAGTCACTTGATGTAACACAAACAAACAAACAAACATTTCCCAGAACAATGAAACAACATCTGTTTTTTGTTGTTTGCTTTCTTCCTTTATGATGGGAGATGTCTGGCTTCTCCCTTATCACTCTATTTCTTTCACATTAATCTGGCTTGACATCTGAAAGCAGCTTCCACCTATCTTCCTTGATGTCCTCCTATGCATCCAATCGGATAAGTCTCATACTGAAGAAGGGTGTGCAGTTAAAAAGCTTTGTGTCTCCCACTGTCTGGAAATTATACTCTGGGTAAGAAGTTACTGCAAGAATGTCATTTCATAAGTAGAAATGTCTTGGATTCTTATTATGCCCTTTGTCCATTAGCCACCTGATTTTTTTCATGGCAAGGCTTCTCAAGGTTTGTTTTGCCGTCTTAGAATGGTGCACTTGGATGCTTCTTGGCATTGAACCTCATGGAGAGTTTTCAAGGATTTCTGAACATTTGTCCTACACAGAATGTGAAATTGGATGGCATTTGGGGCGTCTTATGTACAGTACAGCAAACAATCTATTAGTTTAGCACAGATAACTTCAGAAGGAAATACCCACTAGAAAAAGTTGAAAGGATCACATACCTTGGTTCTAATTTACATGAAAGATTATTATTATTATTATTATTATTATTATTATTATTATTATTATTATTATTATTATTATTTTATTAGATTTGTATGCCACCCCTCTCCGAAGACTCGGGGCGGCTCACAACAGTAATAAGCAACAGTGTAACAATGGGACAAATCTAATAATAAAAAAATATATAAAAACCCCAACAATTAAAAACCATACAGCACATACATACCAAACATGAAATATAAAAAGTCTGGGGGAGATGTCTTAGTTCCCCCATGCCTGGTGATACAGGTGGATCTTGAGTAACTTGCAAAAGACAAGGAGGGTGGGGGCCGTTCTAATCTCTGGGGGGAGTTGGTTCCCGAGGGCCGGGGCCGCCACAAATAAGGATCTTCCCCTGGGGCCCGCCAAACAACATTGTTTATTCGATGGGACACGGAGAAGGCCAACTCTGTCGGACCTTTTCGGCCGCTGGGATGGAACGTGACCAGTGAAGTATAAACAAGAATAGAGAAAGCTCAAACATCATTCCTCAAAATAAAAGAGGTCTTCCACAGTCACGGCATAAGCCTAAGATGATGTATAGTGGTGCATAAGTGCATCATTGCACCTACCATCCCTGTCCTACTGTTCTACTGTCTTCTATTATTACTTTTTATCATTACTTACCTAATGTTTTATTTGTACAAATTACTATCCTATAATTGTTTGACAAATACATAAGTAAAATAAATAAAAATAAAATAAAATAAAGATTGAAAATCAGGCTTGTCAGATGCTACCATCTTTTCTATCCTGCTCTATGGAAGGGAGAGGACAAGAGCCATTTGAAGACACTAGAAGCATTTAAAATGTGGATTTACAGGTGGCTGTTATGTATAAGTTTGGTTGACAAAATCAGAAATGAGGGGGTTATAAACTGCTTGGGAAAGCCAAGGGAAATCATCAAAAAATTTAAAAAGCGAAAGTTAGAATATTTTGGATATGTGATGCGACACCCAGAAAAATATAACATACAGTGATACCTTGTCTTACAAACTTTTGGTTCCGGGACGAGGTTCTTAAGGTGAAAAGTTTGTAAGATGAAACAATGTTTCCCATAGGAATCAATGGAAAAGCGATTAATGCGTGCAAGCCCAAAATTCACCCCTTTTGCCAGCTGAAGCTCTTGGTTTTGTGCTGCTGGGATTCCCCTGAGGCTCCCCTCCATGGGAAACCCCACCTCCAGACTTCTGTGTTCTTGCAATGCTGCAGGGGAATACCAGCACCGCAAAAACGAGCGCTTTGCTGGCAACGGAAGTCCAGAGGTGGGGTTTCCCAGTGAAGGGAGCATCAGTGAAATCGCAGCATTGCAAAAGCACCGAAGTCCTCAAAACCCCACATCCGGACCTCTGTGTTTTTGCGATGCTGCAATTTCACTGAGGCTCCCCTCGCTGGGAAACCCCACCTCCGGACTTCAGAGTTGCCAGAGAAGCACCAATTTTTGCACTGCTGGGTTTCCCCTGCTGGGATTCCCCTGTAGCATCACAAAAACATGGAGGACTGGAGGTAGGGTTTCCCATGGAGGTAGGGTTTCCCATGGAGGGGAGCCTTAGGAGAATCCCAGCAGTGCAAAAACGGGTGCTTCGCTGGCAATGGAAGTCCGGAGGCGGGGCATCCCAGTGGTGGTGGCTTGGGTTTGTAAGGTGAAAATAGTTTGTAAGAAGAGGCAAAAAAATCTTAAACCCCGGGTTTGTATCTTGAAAAGTTTGTATGACGAGGCGTTTGCAAGATGAGGTATCACTGTACTTCACTTAATCCTCCAAGGAAAGATTTAAGGCAAATGGGGTCCAGGCAGAAGACAAAGAACAGCATGGCTTCAAAATCTAAGAGACTGGTTTGTACAATACTCAGCAACATGTTTTTGTGTGGCTGTTGACAAAAATAGGATCGCCAATATCATCACCAATGTCCGATGAGGGATACGGCACAACAGGAAGAAGAATATACAGTGCCTTGTTCTTTTTTCTTCGCAAGGAGAAGAGACCAGCTTAAGTTCTACTATTAGCCCTTGAGCAGGAAGGATGAGGAAAGTACGAGAGGGAGTTGGCAATGGTAAGAAGAAGAAGAAAAAAGAAAACAAAACTGGAGAGAGTTTTGCTTGAGGAAGGATGACTTATCCTGTCAAGCAGAAATAGGCACAGACCAGATCTTCTCCATTTCTGCCTAAGGCTGTGGTTTAATCTCCCACTTTGTTTTGGGAAGCCTGTGGCATCTCATAGCAGCCACATGTTATGTGCAGCATCATATAAATATTGCTCTTTGTTGTTACTGTTGTATTTCAATTCCACAGAGCATGCGACTTTTACTAAATTGAAATTTATAAAAATTTCATTAGAGCAATAAGCAGTGGTGAGTCAGATAAATGTTAATGACTTCCCTATTTCTGAATCACAGTATGGCCTAACTTTGCTCGGTGGTTCAATTCTTACTTCCATTAAAACAGCAGATCATAGCACCACAAAGCGTTCAGCATAATAGTAAGTCAAAACTAGACATATAGCTATTGAGTATAAGCAATAGCTTCTACTCAAATGAAATGTTATCTCAATATTATTTATCCAGCATATCTAAGGTCACTGCTTCCATTATGTTCTTTATTTATATCTTTTAACTATTCCTGAATTAGATTCTCAACAGGGACATTGATGGATAAATATTACATACATTAATATTTTAATCTTGAAAATCCCTGACACTTTGGCCAGCATACTACCAACATTCCTAGAACAAACCATTTTCCTTCTGGTATTCTTCCTATCTACATCCGGATATATTTGGGCACATCTATCTTTACATTTTTAAAACCATTTTTACTTAAAAATTCATAAGGTGCATGAGGTTTCACTGTTCAATAATTCCTAGTAGTCAAACATCTTATTCTGATTAACTATTTCATGATTCATTCCATTGTGACTATACCAAATGCTTATTCATGAGTCATGTCTTTTTTTAGGATTTTTTTTAAAAAACGGTTGCTGTATTTCACACTTGGAAGCACAATTTGTACATAAAATCATCAGCATAAATCAATCTACTGCAGGACTGAAAGCCTCATTGAAGGTTATAGATCATAGATTGGACCATTAGAACCATTTTAAAATATAATCCTGGTGGAAGATATATATATTTGACCACATAGACTAAAGATGAGGGGGATTGATTGGTCAAAAATCAGATGGCTAGCTTCTGTAGTACCTAAGGGAAGAGTAAATCCTGGATTTCCTTCTTCCTTCTCCATTACGCCTGGTTCTGGAAACTTTGTTGTAAAACGTTGCTCTCTAATTGTGGGTTGATTCTTCGTATTATTTAAGGAGTTAGAGAGAAAATTGTTTTATAATGTACTCTCCAAGCTCATCCATGCAATCAGTATTTATCCTGATGGATTGCTGATTGGACAATGGAAAACCCTTCCAACATGTGGCCAGTGGTTGCCCAAATCCATGATACAGCAGAGAAAATTAATGTGGAGTCAATCTAAATATGATTATGGAAACAAAGCCAATTCAGAAATTAGAAGTTGAGTATGCATGGGGTATTTTTTTTAAAAAAAAACCCTCAAAGTGGATAAGCTTCCAGATGGAACCACAGTATATGAATTCAGCCAAGTGGCTGGCTGTTATACAGGAACAGCACATAGAATCCAGGTTGTTAGAGCCAACTGCATAAATATGAGCAACAAAACCTCCATCCATGCTGAGATCCAAAGCCCATAAGGAATCGTTGCCAAGCCATCTTCTTCAACCATTCATAGGTACCAAGCCAAACCAAACTAAGGTATTGAATTATAGATGTTTTTCTCCCTTCCAAGATTAACTTAGTGCATCTAGAATAACCACCCAGTCACACACTAGCAAAATTAATTAAACACTTTTTTAGAAATACTGTACTGGTATTTAGGACAGTATCCTGTGTGCTGTTTCACTCTCTTAAAAGTAAGTCAGTGTATGCCTCTTTCTTCTTTGTGTACTTTTACAAGATGGACACCAAAACAACTTTTTGCAAGAGAGGGAGGGGGGAATTAAACAGATATGTCTTGCAGCACACCGGATTAAGCTGCTCATTATCTGGGAAAAGTAGGAAGTAATCAAGTCAGATGAAAGATGAGTCTCTTAAAGAGCTGATAATTAAACAAGAAAAAGAATCTCACGGAGAAAATTACAACACCAGTAAGAAAAGACTTGTTGATGGACTCATTATTTGCTCTGTTTTCATGTAAATCTCAGAAAACTCAAGGGAGGGGGCAGAGTGGAAGAAGGGGAGGGGGCTTAAAAATACTTGTATATTTCACAAGTTTGCAAGTGACAATCAAGATCCTTTGAACAGCATCCTTTCTAAATAGTTTAGGAGTAAATCCCCCAGTAAGCTTGCCAGTGAGATCCAGTCAAACTCTCTCTGCCCTCTAGCGCTGATGTTTTTCAAGAATACCACTTATGCTCCTCTGTAAAAGTATTCCGGACTGCTGTTTAATTAGCTTCTGATTGAAAAGTGTTGACATCTTACACAGGATCCTGCTAAATGGGTTTTCACATGCTGGGAAATATGTAAATTTCATGAAGGCCTTGATTGGATTGCCAGTGAGACTTTTAAGTAATTTTAAAGACAAGAATTGTATGAGGCAGCCAACCTATTTATGTTGGGAGTCACATGAGTACCTAGATAAATAATTTGGAATGTTTAGAAAGTTGGAAAAACTTAAGTGGAAATTGACATCTAGTTATAGAAGACACAAGCTATATTCCGTAGAGCAGAGTTGAATTAAAATTATAGTTTGATTAGCACAAATATATACGTAGGTGTTTTCCAAGATCCACTCCAGTCCCATGATTGCATGGTTTACTAAACATCAACACCAACTTGAAAATCTGTATGGCTGTAAAATCTGAATTGTAATAAGAGTCCACATGACCATAAAGAGGTTAGGCAGTGCTTTTTAACCTCTAAAGCAACGATATTACAGGATTTGCATCCTTTAATATGTAGATAATATGGTGCATGTACAAATAAGAGAAGACCTGAGAAGACTTTGCCAAAGCTAAATACTTACAGTGTTCTCAATTGAATGCTCCTTGAAGCTCTCTGAGCTTGGTTGGTTTCTGGATTAACTGCTGATGTTATTTTAGTTACCTAAAACATCTGCAAAAATCAATCAAGCTCAGAGAACACCAAGGGCATTTTATTTCAACCTTAAACACTCTTTTATGAGTGCTTAAGGTTGAAATAAAATGTCCTTGGTGCTCAATTGAGTGTTCTCAAATATCTAAACATTTCTTCTTCTTCTTCTTCTTCTTCTTCTTCTTCTTCTTCTTCTTCTTCTTCTTCTTCTTCTTCTTCTTCTTCTTTTTCTTCTTCTTCTTCTTCTTCTTTCCTCTTCCTCCTCCTCCTCCTCCTCCTCTTCTTATTCTTCCTCTTCTTTTTATTTTTATTTATTTGCTGTGTCAAGTACAAATTGGTAGTATATAAAGATATAGCAATATTTATATACATGATACTAGTAAGAGAGAAACATTAGGATCTTCTTCTTTTTCTTCTTCTTCTTCTTCTTCCTCCTCCTCCTTCTCTTCCCTCCTCCTCTTCCTCCTCTTCCTCTTCTTCCTCTCTTCAAACATCAATGACATCAAATTTAAAATGATGATGTTTAGGGGGAAAAGTGTGAAATATAACTGGAAGTTAAATGGAAAGCCAATCAAAGTAGCGAATTTTTTTATATTGAAAAGTAGATTTTGCCAACACTGGCTAATGGTAAATCATTTTAAAAGAAGCTTGATATGGCCCAAGGCAAGTGATCTAGTGGAACTATTATTTACATAATATTTCACAGGTACAAAATAGTTCCATTATTGAATTATGGTATGGAATTGTGATGCCTTAGAAAACCAGCTTCATTTGAACAAGTTCAGATCCGTTTGTTAAAAAGTGTAAGAACCCATCAGCTCCAGCAGTCAGAACAGAAACAACTATCCATTTTACACAGCCTATCAATAATTAGAATTTTCATATATTGGCAGAGGCTCTATTCAATAGACCCTGATTAGCTATCCAAAATATGTTTACTAGAACAGATAAGTATGGCTCAGCATACCTCGTGGGTAATCTCATTTATCAAAGTTATTTCACAGCATGAGTTTTTCACCCAGTATTTACGTTCATCCTAGATATCAGTGCCCAAACAGACCTAGAATTATTGGCAAATATAGATAGCATTTTCCAATTCAGAAATACCCATCAATGAGTTTGATGGAGTTCTTGAAAAGGGCCTATTCTAAAGCAAGATGTTGGATTCCATGGCCAAATATGGGCACGTATATCATTTGCCATACTGTGAAGAGAATATATAATGTTTTGTTTAACTGTCAACTCTATGGCCCTTTTAGGCTTAGATATTTAACATCCCTACTTGAACCAACTGCCCACTGTAACTTGAATTGCTGATTGTTCTATTTCCTTTTGGGCTCTAATGTATACATTGTGAATATAACTGCGAAGTTTATAGTCAAGGACGTTTAGCTAAATACCCCTATATTGCACAGGTGGGGGGTCTCATGTAAAGATGATATATTTATCTGAATGCTGATTCTTTGTATTTATCCTTATATATTTTATTACTGTATTTTCTATTATCCATTTTCCACCTGGAATTAAATCCTTGTTGTGTTGTGTTATGTTGTTTTTATTTTATTTTATTTTATGTTTGTTTTATTTCATTTCATTATTTTTCTGTGATGTGATGTGATGTGATGTGATAGGATAGGATAGGATAGGATAGGATAGGATAGGATAGGATAGGATGGACCGGACTGGACCAGACAAGTCCAGACCAGACCAGACCAGAATTCTTATTGGCCAAGTGTGATTGGACACACAAGGAATTTGACTTGGTGCATATGGTCTGACTGTATGTAAAAGAAAAAAAATTTTTTTTGTCAAGAATCACAGTACAACACTTAATGATAGTTATAGGGTACAAATAAGCAATTAAATCACGTTAGCAAACAGTCAATATAAATCACAAAGATACAAGCAACAACGTTACAGTCATACAGTCATTTGTGGGAGGAGATAGGTGTTGGGAATGATGAGAAGATTGATAGTAGTGCAGACTTAGTAAATAGTTTGACAATGTTGAGGTTATTATTTGTTTAGCAGAGTGATGGGAAAAAGAACTATTCTTGTGTCTAGTTGTTCTGGGGTGCAGTGCTCTATAGTGTAATTTGGGAGTAAGAGTTGAACCAAAGTTATGTCCAGGATGTGAATTGTCTGTAAATATTTTCACAGCCCTCTTTTTGATTTGTTCAGTATACAGGTCCTCAATGTAAGGCAGGTTGCTAGTAATTGTTTTTTCTGAAGCTCTAATTATGCTCTGAAGTCAGTGTTATGTCTTGTTGGGTTGCAGAATCAAGCCAGACAATTATAGAGGTGCAGTTGACAGACTCAATAATTCCTCTGTAGAATTGTATTGGCAGCTCCTTGAACAGATTGAGCTTTTTGAATTGGTAGAGAAAGAACATTCTTTGTTGTGCTTATATTTATTTATTTATTTATTTGTTTGTTTGTTTGTTTGTTTGTTTGTTTGATTGTTTGATTGATTGATTGATTTTTATGCTGCCCTTCTCCTTAGACTCAGTGCGGCTTACAACATGTTAGCAATAGCACTTTTTAACAGAGCCAGCATATTGTCCCCACAATTCGGGTCCTCATTTTACCCACTTTGAAAGGATGGAAGGTTGAGTCAACCTTGAGCCGGTGATGAGATTTGAACCGCTGACCTACAGATCTACAGTCAGCATTTTGATAATGTTTTAGATATCAGGTGTCCATTTTAGATCTCAAGATATGAAAAGACCTAGAAATTTGAAGGACTCTACTGTCACTACTGTGTTGTCTACTATTGTAAGAGGTGGAAGTATGGAAGGGTTTCTTCTAAAGTCTATCATTTCTATGGTTTTGAGTGTATTCAGTTCTAGGTTGCTCCACTCGCATCACAAGGCTAGTCGTCCCATCTGTATGCGGATTCATCAGTCTCAAATGAGATCAATAATTGTTGTGTCATCTGAAAACTTCAGTAGTTTAACAGATAGATTGTTAGAGAAGCAGTCATTGGTATAGAGAGAGAAGTGGAGAGAGCACACAATTTTGGGGGTCTCCTGTGCTAATTGTACAGATATCTGATGTCATTCTGCTTAGCTTCACCTGCTGCTTCCTGTTTGTTAGGAAACTTATGATCCACTTACAAGTGTGTTCAGGTACAGTTAGCTGGCTTAGCTAAGTTAGAAGAATGTCTGGAATTATTGTATTGAATACTGTTCTAAAAGGGGGAAGATGACCCTTGTGTAGATTTAAGATATTGTAGGATGTAGTGTAGAGCCATATTAACAGCTTCATCTGTTGATCCATTTGCCTGGTGTGAAAATTGCAGGGGTCTAACAGTGAATCTGTGATGGTTGTCAAGTGGAACAGCACTAGTCTTTCAAAGGTTTTTTGTAACTACAGTTAGAGCAGTGTTTCTCAATTATTTTCTGTTACGACACCCCACACACACAAACACACACACTAGGAAGAAGTAAACATTTCACATACACACCTCAACTCTCTGCTGGGATGATTGTTTGCAATATTCAGCATGTTTTTGCTGAAAAAACTCAAGTGGCTTATCAGCGTGATTGGGGTATAATGTGTTTAAGTAATACCTTAATTTATTTGGCTTCATGCTATGTGCTGCTAACATTTTTAGACACAGTAAACACACCGGTCTTTCCTTGTCTTCCACTGTAGTCAAAGTGAAGCTGTAGCTGAGATCGACTGTAGACTGTCTAAGGTTAAAGTTTTTGGGGTATGGGAAAGAAACCTCAAGAGTAAGATAGTGCATTCCAGGCATTGGATTCAGGTTCCAGACAGGTGAGCTGTATTCCAGAATTGGTCTAACAAATGTTTTGTAAGCTATGGTTAGCAATGTAATATTGCCAGACCAGAAGCTATGTAAAATTAGATTAACAACTCTTAGTGCCTTTTTGGCAATGTTGTTACAGTGGGCTCTAGCACTTAGGTCATTGTATCTGAGTACTCCAAGGTCTTTGAAAGAGTAAGGGTCATCTACAAGTTGATTTCCTCCAAGTTTGTATTTTGTATTGTGATTCTTTTTGCCAGTGTGTAAGACAGAATATTTGTTGGTTAAGATTTGAAGTTGTCAGTTGTTTGACCATACATAATCAAGGTCTTTTTGAAGGGTAGCAGCATTATCGATGGTATTAAATAGTCTAACATCACCAGCAAAGAGAATGCAGTTGTTTATAATATGATCACAAAGAACGTTTATGTAGAGTATGAAGAGTGTTGGTCTTAGAACCTGCCTTGAGGGACACCGCTATTGACAGGAGGAGGATTTGATATGGCACTTCCTATTTTGACCACTTGTTGTCTGTTAGATATGAACCCGGTTACCCAATCAGATAGAGGTCCAGAGATGCCATAGGATTGTAGTTTCAGAAGTACTTTGTTATGTACTACTGAATCACAGAATTTACAAAAGTCTATGTAAATAGCATCTATTGTTCTACCCTGATCAAGTTTAGTGATCCATATGTTTTTGCAGTGTAAGAGTTGCAGATTACAGGATATTTTTTTCCTGAAACCAAATTGTTTGTTGGAAAGTAGGTTATTCGTTTCTAAGTAGAGTGTAATGAGTTGGTTTATGATTGAGTCCATGACTTTGCAGATGATGCAACCCAAAAATATCGGTCTGTAATTTTCAATGTTACTTGGATCTCCTTTTTTGAAGATAGGGATGACTGTGGCTAGTGACCATAGGTTGGGTAAGGAGCTAGTCCTGAATAATTTTTTTTAAAAAATATGCTTAGAGAGGTTCAGCAAAGTTGTGGAGAGCTTTTTTAAGATGTATGCACATAGTTAATTATGTTCGATAGACAGAGATGGTTTAGGTTAGGTTAATGCTCTCTACATGGGGCTACCTTTGAAAAGTGTTCGGAAACTTCAGATCGTGCAGAATGCAGCTGCGAGAGCAGTCATGGGCCTACCTAGGTATGATCATGTTTCACCAACACTCCGCAGTCTGCATTGGTTGCCGATCAACTTCCAGTCACAATTCAAAGTGTTGGTTATGACCTTTAAAGCCCTTCATGGCACTGGACCAGAATATCTCCGAGACCGCCTGCTGCTGCACGAATCCCAGCGACTGATTAGGTCCCACAGAGTGGGCCTTCTCCGGGTCCCATCAACTAAACAATGTCGGTTGGCGGGCCCCAGGGGAAGAGCCTTCTCTGTGGCAGCCCTGGCCCTCTGGAACCAACTCCCCCCGGAGATTAGAACTGCCCCTACTCTCTTTGCCTTTCGTATGCTCCTGAAGACCCACCTGTGTCATCAGGCATGGGGGAACTGAGACATCTCCCCCGGGCATATACAATTTATGAATGGTATGTGTGTATGTATGTGTGTTTAGAAAATGGGGGTTTTAAAATGTTTTTAGTAGAAATTTAGATTTGTTGTAAATTGTTTTTTCACTTTGTTGTGAGCCGCCCCGAGTCTGCGGAGAGGGGCGGCATACAAATCTAAATAAACATAAACATAAACAAACATATGCCTTTCTAACATTATCTTCTGTAAAATCGATTTGTGTTAGATAGTTGAAGATGTTTGTGGTACGACTAGGAAATATTGGGCGTGAGCCATTCCTGCTTACAAAAATTGAACTGAAGAATGTGTTAAAGAGGTTGGCTTCAACTGTTTTCTTGTTATAGTCTTTACCATTTGGTCCTTTTAAGGGGTTTATAAGAGTCACACAGATAACCTAAAGAACAGTGAAACAAAAAAAATCCCAGGATTTGCATTTAGCTCAGTCACAAACAATTCATTATCTACCACTCTTGCCTTTTGCTTGCCTCCTCCAAATACTTATTTATTCTTTTTCCAATTGTTTTTTTATCTTGCCGTGCAAGCCACACATTCTTCCAAGAAAGTATGTAGCAAAATAAAAATCTGCAAGAAACAGAGTTTCATGCTGGCTGGGGAATTGTGAGAGTTGGACTTCGACACTGCTCTAATTCCATCAAAATGCTCTAACTTTTCTTGTTCTCCACATACTTATCCTTCAGCTAAAAGGAAAGATGCCCCAGAAATGGTAGCAGAGGATAAAGATCATCAGCCAAAAATATTTTCTCTCTTTCCAGACTTCTCAAGTGAATTTTAAATGTGCCTTTAGATTTTATATAAATTTGCCTATAGGTTTTATTTCAACTTTCCATCCTCCCAAGATTGATAAAACGAGGACCCAGATTGTTGGGGGCAATATTATGACCACTGTAAAGCCCTGTGAAGTGGTATATAAGTCTAAGTGCTATTGCTGTATAATGAATTTGAAAGATGAATTCTAAATTCAGAAGCAAAGATTAGGTTTATGACTTGCCAGGATGAATGGAATGGAATTAACTTCATCTATTGAATTTTTTTGACATTCCAAAAATAACCAGTATGAAAAACATCAAAACTATATTTCAAATTATTTGAAATAATCATGCTTTCTAATCCTATTTTTACACTAGTAAATATCGATTTTGTTCTTGCAAAAAAGGGCTGACATTTGTGTTGCTTTAATTTGCACCCTATGTTTGTAATGCTTGGTTGTAAATAGAATAGAATAGAATAGAATAGAATAGAATAGAATAGAATAGAATAGAATAGAATTTTATTGGGCAAGTGTGATTGGACACACAAGGAATTTGTCTTGGTGCATATGCTCTCAACGTACATAAAATTTACTTTAATGTATCTCAATTGATATTTGTTTTTTTGTTTGTTTGTTTGTTTGTTTGTTTGTTTGTTTGTTTGTTTGTTTATTTATTTATTTATTTATTTATTTATTTATTTATTTATTTATTTATTTATTTATTTATTTATTTATTTATTTATTTATTTATTTATTTATTTATTTATTTATTTATTTATTTATTTATTTATTTATTTATTTATCCATCCATCTATCTGATTTGATTTGATTTGATTTGATTTGTATGCCGCCTCTCTCCGCAGACTCGGGGTGGCTAACAACAGCAATAAAACAGCATATAATAATAATAATCCAATACTAAAACAGTTAAAAACCCTTATTATAAAACCAAACATATGTACAGACATGCCATGCATAAAATTGTAAAGGCCTAGGGGGAAAGAGTATCTCAATTCCCCCATGCCTGGTGGCAGAGGTGGGTTTTAAGCAGCTTACAAAAGGCAAGGAGGGTGGGGGCAATTCTAATCTCTGGGGGGAGTTGGTTCCAGAGGGCTGGGGCTGCCACAGAGAAAGCTCTTCCCCTGGGTCCTGCCAAGTGACATTGTTTAGTTGACGGGACCCGGAGAAGACCCACTCTGTGGGACCTAACTTGTCGCTGGGATTCGTGCAGCAGAAGGCAGTCCCTGAGATAATCTGGTCCGGTGCCATGAAGGGCTTTATAGGTAATAACCAATACTTTGAATTGTGACCGGAAACTGATCGGCAACCAATGGAGACTGCGGCGTGTTGGTGTAACATGGGCATATTTGGAAAAGCCCATGATTGCTCTTGCAGCTGCATTCTGCACGATCTGAAGTTTCCAAACACTTTTCAAAGGTAGCCCCACGTAGAGAGTCGAGCCTCGAGGTGATGAGGGCATGAGTGACTGTGAGCAGTGACTCCCGGTCCAAATGGGGCTGCAACTGGTGCACCAGGCGAACCTGGGCAAATGCCCCCCTCGCTGCAGCTGAAAGATGTTTCTCTAATTTGAGCTGTGGATCGAGGAGGATGCCCATATATCTAACCTATTTCCATGATTATTTTTCAACATTAACTAATGCAGTACTAACAGAAATAGCATCCATATGTTATGCGAATTTATTTATTTATTTATTTAATAATAATAATAATAATATGAAGATATAATATCAGTTGGGATACATTAAAGTAATTACAACTAAGCATTACAAACATTTATTATTTATTTACTTATTTGTTTGTTTGTTTGTTTGTTTGTTTATTTATTTAGCCACTCCGAGTCCTCGGAGAGGGGCGGCATACAAATCTAATAAATAATAATAATAATAATAATAATAATAATTAATAATAATAATTATTATTATTAATAATAATAATAATAGCTAGTTAATTATTAAACTTCTATGCCACCCTTCTTGATCTATTAATCATAGTTATCTTCTAAACCTATTTTTCCAGGATGCTTATTTAACACAATATAGAGCTAAAGGGTAATGCCATTTTTAATGGAAAATAAATACAACTTTGCAATAACTTGCAAAAAAAAGTTATTACATCACTTTCTTTTTTTAATTATTAAGACAGTGAAATTTTTGTTTTTGTCAACATTCTTTACCATCTTTTCCATAATAAAATCAAACAAAATAACAATTGGTATTATATCTAAAATGTTTTGAAAGAAATATAAACCTGATCCACTTACGCCAATTATTGTATCAGTCAGTAGCAGATACATTACCAAAAAGGATGCATATTGAATTTTTATTGCCAATGACAGTTGAAAAAAATCACTCTTCATTTTACCTTTAAAAATATTTAAAGAAGCAAAGAGCATAATAGCGGACTGACTGTGTGTCAATGTTTGAAAGGAACAAAAAAAGAACTTCAGTGAACATTAAATATTAGCAAGTCTTTGCATTTTCGAAATGATGTAAAGCCACCCGAGAAGACAATATAATTGCCTTTAATCCCTAGGATACCAGGATGTCTTTTATCACAAGAACAATACCTCTAGGTCTAGGATCAGGGACTAATTTACAAATCTGCCGTCCTATTAACAATATGATTGTCATTCATGATCACCGGAGCCCTTCAGAATCCAGAAGAATTTGGAGGTATTAAACTTAACTCCTCCACTGTCCTTAAAATGAAGTATGCAGGTGGACTCTTAAAAGATATAGAGAGATTGGAATGTACAACGTTGCTATACATCAACTCCTTGGAATATTTTCTACTGCCAATATGAAGAGGTCTGAAGTCATAGCCTCTTTGTAAAACCAGGTTCTCCATTTGTGATATACGGAGCAACCGGGTTTTTTTTAAAAAAAAGCAGTTGAGCTTATCCAATTTTAGATTTCCATTCTCCTTTGACTTGATAAGATGCTATATTCTGGTATGACTATTTTTCTGGATGCAAAAGATGAGGGACTACCCTTTAGGCATACAAATCTGACATTAGCAGCAGCCAATACTCCTTTCTTCATACCAATTTGATTTTCAACTAAGGATGGGTGGTGGTGGCGACAGAGATGGGGGTTGGAAGAAAATTCTATACACAGTCCCTTTTTCGTTCACACTCTCCAGAGTACATTGTGTTTCTGTCAGAGGGAAGATTTTGTGAGAAGCTAATTAAAAGATCCATGAATGAGTGAGGGTTAAACTCACAAGCTATGCTCATTAACAGTCATTCACCTCAGAATATTTTGAGATAATTCTTTTCAGCCTCGTAAGGGAAGAAAGGAAATAACACTAGACAACAGTTTAAAAAAACCCCCACCATATTTTGTTAGACAAGCACAAATTTCTCTTCCACAGTGATAGCAAGATCTAATTTAATGAGAAGAATCCTTCCCTTGAGTTTCTTGTTTCTTCTTCCAGGGAAAAAAACAAAACAAAACAAAAATCACTAATGAACATGTTCCCCTCCAAGAAATTGGAAAAGGGGGGGGGGGGGTTTGAAGAATCAGAACCATTTTGTTAATTGTCTTTTTCCTGCTGTTTCCATGGCAATACTGGCTACCAGGCTTCACCACAGAGTGACAGTCCGACAATTCACACACTGCACCCTTTCAGGCATTCTGAATGGCTGTGAAAGAGACAGGACAGGTTCCATTCAGAAAACATGTGATATCTCCTCAATGCATTACCTTTCATCCACATCTCCCAAATTGCAGTTAATTTAATTCTAAACAAATGGCTATAAGGGAGGGGGGGGACGACAAATGAGGATTAGAAGGAAAAGAACATCTTGAGCACTAATGGGGACCGTTTGTGCAAAGAACAACTGAACGCTTTCTTCTGGTGCCAAGAATATTGGATTGAAAGGTGGACTTTCTCTCCTCTGCTGGGCCTTAATTTAGACTCTATATCAACAATGAAGAAAAGGAAGGGGAGACACGTTGAACACAATTTATCCATGAGGGCAACATAATAATAAAGCCCACACTGTTTTGTTCCGTCAAACTGTGCACAGCATGGTTTGTCTAAGAAACGCATTTCTCATGTGCTGCTTTCACTCATCATGTCAGCATGCCTGGGGCTACAAGATCCAAGCAGCAAAATAACCGAGATGACCACTAGACGGAACCAAACACCATTGTGTGTTGTTATTGTCCAGCCTTTTGCAGCCTGGATCCTCCAATACTAAACTTGGCTTTGGATAAGTCTAGAACTAAGCTTCCCTGTAATAATCTGTAATGATCAACAGAGCCAAAAAAGAAATAATGTTTTATTCCAAGTCATGCTCAATTTAGGGCCACAATTGGTACAGTAATACCTCGTCTTACGAACCTAATTGGTTCCAGGGGGAGGATTGTAAGATGAAAAGTTCGTAAGATGAAACATTGTTTCCCATAGGAAACAATGTAAGATCAATTAATCCATGCAACAACAAAAACCCCCCCGCAAAAAAACGCCACCGCCCGGCTGTCACCTTTTGAAACAGCCAGGGGGGCTTCTCAGGGTCCTCCTGAACCTGAACGCCAAATCTGAACTTCTGGGTTCGGCGTTTGGGAGGCCGCCGAGAAGCCCCCGGCTGTTTTAAAAGGTGACAGCCAGGCGGCGGGGCTTCTCGGCAGCCTCCCGAATGCCAAACCCGGAAGTTTGGCAAAAGTTCGGGTTCGGGAGGCCGGTGAGAAGCCCCACCGCCCGGCTGTCACCTTTTAAAACAGCCGGGGGCTTCTCAGTGGCCTCCCGAATGTCGAACCCAGAAGTTTGGGTTTGGCGTTCGGGTTCAGGAGGACGCTGGGAAGCCCCCCCGGCTGTTTCAAAAAGCGACAGCTGGGCGGCGGGGCTTCTCGGCAGCGGCGGGTTCATAAGAAGGAAAAAGTTCGTAAGAAGAGGCAAAAAATTTCTGAACCCCGGGTTTGTATCTCGGGTTGTTCGTAAGACGTGGGGTTCGTATAATGAGGTACCACTTTATTGGGATTATCATTGCTAAGCAAGGCAGTTATTAAGTGAGTCACGGTCAGATTTATGACCATTTTTTGCAATGGCTGTTAAGTGAATCATGTGGTCATTTAGCAGTTCCAGTTTCTTCCATTGCTTGTTGAAAGCTGGCTGGGAATGTCACAAATTGCAATTGAATAAATCCAGATTGCTGCAACCATTGAAAATACATGCTGACTGCCAAATCGCAGTCAGCCAGCAGTCAGCAGAAGTAGTCTGTGTGTTTTATATTATAAAATCAATAAAAAAATTATTTAAAGAAAAGAGAAACACCTGCGCTGAAGAAACTACATATAGGTGCTACTCAGTGAAGGGCCATAATTTTTATTTTACCACCACACTGTGGGTTTGGCTTATTTTGTGTATGTGGCTTGATGGTCATGTGACCAGGTGAGAGTGGCTTGTCAAGCCATATGACTAGGTAGGAGTGGCTTGCTGGCCATGTGACCAGGTGGGACTGGCTTGATGATCATGTGACCGGGGTGGTTTAAAGATCATGTGACTGGCTTAAAGGTGGCCAACTTGATGTTACTCACGTCAAGGGTTTCAGTTAGGGGGCCTGGCCTATCCTCGCCTCAAAGAGATACAAGATATTTACTATTACTGAACATTCAAAATATACCATTTAATCCTATATGTATATATGCCATATGTATGCATACATTTTATACACAGGAAGTCAACAATATACATTATCTACTATATGTAAGCTCCTGTTGTGGTTAGCTCTGGCCCTGCTCCTGCCCCAAGGACTGTGGATGTGGGGGAGACATCCACATGCTGCAGGCCTGTTTTGCCCCCGGTGGAATCTGCTGATGAAGGCTCCTCTGACCAAGAAGACATGAGTGACAGGGAGGAGGAGAGTGTGGCAGACAGCTCAGAAGGAGATCAATAATCTAGCTCCTCCTTGGATTCAGAACAAGAGTTAATGATACAGCCACGCATGAGGAGAGCGATGCATAGGCAACAACAACTGAGAGATTATTATCAAAGAAAATGAGGCCACCTGTGATTGGGTGGGGCTGTGGTAATTAGTGAGGCTGCTATAAATAGCAGCCTGTGGGTTTGGGCATTGTGGAGGATTATCTGATCGTTGTGTTTTGTGACTGCTTTACTGACTTTGACTTTTTGTGTGCTGATTTTTCCCCGCTTTGAAACTAAACCAGAGCAAAGTGTGTGTCACTTTGTGAAAGAAGAAGGACTGTGAATTGCCTGATAGCTGCAAGATAAGTATCACAGATCTGATAAGGGACTTGTACAAATTACCAGTTTGTTTGGAGACGGGTGCTCTTTGCTATATTAAAAGAGGGCTTGGTTTAAGTGAATTTTCATTATAAAGAACATTGTTTTGAATTTTCAAATGTGTGTGTGTCTGAAATTTATACCTGTGAATTTTGGGGAGGATTCTACCAGAGAGCCCGACAGAACAGCTCCATTTTTGCTTCCCCCACTGTGTGTCCCTGGCCCCTGTAGGCAGCAGCCCATGACTGGTGCTACTGGAGAAGTGTAGCATATATATTCAGCACAGTCCCTTCATATCCATTTTATTTTAACTTGATAAATCATTTCTTTCCTCCAGTTAATTTTCTATGGCTCCTGAATGAAATCATATGTCTGCTGATTATCTCTTTTTACCATGAAACTTTTAAAATACTTTTGTATGCTTTTATATTTCTGCAAATGCATCCTGTAAACCAAGTATTGTTTATGCTTTGGCTGAGTAAGAATGCATATTCCTGCTGATATTCCTACGTTTCTGAATTACTTGTCACCTGAAATGTTAGTAGCAGAATAACAACAACAACAACTATCTTTTAAGTTATTTTTTTCATTTGGTACAATACTGGATGGTATAAAAGATTCTCAGTTTTGTTTCTCTGAATTTTTCATCTTACCAATTATAAGTTCAGCTTAGCGCAACTCTTTACAAATCCAGCACAAAATTACAAGAATTGTATGTATATGTCTTTTTGCAAAATTCTAAATTTATGTTTTATTGTCCATCCTTTTCCTTACTGTACTTACTGTCTGGTAGATCTCTCATAATTGTTTTATTGATTTAATTTATCATTATCTTCAGTTAATAAGCCTAGTTAACAACAAAAACAAAAAACCCTTTTGTTTAAGATAGCTTAAATTTAATTAATCTGTTTTAATTTATTTGATTATATGCCATCTAATCCCATGGGATTTAGGACGGTTTATTATTATAATAATAATAATAACAATAATAATAATAATAATAATAATAATAATAATAATGATAATCCCAAAAAAGTGGTCGAAAATGAGCAAGTAAAACTACTGTGGGACTTCCGACTTCAGACTGACCGAATTCTGAAGCATAACACACCAGACATCCTGATTGTGGAGAAAAAGAAAGTATGGATCATCGACATTGCAATCCCAGGGGACAGCAGAATTGAGGAGAAGCAGCTAGAGAAATTAGTGAAATACGAAGATCTAAAAATCAGCTGCAACGTCTCTGGCATAAGCCAGTGAAAGTGGTCCCAGTGGTACTTGGCACGCTGGATGCAGTGCCAAAGGATCTCAGTGGACATTTGAAAACCATTGGAATTGACAAAATCTCCATCTGTCAATTGCAAAAGTCCGCTTTACTGGGATCGGCAAACATAATTCGCCGCTACATCACGCAGTCCTAGGTGCTTGGGAAGCGCCCGACTGGTGATGAAATACGAAATCCAGCATAGTGATCTCATTTGCTGTGTTGTACTGACATAATAATAATAATAATAATAATAATAATAATAATAATAATAATAATAATAGCAACAACAACAACAATAACAACAACAACAACAACAACAATAATATAACAAAATTAGATTTGTATGCCACCCCTCTCCGAGAGGGGCAAAAGTCAAGTATAAAATAGTAAAATCAACAAAAACCCATTAAACTAATCGATAAAACTAAACTATACAATCATACACAGATACATACCAAGCAAATCGCAATTCGGTCGTGACTAGATGTTAACTCTAGTCAAGATGTTAAAAGTAAACATGTACTTAGAACATAGTATAATGTTACAGCCCCCAAATAAATTTGATTTCTATATGATTAAATAAAGAAGAATAAGTATAAAAAAAGTATATTATTTCTGATAAATTTATTTTAAAAAAATCACAGCTAATTTTGAATTTCAAGAATTGCTTTATAAGTGTGAACTGATATATTTAAGGCAGCCATTCATCAGGTCAAGAAGCTTTATATCCTCATTAGAATTTATCTGGAAATATAGAAAGGGAGTAATTAACATAAATCTGAAATTAGATTCTACAGGCATAATTAACCAAAGTTGTTTTTATGCTCTGCTATTTTTTAAAATAGCAAAATATTTTAAAAATCTAAAAAAATATATTACATTAGTGAGGAGGATATATTACAGGTAGTTTTTAGATTATGAACACACTTGTGCCCAATATTTTCCTTGCTAAGCAAGACAGCTGTTAAATAGGTTTTGACCTGTTTTACAACCTTCCTTACTACATTGTTAAGAGAATCACTGCAGTTATTCACTTAGTAATAACGTGGTTCTAAGGAAATCTGTTTTCCCCATTGACTTTGCTTGACAGAAGATCACAATGACCCTAGGACATTGCAACTGTCATAAATATGAGCCAGTTGCAAAGCATCCAAATTTGGTTCAGGTGACCAGAAGGATGATACAAATTTGGTTCAGGTGACCAGAAGGATGGTACAAACCTTTACAAGGTTTCTCACCTTGTAAAGGTGAGAAACAGCCATAAGTCGCTATTTTCAATGCCGTTGTAACTTTGAAAATATTTTTATTTTATTTTATTTTATTTTATTTTATTTTATTTTATTTTATTTTATTTTATTTTATTTTATTTTATTTTATTTTATTTTATTTTATTTTATTTTATTTTATTTTATTTTATTTTATTTTATTTTATTTTATTTTATTTTATTTTATTTTATTTTATTTTATTTTATTTTATTTTATTTTATTTTATTTTATTTTATTTTATTTTATTTTATTTTACTTTACTTTACTTTACTTTACTTTACTTTATTTTATTTTATTTTATTTTATTTTATTTCTTTATTTATTCATTTATTCATTTATTCACTTCTTTCTTTCTTTCTTTCTTTCTTTCTTTCTTTCTTTCTTTCTTTCGTTAGTCCAAAACATGTTGAAGGTTACAAAGGATATACTCATAGCAGAAAGTATCAATGAAGGATAGCAGGAAAGATATAGGAATACAATATATCAATGAGAGAATAGAAGAAAAATATAGGAAAGGATTAAAAGATATATAAAGAAGTATAGGAGAGACAAATAGGACTGGGGACAGAAGGCACTCTGGTGCACTTATGAATGGTGATAAGCCAAGGACTCCCTGAATAATTCAAATAATTCTGGACAAAGAAAATAAGAGTATCATAAATAAATCACCTGAAATCAAGTGTAAAATATTGAGGCTAGATTTTGACTTTTGCTATAGGTAGAATTTGGTGAGCTTAGGTTCATTTAACATACTTGCTTACCATTAACAAACATGCCAGGTGCACTAAATACTTTCCTTAGCAAATAATGTTATATTAAATAGTACATTCAGGCTGAATTGAAGCTGAGAAAGAAAACTCTTTTATCTTGTAATGCAGGGGTGTCAAACTGGCAGCCCACATGCTGGATATATCATGTGTGGGCCATGCCCACCCCAGCTCTGCGAAGGAAAAAACATCGGCGAAATATCACATGATGGCAATGGGATGCCATGAGTTCAATATCCATGTTGTAATGGATAGGCCAAAAACTTTAGTTCCTTACCTATATTTTACTTATTATTTTATCTCATTTATTATTTTATTTTGTCTTATTTGTTACTTTCTTATTTATTTATAAAATTTATATGGCTGCCAGATTTACCCCCAAGGATTCAAATCAGAATTACAGAAATAAAACCCCAATACTAAAGGCAACAAATCCTTACCTCCAACAATCAAACCAAATGTCATGCTTTGTTTTCTTATGAACAAATATCAATTGAATATCATGGTATCCAGTTACCTTTGAACATTTGCTTTTGGCCCCAAAGAAGCTATGGAAGATGTACTACATCATTTGAGATAGCAATAGCAATATCATTTAGATTTATATATGCTTTGCAGTGTTTTACAGCCCTCTATAAGCGGTTTACAGAGAGTAAGCATGTTTTCCCCAACAATCTAGGTCCTCATTTTACTGACCTTGGAAGGATGGAAGGCTGAGTCAACCTTGAGCCTACTGAGATTCGATCTGCCAAACTGCTGGCAGCCATTGATCAGCAGAAGTAGCTTGCAGTACTGCACTCTAACCACTGCACCACCATGGCTCTTTCAGAAGATTTTTAAGGTTTTTATTCTCATACGTTTAATGGATCTGGGCTTGGGGGAAGAAACTATATAATTATTCTTTTCACATGCCTGTGCAATTGTTTAAAATATGTTTAAAATGCTTTCAAGGGAAGACATTTCTAAAATAGTGTTAGAGCATTCAAAAGTATAAAATACAAACTAATGCCAAAAAAACAACCCAATAAAGGTAAAACTCTTCCTTAAGTCAGGTTCCGCTCCAGATCTTGTCTTCTTCACATAAATTTTGAACACCACAGCTTTGGGGTTTTGTAATGTATCTTAAATGAATGGCATTTAAGTGCCATTATGTCTATGGATTTTCCATAGGCCTCTGTATGGTTTCCATAGGGGAATAAAAAAAGAGAGACAAGACTAGATGGACCATGAATTGTCCCAGTTTGGCTGGTATTCTTACATTCTTAGAATAGAATAGAATAGAATAGAATAGAATAGAATAGAATAGAATTTTATTGGCCAAGTATGATTGGACGCACAAGGAATTTGTCTTGGTGTATACACTTTCAGTGTACATAAAAGAAAAAGATACATTTGTCAAGAATCATGTGGTACAACACTTAATGATTGTCATAGGGGTCAAATAAGCAATGAAGAAACAATCGATATTAATAAAATTATAAGTAAACAAAGCAAAACTTCCCCAGAAATTTCTTATTATATGAATTATTAAGGAACTAGATTTGAAGGACAAGGTGCACTATATCAACAATGAAGAGAGGAAAGGGGGAAAACTTTATTTCATATAGATGGGGAAACATTGCCACCCTGTGGGTGAATTTATTATAACTGTAGTTAGAAAATAGGGATTTTGTTCCAAATATTTTTGTAGTATAGATTTGCTTCAAGAAAGGATATGCTGACCGACCAGATTTTAGCCTCATACTGCCAGGGATTTGGCTCTAGATTGCATTTAGTGACAAATGTTTGCTTCTTATATCTTTTTCTCTGATTCTTGCAGGCATCAGAGTCTTTCAACTTTCCAGAGGACTTCTTGGCCCCCTGCCAGCCTTCTTCTTTTATCTGGGTGGCAATACTTCGGAGAGTTTCAACATACAACTCCCAAACAAGAGAGTTTAAAAAATTTCCTCATGTGGAATGTATGTTTTGCACAATGGAAATCATAATCAAGCTTCTCCGTAGCTGGGAACACCAATGTGGAAAGCTCCTAAAAGCATTACAGATTCTGTGTCTAACTCAATTTTATTGAGGGCTGCATCAGGTTTGTGTTTGACCTTGGGGGGCTGGGGTGGGAATGATCAGGATGAGTGTGACCAGGATGGATGTGACTAGGATGGATGTGGCCATTGTGGGCATGACCAGCTCGATGTCACTTGTGTTGGGGGCACTGCAATGTCCAAGAACTAAGGCAGGACTCCAAGTTCTCAGAGAGGGGCAGCATACAAATCTAATAAGAGATTAGGATTGCCCCCACCCTCCTTGCCTTTCGTAAACTCCTTAAAACCCACCTCTGCCGTCAGGCAGGGGGGAATTGAAACATCTCCCCCTAGCCATTGTAGTTTTTGTGTATGATTCGATTGTGTGCTTGTTTTTTATATATATTGGGGTTTCTTTTTTTTGGATTTTTTTAAAACCTAAAACTGTAATTTAGATTGCTAAATATTAGATTTGTTACTATGTACTGTTTTTTACCATTGTTGTGAGCTGCCCCGAGTCTGCGGAGAGGGGTGGCATATAAATGCAATAAATCTAAATCTAAATGTAATGTAATGTAATGTAATGTAATGTAATGTAATCTAATGTAATCTAATCTAATCTAATCTAATCTAATCTAATCTAATCTAATCTAATCTAATCTAATCTTAATAATAATAATAATAATAATAATAATAATAATAATATTTCCTTCCTTTCACTCCTCCCTCCCTCCCTCCCTCACTCACTCCAAGATAGCAAACACATGCACAGTGCTAGAAACTCAGCTTATGCACATGTACAGAAGGAAAAGAAACCAGAAAAAAAGAAAGAAAGGTTCTTTTTAAAAATCTGTTTTTTTTTTAAAAGATGGCGGCAACCATGGGCCAGCACCGACCAAACCAGTTTTGTGATGTCCTCATGATGTCACCAATGGATCACTATCAGTTCATGCAAACTGGTCCGAACTGGGAGGAACCCACCTCTGATGTCAGGTTGGACTAGATGACTTCCGAGGTCTCTTCCAATTTTCTCTCTTCTCTTCTCTTCTCTTTTCTTCTGTTCTCTTCTAGAACATGAGAACATAAGAAGGGCCCTGCTAAATCAGGCCAGAGCCCATCGAATGCAGCATTCTGTGACACACAGTGGCCCACCAATTGTCTATGGGGATCTTGAGCAAAAAGAGAAGGCAAGACCCTCCCTTTCCCCTGACCCCCAACAAATGGTACTCATGGAATCCTGCCTGCCTCAACCAACATAGAGGCAGCACTTTGACATCCGGTTCAATAACCACTGATACACTTGGCATCCTTGAATCTGTCTAATCCTGCCTTGAAGCTATCAAGGCTGACAGCTGTCACAACCTCTTTTGGAAGTGAATTCCATAAACCAATGACCCTCTGGGTGAAGAAATATTTCCCTTTATTTGTCCTTGCTTTCTTACCTATGAGCTTTAGGGAGTGCCCCCTTGTCCTAGTATTGTGTGATAGAGAAAATAATTTTTCTCTATCCACGTTTTCTATCCCATGCATGATTTTATACACTTCGATCAAGTCATCCCTTAAATGCTGTCTTTCAAGGCTGAAGAGACCAAGGCGTTGCAACCTGGCATCATAAGGGAGGTGCTCCATTTCCTTTATCATTCTTGTTTCCTTTTTTTGCACATTTTCCAGTTCCATTATATTCTACTTGAGGTGCGGTGACCAGAACTGTACACAGTACTCCAAGTGTGGTCTCACCATCAATTTGTACAGAGGCAATACAACACTTACCGACTTATTTTTGATTCCCTTCCTAATCATACCAAGCATGGAATTTGCTGTTTTTACTAATGCTGTGCACTGCTTCTCTCCTCTCCTCTCCTCTCCTCTCCACTCCACTCCACTCCTCTCTTCTCTTCTCTTCGACTAGGGTTTTGTACCCATCTGCATTTAGGCAGCCATTATTGTATTATTCAAATTATTATTTATAACTTGGGGGGAGGCGGAAATAGGGTCAAAACCAAAGCATGAATTAAGTGAGGTCAGAGTTGGTTCCATTTGGTCCATGCCGATATGAAGCACCTAATAAATAACTGGATTTCCTTTTAAGTTTGGCCTGAGTCTCATGATTTAATTAGGGCATTAGTCAGAACCACCCCATGGGATAACTTCTCTAAAGTATGACAACCACCCCATGGGATAAAGTATGACAACCACCCCATGGGATAACTTCTCTAAAGTATGACAAAGTGCATACTAACATATATATCTAATGTTACTAGCATTAACCTTATGAGTGCTATCACACTAACTCTGAAAGGGATCTAGTAGCCAAGTATTTAAATATGAGCCTACAGTGTGCAGCAGCTGCCAAAAAAGCCAATACAGTTCTAGGCTGTATTGACAAGCATAAAATTGAGATCACTTGAAGTATTAATACCACTTTATAAGGCCTTGGTAAGGCCACACATGGAATACTGCATTCAGTTTTAGTTGCCATGATGTAAAAAAGATGTTGAGACACTAGAAAGACTGCAGAGAAGAAGAATAGAATATAATTTTATTGGCCAAGTGTGATTGGACACACAATGAATTTGTCTTGGTGCATATGCTCTCAGCGTAAAAGAAAAAGATACATTTGTCAGAATCATGTGGTACAACATTTAATGATTGTCATAGGGGTCAAATAAGCAATGAAGAAACAATCAATATTAATAAAAATCTTAGGATAGAAGCAACAAGTTACAATCATACAGTCCTAAGTGGGAGGAAAAGGATGATAGGAATGATGAGAAAAACTAGTAGCAATAGAAGTGCAGATTTAATAAAAAGTTTGACCGTGTTAAGGGAATTATTTGTTTAGTAGAGTGATGGCGTTCGGGAAAAAACTATTCCTGTGTCTTGGTGTGTAGTGACGTTTTGAGGGTAGGAGTTGAAACAGCTTATGTCCAGGATGCGAGGGGTCAGTAAATAAACATATAGTAAATAAAAAATAAAGAACAATAAAGAAGAAGGATTGTCAGGAATATGACAGCACTGTTCCAATATCTAAGGCAGGGGTCCCCAAACTTGGCAACTTTAAGACTTGTGAACTTCAACTCCCAGAATTCTCCAGACAGCTATGCTATGCTGGAGAATTCTGAGAGTTGAAGTCCACAAGTCTTAAAATAGCCAAGTTTGAATACCTCTGATCTAAGGGGCTGCAATAAAGAAAAAAGAGGTAAACCTATTCTCCAAAGTATCCAAAGGCAGGACAAGAAACAATACATAGAAACCAATGAAGGAAAGAAAGTAGCACTTTCCTGACAGTTTTATTTTTAAAAAAATTAAAAAATCAATGAAACAACTTACCTCCAGAAGTTGTGGGTGCTCCAGTACAGGAAGTTTTAAAGAAATGATTGGACAACTATTTGCTAAAATGGTATAAGTTTTCCTATGTGGGCTTTGGATTGGATTAGAAGACCTCCACAGTCCTTTCCAACTCTGTTATTCTGCTATCACTGATATTTTCTATTTATGTTATGAAACAGTTTTGTGAGCATATTGCACTCTATTTGGTGTGTGTTTGTGTTTATATACAGGAGTATATTTGGTAAATAATAAACACTTTTATTTGGAAGGGAGCCATGGATTTCATATAGCTCAATAGGTCTGATTCCCAGTTTTCTGATTATGTATTTTTTAAAATTAAAAATACTGATGAGTTTACCTAGCTGAGTCATGTAACCTCTCCAACTCAGCAACTAAACTCAGAGAACACTGAGGATTTAAAAAAAAAATATTGTGATTAGTAACAGAAGCTCTGTTGAATTTGTTAGATGCTGACATCACTAGGAATATTTGCTGGTATAATTTGCCTTTCCTTAGGAAGTTATTTGGCACTGCCACACTCAACTTGGACTTGCTAAATCAAGCCCTAGTTACAGATAGAGATGCTACTACTAATAACCCTCATTATAATGGATTCTGACACTTTTGACCATGTTTAATGCCAACAATGGAATTATAAATGTGTGAGTAGCTCATAGAGGTATACAGTGTTCCCTCGATTTTCGCGGGTTCGAACTTCGCGAATAGCCTATACCACGGTTTTTCAAAAAATATTAATTAAAAAATACTTTGCGGTTTTTTTCCTATAGCACCCAATGACGTCATATGTCATCACCAAACTAATAATTTTTGCAAACAAATAACACAAAAAAAATATTGTTAATAAATAATTATGTTTATAAATATCAGGATAATTAAGTGTCTTATTCAATGGTGAGTACCAGTAATAATGGTGAGTAAATGGTTGTTAAGGGAATGGGAAATTGTAATTTAGGGGTTTGAAGTGTTAAGGGAAGGTTTGTGATACTGTCCATAGCCAAAAATGGTGTATTTACTTCTGCATCTCTACTTTGCAGAAATTCGACTTTCGCGGGCGGTCTCAGAACGCATCCCCCGCGGAAATCGAGGGAACAATGTACATGAATTCATCTGTGTAGGTATGAAAACAACCCAACGTAGCTTTTTGTCAGGATGATTAATAATCTAATCTTATTAGTGGATAAACATGATTTATAGTCAGAAAAGCAGTTTTGGGTAACAAAGGTTTGAATGATTTAAGCAAAATAATTAGCAGCTCTTTTAGGCTTGTCAGCCAGATGCTATAGAAAACCACTGAACAAATATGCATGTATTCACACACATATGTTTACTGGAAGAGAATGCCTAATAAAAATGACATACCAAGGACATGCAATGGAAGACTTCAAGAACATCCACCAACATGGCAGCCATATATTTAATTGCCTTGAAGAACACAAAAGGAGATTTAAATTATTATTATTTTATTCATAAACTTCAGATCGTGCAGAATGCAGCTGCGAGAGCAATCATGGGCTTCCCTAAATATGCCCATGTTACACCAACACTCCACAGTCTGCATTGGTTGCCAATCAGTTTCCGGTCACAATTCAAAGTGTTGGTTATGACCTATAAAGCCCTTCATGGCACCGGGCCAGATTATCTCTGGGACTGCCTTCTGCCGCACGAATCCCAGCGACCAGTTAGGTCCCACAGAGTGGGCCTTCTCCGGGTCCCATCAACTAAACAATGTCTTTTGGCAGGACCCAGGGAAAGAGCCTTCTCTGTGGTGGCCCCGGCCCTCTGGAACCAACTCTCCCCAGAGATTAGAATAGCCCCCACCCTTCTTGCCTTTCGTAAGCTTCTTAAAACCCACCTCTGTCGTCAGGCATGGGGGAACTGAGATATTCTTTCCCCCTAGGCTTCTACAATTTATGTATGGTATGTTTGTATGTACGATTGGTTTTAAAATAAGGGTTTTTAGCTGTTTTAGTATTGGATTGTTGCATGTTGTTTTTACCAGTGTTGTTAGCCACCCCGAGTCTACGGAGAGGGGCGGAATACAAATCCAATTAATAATAATAATAATAATAATAATAATAATAATAATAATAATATAATAATAATAATAATAATAATAATAATAATAAGAATAAAAAACATGAAACTTAGGCAACTGAACATTTAAAAATGTACCACAAATATCATTGACTATTTTATTTGCTAATTTAACAACTTTAAAGATTTACTTAACTATGGAAAGAAAGGTCATAATTTACTTAACCAATGTTTTGCTTAGCAACAGAAAGACTACCTGCATTGAAGAGAAATCTTAAACCCTAAAGTGAGAGAAATTCAATGTTTAACTGAAAATATTTTATATGTATTAAACTTTGGTCCCCTTTCTACTCCTAAGAAAGTCCCATTGAGTTCGATGATGGAGTTCATTCCAGATAAAAAGAGAGGATTTAGGCTTTCAGTCAAAATAAGACCTCAATTGCATACCATGTTCTGACTATTATGCCAACTTTCTCGGTAGGGTCTAAATAGAATGAGTATGTCATCCAACTCATCTGGAAGGCAGGAAGTTAGAAAAGGCTGTGATTTTCCATTGTGTCCTACATAAAAAGGAGTAAATGATTAAACATCTATTTAGTGCTCTGGAGTATGTGGTTTATCAGTTTTATTACTGATATTATATTAGTAGTGGAAGAGAGTTAATATTAATGGGTTAAATCTAAGAACTCACTGTCCACAACCACAGATTGTTCCACTGGTTTTCAAGAATTTATTCTTGGAAGCTTGAAATCCTTTTAAAAATATCACTAAATTTGTATCAGGAAATATTGTATGCGGTGATGGGCTGCCACACTGTGGGTGTAGCTTATTTTGTGGGTGTGGCTTGACGGTGATATTACCCAGTAGGAGTGGCTTGCTGGCCATGTGACCAGGTGACAGTTGTTTGACAATCATGTGACTGGGGGTGGCTTAAAGGTCATGTGACTGGGTGAGAGTGGCTTACCGACCAAGATAAGTTTTCAAATAGGTGCTTGGACTCTTTTTCAGTTGATTAAGTCACATTATTTGAATAGCCACAAAAAGGAGAAATGATAGACAGAATTATTTGTTGAGGAGCACAGTAATTTTTTAAGGTTTTGTACCGAACCCACAAAGTTCAGTATGATAACAGATTAGGCAAGTAGCTCAATTTTCTTTAATTGCTATAAAAGTTCAGTTCTAGATAATGATTAAAATGATGCAAGCATTTATGGGTAAAAACATACTATTTAATTATTTTCTATTTTAAAAGTAATTAAGGATCATACTGAGGTACTAGAGAAGGAAGGACAATTTAAAAAATCAATTTATTCAATAAATAGTGCATAAATTTACTACTCCCAGGGCATCCTCTCCTGTGGGGTAGCAGTCCCTCACTACCTGTATGACTACTTGGATATTACCAGTATGTATATTTACGTTGCTTTTCTTCTCTTGATCTGCAGTGCAAACTTTCATGTCAGTCCTTTGTAATGCAAATACAAAAATAGCTTGATATATTTAAAAGACAGGCTAGATCTGATGGTTCTGGATACAATCCATAATTTTTCTCAAATTGTTTTCAGACTGTTTTTTTTTTAATAATACCAATTACCTCAGGGTAAATTGGCCAAATTAAATAATACAATAATCCAACCATAAACCTATAATAACTGGGGAAGGCAACTCCACTCCAGGGGCACTTAATACAAAATAAGAAAAGTTCCTTCTTGAAATCTTCCATTTTGTGAAGTACACTGAATCAAGTATTATTTGTTATTTAATCGAGGAGAAGTAGCAAGATTTGCTGGTTTGATTTTTTTCACCCACATTTTCTTTCCTTTTGTTGTGGTTCCGTCTGAGGCCCCTCAGGGAACGGCTGATCTTCTGTCGGTTTCCAGCTCAGAGGGAGAGGCTGAGGAACAGGAGGTGCAGGCAGACGAGGAGGAGGAATCCCAGGCTGAAGAAGAGGGAGGACAGCCAGAGTTCCACCAGAGGGAGCTCTCCCCAGCAAGCAGCCTGGATTCCTTAGAGGAAAATGCACAAGCCATAATTGATCTGCGACAGAGAAGAGCTACTCAGAGAAGGAATCAATTGGCTAAGTACTTTCAGCATTAAAGAGGCAACAGCTGGGTTTGGGTGTGGTGCTCTTTGGAAAGGCTAAAAGGCAGACCCACCCTTCCTGGCTCGTGGAGTTTTATCTTTGAGAGTCTTGGGACCTGGCTGTGAACTTTGGCGTCTTGGAATCCTGGTTTGTGCCTTTGACTATTGAAACCTTGGGGGGGGGGGGGGTGCCAGCAAGAAGCTTGCTGTATTGTCTGGACATCAGGACTCTGCTGTAACGTATTATAGCCTGTCTGTTGGGAAGAACAGGTTTTCCTCTGTGTTTATTTTTTCCAGCTATAAAATACTTTTGGCTTCTACCAGAGTGTCTGGCTGTTTTTTCCAGTTGGTGTTGAGGTCTGGGGGAACCCAGACAGAACACCTTTCATACATTTTTCTATTATTTTGTGGAGAGTTGACACATGTCATTTCAAAATTCTCCACCCAGTTTGTGGTCAGATAAACTGACAGGTTGGATTGTTGGTTTCTCCAACAGAAGGAGAAATTCTCCAACAAGATCTGAATGCATAATCTCTTTAGATCAATTCCTGAATAGGAATATCAATAATAATATTAATAAGAATATAATGGGTTCTTGTTGACCTCATAGATTTCCCTTGAATTTTATGAAAGGGTGAGAATCGGAGAGGCTGAAGATGGTTGCAGGGATATTAATACAGTTGTGATTGTTGGAGAAGATTTTGTACAATGGAAATCAAAAGGACAAATCATGTCAAACTAATCTCATTGATTTCTTTGACTATGTCACAAAGATGTTGGATGAAGGTGGTGCTGTGGATATTGCTTGTCTGGACTTCAGCAAAGCCTTTGATATGGTTCTACATAAAGAGCTGATAGATAAATTAGTGAAGATTGGAGTTAATCCCTGGATAGTTCAGTGGATTTGCAGTGGCTGAAGCGTAGATATCAGACAAACGATTTAGCTTTACTAGATAAGTGGTCAAAGCAGTGGAAACTGCAGTTTAATGTTTCCAAATGCAAAATAATGCACTCGGGGAAAACAAATCCTCAATCTGAGTATTTATTAATTTTTATTTATTTATTTTGTCCAATACATAATAACATACAATGAAGCTTATAGAGATATAGTAGAGAAGATATAGGAGATATAGGAGAGACTATTATATGAGATATAGGAGAGATATATGAGATGTAGGAGAGACTATAGTATTGTATTGGCAGTTCTGTGCTAGCAAAAACTTCAGAAGAAAAGGATTCAGGGGTAGTGATTTCTGACAGTCTCAAAATGGGTGAACAGTGCAGTCAGGCAGTAGAGAAAGCAAGTAGAATGCTTGACTGCATAGCTAGAGTTATAACAAGCAGGAAGAGGGAGGTTGTGATCCCGCTGGTGAGACCACATTTGGAATACTGTGTTCAGTTCTGGAGACCTCACCTACAAAAAAAATATTGATAAAATTGAACGGGTCCAAAGACGGGCTACAAAAATGGTGGAAGGTCTTAAGCATAAAACTTATCAGGAAAGACTTAATGAACTCAATCTGTGTAGTCTGGAGGACAAAAGGGAAAGGGGGGGACATGGTTGAAACATTTAAATATGTTTAAGGATTAAATAAGGTTCAGGAGAGAAGTGTTTTTAATACAAAAGTGAACACAAGAACAAGGGGGCATAATTTGAGGTTAGTTGGGGGAACGATCAGAAGCAATGTGAGAAAATATTATTTTACTGAAAGAGTAGCAGATGCTTGGAACAAACTTCCAGCAGATGTGGTTCGTAAATTCACAGTAACTGAATTTAAACATGCCTGGGATAAACATATATCAATTCTAAGATAAAATACAGGAAATAGTATAAGGGCAGACTAGATGGACCATGAGGTCTTTTTGTGCCATCAGTCTTCTATGTGTTCTATGTTTCTAAAACTTGCATATGCTTTTTTTTTTGAAAACAGCAATTTTTATTTCACGTGATTTGAAAATCAGTACCAATAACTTACTTTTTCGTTTGCAGTTTCTCTCCAGTGACTGAATTTAGACCTTCTCTATTCTAACCACAGTCTGTACTATTTACAGTCTTTTTGTTAATATTACATCTTTTCAAGCCATGGAAATATCCTTGACCTTGAGAATAATACCCTAGGGTCATATTAAGCAAAGTTGCTATTATTATTTTTCTAACTGATTTGCAGAGTGGAAAAATTCATGCAAGCTTAAAACAGAGGCTCCTTCTTAACCTTCATATTTCTTGTGCCAAATTTATACTATCTTGCTTTTCCTTTGCAGTATTTTATTTGGAATATTTTTGTCCTCTGCTAAAACTGATCCACACCATTGACACCTCAGGATATTTGCTGAACAATAATTAGCCCTGAATTCAGCTCTTCTTTCCCACGGTGACATTTCCAAATTGATATTAACCTCTGTGAAAGTTTCAAAAGGTTACCAGGGACCAATGCATCATGGGGGGAAATATTACATTTCAAATACTGCTGTGTCCATCAATTTTCTTTTCCTTCTATATCATGAATAGAGAAACTGTTTTAATTTACGAACTTGAATAATCATTTATATTAATTTCATGAAATAAATGTGATGTTTTCAAGGGCGGGGACACACGTAATTTTTGTTTCCCTAGTTGTAAATAAAATGTGTTCCTTTAAATCTCATTCATTTGGGCTGTGGTTAAATTAAAACAAAGTCCGTGCACTAACTCATGAGAAATTTAAATGAGGCATGATCACATTGTATAATCCAACATCTAGAGTAACTTAGAAGAAAGAACTATGGAGCAGAACCGCCATGCATGAAATGAGGTAATCTTAATAATCTTATACTATTTTATTACATGTTGGGAGGGGGAGGTACAAATCTTAGTACAGAATTGGTATTTATGCTTAAAACTCAAAGAAAATGAATCTCAAATTTCTCACAAGGCAAAAATTAAAGTGGTGGAATATTGGCCAAGAGAAATATATCTTGTCTTACTCCTTCTGCATTCATTCTTTATCCTGCACTGTATTGCCAGATGCCATTTCATACTGTGAACTGTAGTTTACGTTTTCAGCAGGAGAAAATTATTACTATGCTTTTATGAATTATAGAATAAAACAGTACAAAAAGAAAAAAAATGCATATTTGATCATTATTCTGGTTGTTGTTATGGTTGATCTTCACATTTAGCCAGATATTTAAATTGGATCTGGCATTTCTAGCCTTCTACTGAATCCTTCCTACATAACTGGGTTAGGCAGATGTTGATTGATGCTGTTAAAGATATGATCACAGGATGATATCTTTAAATTGTTAATTGTTAAATTTATTTATTATTTATTTATTACTTAGATTTGTATGCCGCCCCACTCCGAAGACTCGGGGCGGCTCACAACACGTTGTTATTGTTAAATTGTAAATTGTTCCAAATAAAGATGTCTTTTGCTGATGGGAATTTTATAAATGCTGATAGTATTCAAATGGTGCTCCAGATGTTCGGAATTGTTTATTACTTTTGATATTTAACTTTATTTTCTTTAGCCACAGTCATTCTCTTTCTACTCACAAATCTTAAAAGTTTATGCTTTTCTTCAGTTCTTTCTCTTCCATTTTGCTGTCTGCAGTTTTTGTCACTTCCTTTATCCAGGGTTTTAGTTTTAATGGCAATTGTTAAATCTGGGATGTTATATGGCAGGTGTTGTTTGTTTGTCTCAGAGCACTTTAGCATCTTCATTTTCTTTTTACTTTTTAGTCAGGCATATTCTTCATTGCAGGAAAATTTCTTGCAAATATTCCAATGCATCATGGTTGCTACTTTGCCATTATTGTTTGTGTATGATATTATTGTAGAAACATAGATAGAAACATAGAAGTCTGATGGCAAAAAAAGACCTCATGGTCCATCTAGTCTGCCCTTAAACTGTTTTCTGTATTTTATCTTAGGATGGATATATGTTTATCCCAGGCATGTTTAAATGCAGTTACTGTGGATTTATCTACCACGTCTGCTGGAAGTTTGTTCCAAGCATCTACTACTCTTTCAGTGAAATAATATTTTCTCACGTTGCTTTTGATCTTTCCCCCAACCAACTTCAGATTGTGTCCCCTTGTTCTTGTGTTCACTTTCCTATTAAAAACACTTCCTTCCTCAACCTTATTTAACCCTTTAACATATTTAAATGTTTTGATCATGTCCCCCCTTTTCCTTCTGTCCTCCAGACTATACAGATTGAGTTCATTAAGTCTATCCTGATACGTTTTATGCTTAAGACCTTCCACCATTCTTGTAGCCCGTCTTTGGACCCGTTCAATTTTGTCAATATCTTTTTGTAGGTGAGGTCTCCAGGCATATTCTTCCTTGCAGGAAAATTTCTTGCAAATATTCCAGTGCACCATGGTTGCTACTTTGCCATTATTGTTTCTGTATGATATTATTGTAGCAGTTAACTCACCGTTTCTTCTTGTTTTCTTGCAAATATGACATTTACTATCTGTTGCTTTCTTATTAATTCTGGCTTTGTATGCTTTTGTGCTTAAGGCTTAGCCTTACGCAGCTGGAATTAACTCCTCTGCCTATTCCCCAAATTTCCCTGCTTTTGCTCATTGCCAGATTTTGTGGTTATCTACTTTGCCTACGGTTTAATTTATTATTACTGTTATTTGTAACTTTGCTTAATGGGTAAGGCTTTGTGGGATCTTCCAGGGCTTGGAGCGCTTTCTTCTTCAGCTTCTATCTCAAGCTGCTAAATAAATTTGATATCATACAGTGATCTATCATCAGTATGCAGATCATTCCCAGTTTTATGTCTGTTATGAAGTTGTCTTGGTGCCTGGAGGCTCCAAGTGTCTTGATGGGGAAGAGTAAGCTTCAATTCAACTATAGCAAGACAGAGTAGTTCTGGACTTCAGGGCCTCCATGTCCTAGGACAGTGGTGAACCTATGGCATCGGTGCCACAGGTGGCATGTGGCACCATATCTGCTGGCAGCTGAACTGTTGCCCTAGCTCAGCTCCAACGTGCATGTGTGTGCTGGCTCTCACAGAGGCTCTGGGAGGGCACTTTTTGGCTTCCAGAGAACCTCCAGGGGTTTTACCCTCCCCCAGGTCCAGGGAAGCCTTTGGAGCCTGGGGAGGGTGAAACACGAGCCTACTGGGCCCACCAGTTGGGAAACAGGCCATTTCAGGCCTTCAGAGAGCCTCCAGGTGTTGGGAGAAGCTGTTTTTACCCTCCCCAGGCAATGAATTATGGGTGGTGGGCATTGCACAAGCATGATAGCTCACACACATGCTCTTTCGGCACCCGAGGAAAAAAAGGTTTGGCATCACTGTCCTAGGACATAACTCTGGAATGGATGGAAATTTCCTGAACAAAATCTATATGTAACTTGAGAGGGGGAGTCCTTCTGGGCTTACAGCTTCAGGATGACTTTTCCATAGCTTTATACTATACAACAATTTTGTCTGCTCCTGGACCAAGAGCTCATATCCTAGGTTTTTGCAATGTATTGTACAAGACACATCTATAAAAGAGCATCCAAAAGCTGTATCTCATGAGAAATATATCATTGCAGCGGAAGCAGAGTAACAACGCGGACGCAGAACTGGATTTAAACTGGGTTATTTTTATTAATTAAATAAATTTATTTAATTAATTCAAAACTAAAATGGGACCTGCAGAGGTCAACTAAGAACATTTGGGGCGGAAATGACGTAATAAAAACTTCCTGGGCAACTCGGGGCATAGCTCCATGCTGATCCAGGTGAAGGGGACCACGCCCTCACCTGGATCCCAGCCATGCAATGCATGTGGGAGGTCTCACCGTCCAATCCCTGAAAGGAAATTGAAATGGGCGAGACCCAGAGGCAACTTCTCCCCAATTGCCCAGGCCAGTTTAAAAGCCACCACGAGCCCTTGAAGAGAGTCTGCCAATCATCCCCAAGGATGCCCAATGGGGAACACACAGTTGCTAACACCTCCCAATTTCTGCCCCTAACCTGCCAACCCAATGACCAAAGGTAAGCCAATTAGAACTAATCACTTAACAAACACCCCTTAACCATCCGTCCCGCACCTTCAGTGTGGAATAGGTGAAAAATGGTCGCAGGTAAATACCGAGACCACCAAAAATTCCTATTTGGCTCCCTAAAGGTGACCCCTGTAGCACACTGAAAGATAGGGAGGGAGGGCGGGTGTTCGCCTGCTCATCGTTGGGGCAAAAAGCCAGCACGGCCCTTTGATTCCTATGGGAAAAATTGCTTCTTCTTATAAACTTTTCTACTTAAGAATCTGGTCACGGAACGAATTAAATTTGTAAGTAGAGGTACCACTATATTTTGATTTCATCACCTGCGGAATCTGAACTTAAGAGTTTGCAGAAAAGTTCCAAACATTTTTGTCAAGCAGCTCTGAAAATCTCTGTTGCAATTTCAAGTCATGAAATGGCCTGAAATATTCACCTTACACATATGTTAATGAAATGTTCCTCTTCTCTAGGTCTTTTTTTTTTTTTTAGCAGAGCTACCTTAGTACCACAAGGGACTTATTTGGCAAGTTGAAGAAATCTGGGGCTGTTATTAGTCCAGAATGCATCCTGCTGATTCTCTCCATCTGCTTGATGCTGCCAGGTTCTTAGAAGGATCAGGAAACGGAAAGAAACAGATGGTGATGAATGTGTTTGGCCCTTGCACTTGGGAGACAGAGGCAAAATGTGGACCATTTGCCTAACATCTGCCCTTTTCCTCATTAATTCGTAGGAAATGCAAATGCAGAAAGTAACTCGCTCAAGTATAAAATCAAGTAAGAGAAGATGGGTAGAAAACTTTCCCTAAACTTTCAGTTTTTAAAATAGCTTTCCTGATTCTTTAAAAGTTGTTTTATTCAAACTGAGAAATTTAGCACTACTGATGCACTGGTATTGTTTCCTACAAAAGCCCATTTGAAGGTACTAACCAGAATGCATAGGAAAAATATTTCAGAAGATGACAATGTGCCACCAATGGATATCTCAGAGCATAATTCCCATGAGATGGATGTTTCTAGAGACCTATGACATGATTCCGAACCTTTGAAAAGTGTTCAGAAACTTCAGATCGTGCAGAATGCAGCTACGAGAGCAATCAAGGGCATTGGTTGCCAATCAGTTTCCGGTCACAATTCAAAGTGTTGGTTATGACCTATAAAGCCCTTCATGGCACTGGACCAGATTATCTCCGGGACCGCCTTCTGCCGCACGAATCCCAGCAATTGATTAGGTCCCACAGAGTGGGCCTTCTCCGGGTCCCGTCAACTAAACAATGTCATTTGGCGGGACCCAGCGGAAGAGCCTTCTCTGTGGCAGCCCCGGCCCTCTGGAACCAACTCCCTCCAGAGATCAGAATTGCCCCCACCCTCCTCGCCTTTCGTAAGCTCCTTAAAACCCACCTCTGCCGTCAGGCATGGGGGAACTGAGATATTCTTTCCCCCTGGGCCTCTACAGTTTATGCATGGTATGTCAGTATGTATGTCTGATTTTTATAATAAGGGTTTTTAGTTGTTTTATTATCGGATTGCTACATATTGTTTTTATCACTGTTGTTAGCCGCCCCGAGTCCACGGAGAGGGGTGGCATACAAATTCAATAGATAAATAGATAGATAGATAGATAGATAGATAGATAGATAGATGGATGGATGGATGGATGGATGGACGGACGAACGAACAAACAAACAAACAAACAAACAAACAAACAAACAAACAAACAAATAAATAAATAATATGTTTAATTACTTGAGGCCTTCACTAATGGTCTTTATTATGCTTAATCAAATCAATCATATTTATCTTTCTGTATCAAGAGATTAAGTAACCACATTTTTTGATCTATAGGATGCTCCGGACCATAAAATGCACATTAGCTTTATAAGAGAAAAGGAAGAAAAAAAAATCTGCCCTGTCTCCTATATTCCTTGTTGCAAACAGCGAACAGCCTGGTCAGTTTCAGCATGTTATCGCAGCCACATGCTTGATGAGCATGTGGCTCATCAAGGCTCTACTCCATTATACCCACCTCCTGTCAGCTAAGCAAAAGCTGGATCCCGGCCTTACTTTTCAGTAGACAGACATGGAGAAAGCTGTTTTCTCCATGTCTGCAGCCTCTAGTGGGAACCGAGCAGCTGATTGGTGGTTGGCTCGGCCTCCCAGAATACTGCTGATCAGCTGTTCTAGACAGCAGGGAACACACATTGCTTCTTTTTGTTCTTAGAGAATGAGTTTGCTGCTTTCTTGATCAATCTTGAGAAATTTTACTAATTTAGCATTTTTAATTTTAGGACTATTTGAACCCTGGGTACTGTTATTGAGAGTTTCCTTACACGCTATACTTCCTCTCCAAAATCTGCAAATTATTACTTAATTATAGAATGGAACTGTTTCTCAAAGCCTAACTTTGGAGCTTAAAATATCAAATTTATTTATTTATTTATTCATTCATTCATTCATTCATTCATTCATTCATTCTTTCTTTCTTTCTTTCTTTCTGTCTTTCATTCATTCATTCATTCATTTATTTATTAGATTTGTATGCCGCCCCTTTCCGTAGACTCGGAGCGGCTCACAATACAATAAAAACAGTTCATGACAAATCTAATAATTTACAATTTAAAATATTTAAGAAACCCCATTATTAAGCAGACATACATACAAGCATACCATACATAAATTGTATAGGCCCAGGGGAGATATTTCAGTTCCCCCATGCCTGATGACAAAGGTGGGTTTTAAGGAGTTTACGAAAGGCAAGGAGGGTAGGGGCAGTTCTAATCTCTGGGGGGGAGCTGGTTCCAGAGAGTCGGGACCGCCACCACAAAGGCTCTTCCCCCATGTTTAATGCTAAACATACAGAAAATAATACAAAATTAAATTTGCAACTAACCCAAAGTATACTCGGTTATAATTATTATACTTGACTACTTATTCTTCACTAAGTCTAACAGGTACCCAGACAGAAATGTTTAATTTGTTATATAATTCTTGAATCATTATCCTCAGGTAGATATGAGCATTTATTATTTGTAATTAAGGTTCACTGGGTTACAGCCTGGTTATAGACGAGGTGGGTGACTATTCAAAACCATTATTGAAATTTTATAAGAAAACATCAATATCATTTTACATTTTTAATAAAAATCATAAACAAAATTTCTTGGGCTGAGCTTCCAATAAATTTATTTATTTATTTATTTATTTTATTTATTTATTAGATTTGTATGCCGCCCATCTCCACAGACTTGGGGCAGCGCACAACAGTAATAAAACAGTATACTATAAACAAATCTAATTTTTAAAAAGTATCTAAAAACCCATTAATTTAAAAACCATTCAACGCAAGCATACCATAAATAAAACTATATAAGCCTGGGGAAAATGTCTCAATTCCCCCATGCCTGGTGGCAGAGCTGAGTTTTAAGAAGTTTGCGAAAGACAAAGAGGGTGGGGGCAATCCTAATCTCCAGGGGGAGCTGGTTCCAGAGGGCCGGGGCCACCACAGAGAAGGCTCTTTCCCTGGGTCCCGCCAAAAGACATTGTTTAGTTGATGGGACCTGGAGAAGGCCAACTCTGTCGGACCTAACCGGTCGCTGGGATTCGTGCGGCAGAAGGCGGTCTTGGAGATATTCTGGTCCGATGCCATGAAAGGCTTTATAGGTCATAACCAACACTTTGAATTGTGACCGGAAATTGATCGGCAACCAATGCAGACTGCAGAGTGTTGCTGTGACATGGGCATACCTGGGGAAGTCCATGATTGCTCTCACAGCTGCATTTTGCACAATCTGAAGTTTACGAACACTTTTCAAAGGTAGCCCCATGTAGAAAGTGTTACAGTAGTCGAACCTCAAGGTGATGAGGGCATGAGTGACTGTGAGCATTGACTCCTGGTCCAGATAGGGCTGCAACTGGTGCATCAGGCAAATGTGGGCAAATGCCCCCCTTGCCAAAGCTGAAAGATGGTGCTCTAATGTAAGCTGTGGATCGAGGAGGACGCCCACATTGTGGACCCTCTCTGAGGGGGTCAATAATTCCCCCCCAGGGTGATGGACAGACAGATGGAATTGTCCTTGAGAGGCAAAACCCACAGCCACTCTGTCTTATCAGGGTTGAGTTTGAGTCTGTTGACACCCATCCAGACCCCAACAGCCTCCAGGCACCAGCGCATCACTTCCTCTGCTTCGTTGACTGGGCATGGGGTGGAGATGTACAACTGGGTATCATCAGTGTACTGATGATACCTCACCCCATGCCCATGGATGATCTCGCCCAGCGGTTTCATGTAGATATTAAATAGTAGGGGGGAGAGGACTGACCCCTGAGGCACCACACAAGGGAGAAGCCTCAACATTGACCTCTGACCCCCCACTAACACCGACTGCGACCAACCGGAGAGGTAGGAGCAGAACCATTGAAGAACAGTGCCTCCCACTCCCAACCCCTCCAGCCAACGCAGAAGGATACCATGGTCGATGGTATCAAAAGCTGCTGAGAGGTCAAGAAGCCCCAGGATAGAGGATAAACCCCTGTCCTGGGCCCGCCAGAGATCATCCATCAACATGACCAAAGCAGTTTCCGTGCTGTAACCGGGCCTGAATCCCGACTGCTGAGGGCCTAGATAATCGGCTTCTTCCAAGGACCGCTGGAGCACCACCACCTTCTCAACAACCTTCCCCATAAAGGGAAGGTTGGAGACTGGACGATAGTTGTTGAGAATGGCTGGGTCCAGGGAAGGCTTCTTGAGGAGGGGGTGCACAAGTGCCTCCTTATAAGGAGCTGGAAAGGACCCCCTCGCCAAGGAAGCATTGACAATCTCCTGGACCCTGCTCCGTGTCACCTCTTTGCTGGCCGAAACCAGCCAGGAGGGACACAGATCCAGTAAACAGGTGGCAGAATTCACAGCTCGAATGGCCTTGTCCACTTCATCAGGTGTCACCAGATCAAACTCTTCCCAGACAGATGGTCAAGTACGAGCCCCAATCACCTCGACTGACTCGTTGTCAGTCGACTCTGTTATCCAATCGGAGTCGAGGTCCGCCCGGATCTGAGCGACTTTATCAGTGAAAAATGTGTTAAAAACCTTGGCATTAGATTTAATGCACCATGTACATAAAATGAACTTATCCTGGTGCCTGAATGAATTTATTTTCTGGTTTGGAACAATTTATTGACCCATTGACTTAATCAAATAGGCTGGACTCATCTTCCACCCTAAAATCTGGCCACAATAATATTTACCACATTTAATACTGCTAAATGATAAAGACAGCTGCTAAATTGTAAGCTTAGTAAGTAGACTATATTGTGTGAACCAATAAAAAAAATGCTAGTGTGATTTCCCTGCTATTTTCTGTCAGGGATATCTTGTAAAGAAAGTGTCAAAAATGTTGGTGATCATTGGTGTTGAAAATACTCACTCTCTTTTTTACCTAGCTAAAAAGGGCTTCACTCATACACTGTGGTTGCCACCTTAAAAATATTCTTTCCTGCTTTGAACTATCTAGTTCCTCAGGATTTTATTTCAACCCCTGATTGGTTGTTTTTATTCTTATTTTTAATCAAGATCCACAGCTGCTTTTCAAAAAACATTGCTCTCTACTGTTTCTCTAAGTGTGTCTTAAATTATCCCCTTTGACCTATCCATTAGGGAAGTCCAACAGCCTCCATTTATCAAACTGATTAACTACTTTATAAGTGAAAAGCCATGTCATTCTCTTTCCTCACCAGGTAGCTACGTACACCTGTCGAACAAGAGATACCAGCAGTGAGCGAACATTGTTCCCTGCTAATGAACCATAAAATTGCTGCCATTTAAGGCAGATTGTGCAGCTACTAGGAGTTGCAAGTGGACTGCAGTGAAACCAAATAGGCTAACCCAGCTAGCTGAGAATCCCTGACAAGCATTTAATTGGAGTTTAACAGGGCAGCTCTTGTTGAATTACATGTTGATTGACAGGAGGTTCACTTGTGGATGTTAATAGGCATGCTAAATCAGTTATGAGGGCTGTAAATTAATTCAGAATTGATGGTGTCTGGCTAAAGTATGGAGACAATTAAGACTGAAACTTAGCTGCTTTTCAAGGAAATACTGTTTGAGCAATGTTCTGATGTATCGGTCAAGCCATCATTGATACGGTACTAGTAAAATATAGTGAGTGCAGCAAGGCAAATAAACTCTTGTTATTTTTAGTACTGTATCGATTTAATTTTAATTTGATTTTACTATTCTTTTATTATTATTTTTAAAGAACAACTAGAATAGTCTTATTTGGTGGATAGCCAAATAACGAGACGAAATTCAGCTATGCCTGCTCCAACGTTTTAAAAATAATTTAGCTACAGAAATCAATGTGAAGCTTTTCACTGTGTAGGTAAACCATATCAACTACTCATCATGCATTCAAATAAAATGGATAATGCAACAGTTTAATATTTAATCGTTTACTATTTCAGTTTTGAGTCTCCCATCATGCCTTTAGGTGGGTTAGAATTAAAAAAGAGATAATTAAATAGAAAACAACTAATAAAAAATAGAAAGGAACATCACCAAGTGGAACACTGATACACACATAACACACACACAACACAACCTCAAAAGAACATCCATCTACTACCTTGTAAATTTATTGGATTAACACAACACCCATCATGGCAACTGTAGCGCAAGGTTACATAAAGTTGACTTAAAATGTCAGACCAAGTCTAGGAAAATAAAGGTTCAATTCTCTACTGAGTCATAAAGGACAGTGACTGAAATTTTCCAATTATTATTTTTAATTTAATCTACCTCCCATTGTTATGAAGATGGGGTGGTGGTGAGGGAGGGAATAAAGCACACAATATTTAAGTATCTCAATTCATTAGAGGAAGAATGAGTTTTAGTGATATTGTGATTAATAAAATTAATTGCCATGTAATTTAAATGAGCATGGAACAATTGCACCTGCTGAAGATAATGAAATTTCACATAATGAATTATAAAGCTATTTTTATGGGACAACTGCAGTAATTTCAGAACAGAATCAGCATTTCAGTGACTGCTTCTGTAGCAAAGGTTGTATATTATGTGGTTCCAATTGAAGAAGATGTGGCATGGATAACTTGTGGCCTAGGTCTGACTCAAGCTCAGATTTTTGTCAAACATGCCAAAGAATCCAGTTAATTTTTACAGAATATTTAACAGAATAACAGTTGGAATGGACTCAACATCTTTTTTATAACATGGTGGCTCAAACTGGATGTAGCATTTCAGGTTGTGTTTTACCAAGATGTTATAAAGTGGTGCTAACACTTCACATGATCTTGATTCTATTGCTCTATAAATGCAGCCTAAGACTGCAGTACATTATTATTATTATTATTATTATTATTATTATTATTATTATTAATAATAATAGTAGTAGTAGTAATAATAATAATAATAATAATAATAATAATAATAATAATAATAATAATAATATGCCGTCCTTCTCCAGAGACTTGGGGTGGTTCATATTTAAAGGATTCCAACATCCCTCTTATAATTACTACTATTTAGCCAGGTATCACTTAAACTATTCTGAGCATTTGGTTTTTCTTGCTTAAATGTAGAACCTTCGTTTTCTCATAATTGAATTTCATTTTGTTACTTAGAGCCAAGACTGTACCATAAACCTATCTTCTGGAGTGTTTTCCTGACAATCTGGGATGGTCAGCAAATTTGATGAATTCCCTTTCTATAACCTTACCTAAATCATTGATGAACAGTAATAGGCCTAAGACAGAGCCTTGGGATAGCACACTGAATACTTCCCTTCATATAGATGCTCCAATGCATCACAGGATTACTTGCACTGCAGACTGCAAGTTGTCTTCAGTACTGGGATCATAAGCTTGCCATATGTGTATGTGTGTGTACACAGAGAGTTCTTACTTAGGATATATATCACCCTTCTTCAATTGTAGTTTAACTGCTAGTATGTTTCTTGAAGAGATATCTCACTTTTCCAGTACCAGAAGCTCAGAGCCTGTTAAGGCTGACAGCTGTCATGACCTCTTCTGGAAGTGAATTCCATAAACCAACGACCCTCTGGGTGAAGAAACTGGCAGTAAATTGAGAGTAATGAAGCTTGAAATATTATGGATTATGGTTAGTCTAGCCTAGTATTAAAAGAGACTGTTTAGGAATTCTTAATCAACATGGTTAAGAATTTTGGGAGATCTCATAAAATTTCTGGATAGCACCTCATTGGAAAAGAATGAATTTTGGAATAGTTTGCTTGCATCCTGAGCAGTACTCTAGTATCACAAAACAGCAAAGCAACTATCATTTAACTAGATTACTCAGGTATGTTATACTACAAATCATTCTAGACCTACAACTTTTTAATCTGGGTTGAAAAATCTGAGATAGCAAAGAGTTGCATTAAAAAATAGATTTTATATTCTCATCAAATATCCATCCAGTTTAAGCAGTTTAGCTAGTCTTGCTATAGAGTGAAATGAGATAAATTTTAGGATGGCAGAGGGCTCAATCTGAATTTTTAGAAGTGAACAGATTTGCATGCTAGGCTGAGTCACATATTGCTAATTTGATTGATATCCTATACAGCATGAGATTTGCTACAATAAAATTTATTTCACCTCTGGGAACAAGATAAATGGCTTTGAGACAAACTTTCCAGGTAAACTAATTGTTTGTTACAGGGCTGAATCTTCTGCAATATTTCATGATAAAGATAAAGAGATTCCTGCATTAAAATCTTGTGGTTTAAAGTCCTTTTATGGTCATTTGAGAATAGAAAATGAAGGTAAATCTTTGTGACAATTAACTGATATAGCCCACTGTTTAAATAGCAGAAAAAATATGGTTTAGAAGAAAAAGAGTGTAAATCATTTCCAAAAAGTGAAGATACTTTGCATATAGATAAAATACTGAATTAACTGTGGAGCAGTACATTGCAATAATTGCTTGACAGAAATGGCTATAGAATAAGCAATGATCAGAGGAGGAATGATTGGTGAGGATCTGCTGATTGAGTCTTATGGGATTATCTTGCTTGCTAAACCCATTCTGAATAGAAAGAACATCTCCAATTCTTTGTAATCTGATTGATATTTTTTCCATCTTTCTCCTTTTCCTTATCAGATAAAATAGTACTCATATAAATAGCACTCATCATTTTTCGGCTGTGGTGAGAGGGGCGTTTGTCCAGGTTTGCCTGGTGTACCAGTTGTGGCTCTTCCTGGACAGGGAGTCTTTGCTCACAGTCACTCATTCCCTTATCACATCGAGGTTAGACTACTGCAGTGCTCTCTACATGAGGCTATCTCTGAAGAGTGTTCGTAAACTTCAAATTGTGCAGAACACAGTCGCACAAGCGGTCATGGACCTTCCCAGATATACCCATGTCTCTCTAACAGACTGCACTGGTTCCCAATTGGTTTGCAGACACAATTCAAAGTGTTGGTAATGACCTACAAAGCCCTACATGGCATCGGGCCAGATTATTTATGGGACCACCTTCTGCCGTATGATCCCAGTGGCCAGTTAGGCCCCACAGAGTTAGCCTTCTCCATATCCCATCATTTGGCAAGGCCTAGGGGAAGAGCCTTCTCTGTGGGGGGCCCCCACCCTCTTTGCCTTTCGCAAGAGTCTCAAGACTCACTTAGTATTTCCAAAACAGAACACTACAGCAAAAGAATAACCATGGAAGCCATCGGGATAGAAAAACATCCCCAAAATATGAACAAGCGGGATGATACCTCCTGCCTACCAGACATCTAGAAACCAGCCCTCAAATGTATCCCAGCCATAGAAACTGAAACCAGACTCAGAACACACATTGCAAAACAATCAAGTAGCCTGCAAGCTCCAACTACTCAGGATACCACGCCTAATCCAAAATCATTAACTAATCAGCTTACCTCAGCTACATCAATGACCCCAGGTGTTACCCCACTGACTCACCAGGACGTTTCTACACAGCAGGCAATTGCTGAGCCATCAAACCACACCCAGCCACCAGTATTTATAAAAGGAAGGCAGCTCAGGTCTCGCTGTATTTGCCCTAGAACAAGGACAGAAACACCAGCCTGAAGATGACGAGTGGGATCTCGTCGAAACGTCGCCAGAAATTTCCAAATCCTACACGGGAAGAAGCCCGAATATGCCAAGACCGTCATACCTGTACCCGTGAAAATCTATGAAAAACACACACACACACACACACACACACACACACACACACACACATATATATATATATATGTCACATGTTTTTTTGCTGAATTTGAAAATTAAGGGAGACTAGGATAGATCTATTTTGGCCTTATTTTGGCCTCATCAGCTAGCCATACCCACTGGGACTTGAATCTGCAACCTTTGCCTTGTAAGGCAGAGAATTATCCTCTAGGCTACAGTCTCCAATCCCTTCAGCTATATACACACACACACACACACACACACACACACACATATACACACATATATAAGGGCACACACATACACATACACATACACACACGCACACACATATATAAGGGTCTTGGTGGTGCAGTGGTTAGAGTACAGTAAGTGAGGACCTGGATTATTGGGGACAATATGCTTACTTTCTGTAAACCATTTAGATAGGGCTGTAAAACACCATGGAGCAGTATGAATGAGGGATGATTGATTGTTTTTTATACTGGGTTTTATTTTTATTTCTCTTAATGTTTTAACTGTATTGTATTATTTTTTAATCTTTGCTATATTTTATCTCTGTAAGCCACCCTGAGTCCACGAGAAGAAGCGTGACCTATAAATCATAGTCATAGTCATAGTCATAGTCATAGTCATAGTCATAATCATAATCATAATCATAGTCATAGTCATAGTCATAGTCATAGTCATAATCATAATCATAATCATAATCATAATAGTCTAAATGCTAATGCTAAAATTGGGAGTGGAGCTTTATGGAAATCCACATTCAGATCATTGCTGGATTGTATTGGATGCATTTCATACAAGTGAAATATTCAAGATAGAAACATAGAAACATAGAAACATAGAAGTCTGACGGCAGAAAAAGATCTCCTGGTCCATCTAGTCTGCCCTTATACTATTTTCTGTATTTTATCTTAGGATGGATATATGTTTATCCCAGGCATGTTTAAATTCAGTTACTGTGGATTTATCTACAACGTCTGCTGGAAGTTTGTTCCAAGGATCTACTACTCTTTCAGATTTATTTGAATGTAACATAGACATAATTCCTTTTGCAAATTCTTCACCACAAGTAGTATACTATCACTACAAGGAGCCCCTTGAACCACATGCCTAAATCTGCAATTAAAATAATGAACCTGGTTTGTAACGTGTGATTAAGAGCATCAGGGTATGCATTAACGTTAAAGATAGAATCTTCTTCTTCTTTTTTTTTTTGCTCTCAGAACAGAAGTCACACATTTCATTATTGCTTTTATTTGAATAAGTCTGACAAGTTCTTGACGATGAATATAATTTTTTTTATGTCTGGAAATTATAGGTATTGAGTGCTGCTAATAAAGAAGCCTAATTGTGTGAACAAAACTGAAGGAATATACCAGTCATGATCAAGGTGAGCCTATTGAAACTGGAGCACAAATAATTGACCTTCTTGGTTTGACTTTGTAATTCACTTTCCCTCTTCTTTCAAGTTCTTTGATATTTGGCAAACCTTGTAATTGTAGTTGCGGAATTAAATTGCCTTGCTTTGTCATTTATACCAATCAGTTGGAAAAGGCATTTGAAAGGAACAATAGACATTCAGGGTACATCTCTTCAAAAGACCCAGCACAAAGCATCTATCATTCATTACTATGAATTGTTAGTGAAGTCAAAAATACTTTCTAAAAGCTAACTTAAGTACCAGAGGCTTATTTATATTAGACTGCTATTCCATTGCTGGTTGCCTACAAATAATTGAAGGGGCGTAGGAGACATACCGGTACTAGTGCTGGCTTCTTTAGTTAAGTTGTTGTGAAAGCCGAGAATTACTTTTATATAGCTTGAACTTTTTGAAAAGAGTTACTTGTAGGAACTACTGCAAATTTCCAGAAGTACAGGTAGATGTTTTTTCAAAGTCTTTGAAACTGGAGCACAAATAATTGAACTTCCTGGTTTGACTTTATTTGACTGGTTTGGTAGTTTTCAGATATTTCATTATCAAACAAGTTAACATCATTAATGCTAGAAGACAGTGTGATTTGCTCTTATTTCTGCCTGCCTATTTATCTAACTATCTAGCATCTAGAAGGCATGGCAAGGCATGGCATAGAGTAGAGTGGAGTAGAATAGAATAGAATAGAATAGAATAGAATAGAATTCTTTATTGGCCAAGTATCATTGGACACAGAAGGAATTAGTCTTTGGTGCATATGCTGTCAGTGTACATAAAAGAAAATATACATTTGTCAAGAATTACAAGGTACAACACTTAATGATTGTCATAGAGTTCTAATAACCAATCAGGAAACAATATTAATATAAATTGTACGGATACAAGCAACAACTTACAGTCACACAGTCATAAGTGGGAGGAGATGGGTGATAGGTACAATGAAAAGACTAATAATAATAGTAATGCAGTCTTAATGAATAGTTTGACAGTGGTGAGGGAATTATTTGTTTAGCAGAGTGATGGCATTCAGGGAAAAAACTGTTCCTGTGACTAGTTGTTTTGGTGTGCATTTACTTATATATTTTTCTGTCTCCACATTTTAAAATAATTGTCTTCCCATGTAAGACAAACACTTTCAATGGATTTCTAAATCATTTTCTCTCAATCTATTACCCTTTCAATGAATTAATAAAAATATTGGAAATTCTGGAAACTAAATTTGGATATCACCAGAGGAAGGAAGGAAAGAAAAATGAAAGAAGGAAGAAAGGAAGGAAGAAATGAAAGAAAGAAAGAAAAAAGAAAGAAAAGAAAAGAGAAAGGAAGAAAGACAGAAAGAAAGAAAGAAAGAAAGAAAGAAAGAAAGAAAGAAAGAAAGGAGAAAGATTTTTTGTTAAAGTAAATCACCTGGCTTTTAGTGCCATCTGGTGGCTATTGCAACACATATCCATGTTAATTTTTTTTTTTAAAAAAATAATGATTTATCCATTTACCTTAAAATTAATGTGGTTATGTTATTATAATCTGCTGTATTTTAGGCAATTCTGTAATTTGGAACAGTTTTGAGTGATGATATAATAACTATTGCATGGTGCATTGGAAATAGATGATGTTTCCAATTACAATGCAGGTAGGAAGATTACAGAAGCAATTGCTCTCTGATTCCAGGGACCCTGAAGGAAAGAAAGTGTTAACAACCAGATGATTGCAAATAAATACAAATTTTCCATCCTCCATCCAATACATCCAGTCAGAATTTATCATTCCACATGCACACACACCCATTAGGGATAGGTGCTAACTTACTTCACCATTGGTTCACTTCCTCATGTGTCATGTGGCTTCAATGAAGATGTCAACCCAATGCGCAACAGCAGTTTAAAAAGCAAATTCCATGCTTGACATGATTAGAAAGGGAATAGAAAATAAGTTGGTAAGTGTTGTATTGACTCTGTACAAATTGATGGTGAGACCACACTTGGAATACTGTGTACAGTTCTGGTCACCGCACCTCAAGAAGGATATAATGGAACTGGAAAATGTGCAAAAAAGGGGCAACAAGAATGATAAAGGAATTGGAGCACCTCCCTTATGAAACCAGGTTGCAACGCCTTGGTCTCTTCAGCCTTGAAAGATGGCGTTTAAGGGGTGACTTGATCGTAGTGTATAAAATCATGCATGAGATAGAAAAGGTGGATAGAGAAAAATTCTTTTCTCTATCACACAATACTAGGACGAGGGGGCACTCCCTAAAGCTCATAGGTAAGAAAGTGAGGACAAATAAAGGGAAATATTTCTTCACCCAGAGGGTTGTTAGTTTATGGAATTCACTTCCAGAAGAGGTTGTGACAGCTGTCAGCCTAGATAGCTTCAAGGCAGGATTAGACAGATTCATGGATGCCAAGTTGATTGATGGCTATTGAAACGGATGTCCAAGTGCCGCCTCTATGTTGGTTGAGGCAGGAAGGATTCCTTGGGTACCATTTGTTGGAGGTCAAGGGAAAGGGAGGGTTTTGCATTCTCTTTCTGCTCAAGATCCCCATGTACAATTTGGGGGGGGGGCACTGTGTGACACAGAATGCTGGACTCGATGGGCTTTGGCCTGATTTAGCATGGCTCTTCTTATGTTCTTATGGCTTCATGTTCATTGCGAGCCATATGGTTGCACTACATGGGTGTTCATATGCAGTGCTGAAAACTCAGCTTCTTTGCATGCACAGAAGCCAAAAATAGCTTCTGTACATGTGCAGAAGCCAAAAAGAAGATGGCAGCACACATGGACTGGCACCGACAGAACTGGCTATCATCACCAGTTTACTAACGTTCTAAAGAACCAGTTAGAAACAGTAGGAACCCACTTCTGCCTCCCATTCAGTCTCAACTACCAGTACTTTCCCTTTCACCCCTCCTGCTACCACAACTAATGAATTTTCTTGGATGAGAAACAAAATGTTTGATCTTCTCCCATGAAAAAGCAGCCCAATTGTCTTTTGAGAAAAAAACAAAGCACTTCTGAGACACTGAAGGACTGCAAAAATTTTTTACTACCACACTGTGGGTGTGGTTTATTTTGTGGGTGTGGCTTGCTGGCCATGTGACCAGGTGGGAGTGGCTTGACAATCATATGACCCAGGGTGTCTTAAAGGTCATGTGATTGGCTTAAGGGTGGCCAACTTGACGTTACTCACATCAAAAGTTTGGGTTTGGTTTAGGGTGCCTGGCCTCTCCTCACCGCAAAGAGATACAATTTCCCTATCTATTTACTATTACTGAACGTCCAAAATATACTCTTTAATTCTCTCTTATATATATGCCATATGTGTACATACATATTATACACAGGCACACAAAAAATATACATTATCTACTATATAAATTGTATGTGTACGTACACACTCACACGCATGCACAGCTCTTCTAAAATATATGCCTTCAACCTCATTTACTGAGATAGGAAAGACATACCCAGAGCCCAGAATGGAAAAAAAGAACAAAAAATCAAAATTTTTCTACCGGTTCTATGTACCTGACCAAAATTTTGCTACCTGTTCTGCGTACCTACCATAGCCATAGCAGCCCATCACTGCTCTGAGATATATTATAGTATATCAGCTCACATTAGAGAACCATCTTTCAGCTGTGGCGAGGGGGACATTTGCCCAGGTTCGCCTGGTGCACCAGTTGCGGCCCTATCCGAACCGGGACTCACTGCTCACAGTCACTCATGCCCTCATCACCTTGAGGTTCGACTACTGTAATGCTCTCTACATGGGGCTACCTTTAAAGAGTGTTCGGAAACTTCAGATCATGCAGAATGCAGCTGCGAGAGCAATCATGGGCTTCCCCAGGTATGCCCATGTTACACCAACACTCCGCAGTCTGCATTGGTTGCCGATCAATTTCCGGTCACAATTCAAAGTGTTGGTTATGACCTATAAAGCCCTTCATGGCCTCGGGCCAGAATATCTTTGGGATCGCTTTCTGCTGCATGAATCCCAGTGACCGATTAGGTCCCACAGAGTTGGCCTTCTCCGGGTCCTGTCAACTAAACAATTCCGTTTGGCGGGATCCAGGGGAAGAGCCTTCTCTGTGGCAGCCCCGACCCTCTGGAACCAGCTCCCCCCAGAGATTAGAACTGCCCCCACCCTCCTTGCCTTTCGTAAACTCCTTAAAACCCACCTCTGCCGTCAGGCATGGGGGAATTGAAACATCTCCCCCGGGCCTATACATTTTATGTATGGTATGTTTGTTTGTGTGTATGTTTGCTTTTAATAATGGTGTTTTTAGTATTTCTCTTAAATTATTAGATTTGTTATATATTGTTTATTATTGCTGTGAGCCGCCCCGAGTCTACGGAGAGGGGCAGCATACAAATCTAATAATAAATAAATGAATGAATGAATGAATGAATGAATAAATAAATAAATAAATAATACTGTTGCCAATCTAAAGTTCCCTTTCTTCTCTTAATGAAATGCTGCATTAGCTTCCTTCTGCATTTTTTTCCTTCTGGCAAGTACATACTCATAGTTATGGAATCATGAGACTCCCACCCCACCAAAGGTCTTAAAATAGGTATAATGTTACAGAGATCACAATGTTTGCAAGGGTAGGCAAAGTTGACTTTTCTATGACTTGTGGACTTCAACTCCCAGATGGCAGGCCAAGACCTGCCAATCATGCTAGCTCAGGAATTCTGGGAGTTGAAATCCACATGTCATAGAAGAGCCAACTTTGCCTTCTCCTGGTGTAAGCTTAAATGTGACTATTTGGGAATAAGCTCAGTTGAAACCATTGATTTACCCAAAGGTGCTTTTTCAAGAGGTAACTGGATTTTTCTTGAAAGACGTTTCGCTTTTCTTTGAAGATGCTTCTTCAAGAAGCTCCTTCTGCTTCTTGGATAAGAAACAAGATGCCTTCAACGAAAAACAGAAAGTCCAGTTGCCTCTTGAAAAAGCACATCTGAGACAATCTTGATCTGGGTGACTGAGAATCTCCATAGACAACCATTAACTTATTTCCCAGGAAAAATGAAGATTTCAGGGTTATAGAATTTTGAGTTTGATCTATCTAGTTCTAAATATTCTCAACGCTATAATCAGATTTACTTCCATTGTATTAATCAGAGGAAGATGGAACACATTAGGGCAGACGAAGCATGAAAAACCAGTTTATTTCTAAAAATATCAGTCTGTAACTGGGGCTTATAGCTGTTGCTTGAAAGTCTTCACTGAACTTGCTGTGGTTTTTCAAGGATTTCCAATTGAGTAGTCTTCATTTTAGTCACTATTAAATTTTCTTTTAAGCCAAATTTGTGGTGTCTTTGCCTGGATAAACTTCTTTACCTTTTTTCCTAGGATATACATAAGCTGATTTATACTAGGTGGTCTTCTTAAAATGTGATTTTGTTGAGATTTTAAGTACTACTGAATTTGGAATTTACTCTTAAGATCTTATCTTAAGATTACTTTGAGGATCTTATCTATAATTACTTAAGACGCAATATGGTTATAATTCTTCTAGTAGTACGTTAGTGCAATAGTTTATAGTGTTTTTATTTATAGAACTAAAGTCTGTAGTTATAGTGTTCTTGGGAAATTATGTGCAGCTATTTCCCACTTCACTAAGTGAAATAATATAAAACTGTTCCATCTATGGTCTATACCTGTAGAGGAAAAAAAGATTGTTTAATATCATGAAAAGTATATAACAGAGCTAGGAAATAATGACTTAAAATAGTTACATTAAAATAGCTAAAATAAATTGCTTTGGGATTTGCAAAGGAAGATGAATATCTTTCAAATTTTGTTTTAGTTTTGCACATTGATTGCATGTAACTCTGGAATAAATAAAACACTGTTCTCCATCCAGAGCAAAATGATTAAGAATTGCTCCTGGTGAATTATTATTTACACAGATATCTCTTGCTGTGAAGCCATCTGGCTTGTTTTTTCTTTTACAAACTCTATGCATTCAATTAATAATAAACATCTGCTGCTTCCATTTACTAAATCTCTTTGGTTTTATACGTGTGTATGTTCTCTCTCTCTCTCTTTCTTTCTCTCTCTCTCTCACAGAGAGAGAGACAGACTTACCTCAATACATTCCTTGACAACTCTTGGTTAATCACCTAACTGAAATTTCAATTTGGTGTTGAACATGCAATTTCAGCAGACTTTGATTCTCCTGGTGGTTGAACAGGAGGAAAGAAACCATTGAGTTTCCTTTTCAATATTCCCATAGATAGCTGTATATTCACTCAATGTCAGCAAAAAAGTAGAAAGGAGAGACAAAAGCAGAAGAACAGTAATAAAAATAGAATTCAGGAATTCTGATGCTTCCATAACAAAAAGCCCATCAACAGCTGTAGCATCCTAAGAAAGTTTTTTTTGGAAATGAATTAATTTATATATCTATAAATTAATTTATATATCTATAAATTAATTTATAGATCTCAGTAAAAATACATTTGGCATCCTTGAAGGTAAAATATTGTAGAGAGGGGAGCAAAATATGGGAATATTTCAATTGTATCAAATTGAACGCCAGAGATTCCAAAAGCACAATGGAAAACGTCAACCGTTAGATAAATATTCTGCTTAACCCAGTTTTCTAAAGTAATGGCAACCTCATTTGGGAAGGAAATATAGTATTAGAATGTTGGAACCAATTTCTAGACATAAAATAGACAAATGTTTACCCCCTTAAAAAGTAGCTTTGCGGGTGCTATAATACATGCCTATGGAGTGTCTAAATAGTACCCAGAAAGCTACATTTTTCTGAATGTCTTCTGTTCCGTTACATAGCAAGGTTAGATTTTGATTAAAGTGGTATTTTCTCAGAGGGCTAGGCTTCCAAGGTGTGAAACTGATTGATTCCAATCAAAATTCTTCCCTCGTTCATGGATATTCATGAACATCTTGTTGAAAAGAATGTGGAGGGAGTTGACTGACTCTTTCTAATCAAGACCTTTTGAATTATCGATGCTCCTCAGGAACATGTTTTCTTCACTACCATATGTGATAACCATCTCTTCTTTACAAAATCTTCCCTACTTGTGCTATGTACCCAAGTTTCCACAACATAAAATGCTGATCAGAAAAATAATGTTTTTCTAGTATGTTCACATTTGGCTATTTTGGGGGGGGGGGGGGAAGTAAAACCTTGAATGTTGATCTGGAACAGCAGTAGCAGTTCCTATTTATAATTTTGCAGTGGTCCATAAATTTTGATAATCAATCAGAGAAATTAAATGGGTTAGAAAGAAGCTCTGAGAATCCCAGACTGCCAATCACTTATTTACTTATTTGTTTGAGAGTTGAAATCTACACATCAGGAAGCTGCCCATACACTAGAGCAGGGGTTTTAAGCTCACAGCCCGTGGGCCAACTGCGGCCCACAGGAAAATAGTTTGCGGCCCCCACCTCAATAAACACTGAAACAGTGACACCAAGTGGAATTATATATTAACAGCCCCAAACATGTCTTTTTCAAAGCCTGCAGTGAAGAGAAAGGTTGGTGATGAGCACAGACAATTTCAGGTGAAGTGGGAAATGCAATATTTCTTTGTTGAGCACAGGGGCATCACGAAGTGTCTTATTTGCACAGAGAAAGTTGCGGTGCACAAAGAATACAATTTCAAACATCATTACACAACTAGACATGCTGAGGAGTATGCAAAATACCAGGGAGATGAGAGAGCAAATAATAGGGTTGCTAATCTTAAAACATATCTACTGAGGCAACAAGATTTCTTTAAGAAAGCAACCAAAGAGAATGATGCAGCAGTCGAAGCTAGCTACGTGGTTAGTGATTGCTAAAGCCGGAAAGCCATTCAAAGAAGGTGAATTTGTGAAAAAGTGAATAGTACAGGCTGCAAGTATTGTCTGTCCAGAAAAGAAAGGTCAGTTTAGCAACATCAGCCTTTCTGCCAAACACAGTTGCAGAGTGCATTTCTGACCTGTTAAGTGACATTTATGATCAACTGTGTGAGAAAGCAAAAATTTTCAGTGTATACTCAGTCACTCTTGATGAGACCACAGACATCACCGACACTGCCCAGCTTGCAATCTATGTCTGTGGTGTTGTGGAGATGTGCTCTACTTCACCGAGGTACGTTGTCTCAGCAGGGGAATCATATTGAAGAGATTTTTTGAGTTGAGAGCGGAAGTGAAAGCCTTCATGGAGAAAGATGGGGTTGCTGTTCCTGTGCTAAGTGATCCAAAATGGCTTATGGACTTAGCTTATTTTGTTGATATCACAAATGAGCTTAATGTACTGAACAAGAAGTAATGTTCTTACATTGTCTTTGTTATTGTTGTGAGCTGCCCCGAGTCTACGGAGAGGGGCAGCATACAAATCTAATAAATAAATAAATAAACAAGGCCAGGGGCAACTTGTCAGTGCTGCCTATGACAACGTGAGAGCATTCTCTACAAAACTTATGTTATGGAAAGCCCAGCTTTCTCAGACAAACATTTGCCATTTCCGAGCATGCAAGGCACTCATGGATGCAGGCAATTCCATTCCATTCAGTGGTGAGGAGTATGTGGATGTCATTTTGAAGCTACAGGAGGAATTTGATCACAGATTTGCAGACTTCAAGATGCACAGAGCCACATTTCAAATTTTTGCGGATCCCTTCTCCTTTGATGTGCAAGATGTCCCTCCTGTGCTTCAAATGGTGCTCATTGACCTGCAGTGCAACTCTGAACTCAAAACCAAGTTCAGAGAGATGAGTGGAAAAGCAGACAAGCTCGGGCAATTTTTGAGAGAATTGCCCCCCAGCTTCCCCGAGTTTCCCCGAATGTTCAAGGCTACCGTGTATCTTTTTGGGAGCACATACTTGTGCAAAAAGCTCTTCTCTACCTTGAACTTCAATAAGTCCAAGTACAGGTCCAGACTTACTGATGAGCATCTTCAAGCCCTACTGAGGGTCTCAACTGCTTCCTCCCTTAAGCCAAATGTTGCTCGGCTATGCGAGAGTAAGCACTGCCAGATCTCTAGCAGCAAGAAGTAGGCAGAAGAAGCCATGTTCAAAACAGTTTATGTTCCATGTTCCATTCATGTTCAGAAAGTTAAATGTTAAAGAACTGTTAATAAAGACATTTGAATCTGAATAATAATAATTACACTTCTCTAGTCAGCAACTCTTCTGCCTGACTGGCTCAGCAATATGTAATAGTCCAATGAAAAGAAATCAAATACACACGTGCTTTGCTAAGCAGCAAACTTGTATTAGATAAACAAAAATAGCTGACTCAAAAAACAGTTCTTAATGTCCGAAAAACAATGCAAGGCTTTCTTCAGCTGCATACAAAAAAAACCCCAACACAGGGAAAAACAAACAAAGACAACCTGGAATTAACAAAGACATTTCAGGAATCCTTTTGAATCTTTGGAAGCAACCAGCAAGTCCCAGAGTTTTCACCTCCCACTTGTCTGACAAAGCTGGGTTGAAAACTCCAACGGTACAGAAACTTCGAAGCAGGAACCACAAAACAACACAGATAAACAGCCACAGTTTGCCTTGGCCCCTGTTCCCTTTTTATCCCTTTAGCCCTCATTAAAGGAACCACACCCAGCCCAGGTGCTCCTATCATGACTTATAATACTTCTTAAAGTGATCCTTTCTTTGCAAAGCTCTTCGGTTACGTAAATCAATATATTGCTCTGCACACGAACTGAGCGAGGACAAACTGTCCGAGGGACTGCAGGCCAAATCCCCTGGGCTGTCTGCTGAATCCTCCTGGCTCTCTGCCACATCTTCCTGGCTGTCTGCTACATCTTCCTGGCTGTCTGCCACATCTTCCTGGCAGTCAGCCAAGCTTTCACATTCACTTTGTGCTGCATCTCTCCCATCTGTGGGAGCAACAGCTGGCCCAGGCCCAAACACAACAGCAACTATATGTGGTTTCTCCAGTCTTCTATATCTGCTGTATTGTTATTGTTATTGTTATTGTTATTGTTATTGTTATTGTTATTGTTATTGTTATTGTTATTGTTATTGTTATTGTTATTGTTATTGTCATTGTCATTGTCATTGTCATTGTCATTGTCATTGTCATTGTCATTGTCATTGTCATTGTCATTGTCATTGTCATTGTCATTGTCATTGTCATTGTCATTGTCATTGTCATTGTTGTTAATCATTTTCATTTTCATTTTCTTTATTTATTACTGATTTATTTATTTTTTTCTTATGAATTTGTTAATTTATTTTGATTTTTTAACACAAAATAAGATGAAAAAAAATAAAGACATTTGATAACATTGGAATCTTTTTGTAAGAGCTTTTCTTGTGGAAAACCTGATGCAGCCCAGCCTCACCCAGACTCTACCACCAGCTGCCCCCAGGTAAATTGAGTTTGAGACCCCTGCACTAGAGGTATACAGTCCCTTTATAGCTAAAGAAACAAACACAATATTGTGGGGTGCTTGAGTTTAGGTAGAAGAAAGGCAAGTTAGCCAATGCAGGTTGCCCCAAGAGATTGTTAAATCCACAGATGCTGCCGATCGTAAAACAAACATAAGAAAAACCAAGGACATATCACATGAATCAGAGACTTATCTACCTCAAGTTTTTAAAAAGATGTCTCCATAGAGTGTAGCAATTTCAACATTAGTTTTTAGGAGAACTTTTTTTCCTTTTCTATCCTGCCTTTCCTTAGAAAGTTGGTTTACACTTACAAAAAAGAGCCTGTGAAATAACATAAAAGTTTGAGTTTTAGGGCTTGAAGAGCCCATGGAGGTTCTCTAATCCAACTCCCCACTGAAGGTAGCGGACCTTATACAATCCCAGTCAAATGGCTATCCAGTATTTTTTTTTGAAAACTTCTAGTGATGGATTACATACGACTCTGGGAAGCACATTATTCTGTTGATTAATTGTTCCCACTGTCAAACATTTATCTTTATTTCTAGGTTGGATCCCCCTTTAACAAGTTTCCATCCATTACTTCTAGTCCTATCTTCAGGCACTTTGGAGGATAGTTTGACCTTTTGTTCTCTGCAACAACTCCTCAAGAATTAGAAAACAGTTGTCACGTCCTCCCTAATCTTCCTCTTCTACAGGTTAGACATAGAGTGTAAAGAGGGTTGAGAGAGTGCCCTCAACCTTTCATCATATGGTTTAGCATCTAAAACCAGTGGTTTTCAACCCTTCCAATGGTGCAACCCTTTAATATAATTCCTCACGTTGTGTTCACCCCCCAAAAATAAAATAATAAAATAATTAGGAAACTCAGGAATAGGTTCTAACTTACTTTGCTGCTGATTCATTTCCTCTTGGACTTTTGGCCATGCCTTGTGGGTATACATGCACTTTGTGCAAACACACATATGCAGCGCTGATTTTTTTTTAAAAAAAATAATTGCAAAAATTCACCTCTGAAAACAAGATGATGACGCATGTGCAGTGCCAGAAATTAAGCTTCTGCGCATGCTAAGAAGTTCCCATGGCATAGATACCTTTTTTGCAGTAGTCTCTTTGCATATGGGTGGACTGGCCTGGAGATGGATAAAGGAGCGGTGTCTTGGTTCCTAAGACCATTGGAAATATGTGCTTTCCAATGGTTTTAGGCAACCCCTGTGAAAGGTTCATTTGACCTCCAAAGGGATCATGACCCACAGGTCGAGAACTGCTGCTCTAGACACATTCTCATTTTTGTTACTCTTCTCTGCATACTTTCTGCCGTCTCAGCATAATAATATTTCATTATAATTAAATCATTATTTAATTATGATTTCATTATAATAAATAAATATTTAATATTTAATTATTATCAGAAATAGTGATGATTATATTTAACATGAGGACCTTTATATTTAAGAGAGGACCTTTCCTAGAGTTACCCAATGAAGTTCATTAATTGTTGACAAGAATATGGTTTCTAATAAATCCTAGGGGAGATTATAAAGTGAATTGGATTGGATTTAGAAACATAGAAGTCTGACGGCACCTGGTCACGGAACAAATTAAGTTCTTAAGTAGAGGCACCACTGTATATATTTGCTTTGTTGCAAGTGAATTAATTATACATTCCATTGGTGCATCCAGCAACCAAGCCCTCTCCTCAAAATACATTTTAATTTTTTAAAAATAAGTTTAATACCATGCTGTGATGGATTTTGATATGATGATTTTGAACTGCATTAAAACAAAACTCTTTTGACATCAAATGGAATGGAATATCACATTCTGTAAGGGAGTATACTCTATCTCATGGGGATTAATTGATTTGCCTTCAGTGATGAACCTCATGAATAACAATAGAAACATAGAAACATAGAAGATTGACGGCAGAAAAAGACCTCATGGTCCATCTAGTCTGCCCTTATACTATTTTCTGTATTTTATCTTAGGATGGATATATGTTTATCCCAGGAATGTTTAAATTCAGTTACTGTGGATTTATCTACCACGTCTGCTGGAAGTTTGTTCCAAGGATCTACTACTCTTTCAGTAAAATAATATTTTCTCATGTTGCTTTTGATCTTTTCCCAAACTAACTTCAGATTGTGTCCCCTTGTTCTTGTGTTCACTTTCCTATTAAAAACACTTATCTCCTGGACCTTATTTAACCCTTTAACATATTTAAATGTTTCGATCATGTCCCCCCTTTTCCTTCTGTCCTCCAGACTATACAGATTGAGTTCATTAAGTCTTTCCTGATACGTTTTATACTTAAGACTTTCCACCATTCTTGTAGTCCGTCTTTGGACCCGTTCAATTTTGTCAATTGAACGGGTCTTCTTCTCCTAGGAGCTAGGAGATTATAAAGTGAATCGGATTGGACTTCTTAGTCTAGCAATGAAAGGTGCCTGAACTTATTAATTTCAATTTTACAAATGTTACATCCTGTAATCATATGCTAAATAAATGGCTTTTGAAGATTTTTTTTTTTACTGTGGGTGTGGTACTGTGGGCATGGCTTGATGGATGTGGCAGGGGAAGGATACTACAAAATTCCCATTCCCTCTCTCCTTATTGTTGTGGTTGGCTCTGGGCCAGTTCCTTCTCCGAAGATTGTGGATTGTTGTCCTCACATTATCGAGACCGGTTTTGCTGCCAACAGCTTTGGACAGTGAGGATTCTGTGTCAAGGGCAGATTCTGGGAGTGAAATGATGGGGTAGTTACAGGGAGCCCATTAGCTAATGACCCCATTAGTGAATCATCATTAGATTCAGAGGAAGAGGGATTCATAGATGCTCACAGGCACAGGTTTATGACGAGAAGGGAACAACTGTGCAAGGATTGTAGAAAATAAGGGAGAACACCTGTGGCTGGGGCAATTCGGCTAATGGGGCTGCAGATAAATTGCCAGCGGCGCTGAGAGCATATGTGGGAGATTATCCATTTGGTGAGAGGCAAGTGTTGTTTGATTTGGATTTTACCAGGACTTTTTGACTATTTCACAGTTAAGTACAGCTTGAGGACTCTTGAAGGTGGGTGGATGTGACATCTTCACAGCTGCCTTTATCTGCTCTGCTTTTGTTTTTGCAGCATTGCAGATTTGTGGTTTGTGCAAGAGTACTTTGGCTGATTAAAGTGCGTGTGTACAATATTTTTCTTTTGATAAACCGACTCTTTGTTTACTTTATAACAGTGTGCGTGTTTGAATTTACACTTCGGACATAATTGGGGCTCATAACATGAAGCCCGGCATAACACTTATGGGCGGAGAACATTGAAAAATCTTCATTCCTACCCCACTCGGGGGCCAGCCAGAGTAGTTCTCCAACCACTCAATATTTCCACTACCAGTTCTTGAGAACTTGTCAGAACCTGATGGATTTCACCCCTGGGTTTATTCCATAATGCAAGAATGTGTCTTATTAGAAAGAGGAAACAACAATAGTATAGTACTTTTTAGTTAGTCCACCCGTGTTTTAGTGTTGATAAACTGAAAAGGGATATACTGAAAGAGAAAAGTTAATTTCATATACACAAAGAAGGAGTTTATAACAAGCCAGAAAAAGTCAATTTAAAAAAATGCAGAACAAATTGAGTTTGCTATTTGCAGTTTCTCAGACCAGTTTCCCTTTCTCTATTATTTCTGAAAGTAAACTTAGGTTTTCTTTTCGCAATCAGCTGCTTAAGGTCTGGAATCCATATCTGCTTCAATTGGTCATAGAAGCTTGCTTTAATAGAATAAACCATTTGGCGAATAGCTCGTCCTTGAAGTCATTTCTCACTGTAAATCCACTAGGCAGGTTGGAGTTTTTATAGGTGTACTCAAAGGGAAAATAAAAGTATTTGATGACAGATATTGCCTAGAAAATGTAGAAGATTTCCTTAGACACTAATACCAAGCTGTTCACACAATCTTGACTGCCCATGGCTTCATGTAGTTTTTGTAGTAACAGTTAAAATATGATATGTCGTTTCCCTCTTCCTTCTCCTTTCCACCTTACCTTAACCAGCAGCTATGCTATTTCTGGGTTGTTTCCTTCTCCTGAACTACTATCTTACTTTGCTTTCTAAAGTCTATCAAAAAAACCCTTCATGTTGTCACCTATAGTAGGTCAATTAATAAGAAATAAGTTAAATTCCTACAATAAGGCCAAACTGTAAGATCTAAACTAGGGAGAATCAATGGTCTGCCACCTTCTTCATTGGACCTGCAGAATATTGTACTCCTCAGTGACTATTGCTTCTATTATAGTTGATTCTATTTTAATGCCATGCTAAACCTCTTTTTTTTTTTCCCTGTCCTACTCTCAGGAGACCAAATAAATTGGTTCAGCTTTTACTTGGGGAAGGTTTTTTAGTTTATATTATTGATGAAGGGGTTTGTTACTCCTGTTGCATTTTTTTCAGTCAATGGGCTCCTTGGCTTCCCAAACTTCTTAACCTGAAAATGATTTATTTTTTTAAAAGTAATTTTTATTGAATTGTTTTAAAAAGCATAATCAAGAAAATAAATACATTGACATATTTGCAATATTTGCAATACACAAAAATGAAAAAAAAAAGAAACATACATACACTTCTAAACGTACAAAGAACACCCTGGACAATTACAAAATTACAAATAACATTAAAAATATCATCAATTTCCTCTTGAGAGAAGGAAAGTTACAATCTTGTTGAATATCAAATTATTTTCTGGTGAATAAAAATCATCGGCATTCACTATTGTTCTTTTTGGTTATCAATGTCTTCTCTATTATTATTATTGTTTTTAAACTGCCTTCTGTACACTTTTTTATTAATTGATTTAATTACATAAAGATTTGTTTTCACAAAAACCATTGTAATTGCATCATATTTCATCTTTCTGTCAATAAATACATATCTTAAGGCATCGTTTTTATCGTAATTCAATTTGAACTTCTATTTCTCCTCTTAAACCAATCATAAAATATGTTCCATGTTTTATAATAATCGGAGTTTTTTAATTTTAATGTTAAAGCATCTTGTTCTGTACAGTCAAGAAAATGATTTAGTCGATGAATTTTCTCAAAAGGTTTTAGCCTTCAGATTTAATTAATGCAAGTGTTGTTGTCTGCTTGCAGCCTGTGCAACTAGTAGAGTTGGATAGTAAGGAGGCTGGAGGGGATTTGGTGCCAGAGGCAGATATTTATCCAGGGCTTTCAGAACTTCCAGAACATCCCATCAATGATGAGGAAGTAGAGGAGGAGACTATTCCTAATGTACAGGCACACAGAGTTGGCAAAAAGGTCGTCATGGTTCCTGAGGAGGAGGTCTCCTCCAGAGTAGGCTTGGGGATAATTGGCCACTCCCCTATCCTATCTAAGGGATGATGATGCAGGCAGCAATTTGTAAGGAACAACATTCATTCATATGCCTTCATGGTTTGAATTCAGCAACGTCTGTTTGGCTCTAGTTCTTTCTCTTGGCATTCTTCCTGTAAATTGCTTCAGGGCATTTTGCCAACCATTGCAATATCTGATATCTCCAAGACTGTTTGCTCAGACTTGATTTATTATTTCATGGACTCATGCTGCCTGTTAATGAAATTGAATTAACAGCCAGTGTTTAGCAAGGACAGTTTTACACTGTATTTATCTTTGCTGACTACTAAGAAAGCTTATTAGTAGTCTTTAATTTAGTAAATGAAGGTTTGAACAGAATTTGTGTGTCCTGCATTCTTTGTGGTTCGTAGCTGGGGCAGAACAGCAAGGAAAGTTTCCCTGTATTAGAACAATGAAAAGAAAAAGGTCCAAGAAGGGACAAAAAAGGTTTCAGCATTGTCTAAAATAAATGCATAGTCAGCAACTTTTTTCTCAAATTCATTTCTTTCTTTTTTTTTTACTATAGCACTATTGCTTGTTTTAATCGAGTAGTTCTTTAAATCGAGATTGTAATCCTGATGTTAGTAACATAACTAAATTCACTTTTCCAAACTTTTCTTATTTTTATGAATTTCTAATTAAGTTAAATAACTTTATATTCCCCATCAAATACTTTGAAATGGGTGGTGTCAAAATACTTCCCAGTTCCAAAAATGAACTGTCCTTCATTTCTAACCATAATTGAACATTTGCTTGCCTTGCCTGTATGGGAGTTTCCTAGTATACACATCCAATTTTTCACATGTTATAGAATAAGAGATGTGGAATGACTCATTTAGGTCATAAAGTCTAACCCTCTGCTTTGTGCCAAAATCCAAATTATAGCAGTGAAGACAGACAGCTTTGGAGCATCTGCTAGAGCACATCCAATGGACTGAAGTTCAACATCTCTCTGAATAGCTAATTGATTCTTCTCTCTTGAAGAATAGCTATGTTTTATAATATTCAGTTGGAACAGCATCCATGTGTTTCTAAATTTACAGTTTGGCATCCTATAGACCAGATAACTCTTTCAGTGCGACTGTCAAGCCGGTGCAGAAGTTGGTGATAAATTAATGGCTTACCACACTATCTATGCCACGTATTTAGTTCTGGAGACCTCACCTACAAAAAGATATTGATACAATTTAACAGGTCCAAAAATGGGCTACAAAAATGGTGGAAAGTCTTAACCATAAAACCTATCAGGAAAGACTTAACCATAAAACCTATCAGGAAAGTCTTAACCATAAAACCTATCAGGAAAACCTATCAGGAAAGACTTAACTCAATCTGTATAGTCTGGAGGAGAGAAGGGAAAGGGGGGAACATGATCATTTTTAAGGGCCTGTACTGCTCCAGTCTGAGTATCTGAGAGACCATCTTTTCTGATATTTATCTGTCCAACAAGATCCCATAGTGTCAATCATCTCCAGTTCTTGCCCCTGCAGATAGGACCTCAGAGGAATGTTTTTCCATCATTGCTTAATTCTTCAGAATTACCTTCCAGTACAGTTTTTACTTGTGTCATATATTCAGAATTTCAGGAAACTAGTAAACACTCTCTCCCCCTCACTTAAACAGGAGAACGATGCTTAATAATGCAGGTACATAGTTAATTTGCCTATGTAACTATACATAAATACATACATATATACATACATACATACATACATACATACATACATACATACGTGTGTATGTGTTTGTGAGACATGTTTTTACTGAATTTTAAAATTAAGAGAGACTAGGATAGATCTAATCTTAGTTTCCCTTAATTTTAAAATTCAGCAAAAGCTGAATATATCTAATATATCTATCTATATCTAATATAATATAAGGGAAAAAAGGAGCTGTGATGTTCCTTCAATACACCAGGGTGATTCGACACAAAAATATGTAACCTTTCCCTGGTGCAGAGCTGAAGGGATTGGATACTGTAGCCTAGAGGATAATTCTCTGCCTTACAAGGCAAAGGTTGCAGGTTCAAGTCCCAGTGGGTATGGCTAGCTGATGAGGCCAAAATAAGGCCGAAATAGATCTATCCTAGTCTCCCTTAATTTTCAAATTGAGCAAAAAACAAAACAAAACATGTGACATATAATACATATACATATACATATATATATATACATATATATATATATATGTTTTCATAGATTTTCACGGGTACAGGTATGATGGTCTTGGTATATTTGGGTTTCTTCCCATGTAAGATTTGGAAATTTCTGGCGACGTTTCGATGAGATCCCACTCATCATCTTCAGACTGGTGTATCTGTCCTTGTTCTAAGGCGAATATATATTAGATAAATCACCCTGGTATATTGAAGGAGCATCACAGCTTCCCTTTTGCCTCTTAGCCCAACCCAGGACCATTTCCAAGACGGTTAATTTATTCATAGCTGACAAACTATATTCTGTATGTGTCACATGTGTATATATATATATATATATAGAGAGAGGGAGGGGGTAGAAGAGAAGTTAAAATATTCATTCTTAGATGCCTAGAACTACTGGGAGTGTTTGGCATACAAGTATAGTTAATAATTAAACAAATAGTACTTTTTATTTGTAAGCTATGTCTTCTCTCTGGTGGAGAGCCAATATTTCTCAAACTACAGATTTTATTAAAAGTTCCTGAGACTTTCAGTATTTTGAATATTGTGCTCCTGTAGAGAGAAGAAGAAATGGCTTTGAGAGAAATGAGGAAGAAACACTGCCAAAATAAAGGTCAAATGAAAGAGTACTAAATTTGGGGAGGGAACATAAAATCAGGAAATGTCCCAGGGAAGCCCCTTTTTAGTTCTTACAGAGATTATAGAAAGGAAGAATATTCAATCTTGCACAATTACTGTAATTACAATTACAATAATAATGGTAAAATATTGTACAATAATTATTATTGTAAACAATAATTTACAATAACAATCAGATTTAGACTGATCTACCTTGAGGACTTTCTTGCATAGAAAACAAAAGCCATTTTGTTGAGTTTTGTCTAATATCATATGTGGATGCACATCTGTGCTTGGGTGTTGTGGTTAGCTCTGGCCCAGCTCCTGCCCCAAGGACTGTGGATGTGGGGGAGACATCCATATGCTGCAGGCCTGTTTTGCCCCCCGGTGGAATCTGCTGATGAAGGCTCCTCTGACCAAGAAGATATGAGTGACAGGGAGGAGGAGAGTGTGGCAGACAGCTCAGAAGGAGATCAATTATCTAGTTCCTCCTTGGATTCAGAACAAGAGTTAATGATACAGCCACGCATGTGGAGAGCGATGCATAGGCAACAACAACTGAGAGATTATTATCAAAGAAAATGAGGCCACCTGTGGTTGGGTGGGGCTGTGGTAATTAGTGAGGCTACTATAAAGAGCAGCCTGTGGGTTTGGCCATTGTGGAGGATTATCTGATCGTTGTGTTTCATGACTGCTTTACTGACTTTGACCTTTTGTGTGCTGATTTTTCCCGCTTTGAAACTAAACCAGAGCAAAGTGTGTTTCACTTTGTGAAAGAAGGACTGTGAATTGCCTCACAGCTGCAAGCTAAGTATCACAGAACTGATAAGGGACTTGTACAAATTACCAGTTTGTTTGGAGACGAGTGCTCTTTGCTATACCAAAAGAGGGCTTAGTTTAAGTGAATGTTTATTATAAAGAACATTGTTTTGAATTTTCAAATGTGTGTGTGTGTGTGAAATTTGTACCTGTGAATTTTAGGGAGGAGTCTACCAGAGAGCCCAACAGAACATTGGGTAACAGTTATGATTCTACACACTGTAAAAATGCAGCATTGTAGTCTCCAATACATGCAGTAATAAGAAGGAGCGAGCAAGCTCATTCAATGCACTGCTAAGGGTATGCCATAACCTATGAAAAACATTTGGAGAATTTATAAGAGTTGAACTCTGCCTGTCTTAAAGTTGCCAAAATTGAAACTTGCTGGTCCATAGACATTTGGTCAATGACATTACCCTACAGACATTTCCTAAAATTCTCACGAAGAGAGTTTATGCACAAAGAAAACCTTTATGCCAAGCTGTAGCCATCAATCTATAAAAATTTGTATGAAAACAAAACTCTTGTTCATCTCAGAAAGGTCAATGAACAAAATCACCAAATGGTAATACATCTTACCCTGTCCTTGTATGGATGAATAATATCCCCAAACCTTTAAATATTTATTATAGAATAAACTGCCCTTTTAGGTAGATGGCAAAGCATTGGAAGAAGACTATTTACATAATCGTCTTGTTCTCCAAATATAGTTAAAAGCTTAACTCTGCCCATATATTTCTTGAATAGTCTCAAACACTTCCAATAATGTGTCATATGCTTTTTAATGCCTCAAAAGGGGAAAAGTAGAAAGTGAGAGAAAAGAATTGTTATTTGTGTGTCAGGAACAGTGCTTTCAAAAATATTTTATGGTTCTCATATTCATGCTTTGCTCCCCCCTTTTCTATCTTTCTTTTCCTTTCTTTTCCTTCCAATATATTTATTTTTCTTCAGCTCGGTTTTAAATTAGCAAAATGTATGCAATGTAAACATTTGGCTAACAGTGCTATTCTTTGCCAGATAAAGAATCAGTTGGTTTAATTGGTTGATTTCTTTAACCTGAAAACTGTATATGCAAGTATTATTAAAAGGCTTATATTTTTCTAAGCTGCAGCTCATTTCATCAGAAGCATAAAGTAGTTGAACAGACCGTAGGATTTAAACTGATATGAGGTTAGAGGAGGAAAAAGAATAAAGGAAAATAGTGTCATTCGGATTTGGTAATAACAATTGTCGTAGCAATAAACAACTGCAATGTGTTAAAAAACTATTGTTTGTTGAGACTTTCTGAGATGGCTGGAAACCTTTAGACATACGTGAACATTTGATTCACATGTACGTATTCAAATCTAGCTTCATATTCACATACATGTATATGAGTATGTGATATACCTTCGTCAAGATATTTCAAGCTATCTAGAAAGTCTCAACACACACAATATTGTTGTTCTTTAACGCAGAAGAATTAGAATAGAACGGAAGAATAGAATATAATTCTTTATTGGGCAAGTGTGATTGTACATACAAGGAATTTGTCTTGGTGCATATGCTCTCAGTGTACATAAAAGAAAAATATAGATTTATCAAGAATCATGTGGTACAACATACAATCATGTGGTCTCATGAATTAAAATAGATTTACAATGTGTCTCAGATGTAACCCGCACTTTCAACCAATATATCTTCCTTGATCTTTGCAGCTTCACCCCAATTTAAATTCTACATCAGATTAGCTGCTCCATTCATCTGATGAAGTGACTTGTAGATCGTGAAAGCTTGTGCCTTTTAATAAAATTTGTGAAGCTGAAATATACACATTTCTCCTGATTTACGGAAACAGTATCATGCCTTTAAAAATATTGAATGAAGATACCTTTCCCCTTCATTCAATTGCTAAATGCCTCTAATCTAAGCCAATTTTTGTTTCTGAAATCACAGGAAAAAGTATGTTCAAAATAACCCCTTGCCCTAAGTTATGAAGAGAAGCAAATGATAAAATCCAGCATTTGGCTTGAATTAAGAGACAAATGTGTTCTTCATAAAGCTGTGGTTTCAGATGTGTATCCAATTAAATCATATGCCATCTTTAATTCGATTGATAAGAAGCACCCCTTTCTCCACTTTTTTACAGCATTAATGCTCAGAAATCATCTACTGAAACTAACCATGGAGTTTCAGGAAAGAAAATACTTCTCTACTACTGCATAGTTGTAACCAGATAGTCATTAATTTAATTGCTTTTAAAATGGGGCTAGACAGATTCATGTATTTTGGCTCTAAATCAATCCATGTTGTCCTCAATTTTCGACCATAATGAAGCCTGGGATTTCCATTGTAAGCCACGACTATCAAAATTGGAGGCACTTAGATTGAACAGACCTACATTTGTTTAGTCGTTAAGCACAAATGGTGGTCATTAATAATAACAATAATTTATTAGACTTGTATGCCGCCCCTCTCCGAAGGGCAAGTGCCATGGATACTAGGTGACTCTGTGCATTCCCAGGAATGTATTTTATCAAGAAGTGAATGAAAAGGTCAGAATTTTTTTAAAAAGTGATAAATTGCAATCAAGTGAAAACAGAATATTATAAAGACCAATAAAGGTGAGCAAGTTGCCAATCATCCAAAATCTGGTCATGTGACAATAGGGGTGTACGCATAGCTATTGGAACCGTGGTATGCATATGTCTGTGTATGTTCCTGTAGGGAACTTTGAATAGTTGTTAAGCAACAATTATTAAATAAATACTATCTGTCATGACTTGATTGATTGATTAATTGATTGATTGATTGATTGGATTTCTATAACGCCCAATCCCGAAGGACCCAATCCTGAAGAACCTGAATCTGTTGAGCAAGAACTGTCCCCTCTTGATCCCCGAGCATGGAGAGTGGAGAGGAGGACGGAAGGCACTCTAGGGCGCTTATGTACGCCTCGCACTGACCTCTTAGGAATCTGGAGAGGTCAACCGTGGATAGTCTAAGGGTAAAATGTTGGGGGTTAGGGGATGATACTACGGAGTCCGGTAATGAGTTCCATGCTTCAACAACCCGATTACTAAAGTCATATTTTTTACAGTCAAGTTTGGAGCGGTTAACGTTAAGCTTGAATCTGTTGTGTGCTCTTGTGTTGTTGTGGTTGAAGCTGAAGTAGTCTCTGACAGGCAGGACATTGCAACATATGATCTTGGGGGCAATACTTAGATCATATTTAAGGCATTGTAGTTCTAAGCTTTCAATACCCAGGATTATAAGTCTAGTTTCGTAGGATATTCTGTTTTGAGTGGAGGAATAAAGGGCTCTTCTTGTGAAGTATCTTTGGACATTTTCAAGGGTGTTAATGTCTGAGGTGCGATATGGGTTCCAAACAGATGAGCTGTATTCGAGGATGGGTCTGGCGAAAGTTTTGTAAGCTCTGGTAAGTAGTGTGAGATTTCCAGAGCAGAAGCTACGTAGGATTAGATTAACAACTCTTGAGTTATACAGAACCCTTGCTCCTGAATCTGGATCTACAGTTTAAAAATGTAGAGCGATATGACAGTAAAATAAGTGGGGTTGCTATGAAGCTGTGTCTCCTTGGACTTATGCATGGGGGCATCATCTCTTTTCCATGGATTCAGTTTAAAACTATAGTCAGAGGTAGGTCCTATTTGGAGTCAGGTTCAAGTATTTGTTCAAATATCAAAGAGCTGACAAGGAAGGATGGATAGTGTAATTAATGAATGTCCTGTGTTATTATAATGTCTCTAGGAGTCCTAATTGAATGCCAGCAACTATTGCTACTAATATTGGAATCTACAGAGAGGGGCGGCATACAAATCTAATAAATAAATAAATAAATAAATAAATAAATAAATAAATAAATAAATAAATAAATAAATAAATAAATAAATAAATAAATAAATAAATAAATAAATAAATAAATAAATAAATAAATAAATAAATAAATAAATAAATAAATAAATAAATAAATAAATAAATAAATAAATAAATAAATAAATAAATAAATAAATAAATAAATAAACAAATAAATAAACAAACAAATAAATACATAAATAAACAAACAAACAAACAAACAAACAAACAAAGAATGAATGAATGAATGAATGAATGAATGAATGAATGAATGAATGAATGAATGAATCTACCCAATTGTCACCTGGAGTTATTTATGCATGTATTCCTCCAGCTCACCTTCTTATATCTTGTTACATATACACATATATTATCATCACTTGATAGACCACTTATTCCAATCTCCTAGCATAGGGTTATTTTCTTTTTTCTCTTATAAGTAGCAGTCTCCAATCACATGGTTTTGGCACCATCAGTTGTTTCCAGTAGGTTTCCCCCAACCATTTAGCCATACATTAATAATTTTAATTCCAGGATTAAAGGCATAATTCGGCAAATTGTATAACCCAGACATCTTCATTTTAATCTAGAACACTCTTTGAGATGTTTTGATGTAGTTATTTTATATCAATATAAATCATGCTTTAGCGACGTTCAGGACATATGCAAATTATTCTTGCTATGTCTGCACCTCTACCATTACAATTAAGGGAGAAAATGTCGTTTACATTGGAAATGTTGGGGGTAGAAGTTGGTCACATTTTTGGCTCTGGTAGAAAAAAAATGCTAATATTATTAATGGCATTTCTATGTGTTTCTGCTTGGAGATTGTTTATGTCAAACTGGAGCTAATCCCTAGCAAGCTCTTCTTTCTTGTTACATTTCTTTAAAAACAAATATTGCTGAAAATTTTTAATCACATTCTTAACATAAAATGTACTTGGGTGTGTGTGTGTGTGTGTGTGTGTGTGTGGAACCACTCAAAGAATCCTTGGAAACTACAACATCTTTGAAAAAACGAGTACCGCCATTAATCTGATAGATGGCTCCTGAAATATGTGAGAAACCAATTTGTGAGAGACTAAGCACAATGTAACTAATTGCCAGTTTATAAGGTACTTATGTTTATCCTTTCATTTTTCACAACCACAGTGAAAGGCAAGACACAGCCAAGCTGATTGGGAAGGATAGCAATTACAACCCAAGACATCTGGGGCACACCAGGGATGGCGGAGATAAGATTGTTGAAAGGATGGTGACAAAAAATTGCCCCCTCCCCAAAGTACTTGGCATCCTTGAAAACACAACACCAAAGATGAAATATTATTGCAGGAGAGGCGGAGTAACGACACGGACACAAGAGCTGGATTTAAAACTGGGTCATTTTTATTAAAATAAATTTTCATAATTTATTTTAAATAAATTAGCATAATTAGCATAATTAACTATAACCCTAACAAGGACCCGCAGGGTCAAACAATTGCTTCCGGGGCGGAAAATGACGTAGAATAAACTTCCGGGGCAACTTATGGGCATAGCTCCATGCTAATCCAGGTGAGGGACCACTCCCTCACCTGAGACATTGCCATGCACTTGCATGTGGGAGGTCCCACCGGCTAACCCCTACAAGGGGAATTAAATGGGCGGGACCCAAAGACAGGTTCCCCCCAACTGCTCAGGTCGCCAATACCACAAGCCTTTGGAGAGAACCTGTCAATCATCCCCAAAGATGCCCAACGGAGAACACGTAGTTGCTAAACCACCACCCAGTTTTCTGCCCCTAACCTGCCTACCCAAATGACCAAAGGTAAGCCAATTAACCTAAAAAGGTGCAAGCACCCCCTAACCGCTTATCCGACTCCACAGTGTGGAATAGGCAAAAAAACGGTCAAGGCTAAATGCCCAGACCGCCAAAAATTCCTATTCGGCCCCCTAGGGCGACCCTCAGTGGCACACTGCAAGATAGGGAGGGTGGGCGGGTGTTTGCCTCCGACGAGTCCGGGCAAAAAGGCCGAACTCCGAGCCAGCCAGTCCTTTTATAGGGCTGGCAGGCTCCACCCGAACACGTCATCGGTCAGACCACTCTGACCGGGATTTTCGGCCGAGATCTCACAAAGCCTCGCGAGATCTCGGCCGCATGGCCAAGATGGCAGCTACGCCAGGCATCCGTGTCCCCCGGGCCTCCTGCAAAATGCGCCAGGGGATGAAGACCAGGATTATCAGCAACCAGGATTGAGGCCACGTGTCACACAGGCAAAGCAGCTGAATAAGCGGAGGAAATCAGAAAGAGAAGAAAATGTTGGGACTGACTGAGGACATAGCAAATTTTTCCTCAGTCCAAATATAGCTTTAGAGATCAGCCCAGTGTAATTACCCTGCAAGGCCAGGACCAGATCACTTTCCTAGCAAGACTTATCCAAATCAAAGCAGCTTCTGAATCATTTCTTGGACTCATTTCCTTTATGTGTCATTCATAACTAGTGCTATTATGGTCAAGCACAGAAATGGGGAATATATCTTGCATTTCTGCAAAGGGGCCAAATAAAAACAGTGGAAAGAACAGTGATGGTGGGGAAAATGCACCAAAAATTAGTTGTCATGGTAACAAGCATCTCAGGAAGCCATCTTCTAATGCTTATGAGCATAAATAAATTTATCTATTGCTAGGCAGAAAATTCATACTATGTTTTAGTTTTATAGGGAAGTGTTTATTTTTGAATGGACTTCGAAGAAGAGAATTTTAATGGATTTCTCCTTGACTGGTTGTGTGAAACTCTGAAATATGTGAATATATCTCCAGTGGCAAGCAGCCTCCTTAGCTTCTTGTGATTCAATTTATTCCCAAGGGAAAATAGTGTGTGTGTGTGTGTGTGTGTGTGTGTGTGTGTGTGTCTTACATATTAGAAAGAGGCAGGTTTCATATATATGGAACATCCCATCTAACCATAAAATCATCTCTTTTGTTTTTATGGATTGTTGAGAGGTATCTAGAATCATGATACGGGATAGGTGGTTACATAAATATGGTCAATTGACAGATAAATTTAAAATAGTCATCACTAACTATGTCACCTGCTGACAGATGCAAAGAATTGGGATTATTTGTAAAATTGCAGCACAGAAAATTTATTCAAATCTATGCACAATAATTTGGTCAACTAATGATGAATAATAAATTGGTGCTAGATAAGGGCCGTGGAATTTAAAGTAATCCATGGATGGCTTAAATTGAAGTAGTCTGTTCTGTCTGGGTCACTCCGGAAGCCAATACCAACCCAAAAAGAGAAGCCAGACACACCGATAAAAGGCAAAGGCAGTTTATAAAATTAAAGAAAAACGCAGGTAACAGAAAATGTCCTTACAAACAGGAAAACGCTGTATCTTCAAATATATCCATGAAGACAAAAGTCCATGCAGCAATACAGGATTCTTGCTGCCAAGACGAGGCTGTAGATAGCAGACCTACACCTCCCACGGGTCTTCCAAACTGCTGGGCCACAAGCCAGGAACAGACGCCGAGAACAAAGCAGGACACCGTAACTCCAATTGATAACACTCCACATGGCTTCAAGGGCTTGCCTGCCTTTTAAACCCTGCTAAGGAGAACCACACCCAAGCCCAGCTGTTCCTAATTCAGTGCTGATAATACTTCTTTAATTGCTCCTTTCTCTGATCTGAACGTCTCTGTCGCATGTCAATGACGGCTTGTTCTTCATCACCTAATGACTCCAAGCTACTGGCTGGGGAGAGCCCCCCCCTCCCGGGGCTCTCATGCTGTTCTCCTTCATCCCATTCCTGACTTTCCTCTCCCCCGTCCGACTGTTCAGTCCCCTCCTCTTCGCTGTCATCCTCCTCCGGGCATGGAGCCAGCAGAGACACAGCCGGTCCCCGAGCAGCCTCAGGCTGAACCACAACATAGTCTAAACTGATTACTCATTTAATTCTGTTTCCCCAGCTGTGCCTATTCTTCTTATACATATATGGATTCTTTGTGTGTTTTTATTGTTGTAAGTTTTTAATTGTTTTAACAGAGTCACTCTGGTTGAGTGGGAAGCTACAGAAATTGAATGAGTGAATAAGTGAGTGAGTTAATGAATGACCCCAAAATCCTTTTTCAAAAGACAAATTGACTTTTTTTGGTGTGTGTGTGTGTGAGGGTTTTTTTTTCTTGTAAATGTTTTACTTCTCATGTAAGAAGCATCTTCAGATCTGAGAATCCACATAGATATCGAATGAACGAGCCAACAAATGAGAAATGCAAAATAGTGAGAAACGGTGTATATTAAAAAGTTTTATTTTGCTCTGTTTTCTTTTTCCCAAAAGAAAACTTTTCAAACAATGTATCAGTGGCTTAATAACGGTGTGCAGTTTAGTGTGGTTCATGCCAAACACTTTCATATATTTTGCCAATTCTACTTTCTGCCAATTAGTTAAATTAAATCAGCTTTTCTCAATTATTTTCTGTTACAACCCCCTGGAAAAAAATAAACATTTCGCACACACACTCCCAAACTGGAATGTGCCGGGATGATTGTTTGCAATATTCATCATGTTTTCACTGAAAATATTTAAGTGGCTTATCAGTGTGATTGGGGTGTAATGTGTTTAAGTGACCCCTTGATTTATTTGGTTTCATGATGTCTGCTGCCAACATTTTTAGACACAGTCAACATACAGGTCTTTCCTTGTCTCCCGCCATAGTTACAGTGAGGTATTTGTCTCATGATCTCCGTCTCTCTCCTCCTTTCTTTTCATCCCTGTTAATACTTTCCTACAGTGTCTCTTAAGGTTTTGTTATCTGGACTTCATATCTCCTCTTTTGTGCTGTGTGTTATTGGTGCAACCCCCCCAATCCCTGTGGCAAAAACAGCACACATTCCCTGGGTCAGCCCCCCCCCCAGCATCGCTCTGTGCCTCTCCGGGGGGCCTGTCCCAATATTTGAGAAGCACTGATATAAATCAATTTAACAAGATATCCTACCCTCTCCTTGCTATGTGTGCACCAAACTTCAGGAATTTTACTGCACTTCTCTTAATATTGTCTGTTTTGCATTTTACAACACGTCCGAACTGACACTTTTTGTATATGTACTTTTCCTAATATTCACTATTTTGGTATTCAAAATAGTGAAGATAACTAATAGTGGACAGAAGCATATATTTTCCATCATTTTACAATAATTGAAATCTGAGGACCTCTTTCATCCCAATGGAACTAGCCTTCCTCATTCACACAAGCAAAAGTCTGCTCAATTCCTATCTGTTAAAGATGGATGAGATGAATCAAGGAGAATCAAGGAGCCGGGGTGGTGCAGCAGGTAGAGTGCTGTACTGCAGACCACTGAAGCTGACTTGTAGATCTGAAGGTCAGCGGTTCAAATCTCATCACCGGCTCAAGGTTGACTCAGCCTTCCATCCTTCCGAGGTGGGTAAAATGAGGACCTGGATTGTGGGGGCAATAGCCTTGCTCTGTTAAAAAAGTGCTATTGCTAACATGTTGTAAGCCGCCCTGAGTCTAAGGAGAAGGGCGGCATAAAAATTGAATGAATGAACGAACAAACAAACAAACAAACAAACAAACAAACAAACAAACAAACAAATAGCCTTTTTCACTGTGGTTCCATCTCTGTGGAACACTCTACCACCGAATGATATAATGCTGCCAAAAAAACGATAAATGGTTAATTAAATAAATTCATGAAGAATAGATATCTGTGGTTACAACCTTCAAAACTCACAATTTATTATAGAGGGTACCATTGGAAAAAGCTAGGCTATAAATTCTAACCAGGAAATCTGCTACTTTCAAGTTTAAAGAGAACAATTGTTTCAATATTGGCTGTTGTTAATATGATGAAATGACTGAGGACTTCTTTGTGCTTATCCCAATTACATCATTGGCCATAGATTGCTGGAATGACTCAACATAGGCGTTCCCATACTTCATTCATTTATTGATCAATCAATAGATTGATTGTTTACATTGCCCTTCTCACTGTGACACTGAGTGTTTTACAAATAAAAATAAACAATGAAAATTATAAAATCCTTACAAAATGTAACAAATGTCTATGGAGATTTTTAGCATTTGTTTGTTTGTTTGCTTGCTTGCTTGCTTGTCAAACATGTATAGGATAATAGTAGTTTGAATAAACATAATATAAGTAAAAAAAGTAATGATAAAAGAGGACAGTAGGACAGGGATGGTAGGAACAGTGGTGCGCTGATGCACGCCCCTTAGAAATGGGGAGAGGTCAACTGTAGACAGTCTAAGGTTAAAGTTTTGGGGTTTGGAGAAGAAACCACAGAGTCAAGAAGTGCATTCCAAGCATTGATCACTCTATTGCTGAAATAGTATTTTCTGCAATCGAGTTTGGAGTGGTTTACATTTAGCTTGAATCTTTCACGTGCTCATTTATTGCTGCGGTTGAAGGTGAAGTAGTCAAACAAGCAGTAGAAACACATGATACACATTCAGGAGTTTTCTTTTAAGCTATATTGCTTGTGGTGCCATCTGTTAAGAGCTCTCAGTTAAAGTTAAATCAGTTAACTGCCATCAGTTAATTTGGTTAACTGCCATCAGTTAAGGTCAGGGTTGTCTGAACTGAAGAATCTTCTTGGATTAGAAGCAAAATGTGTTCAAGGAATAACAAGAAAGTCTGGTTGCCTTTTGAAAAAGCACCTTTGGGACAAAAAGTAACAAAGTTAAAAAAGATAGAGCAAGTGCATATCAAACCATCAAGTGTTGAATATCACCCTTGTATCCCCATCGCAATTGACAGACTCATGCTCTTAATGCTCTTCCATAGGAGTGGGAACTCTTGGAGCATAGGGTACAAACTATGTCGGAGAGGTTCTTTCCCTAGAGCAGGTTTTATCAGTCAGAATTCTTTAATTAGGACTTGTAATATAGTCTTCCTGCCTGATTGAATGTAATTGGGATAGGATGGTTCAGTGATTAACTTGCTCCTATGACATGAAGGGTTTCAATTGTCATAACCAACATCTGGCATCATTGGTATGAATCCACACATAGAATGGTACCAAGGCCATTCATGCAGCAGAGCTATTACACCCACAGCCTTCGGGGTTTGTTAGTTTTAAAATACTTCTATCTTTTTACAGCCCTTTATAGAGGCGATCTCAGTAAAATCTAAATTGTCCCCATGCTGAAAATGCTAAGTTTAAAAACGCACACAAAAAGAAAGAAAACTGAAATTATTCCCACCCTTCTTGGTATGGCTGAGATTATTTCTATCATCTGGTAGCATACCGGAGATATATAAATAAGTGTCAATCTTTTCCCCCCTAGTCTGCAAGCAAAAATATTCCATGGGTGGAAGTTGTCAGAGCAACAACAACCAAATGTTTTGATTTGTCTATAAAGACTACACATGCATGGTCCCACTCTCGACAGTTTCGAAAAAATAGGAAGTGGAAGGGACAATTATTATTCATTCCTGCAGAGATTTCTGTCCCCCACTACTTCAAGAAACCTTTAGATGGTGCTGTGTCCTTTAGCTGATGCCAAACAAGATTTTATGTAACCTCATATATGGTGAGCCAGACCATCATTTGTAAAATGCATTACTTGGAAGTATCCTACATTGCTCCTTTTCTCCTATGTGTGCCAGTCAGGAGCTGAGTGCCACCAGTTTTGTGCAGGAGACAAAACAGGGTCCTTTTGTGTACCCAGCCAGCAATCTGTTCAATGTATATGCATCCCATTTCTGCAGCTGGAAATCTAATCCCAAGGGAAAGAAAACTGCTGGCTAGCTAGGCTGTTACAGGCTTTCCCTTGGCAGAGACTCCTGATGATCTATAATGGGAGGTTATTCATTGCCTGTGCTGACTAATGTTTCCTGCACTGTAGGTCTGCAGCTTGCTCCCTGCACGGCTGCGTATAACCATATTTGTTAATCAGTTCATAGTATTTTCTTTCATTGGTTTGGCTACACAAATTCTTCCCTATCTTGGGAAACAGGAGGATACTTTATTATTTCCACATATGGTTCTGCAAGGCAGCGATGCAGAAGAACACAATGTGCTTAAGCCAACGGGAAACTTTAAAAAAAAAAACAATTTATCAAAAAGGGCTTGAACAAACTTGTTTGTCTTCCCACCAAGTCTCTTGTCATTTGCTCCAGCAAACTGGCTTTGGATTTAAACACTGGAACAAAACCAAAGGGAACAAAACTGCCAGGGAAAGCATGGAAGGAAGGAAAGCCATAAAACCATTGGGCTTTCCATGTCACATTTCTGTATTTTTTATTTGACAAGTCAAAGACCATCAGGGAGGAGGTTTCTGTCACTATGAACTGATTAACAAATATGGTTATACAAAGAGAAGTTTCAGTTTCTTTTAGGGATGAGCTCAATCTTTCAAAACAAGCACAGTCCTCCTAGTCCAAGGTTGTAATTTCCAATTCAAACTATTCTTTCTGTTTACTGAAATCTTAGTCCTGAGCAGCTCTCTCTTTGTTGTCCTTTTCCTACTTCCAATCAACTTCTTGACTCCTTTGCTCTTTCCTTCCTCTCCATCCCTCTCGATTATTTCTCCTCAATGGTCTAAATCAGTAATGGTGAACCTAAGGCATGGATGCCACAGGTGGCATGTGTGACCATATTTGAGGGCACGTGAGGGATTGCTCTTGCACGCACATTGGCCAGCTGATTTTTGGGCTTACTTTTGGCCATTCTTCACTGTCCCCAGGCTTTAGGAGTTTCCTGAACCCTGAGGATGGCAAAAAATGGCCCAACAGTACAATCGGGCAGGTTTAGAAATACTTCACGAGAAAAGTCTTGCACTTTTCTCCACACAATAGAATTCCTTATGTTACTAGGCTCAAAATTCTCAGTTACCCCCGGAAGCCGAGTAACGACGCTGAGACTTGTTGTGGATTAAATATGGGTCATTTATTGAATTAACATAAATTTAAATAAATTTGAATACGTCAATTTAAATATTTAAATTCCAAACAAACTAAGGACCTGCAGAGGCCAAAACTAATGGGGCGGAAATTCCTACCAGAAAAATTCCTTGGCAACTTTGGGCAAAAACTCCTTGCTGAACCAGGTGAAGGTACCACCTTCACCTGGATCGAAGCCACGCCCCTTCATCGTTCACCCTCCAATCCCCGTGGGAAATTGGATCCGGTGATTCCCATGGACATCCTCTCTCCAATCCCCGACGTTGTTTGAACCTCTAGTTCCTGGAGAGAGGCGGTCCATCACCCTTTAAAGGATGCCCGAAAGGAGCATGCGCAGTCACTTCTAATTACCCATTTCCGCCCCTAACATGCCAAACCCCAATGACCAAAGGGAAGCCTATACCAATAAATGTGCCGCACCCCCTAACCAATCCAGTCTGCATCATCAGTGTGGAATAGGCGAAAAAACGGCCGCCTCTAAAGGGGAAGCCGCAAAAAATTCCTATTCGGCCCCAAGGCGACCTCCTTGGACACACTGTTGATAGCGGAGGGTGGGCGGGTGTTCGCCTGCAGAGGGAGCCAGAGCAAGGGGGAGGTCCTGACCAGATCGCCCTTAAATAGGGCGACCCAGAACCTCCCCCTGGACCCAAAAGGCAGCGCGCCACCTTGGCGCGCTGCCAAAAGCCGAACTTCCGGGTTCCAAGGAACCCGGAAATCCTGAACTCAGAAGAGCTGCCGCAGCGTCTCCCCCGGCTCCAAGGTAATTTCGGCCGGTGATTTTAAGTCACCGGCCGGGCATTTGTGTTGCATTTGTGTTGCTAGGTATCGCAAATTATATGAAGTAATGTAAATCATTCTAAACTTGCTTGTAAAAAAAATGATTTCTGTAATAGAGTTGTCAAAGTCTGGAATGTCCTTCAGGTATCTCAGATACAATTTTTTACAATTTACAATGGACCAAACTTCATACTTCAATCTCAGTAGAGAGGGTTTGCATACGTGGATTAACATGCCTATCATCCTTGTCATTGTATTTTATTCTCTTATTCTTGTTCTTGCTTTTGTTTGATAAGTTCCAAAAAACAAACAAACAAACAAACAAACAAAATAAGTACATAAGTAATTAAGTAAGTAACCAAATAAGTAAGTAAGTAAGTAAGTAAGTAAGTAAGTAAGTAAGTAAGTAAGTAAGTAAGTAAGTAAGTAAGTAAAGTAAGTAAGTAAGTAAGTAAGTAAGTAAGTAAGTAAGTAAGTTAGTTAGTTACTTAGTTAGTTAGTTACTTAGTTAGTTAGTTACTTAGTTAGTAAGTAAGTAATTAAGTAAGTAAGTAAGTAAGTAAGTAAGTAAGTAAGTAAGTAAGTAAGTAAGTAAGTAAGTAACTAAGTGCTGGCAGGCTGCTTGATCACTCATCTCTTCCTTTAACTGCCATCTGTTAGGATGACATTGGTTCCTACAAGAAAACTTTTTTGTTTTGACTGTTAGCCAGTCTATCTACTTCGCTCTCCTTTCCCCCTCTCAGAGTTCATTGCAACTTCGAGGCACCAAAATATGGCTTCAGCCAGGTCCACTTCAGAATTGACACTTTCTACACATCATATCTGTCTTTCTAGGATTTACAACAATACAACAACTTTGAAGCAGACCTGATCTGTCTGTTCACACAATGCATCCTAGTAATTTTGTATGGTTTGGTTGCAAAATTCCCTTGCCTTGCTTCATTCTACAAAGGTGATTATTATTTGACTTGTCCATAACATAAATCTTAGTACTGCGAAATTGTATATAAGTCTAAATGCTATTGCTATTTGGTTTAATGAATGAGAATTTGCTTAAGGAATTTTGAAAATTTTGCAGGATCCAATCTGGGTATGTCACTGGGACCAGAAATTTTGTCTTCTGAGCTTTCAGACTTATGCTAGGACTTCTCTACAACTCTCTCTCTCTCTCTCTCTCTCTCTCTCTCTCTCTCTCTCTCTCTCTTTGTATTTCTGCAGGTTGTTTTCATTTATAGGAAAATGTTAAAGGAATTCAAGGACAAGGATTGTGAATGTCTGGCCTTTCATTGTACAGTCCTCTCTCCAGCTGTTTGCAGCCTCTCTAGCTCCTTGTATTTCCAATTAATTTGCAGCATACTTAGGTTTCCTGTGTTATGCTTCCATCCTATGGGAATGGATCATGATAGATATTGTAAAGCTTTTCTGTAGGGATATTACTACTACATATATTAGTAGAGACTTTAGGAAGCCTAGTTGTGTTCTAGATGTAACAATTTGGGTTTTTCCGCTGAAACATTTAGAGTTGTCAGAAATTCATTTTCTTTCTTTTCCTTTCTTTTTAAAGTTTATTTATTAAGCTTTTTGTTAAGCTATTTATTGGCCGAAATAGATCTATCCTAGTCTTCCTTAATTTTCAAATTCAGCAAAAAACAAAACAATACATATAGATAGAATTGTCGGCTATCAATAAAATTAACTGCCTTGGAAATGTCCCTGGGTTGGGCCAAGAGGCAAAAAAAGGAGCTGTGATGTTCCTTCAATACACCAGGGTGATTCGACACAAAAATATGTAACCCTTCCCTGGTGCAGAGCTGAAGGGATTGGATACTGTAGCCTAGAGGTTAATTGTCTGCGTCACAAAGCAAAGGTTGCAGGTTCAAGTCCCAGTGAGGGTATGGCTAGCTGATGAGGCCAAAATAAGGCCGAAATAGATCTATCCTAGTTTCTTAATTTAGAAATAAGGCCTCCCCACCCCCCGGCTGTTTGCAACCATTTGCACTTTAAATTTTTTTTAGGCTCCAAATCCAAAATATTTTAAATATCTTAGGCATTCATTTACTCAATTTAATATTGCTGATCATCATAAAATATTTTTTGGGGGTGGGGTGAGGGCTAGCTTTTTTTCAGGGCAAAAAAACCTCTGTTTCTGGTCATATACAACCCGGACTAAAAATATTTTTTTAGGTACTTAAATTTGGGCTTTTTGAAAACCTTTTTCACTCGAAAACTAGATTGAACATTTCTGAACATAATGATATGAAAATTGAACTGAAAGATATTGATGCTTATATTTTTATTTAGATCAAAAAGCCCCCCCCCCATTTTTGAGCATTTTGTGTCCATTTATATATTTTTAGCTTACAAATCTCTAAGGAATTTCCCCCCAAAAGTTTTGATATACTAAATTGAACATTCCTGATCATAAGAAAAATAGAAATGAACTGAAAAAAATGATGCTTATTTGTTTATTTTGCTCACAAAAGGGCCACCCCCCTCGACCTTGCTCTGTGCCATTAATTTCACTTTTTATATAGATTTGGCTAGAAATATTGGGAATATCCTTTTGAAAAGCAAGCACATGATAGCCAGATAACTAATTTTATGAAAGAAATCCATTTTACTAAAAACAAGTCCGTAATTTTGAAATTAACAGCATAATTTTTATATAAATTGAAATAATTGAACACAGCGGGGGGACTTTTATGTGCAAAATAAATAAATAAATAAATAAGCATCAATGTTTTCAGTTCAATTTTCATTACGTTCAGAAATGTTCAAACTGGTAATTCAATGCCAAAGTTATTGAAAATATGTGGAATAAGGGGCCTAGAAAAATTTATAAAGTGACATGCTTGAAAAAACAGGGGGGGCGGCCCTTTTATGAGCAAAATAAACAAATTAGCATCATTTTCTTCAGTTCAATTTTCATATCATGTTCAGAAATGTTCAAACTAGTAATTCCACACCAAATTTAGTAAAATTGTATGTTGTTTGCAGGCAAAACTATCTACAAATTGAAAAATAATTCACAAAAAAGGGGGGCAGGCTTTTATGAGCAAAATAAACCAATAAGCATTATTTTTTTATTTCAATTTTCATTTCATTGTGTGCAGAAATGTTCAACCTAGTTTCCAAGGGAAATAAGTTTTCAAATTGACCAAATATAAGCACTTAAAATAAAGAATTTTCGGTGCAAGTCACACAGACCCATAAACAGTACAAATGTATAGTGGTTTTGAACACAGCAACAGGGTTAAATTGCTTTGGATAAACTTGTGAAGTTACTACAGTACAAAATATGTTGCTTGGCTACGCTATGGAAGTTCTATTATACTTCCAAAGAAAGGCTGCAAATTCAGACCTGCCAAACCAGGGCATAAAATCAGTGTACTTCAAAACATATTTTATTCTGGAAATCACTTTCTGTGGAAAAAGTAATTGCGAGGGATTAAAAAAACAAAAGAAACAATAGCCACAAACTGTATAAGGAACCAGGATCAGATTCCCTCCCCCCCTTTCCCTTGCCTTTTGGAAAATAACTCCTATATGGTATGTAACTGCAGTAAATGGTCCATAAACACATCCATTCATTTGGATTGTGTATTAAAAACACTAGCTACAGATACCTTATCTGTTAGATGGGGTGAATGAAAGAGGCAGACAGAAGTGACTTCTAAAAAACATCTCTTTATTTGGCAACAATTTACAACCCAACAAAGGCTCTGCCTGACAAACATCCCTTTTCTAGCCAATCAGCAGTAAGTATTTTCCCTCCAGAATGGAGTACCTGACTGAAGCCTATGTTCTTCAGTCTAAGAATGTAACATTATCCTATTGATTTTAAGGAGGTTTGCTTCCAGGATCAAACAAGGAAGTAGCTTTGCTGTGTATTAGGGACTAGGGTTGGGAGTATAGAGCATTCTGCTTCGTAAAATAACTCTGAAGACATATTTTCCTGGAAGCATCATCAAAGGACACTAGGCATCTGCAAAACACTTTATTCTGAAAATAGGACATTCCAGAAGCTCTGAAATATTGCATTTTCCCTCTGAAATAGACCAACCTGACCATTCTAGAGGTAGTCCAGCAGTTTTCTGGAATTGAAACCTTTCAGAATACAAAGTGCTCTATGGTATTCTGGAGGCAATTCATCTCCCAAATAGCCCACACTGAACTAAATTCAGGACACTGAGGAATATTTCCAGTTTTTGAATGTTGACCAGTTTTATAGATTTCTGTATTCCTCCAGAACAAAATGTTTTACCTCTCAACTAAACACCTTTGAAGGCTGCAAAAACCCAGTGACCAATCTCTGCTTGCATTCTAACTCTCCAGGTGATGTAAAATTTAATTTAAAAATCTTCCATGGTGCTAGGTTTATCTGTCTGCCTGCCTGCCTGCCTGCCTGCCTGCCTGCCTGCCTGCCTGCCTGCCTGCCTGCCTGCCTGCCTGCCTGCCTGCCTGAGAGCTCGCCCTCCCACCCGCCCGCCCGCCTACCCGACTGCCTACCTACCTACCTACCTACCTACCTATCTATCTACCTATCTACCTATCTACCTATCTACCTATCTACCTATCTACCTATCTACCTATCTACCTATCTACCTATCTACCTATCTACCTATCTACCTACCTACCTACCTACCTACCTATCTACCTATCTACCTATCTACCTATCTACCTATCTACCTACCTATCTATCTCTATTTATTACCTTCTCCGAAGACGCCCAAGTTTCCTGATGAGACTTCCTGATAAGACTTAGGAAGAAATACCTCATATTAGTGTAAAATATATTACATATCTTTCTGCTTTTAAGCCTATGCTACTTTGATGCATATAAGTTTGTTAAAAGAAAAGTTGCAGCGACCAGCATTGGCCAGTATGCCCACTGGAAAGGAAACAAGTGCAGTTTTTGTTATACTGTATAGAAGAAGAGACACAACCTGTGCTTCTTTTTCTAGGAGGTTCCTGACAAGAGAGCCTAAACCAGACTAACAAAGGGTAGGTTTTCCCAACTAGATGCTTGCCAGGTATGTTGAACTACAGCTCTCATCATTCCATTCAGTTTGAACTACAACTCCCAGCTTTCCATTCAGCTTGTACACATTCTTCAACCCAAGAGAATGAAGACAAGGCTGCTGCAATAGGAAGGACAGTCTTAGGATATTTAAAGTTATAGGGATGACTTTTGCCATTTCCAAATTGATGAAACCACTAGGCAGATACAGTCTAATTCTTTCTGCTTAAATTGAAACTAAGAAGGGAAAGATTCCCCGTTTGTGCTTTTTCTCAATTTGCACAAGCTACTCTCAGCTTGTTTCATGAGTACTGAATGCTTTCAATCAGTTCTGAAGTCTCCTGCATAGCTAGAACTTTAACATCTAGAAAACAATTTCATTCTTCCTTGCCTTTTATAATAACTTGGTTTATTTCCTTGGTTTCCTATCATGAAAAGGAGACTCCAAATATGGGTCTGGTGGCAATGATGCAATAAAGCAGGTTAGAGCTGTGCCAAAATTCTTGGCATTGTGTTTATGCTTTAAGAATCAAGATTTTCAAAGTGCCAACTTCTGTGCCCTCTTCCCTCTGCATTGCCCATAATATAATAATAATACTAAAGCATTTGATAACCCAGTTCATATATTCCACATGCCATTTCATTCAATCTTCCTATATCATTTCTGTTATTTGTAGAATTAAAGCCATTCCACCAATAACAAGCTTTTCTTCCTTCCCACAAATAAAACCTAAAATCAAATATATCCCCATCCACAATCGATGGAAATCTGAAAAGCATTCTTAGCCTAAATCATTTTAATACCCAATTGCATTTTCCTTGAGTAACCAAACCAAAATATGCATTGCTTTAAAGATATGCCTGTTATTTATTAACCAGACACAAAAGTTTGGTAATTCCAATCCGTTTGTCATCTGATCAGGTCAAGTTAGTCAGCTCAAGACAGATTTATGATGGCTCTTCCTAGTAAACAATGAAAACTCTTCTCTTTTAAAGCTGTTAAATGTTTGTAAACTTTAAAATAATGGGATGGATGCATGCCTGTGCACTGAAGGGTCTTTGACAGTTTTGTGTCATCAATATCAATGACAACAATGTAATGCCTATTTTTGACAGCTTTTTCAATGTTTGTCCAAGCAGAATGGATGTTTCTCTCTTTTTCCTCTGGCTATGTTATTTGCCTCCTTTTATATCTTTGTGTTTCTTCTCTTCTACATAAGTTGATTTACTGCCCATCAGTCTCCTGAGCTTCCACTGTTGCTTGTTTTTTCTTATTTTAGTTTTAGAATGTATTTAACATCTCTTTTGGCTATGTTTTTGACTTTATTGCTGTGAAATTGTCGAAGTAGTCTGGTTTTATTTCCCAATACATGTAACTTTATTGCTCTGCAGCTTTCCTGGATTTTTCTTTTTCTTAATGTGGAAATAGGTCCATAGGTCTGTGACGAAGAACCTATGGCATGCGTGCCAGAGGTGGCACCCAACACCCTTTCTGTTGGAATGCAAGTCATTCCTGCGTTATTTTTTTATTTTATTTATTCGACTTCTACGACACCCAATCCCGAAGGACTCAGGGCAGCTTACAACACTAATAGCACCGGTGGTCTTTACTCACCGGTGCCTTTTGCTGGAGGCCCGAGGAGACAGGGGCACATGGCGGCCGCCATCTTGGATTCGGCCGAGATCTCACGAGACTTCGCGAGATCTCGGCCGATGATCAGGCCAGGGTGGCCTGATCAATGACGTGTCCGGGCGGGGCCTGCCTGCCCTATAAAAGGGTGTGCAGGCCCGAGGCTCTCCCTTTTCGCCCAGACTCGTCACTTCGGGCAGACACCCACCCGCCCTCCCTATCTTACAGTGTGCTATTCTGGGTCGCCCTAGGGGGCCGAATAGGAATTTTTGGTGGTCTGGCCCCTTAGCCATGATCGTTTTTTGCCTATTCCACACTGTGGAGACGGATAGAGCTGTTAGGGGTGCTTGCACCTGTTTAGGTTAATTGGCTTACCTTTGGTCATTTGGGTAGGCAGGTTAGGGGCGGAAAACTGGGTGGTGGTTTAGCAACTGTGTGTTCTCCGTTGGGCATCTTTGGGGATGATTGACAGGTTCTCTCCAAGCTTGTGGTATTGGCGACCTGAGCAGCTGGGGGGAACCTGTCTTTGGGTCCTGCCCATTTAATTCCCCTTTTAGGGGTTAGCCGGCGGGACCTCCCACATGCAAGTACATGGCATGGTCTCAGGTGAGGGAGGGGTCCCTCACCTGGATTAGCATGGAGCTACGCCCATATGTTGCCCCGGAAGTTTATTATACGTCATTTTTCGCCCCGGAAGCAATTGTTTGACCCTGCAGGTCCAAGTTAGGGTCATCAGCTAATTATGTTGATTATGCTAATTTGATTAAATAAATTATGCAAATTTATTTTAATAAAATGACCCAGTTTAAATCCAGCTCATTGTGTCCGTGTCGTTACTCCGCCTCTCCTGCAATAAAAATACAATATAAATAGATACAAAGCGATAAAAAGAAGTCGAACATTATCTAAAACTAAAACTGTTAAGTATGTATGTATTGAGTGCATAAGTTCGATATTTGCATACCGCGTGTTGATTGGTTGATGTTTCTGGCGGGAGCTTTGTTGCTATGTCAAGTTATTGTCTCCTGCTGGCAGTTCCCTATGTAAGGTTAGAGACGCGTGCTTTCCCCTCAGCACCAAAAGACTGCGACTTTGACAGTTGCGTGCGGACAGAATCTATTTTCCTGAATTAAATAAACTACAGTTACTCTCTACATTTTGGCCTCTCCTAATTCTTATTAAAAACATTATCTAAAACTAAAACCCCATTAAAAAAAGTATTTAAAAAGGCAGTCACAATCATACACGTGCACATCATTCATAGAGTTGGCCATCAAGGATGTAAATTTATGGCCCCCAGGCCTGCCGACAAAGCCAGATCTTCGTGGCCTTACGAAAGGCCAGCAGGGTGGGAGCCGTACAGACATCGGGTAGCAGTTGGTTCAAAGCCTGGTTGCAACTATCTGAAAGTAATTAGTAGGGCAGCTCCACTTCCTTTTGTTTCTGAATTTCCAATTGGCACGTTGAGCCATTTTTCGCCATCCCCGGACCATGCCCAGGCTTCCTGAACCCTGGGGTGAGTGAAAAACAGCCAAATGGGGTTGAAGTCCAGAGGCTTCAGTGAGGCCTGTATGCATGCGTGCGCGGGGGGGGGAGAGCACAAGGGAGTTTATGCGCATACGTATGGCATTATGGGTTTGGGCACATGCAAACATGCTATTGTGCATGCCCACTTTTTTTGGCACCCAAGCTGAAAAAGGTTTGCCATCATGGGTCTATATGGTTGCTAAAAGTTGGTACCTTGTTTATGCAATGGCACATAAACCATCAACAGAGTAGTATTTTCATTTGGATTAAAACATACAAACACCCACACTTGAAGGCAGAAACCACACTGTGTATGAAGCAAACAGGAAAAAAAGAGCAATGCAGATGGAGAAATGATAAGTGCAAAAATAAGTGATTGGAGAAGTTGATGAAGGATTTGGCAGGCACTGTTCCTCCTCATGTGCTTTGCTAATAGAAGGGGCCAGGCAGAACTGATAAGAATGAAATAGAAATATTTGTTTGGTTTGGAGGAAAAGGAGTATATTTTCTAATGATTAATAATGATTAGAGATTTTTTCAGGAAGAGACAAAATTGACTGACTTTATTCATCCTGGTTTATAAACCAATGGTCCAAATGAATCACCCTTTTTCATGTGAAAACTATGGTTGACTTCATAGACTTATTAAACTCAGCTACTATGAGTTATAAGCTGCATGCTTTGGGCATGTGATAAAAACAGGCTTTATACATGCTATCCTCCCTCTTCCCCTTCCTCCATCCTTCCAGAGAAACAAAATAGAAACTGAGAGATTGCTTAGCAAGAGTAGGAATGGATAGAAAAGGGGGAGTAGAATAAAAGAATAGGAACAAAGACATTACTGGAAGATCAAGATAGTGAGCATTTGTCCTTAAAGATTTCCAGAATCTTTAGCTTAGGATTAATTCACCCAATTGTGATTTATTTGTTTAGCTATGGTTTAATAATCTATGGTTTATCAAGATGTGTAAACATAATCCATGGGTAGTTTATTTCACTTCCAGGTGTATACAGGTAGACAGATAGACAGTTAGTCTTTGACTTGCAACCATTCATTTAATGACCACTCATGTTACCACGGCACTCAAAGAAGATACTTATGGCCGTTTTTCACACTAATGACTATTGCAGCATTTACATAGTCACATGATCAACATTCAGGACCATGGCAACTGGCATGCATCTAAATAACAGTAGCACTGTCCTGGGATCATTAAACCATAATCTGTAACCTTCCTAATCAGCTTTCAGCAAGGACTGTGAGTGGGGAAATCCAATGCCATGATTCACTTAACAATTGCTATGATTTCCTTAATAATTATGGCAAAAAATGTCATAAATAGGGCAAAGCTCACTTAACTACTGTGGTCATAAATCAAACACTGATAGTCATGTGTTCTTCTTGTTAGTGGGGGAAAAAAGGACTTCACCAAATGGACTTACTAATGTTTAATCTAGTATGGTTCATCTTTGGTTCTTGTATTGATGCCTGAGTGCACCAAAATTAATATTGTAGAGTAGAGTAGAGTAGAGTAGAGTAGAGTAGAGTTGAGTTGAGTAGAATAGAGTAGAGTAGAGTAGAGTGGCGTGGAGTGGAGTGGAGTGGAGTAGAATAGAATAGAATGGAGTGGAGTGGAGTGGAGTGGAGTAGAGTAGAATAGAATAGAATAGAATAGAATAGAATAGAATAGAATAGAATTCTTTATTGGCTAAGTATGATTGGACACACAAGGAATTTGTCTTTGGTGCATATGCTCTGAGTGTAGATAAAAGAAAATATACATTTGAAAATCTATACAAGATGTTTTACCATTGGCATCTGGCACCGTCAAGGTTAGCAAAAATATACCCGAACATGAGTCCAAGATGCATAAGCTCTCAATATATATATATAAGAAAAGATACATTTGTCAAGAATCACGAGGTACAACACTTAATGACTGTGATAGAGTTCAAATAAGCAATCAGGAAATAATCAATATTAATATAAATTATATGGATACAAGCAACAAGTTACAATAATAATAATAATAATAATAATAATAATAATAATAATAATATGGTTGAGGCTTATTATTATTATTATTATTATTATTATTATTATTATTATGGTTGAGGCTGCATTATTATTATTATTATTATTATTATTATTATTATTATTATGTTTGAGGCTGCATTATTATTATTATTATTATTATTATTATTATTATTATTATTATTATTATTTCTCTCTGAGAACTTGGGTGGCAAATTGTTCCACTGATTAATTGTCCAAACTGCCAGGGAATTTCTTCTTAGTTCTAGGTTCCTTATTTCCTTGATTACTTTTCAGCCATTGCTTGGAAACTAATGCTACATTTAACACATGGAATTACTATGAAGATAAATAAGGTAACAATTCTAAAGCATTTGATGTCCCCAAAGCAAAGAGAGCATTGAATAATTCAGAAGCAAAGCCAACCAGAAGAGTGATCAGCATCTGCAAACTTGCTTCAGGCAGCCCTTGCCAACTGTTTCAGTGGAGACACCCTTTTGATGCCAAGGTAAATAAACAAGTCAGACCGAGTCACGGCAGATCTACAGATTTCCTATGTATCTTGGCACTAACACAGCTTTTGCAGAAGGAAGATTTGGAGAATGGGAAATGTCAGCCCTTCTGTGCAAGCTTTTCCTCTTGATGTTTTGGAAATGAAATGGATAACAACTCTAAAGCCAATATTGCTTAGAGGAAATAGCTTAGTAGCACAATCAGATGAAGTATTCATGGGGCCCAGTAAAATGAAAACTGATAAGGAAACTGATGGGTACAGGTAGTCCTGAACTTTTGACCGCAATTGATCCTAAATTTTCTGTTGTTGAGTAAGACAGTTGTTAAGTGAGGTTTGCTCCACTTTATGACCTTTCCTTATGCTTGGCATGATTAGGAAGGGGATCAAAAATAAGCTGGTAAGTGTTGTATTGCCTCTACACAAATTGATGGTGAGACCACACTTGGAGTACTGTGTACAGTTCTTGTCACCGCACCTCAAGAAGGATATAATGGAACTGGAAAATGTGCAAAAAAAGGGCAACAAGAATGATAAAGGAAATGGAGCACCTCCCTTATAATACCAGGTTGCAACAACTTGGTCTCTTCAGCCTTAAAAGACGGCGTTTAAGGGGTGACTTGATCGAAGTGTATAAAATCATGCATGGGATAGAAAAGGTGGATAGAGAAAAATTCTCTATCTCTTTGTATAGAAGAGAAAAATTCTTTTTTCTATCACACAATACTAGGACAAGGGGGCACTCTCTAAAGCTCATAGGTAAGAAAGTGAGGACAAGTCAAGGGAAATATTTCTTCACCCAGAGGGTCGTTTGTTGATGGAATTCCCTTCCAGGAGAGGTCGTGACAGCTGTCAGCCTTGATAGCTTCAAGGCCAGATAAGACAGATTCATGGATGCCAAGGGTACTGGTGGTTATGGAAACAGATGTCTATGTGCCACCTCTATGTTGGTTGAGGCAGGCAGGATTCCCTTGGGTTGAGGCAGGCAGGATTCCCTTGGGTACTATTATTATTATTATTATTATTATTATTATTATTATTATTATTATTATTATTAATTAGATTTGTATGCCGCCCCTCTTTGTAGACTCGGAGGACTTGATCCCCAACTATTTGTTGGGGATCAAGGGAAAGGGAGGGTCTTACCTTCTCTTTCTGCTCAAGATGTCCAAGGACAATTGGTGGGCCACTGTGTGACACAGAATGCTGGACTCAATGGGCTTTGGCATGATTCAGCATGGCTCTTCTTATTTTCTTATTTAAGTGAATCACTGTTAAGTTAATAATACGGCTGTTATGTAAATCTTGCTCCCCCATTGACTTTGCTTGTCAGCAAGTAGCAAAAGATGAACACATGCCCCCCCCCCCCCGGACACTGCAACCATCATAAATAGGAATCAGTTACCAAACTTCTGAATTTTGGTCATGGGACCCTCAGAGATGTTGCAATTTGGGGAACTGTAAGTGTTGAAAACAGTTAAAATCACTTTTTTTCAATTGCCATTGTAATTTTGAATTAAGCAAACTGTCACTCTATGAATACTTATGTTACTGGCTTTTGGTAGCATTTGATCTATAAAAAGACAAATTGTAACCACCACCCAGAATTTTTTATGAAGTCTGTCTTAGATTTTATTTAGTAGATTTAGTAGATTTATAAGCCACCCAATTAAAAGCAATGCAAAAACAATGAAAACTCTTAAAAATAAAACCACTCATTTCTTCCTTGGTCGGAGCTTGGTGGTATTTATTTATTTTATTATTTATTAATTAGATTTGTATGCCACCCCTCTCCAAAGACTCAGGGCGGCATTCGGCATATAATATAAAACAATGAAATACAAAGACAAATCTAACTGATTAAAACTACATAACCTAAAATCCCAATATATTAAAAATCAATCATGCAGATTGAGATCTCAACCATACACCACAATCATTGGTCAGGGGGCCAAGACCTAATTGCCCCAAGCCTGTATTGCTTAACAGCCCCAGGCCTGTCGGCAGAGCTAGGTTTTCACAGCTTTTCAGAAATCCAGGAGGGTGGGAGTGGTACAGACCTCCGGCAATTGGTTCCAGAAAGTCGGTGCCACCCCAGAGAAGGCCCTCCCATGTGGGCCCACCAACTAACATTGTCTGACTGATGAGAAACGGAGGAGGCCAACTCTGGGGGTCCTAATTGGCCACTGGGAGATATGCGGCAGAAAGCGGTTCCAATTTGGGGAACTGTATGTGAAAAGACATGGACATGACCAAGCTAGAGAAATAGGAGGTCGGTTAATACAGGAGCATTAAATCTTCAACTTTTCAGGAAAACAAGCAAAGGTTGTTAATACAGTTGTTAATATGGTTGTTAAAGTTAATACAATACATTTATCCAAGATTTTGCTTGGTTGCTATTGCAGATAGCTTCTGTTCTGGCTTATCTTGACCCTGTGTGGTTTTTTTTAAAAAGGTATGTGGTGTCCCCCACCCCACCTGTGTTTCATTCATTTGATACCTAAAGATTGTCTGGACACATCCTACAGTTCCCTTGGCAAAGTTTTCCAAAATAGTGTACCACTGCTTCTTCCTAAGGCTGAGATGAAGTGACTGGCCCATAATCACCCAGCTAGTTTTATGCCTAAAATGGGATTAGAACTCCTAGTCTTCTAGTTTGCAGCTTAATGCTTTAACCAATACACCAAACTGTACACATATGGTTTACTGCGAGAATGAAAATACGAAACCGTAAATTTATAAATAACCAATGAACAAGTAATATTAAACTATTTTAATCTTATAATAAGTCATCCATGCAGGAAGCTTCCTTCTTACCCATCTATCTGAAGATTATAAAAATGGTAATGGTTTTCCAACAACCTAATGACATACTATCTAAATGATATTATTGGTAATCATGGCACATTAATCATTATAATCATAATAGATGCAAAGGTGGGAATTGTCCTTAGAAATAGGTTGCCATGCTGGGCTTTTTCCTAATGCTATTTGCCATTTTTGTCAATGCATGAATGAAACTGTAGTTAGGAATACTTCAATCTTTCATCCATCTCCAACTATCTTACATTTTGCATAATAATTACCCCTTCCCACTAATATTTAATTTTTAAACATTTATAACTTTCTGGCTGATTTTGTTTTGAATAGATAATTCAATCCTCCCAAGGACTAAATATGATTTTTGGGTCATCTTTTCATTGCTCTGCCTCCCTTCCTCACCAGAAAGGCTAAACCATTAATTTCTATTTTTCTGAACACAAAGCAGATGTCCCATAACTGAGTCTGCAGTTAAGAAGCATGTCCAGAATGGACAATAGTTCATATTGTTCTCTTGAATTAAGTAACTAATACTTTGCAGGAAGAAAAATAAATAAATGGCAAACATCACTTAATGGGCTAATTTATTGTTAAATATGTACCAATTGGCACCTGTATATATAAACACGCACACAAATTACTACATATTTATCATTTACCTTAACTTCTATCTATTAATATGTGTCAATACCATGTCTTAGCTCTGCTAGCTGCAAAATCAAAATCAAAAATCAAATGTAAACAAATCCAGAAACTTTTTAACCATCCATAGAACTAAAAGAACTGAATTAAAAAGCTCGATACACATTGACATAAAGACAAGCCTTACCTGTCAGCAGAGTTGGATGATCTGGGATTCTGAGGATACCACCAAAAAGGTGAGCACCTCATTAAACTTTCTGGGCCTATTTCTTGAGCAGCCACAAAACTATATTCTGCTTTCTTATGAAACTTTTCTTTTCTTGGTTTAATCCACGGTTGGCCCACGGTGGGTTGAAAAGCTTAATAAATTGCTCATCGGTGGGTGTCACACATTGGCAGTTGTGACATATATTTTGAGCAACTTGGAGCCCCAGTAGAGGGCTGAAAGAGTCACATGCAGTTTCATAGATGCAGGTTGCTGACCCCAGAAATATACCATGGTATGAAAGATTTTGGTCTAGTTAGAAACATAGAAACATAGAAGACTGACGGCAGAAAAAGACCCCATGGTCCATCTAGTCTGCCCTTTTACTATTTCCTGTATTTTATCTTACAATGGATATATGTTTATCCCAGGCATGTTTAAATTCGGTTACTGTGAATTTACCAACCACGTCTGCTGGAAGTTTGTTCCAAGGATCTACTACTCTTTCAGTAAAATAATACTTTCTCATGTTGCCTTTGATCTTTCCCCCAACTAACTTCAGATTGTGTCCCCTTGTTCTTGTGTTCACTTTCCTGTTAAAAACACTTCCCTCCTGAACCCTATTTAACCCTTTAACATATTTAAATGTTTCGATCATGTCCCCCCTTTTCCTTCTGTCTTCCAGACTATACAGATTGAGTTCATTAAGTCTTTCCTGATACGTTTTATACTTCAGACCTTCCACCATTCTTGTAGCCCGTCTTTGGACCCGTTCAATTTTGTCAATATCTTTTTGTAGGTGAGGTCTCCAGAACTGAACACAGTACTCCAAATGTGGTCTCACCAGCGCTCTATATAAGGGGATCACAATCTCCCTCTTCCTGCTTGTTATACCTCTAGCTATGCAGCCAAGCATCCTACTTGCCTTTCCTACCGCCCGACCACACTGCTCACCCATTTTGAGACTGTCAGAAATCACTACCCCTAAATCCTTCTCTTCTGAAGTTTTTGCTAACACAGAACTGCCAATGCAATACTCAGATTTAGGATTCCTTTTCCCCAAGTGCATTATTTTACATTTGGAAACATTAAACTGCAGTTTCCATTGCTTTGACCATTTATCTAGTAACGCTAAATCATTTACCATATTACAGACCCCTCCAGGAATATCAACCCTATTGCACACTTTAGAGTCATCGGCAAATAGGCAAACCTTCCCTACCAAACCTTCCCCTATGTCACTCACAAACATATTAAAAAGAATAGGACCCAGAACAGACCCTTGTGGCACACCGCTTGTAACCTGTCCCTGCTCAGAATACTCGCCATTAACAATAACTCTCTGATGTCTATGCTTCAGCCAGCTTGAAATCCACTGAACTATCCAGGGATTAAGTCCAATCTTCACTAATTTATCTATCAGCTCTTTATGTGGAACCGTATCAAAGGCTTTGCTGAAGTCCAGATAGGCAATATCCACGGCACCACCTTGATCCAACACCTTTGTGACATAGTCAAAGAACTCAATGAGATTAGTCTGACACGATTTGCCTTCAGTAAAGCCATGCTGATTTGGGTCCAATAAGTTATTGTTTTTTAGATGCTGATTTATCCTCTTTTTGAGTAAGAGTCTCCATCATTTTAACTACAACTGATGTCAAGCTAACTGGCCTGTAGTTACCAGCTTCTTCTCTACTGTCCTTCTTGTGAATAGGCACAACACTGGCCATTCTCCAATCCTCAGGAACATCTCCTGTTAACAGGGATTGGTTAAACAAATCAGTCAGGGGGGTAGCAATGACAGATCTGAGTTCTTTAAGAACTCTGGGATGGATGCCATCTGGACCCATTGCCTTATTTATCTTTAATCTTTCAAGTTCTTCTAAGACATCGGCTTCTAAGATCACTGGAGCTGAATCCGTACAGCTGGAAGCAATGCTATATCCCTCTATAGTATTATTTTGTAAGGTGTCTTTTGAGAAAACTGAACAGAAGTAGCTATTGAAATGGTCAGCGATCTCCTTATTCCCAACAATGCATGTATTATTCCCGGTACTAAGCTTTGTGATGCTGCAGTTTTTCTTCTTCCTATCTCTCTTCCTATAGTTATTCTCTCTCTTGTGAAGTCCAACCTTTTACAAGATTATTTGAATGCCATCTTGAGCTTCTGTGGGAGAAACCAGATATCTATGTAATAGATAAAAGAATAAACAAACATTGGCATAAAGGAAAAAAAAATAAAACAGACATATCATGCATCTAAGATATCCTTCCACAACTTCACTAGTATCTGGTTAAGTTCATTTCCAATTCCAGAATTTTCAGCATTAATTAGATTGAGCAAGGAATTTTGAAAACAACAACAACAGAGTTGGAAGGGACCTTGGAGGTCTTCTAGTCCAACCCCCTGCTTAGGCAGGAAACTCTATACTCCTTCAGACATAGGGTTATCCAACATCTGCTTAAAAACTTCCAGTGTAGGGGCATTCACAACTTCTGGAGTCAAGCTGTTCCACTGATCAACCGTTCTGGCTGTCAGGAAATTTCTTCTTAGTTCTAAGTTGCTTCTCTCCTTGATTATTTTTCACCCATTGCTGCTCAGGTGCTTTGGAGAATAGGTTGACTCATTCTTCTTTTTGGAAACCCCAAAGAAGTGGAAGTTCACTTTAGAGCATGACTAGATCAGGGGCGGATTCCCATCCCTGTTTCTATCAGTGTGCTGCCTATGTAGCTCCGGTTACCTTGTGTGTGTCCTATGGAACTGCCAGGCATTCACTTTTCCAAAATCCCAAACTATTCAGAGAATTTCTAAAAAATTGTATTATGATCAGCATTTATATCTGAATGCATAGTTTTGCTGATGTATACTACGATTTTCAGTTACTCTAGTTGTCTCATGCCTTCTACATTCCCTCTGACTATTTTATTGGCATTTGTGTGTCCTTATAAAAAAGTTGACAAATAAATAAGTAAATGCAGGCTTCTAGTATCTTATAGGGACGTGGTGGCTCATTGGCTAAGATGCTGAGCTTGTCAATCAGAAGGTTGGCAGTTCAGAAGTTCAAATCCCTAGCGCCATATAACAGAGTGAGCTTCTGTTACTTGTGCCAGCTTCTGCCAACCTAGCAATGCAATTTGAAAAAATAGGACCACTTTGGTGGGAAGGTAACAGCGCTCTCAATCTTTGGCGTTGAGTCATGACGGCCCCATAACCACGGAGATGTCCTTGGTCAGCACTAACTATTTGACTTATAAATGGAGATGAATACTGCCCCTAGAACTGGAAATGATTAGCCCACATGCATGGAGGAACCTTTACCTAATACAGTGATACCTCACCTTAGAAACCCCTTGTCATACAAACTTTTTGAAACACAAACCCGGAGTTTAAGATTTTTTTGCCTCTTCTTCCAAACTATTTTCACCTTACAAACCCAAGCTGCCACCATTGAGATGCCCTGCCTCCAGACTTCTGTTGCCAGTAAAGTGCCTGTTTTTGCGCTGCTGCGATTTCGCTGAGGCTCCCCTCCATGGGAAACATCACCTCCAGACTTCCGTGTTTTTGCGATGCTGCAGGCGAATCCCAGCAGCGCAAAAATGGACACTTCACTGGCAACAGAAGTCCAGAGGTGGGGTTTCCCAGCGAGGGGAGCCTCAGCGAAATCGCAGCATCACAAAAACATGGAAGTCCGGAGGTGGGGTTTCGAGAACTTCCGTGTTTTTGCGATGCTGCAATTTTACTGAGGCACCCCTCGCTGGGAAACCCCACCTCTGGACTTCCGTTGCCAGCGAAGCACCTGTTTTTGCGCTGCTGGGATTTATCTATCTATCTATCTATCTATCTATCTATCTATCTATCTATCTATCTATCTATCTATCTATCTATTTGTATGCCGCCCCCCCTCTGTGGACTCGGGGCGGCTAACAACAGTGACAAAAAACAGAATGTAAAAATCCAATACTACAACAGTTAAAAACCCTTGTTATAAAACCAATCATACATACAAACATACCATGCATAAATTGTAGAAGCCTAGGGGGAAAGATTATCTTAATTCCCCCATGCCTGACGGCAGAGGTGGGTTTTGAGGAGCTTATGAAAGGCAAGGAGGGTGGGGGCTATTCTAATCTCTGGGGGGAATTGGTTCCAGAGGGTTGGGGCCACCACAGAGAAGGCTCTTCCCCTGGGCCCCGCCAACCGACATTGTTTAGTTGACAGGACCCCGAGAAGGCCCACTCTGTGGGACCTAACTGGTCGCTGGGATTCCCCTGCAGTATCACAAAAACACAGAAGTCCAGAGGTGGGGTTTCCCATGGAGGGGAGCCTCAGGGGAATCCCAGCAGCATAAAAACGGGTGTTTCGACTGGCAAAAGGGGTGAGTTTTGAGCTTGCACGCGTGAATCGCTTTTCCATTGATTCCTATGGGAAACATTGTTTCGTCTTACAAACTTTTCACCTTACAAACCTCGTCCTGGAACCAATTAAGTTCGTAAGATGAGGTATCACTGTATTTTCTATTGAGTCAAGCTTGTTTGAGTATGGTGATTTAGGGCTACCTAATTTCATTACAAAATTTTGAAGAAATACCATGAAAAAGATGCATTGACACCACACTGCCTGTCGCAGCATCAAAACATAGTTTGTTAAGTATTGAAAACAGAGGAATGGAAGGAAATTGAAAACTGAAAATTGAGAGTGGACTTCAAAAGATACAAAGAGCTTTTGAAAATAGGATCAAAATGATGGAGGATGCTGAATGTATTAGCTCCAGTTCAGACAACATCTAAGGAGAATATTAGATGAATAGAATGACTCTTGTTTAGAATTATTTTCTTTTTAAAAAAGTGCTCTTTACATCTGGACTCTATATTAGTCCCCATGTCACAATTCTTTAAATGCATCCTTAAACAGAAGTATCATTTCTTTTTTGAGCATAAATGCGCCAGAACAGAAGATGGCAGTAGCGTCTTGTTTTAAGTCTCCTTGGTTTAGAGTTAAAGGCATAACCTAATTGACAATTGTTCTATAGTATTAAAGAGAAAAAAGAACATGGATTCAGTCAAACCAATTACCACTATTTTCTTTATATACATATATATATTCCTGTTAAGGAATCTTCAGCACAGTTCTTTCTTGCTTTACCCTTTCATACTGATGTATAATTGTTCTGGAAATATGCCATCTCCCAGCCATATGTCTGATATTATTCACATGATATTAACACATAAATTCATTTGCAATGATCTGATTATCTAGACCTCAGATATCGGAAACCTTTCTGCATATTCTCCATCATTATCATAATATTTAGCACTGATATAATGCCTGAAGCCTGTTCTGAGCACATGCCCTTTTATCTGAATAGGTTTATAAATTTAAACAAATCCTGCTTACATTGTTAAGCCCACATTATCATGTATCCTGCCTCTAAAGGAATTCTCAACAAACCCTTGTCCCTCCTGAATCTCTCAGCCTTTCCATGACAGTAGTTCTCAAAAATTTAGTCCCACCTAATTAATTTTTTTAACTTAACTTTTACTGTTAAGGTCAATATTTTTTGTTTGTATAGAGTGCAGTTAAATAAATATTGATATATTTAAAATTGATATAATCTATATAAAATTGATCTATATAAAATTGATGGTTGTTTTTTTAAATCTTTAGTCTAAATTTCCAGATTCGTAAGTGTGTATAGCACGTCCCCTGCTTTGCAATTCTTTGCCAGGTTTACAACTTTAGGAAGAAGGACAGAAATTATCTCAATTTTTGTATATTCATGGACTGATTCCAATCTAGACTAATGGAACAAAAACAAAGCTCAATACAGGCCTTTATAAGGTCTACCATACACAATACACAATCCTGACAAGGATGCATTTTTTTCTCTGAATACCAAGAGTCTTGGAATAACATCAATCCTTATATTTAGAAAAAAACAATTCATAAACGTTACCCATATCTACCGTAAAAAGGTAATAGGGTCCACTAATCATTGCTGACTATAGGGGGCAGTGCTTATTTCTCTTTCAAGGCAATTGAATCACAATTTTCCAAATACATTTCCACAGTCATGTAGCCAGTGTGACTGCATAGGATGCTATTACCTTCCCACTGAAGTGGTACCTCTTTTATCTACTCACATTTGCATGCTTCTGAACTGGTAGGTGAGCTAGGCTGTGTGGCACTCAGGTCTTAAACCTGGGCTGCCGGCTTTCCAACCTAGTGTTTTAGCCACTAAACCAGCCCCTGGCTCTATTCATGGTGAAGCCCTATTCTATAAGTGCTAGACTTTCATGGTTGTAACATTTGAATAGGGCCACGAGAAACCTTACTGACTCCACAATGATTCAAGGAAAAGTAATGTTTTACCAAACCAGTTGTTTTTCCATCAATGCCCAGTTCCCATCTCAGATCCATTTCCTGCCATTTAGAGCAGGTGTTCTACAATGCGGTGACTACTTCACCTTCAACTGCAACAACAGCATGTAATAGATTCAAAGTTAACGCAAACCGCTGCAAACTAGATTGCAGAACAATAGAGTGTTCAACACCAGGAATGCATTCATTGACTCTGTGGTTTCTTCCCCAAACCCCCAAAATCTTTAACCTCAGATTGTCTACAGTTGACCTCTCCCCTTTTCTAAGAGGTTTGTGCATACCATCCCTGTCATACTGTCCTATTGTCTTCTTTTATCATTATTTACTACTTATGTTATGTTTATATAATCCTATACTTGTTCTACTAAATAAAGAAACAAAGTAAGTAAGTAAGTAAATAAGTAGGTAAGTAGGTAAGTAAGTAAGTAAGTAAGTAAGTAAGTAAATAAATAAATAATAAATAAATAAATAAATAAATAAATAAATAAAATAAAATAAAATGCACATTGAAGAGCTTGTACACTGCAGATGAACTAAGTGCTTTTAAATTCTGTAGACTGAGCCCAGATTTATTTTACAAAAAGAACAGAATAAGAGCACTGGATTGGAACTAAACCACATGCCCCATCACAAGTCACATTATTTGAACCCTGGCAATTTTATAGAAAATAGCGAGTGATAAGAACCATCTCTCTTGTTATTAACTCTGGAAAGTGATTATTTCAACCTCAAGTCAACAATTAGTTGGCAAAAATATGCTACCCTGGAATTACCCACATGTTGCCTTTCATCTGTAGAGTAGTATTCTGATACATTTGGTCATAGATAGAACGGAAGAAGAGAATTTACAGTTACCCAGCTTACACAGCTGCCTAACTAAAGCAGTCTAAGTCTGGCTACAAGCAGGCCTATTTTTTTGTCATTTTAAATAATTTAATGCTGAGCGAGAGGCCTCTGTACTGTTTTTAGCAAAGCAAATGTACCATATTGAATTTGAAATAACAGATGATAGAGATTTGTTTCACTAATTAGCTGTGTATTTTTATCCACTCATATATTTAAGGAAAATGGAATGTATAACCTGTCAATAGCACAGTAGCAGTAATTTCTTATGTTACCTTTGCTTCCCTGCAAAAGATACTTCATTTTATATATACTTAAGATACTTCCAATTATATGGAATGTTCCTTCCTTCCTTCCTTCCATCCTTCCTTCCTTCCTTCCTTCCTTCCTTCCCTCCCTCCAGAAATACTGGTTTTCATTCTTTCTAACCAGGTTGGTTTTAGATCTTTTGAATGTACTGCCATAACTGAGTTCATCTTAATTATGCAAGCTTGGTAAGGAACCTTTAAAATGATATCTGGCTCAATCTAGTATTAAATATTATAAATATTTGAAGTGCAGAGTTTATAAATAGCAGTTCAGATATTTTGGGAGATCACCACTTTGAAAGTGAAGAGAACCTGAACTTCACTGGACATCTGGAAAACCTCTTAGGTTTACTCTTTTCTCTGTAGTCAACAGTACACTTCCAATAAAATCAGTGATTAACCATATGCAATCTTTAAATTAAATTCTTAGCTGCTTATAGTCTGAGTTTAACTTCAGTCAAATGTAAAAATACTGTTGAATTGTCAAATTGATGACTATGTGATTACATGCCTGGAATTTTCTTGGCAACAGTTTGGAAGTTATTGTCTTCTTCTTGAAAACCCTTCAGTGTTCCCAGGCTACCTAACCTGAAATTCTCAAGAATGCATTTGGAATTACTGTAGATGGTGCCATAGTGTTCATGTTTATAATTAAAACATTGATGAGTTTTAATCCCTCCCTCCCTATAACAATAATTCAATAGATCCACAAGGTTTTAGAAAGACCTTATGAGATTATTTTAAGATTGTGATCAGGTCCTCAGACTGACTTTTAATGTTTTTGAACTCCAATATGACAGATTACACCAATTAATGCTTTAATGGAAGTTCTGTTTTAGAATGTGTGTGACATAAAATGCAAGCAAGCTTTTAAGTGGTACAAACAGAAGACAGAGTATGACATTACAGAAGAGTAAGATTAAGATCTCTCTCTCTCCCTCCCTCCCTCCCTCTCTCCCTCTCTCTGTCTCCCCCCTCCCCACCTCTCTCTCACACACATACACATACACACAAATTGTAAATCAAATAAAGCCCTGATAGATATTGGAATTACGTGATTTAATTTGTCTATGTGAAAATGGTGCTAGACAGATTCCCAAATTTAATCAACTCACGTTTAGGAGCCCAAAGATATCACAATGAAAAGGGTTAAAAGGATCATTAGATCAGCCTTGAGAGGGAAAAAAAATCTCCCTTAAGATTTCTTACCACCAGAAGAAATTTCCAAGCTTTATAAAAGCCATCCTTTTTGAGATCAAATAAATATAGCAAGCTTCCTGGTGTCAAGTCTGGTTAATTTGTTCATCAAGATAAACATGATCAACAATTTCTGAGATTTCAATCAAAAATGTTTCTTGGTCAAACCTGGAGAATTAATTGATGAACTTTTCCATACACTGAGCTAGTCTATAGCTTTTGAGTTACATTATGTTTTCATTGATCTTTAGTAGATACCGGAGTGAGATAATTTGGAATCTCGTACACCCTCTTTAGTGGTCAATATTTCTTTTCTCTACTCACTACATAAAAAGAGAAGAAAAGGGACATATTGTCAACAAATCAGTTTGTTACTGGTCACTGCTACTGTTACGTAATTCACTTTTCCCAGTAACAGAGCCTTGAACCTGACTACTGAGAAAGTGACAAATGGGTATACAATTTTATTTCCATTTAGTGTTGGCAGTCACATTGTCAATTAAGAAAAGAAGATACCTGCATAGGAAACACCAAGCCATGCATGGTTGGCAGCTTCCAAAATTGCTGGCACATCTGGCCAGGCCGCCCTACTTTTAATGGGTCCTGTAGCTAAATGTCCTTAATGATTACTTATGACCTAGGCAACTACCGCAACCTGGCAAGCAGAAATGCACTAATTGATCAAAGAGATGACATGACATCTTGTTTAATGACAGTTTGGTTCAGCAATTTAAGATTCCAGGCTCAATTGTGATCGTAAATTGACCTACTTTAGAACTGCATAGCCCCCAAAACTTGAAATATGCAAAATATATGTATCAAGTGACATGTATCTCTTTAATTTTCAATCCATTAAAACAATTAAAGTTAATTGCTATTAATATAGAGTGTGAAAGCAGAACTAAATACAAGAAGAGTATTCAACTCCTCTGTTCTTTAATCCAGATTTGAATTTTTAGGCCTGCATAACCTTGAATTACACTATCTACATTCTGACCTAAGCTTAGTACACATGATCGTCTACCTTAACATCCTACCTTTTAATGACTACTTCGATTTCAACCACAATAATACTAGAGTTATCAATAGATACAAACTAAATGTGTTCTGTTCTAATCTCAATTACAGAAAATATGATTGCAATAGAGTAGTAGATGTCTGGAACACTTTACCTGTATAAAATAAACACTTTACCTATATAAAATAAATAAAGTAAATAAAATAATAAATAAAATAAATAAATACCAAGAAAAATAATAAGGATAATAAACTGGACTAGATTACTATGATTACACCATAATTGTTATGGTAGGTTTTAGCAAGAGATTGATAGTATTTAAAAAGATACTAACATTTATTTTTGAAATAATTCATACCAACTGTTTGAAAAGAACTATGTGGCCCCTTAGAGGATACATTAAAATTCATACTTTATCTTTAGGAATATTTGTAATTCAATTCTTTCCATGCTTTCCATTTCCAATATTCTTTAGGAATATTTGCAATTCAATTCTTTTTAGGGTGCAATCCCACACCCACCCATACACATACTTCTTAGCAGGAATTGTGCAACATAATTAAAATCCAGCTTGATTTTTGGGGTGCCCATTTAGATGAAGAATATGCCCTTTAGGGATGTTACTATGATGAAGAGATTAATACATTTAACTAGGGCAATGAGTTAAAGTTAAATGATTCCAAGTTAAAATCTACTTGCAGCTATGAAATGTCAATGGATAATTTGGAGATTCTCTTCTTTCATGTTTTAATGCTTCTAATTCAGGAGTAACAACCTCAATTTCATGGAGGGCCAAATCAGGATTGTGTTTGACTTTGGTAGCCTAGGGTGGGCGTGGCTGCGGTGGGCAGGGTGAGCATGGTCAGGGTGAGCATGGACAACTCAATGTCACTTTGTTATGGGCCCCTGTGGTCAGTAAAAATGGGGTCCCAAGTTCTGTTTTCAGCTGTGATGGCCTCCTGCAACCTTCTGTCTGATAAAATAGACCTTGGGAGACACAACATCCTAGAAAAAAAATGTGTTTAGAACCATGCTGATTAGGAAATATCTCTGAACAGATTTTTTGATTTTCTGTTTGTTCTGCTGAAAATATTACAGATTTGTGCCCTTCTATCCAATTCTGATGATGCCAAAGAATGCTTATTGCTTAGGATACACGGGAGATTGTGGGAAAGTAGGAAATGAGTTGTTTGGTTATCTGAAAATAGGCAACACAAGCCAAGTGAAGAGAAGTTGAAAAAAAATTCAAAAAGGCCCTGCCTTAATTAACTCACAATAGCTGTGAGTTATAATGAGTTTTCAAGGTTCTGTATTCAAGCATTAAAGATATCTGAACTCAGTATTATCTCTGCTTACTTGGTTTTTCCAAGAAAGGAAATGAAACTTGACAAAGTGAGAAGGAGCACACTAACAGATGTCTTGTATCCTTTAAAATTATAGAAGAATTTGATAAGGTGATTTGAGATTTTCCATTATTGCAACCAGTTGTCCCTAGAAATATATTTAATGATGTGAGTCTAAGAGTAAGAAAGTCACACTAAAATCAATGAAATATTTGAATCCATTTTTAAAAAAGAACACAGAAAGAACAGAATGAAGAGACAGCAAGCGCAAATCACATTCTATATGCTTTGTTTGACATGTTAATTATTGACATGTTTATGGCAATTGTGAAACAATTATGAGAGGTTTATTATTATTATTTATTATTATTTGGATTTGTATGCCGCCCCTCTCCGAAGACTCGGGGCGGCTCACAACAAGTAGTACAAATCACAATAATCCAATTACTTAAAATATTTAAAGCTTTAAAAAACCCCATGTACTAACAGACACACACACAAGCATACCATGTATAAATTAAACATGCCCAGGGGGAGATGTTTCAGTTCCCCCATGCCTGACGGCAAAGGTGGGTTTTAAGGAGTTTACGGAAGGCAGGAAGAGTAGGGGCAGTTCTAATCTCCGGAATGAGTTGGTTCCAGAGAGCTGGTGCCACCACAGAGAAGGCTCTCCCCCTGGCGCCCGCCAACCGACATTGTTTAGTTGACGGGACCCGGAGAAGGCCCACTCTGTGGGACCTAATCGGTCGCTGGGATTCGTGCGGCAGGAGGCAGTCTCGGAGATATTCTGGTCCAATGCCATGAAGGGCTTTAAAGGTCATAACCAACACTTTGAATTGTGACCGGAAATTGATCGGCAGCCAATGCAGACTGCGGAGTGTTGGTGTGACATGGGCATACCTAGGTAAGCCCATGACTGCTCTTGCAACTGCGTTCTGCACGATCTGAAGTTTCTGAACACTTTTCAAAGGTAGCCCCATGTAGAGAGCATTACAGTAGTTGAACCTCGAGGTGATGAGGGCATGAGTGACTGTGAGCAATGAGTCCCGGGCCAGATAGGGCCACAACTGGTGCACCAGGCGAACCTGGGCAAACGCCCCCCTTGCCACAGCTGAGAGATGGTTTTCTAATGTGAGCTGTGGATCGAGGAGGAGGCCCAGGTTTGTTTGATAGACCACAGAGATCCCATGCATTACCAGGGTAGTCCTTGAACAAACAGCACTGTTGCATGTCATTGATGATATCTGCATGAAAAGTAGCCCAAAATGTTATTTCCCCCAAAATGAGCACTAATGGAAATGAATGACTATTCCTGTGTAAAATGAAGTGAATTCTCAATGCATTGCTGCATTGCAGGACTGACAAATGTATAGAAAGAAACAGTGACAGCTAAAATTCCTATGCAGGCATCTCACTGTCAGCCAAAAAGACTTCAAATAGTAGACTTCTTCTATGTCACCCTCCTTGTGAACAGTGATGACTAATGGCTCTTTCCCCTAATTAGTAATGTAGTATCAATATGTCAATATTATAGACTGTCAGCAATCGAGGAAAGAATGGATATGTTCAAACAACTCAAGGTAGGAATTTCAGTCGAATGGCAGCTATATATTCAGGCTGCACACAAGTCTATAAAAGGTGTCTGTTTGTGCTATTTTGCTTTGACAAAGCAAGTATCCTTTGAAAGTATTTCCAAGAAGCAAAAAGGCACCTTTTTCTAAACAGTGGATCAAAATGGCCATGGTTCTTCATGTTTTATAAAATATTTTTTCAGGATTGCTTTATGAAGACTTGGCTGTAATTAGATATTTGAAAGAACTTGTTTGTAGACTGTTCTGTCGAGCTCTCTGGCAGAATCCTCCCGAAAGTGCACAGATACAATTTCAGACACACACACGTTTGACGATTCAAAACAATGTTCTTTATACCGAAAATGCAAATAAACGGAGCACTCTTTTTGTATAGCAAAGCGCACTCGTCTCCAAACAAACTGGTAATTTGTACAAGTCCCTTATCAGTTCTGTGATACTTAGCTTGCAGCTGTGAGGCAATTCACAGTCCTTCTTCTTTCACAAAGTGAAACGCACTTTGCTCTGGTTTAGTTTCAAAGTGGGGAAAAATCAGCACACAAAGGTCAAAGTCAGCAAAGCAGGCACGAAACACAACGATCAGATAATCCTCCACAATGGCCAAACCCACAGGCTGCTATTTATAGCAGCTTCACTAATTACCACAGCCCCACCCAACCACAGGTGGCCTCATTTTCTTTGATAATAATCTCTCAGTTTTTGCTGCCTATGCATCGCTCTCCGCATGCGTGGCTGTATCATTAACTCTTGTTCTGAATCCAAAGAGGCGCTAGATAATTGATCTCCTTCTGAGCTGTCTGCCACACTCTCCTCCTCCATGTCACTCATGTCTTCTTGGTCAGAGGAGCCTTCATCAGCAGATTCCACCAGAAGCAAAACAGACCTGCAGCATGTGGATGTCTCCCCCACATCCACAGTCCTTGGGGCAGAAGCTGGACCAGAGCTAACCACAACAATAGACTGAGACACAATCAGGCTTTTGGCCATAGCATTGCCATTCTTTTATTCTCAACTCAGGTTTTCTCCGAGAGATCCTAAAGAAGATCCAGATTTTGTGGACTGCTATGAAATTTTATAATTTCTGAATTTCTGAAGAGATTAATCACCTTTTTTGAGTTCCACTCAGGCTCTCCCAGTTTTCAATTTTTTCTTTAAGATGCATGGCATAAACATGATGCTTTGAAGTATCTTCTTGAAGCATCTGCCTACTTTAATCATCTGATGCCAAGGCCAAATCCGCTTTGCTCACTATAAAGCCCGTTTCTCTGATTTTGCTCTTCTGATTCTTAAGATGTTCTTTTCCTTGTTCATGACCTTTGTTCTGATGTTTGTCAAGTTTTTATTGTGCATTTCCATCTGGGATTTCTGATTCTCCAATGTTATGCTTTGCCTTGCCTTGTCTTGTTCAACATCTCTTGTTTTTCACTGCAGTCAGGTACAAAAATTTCCCTTTCTTTGCACTCACAAAATTGAGCAAGAACAGGTAGCTTTTTCAAAGAAGGTTTAAGTCAAATGGAAGACAAATTTTAACTACTCCAGCATTTAATGGGAGGAAATTCTGCCAAGCATTCTAATTTCAGGAAATCCTTGCCTTGTTTTGTTGACAACTTTCTCTTTCATAAAGTATAAAAAGTCAAAGAAAAACATTATCCTTAACTTGTTAGCAATAATAGGGAAGATTGGTTAAGGAATCAGGGTAGCAGGAAAAGAAATAAGAAAAAGAGTGATGGGGATTAATAATGAAAAAAGAAGATACAAAGAACAATTTTAAAATAATCAAATGTGGTAGAAAGAAAAAGAAAACTTGGTGAAGATCTGCAGAGAAAAGTAAAGAACATATGCAAGAACTGGACAGAAGGTCCAGGCCATAAAGGAAAAGTGGAAATAAATAGAATGGATAGATTGGAGAAATGAACCACAAAAAACCAACAATAAATGCAAATAGGCTACTTCAACAGAAATCTAATTTCCAGTGCAATTCTTCATGAAATGTCAAGTTGTATTTTTATGGACTTTGGGGATTTTGTACACCATTTAGTGTAAACCATCTAGCCCATCAGAGTTGGTGTCTACAACAATTTTAAGAAAAACAAAATAAATACTCCAAATAAATATTTCTGCATCTTCTCCTTGGGTGCTGAAGATCATCATCTCTGCCTAGTGATTTCAGAGGATTTTATTTACAATACATTTGTCAACATTTACATTCCTTCTACACCGTACATTTCAAACATTTACGTTCCCTCTATACATTTCAAACTATAAAAATATTGTGCAAGATTCTTCATGGCGTACATTCTCTGTTTCCCTAGAAGATCTGAATAAAGCAATGCCAAAGCTGAACATCTGGATACTTGAATTGGCCATCCAATTATGGGACCACTGTGACACCCCCAAATATGTTTTGTATATAATTACATGGATAGGGGGTATATGTTTACTTCTCTTCTGTCGTGTTTCCATGATACACTAAAAATAATAATATGCATTTCAAAAATGGATATCATCCATTAAGATCAAGACAGCTGTATGGCTTGCAACATGTAATGTATTTCAATAAAACCCCATCAGAGTTATGTTAAATATTCATCCTCCAAAGAAAACCTGGATTGAATTTAGATCCCAGAGTCAATCAGCTGGGAGAAATTGAAGGGAAGAAGGTTGAGGAACAATTTTCTTGGGTGCCCTACTTCTTCTAATACAATCATCACATCTGTTCTGGTGTTTAGCTTCAGATTCTCACAGTATATCCCCCCCCTCCCGAATCTTCCCTGAACAGGTGTCTGCTTTACTTTGAAAGCAAAATGAAGCTAAAAATAAAAATTGAAAGTGGAACTGCATAATTGACAATACTATATCAATTTTAGTTGCAAAATGAAGAACAGTGGTGCACATAGATGGAAAAAAATTGAATCTTCAGCAGCTGCCTGAGGCCAGGGCCCTGTGCTCCCAAGTCACCCAAGGGGTTGAAACAAGGGTTAATGCAGCAAATCCTAGTTCCCCGGAGATGGCCTACCCATTGCCTCCTGCTGTGCTACCCCTCCCAGTTATAACTGAAATGCTCCAGCCCTCTAATGTGCCAGAGTTCCCCTCTCCCATCCCATCGGCCCTCCCCCTCCCTGGCAAAACATCTCACTCATACCAAGTTGGGGGTTGTGTCTAGGCTCCCATCTGCTTCTGATTGTACACCCAGCAGAGGGGTCTCCTGGTTCCCACATTTCCCTTAAACACAAACATTCTAAACACATTCTTCCCATCAACACACCCCAATATCCTCCACCCAGCTTATCCCCACATCCTCACACACACACACATACAATATGCAGCAGTGGCTAAAAAAGCCAACACAATCTTAAGCTGCATCAACAGGAGGATACACTCCAAGACTAGAGAGGTATTAATACCACTCTATGATGCTCTGGTCAGACCACACCTGGAGTATTGCATTCAGTTCTGGTCACCACACTTCAAAAGAGACATAGAAACTCTGGAAAGGGTACAGAAAAGAGCAACCAAAATGATAAGGGGTCTAGAAACCAAGACATATGAAGAGGGGTTGCTGGAACTGGACATGGATAGTTTAGCAAAAAGAAGGGCCAGGGAGGACATGATAGTGGTATACAGGTACTTGAGGGGTTGCCACGGAGAGGAGGGTGGGCACACTATTTTCCAGGGCACCAGAGGGCCAGACAAGGAACAACGGATGGAAGCTGACCAAGAAGAGATTCAACTTGGAAATAATAAATAAATAAATAAATAATAATAATAATAATTTATTAGATTTGTATGCCGCCCCTCTCTGAGGACTCAGAGCGTCTCACAACAAACAATACAATATACAAACCCAATATTAAAAACAATATTTATTGTTTTTAATTGTTATTAACAACAATCATGAAATCCAAACAAATCATACATAAAGCGGAACAGCTGAGGGATATATCAATTTCCCCATACCTGGCGACATAGGTGGGTTTTCAAGAGTTTACGAAAGGGCAAGTAGGGTGGGGTCAGTCCTAAGAAGAACTTCTTGACGGTCAGAGTGATCAACCAGAGGAGTGACCTGCCAGCGTAGGTTGTGAATGCCCCAACTCTGGACATTTTCAAGAGGAGATTGGACTGCCACCTGGTTGGGGAGGTGTAGGATTTCCTGCTTGAGTAGGGCATTGGACTTGATGACCTGCAAGCTCCCTTTCAACTCTAATAAATAAATAAATAAATAAATAAATAAATAAATAAATAAATGAATGAACGAACGAACGAACGAACGAATAAACAAACAAACAAACAAACAAACAAACAAACAAACAAACACATAATATTGGACAGATATAGTTATTGGAAGGAATTAGCTCATGAAATTTAGGTTTTTAGGGACAGGCATATTACACTTCGGGATGCCGAAGGAACAAATACAAGGGCTGTCGGAACATCAGCAGTTGGTGTGTTATTTGGTGGCGGCCAAATAACCAACCTGTTCCAGTTGCTTTAATGGATTTTATAAATTGGACTCAGCAATCTGTAAAATCGAATAATCAATAAAATCCATTTCAGTTCAAGCATACAACATTTCGAAAGATAAAATAAAACAATATCATTAGTGATGTTTAATATGGCATGCTAATAATTAATAAATAAACATTAGACAAATGTAATAAAATCAAGGGAAGAATTCCATCTCTAGCAAAAGCCCTGTACTAATCTCTTCAACAGTGAATATCAGCTATTTGAGGAGTAGAAAATTTCCTTCCAGATGTAAAGATTTGTTAGGTTTATGTGGAAGTGGTACTTATGAAAGATTGAAGATGAGAGTGCATCTTTATGTGGTGTCGCTCATATCATTCACAAGGTAAAATGATCCCTGAAAGGGAATATAATAGTAACAGTGCTCCAGGCAGTATCTTGAATGGACCTCAATTATTATGGTTAATAGAATAACAGAATTGGAAAGGATATTGGGGGTCTTTTACTCCAATCCAGGAAAAATATTCTGATAGTGAGAGTAATCAACCAATGGATCAAAGTTGCCTTCAGAAGTTGTGAGAGTTTCAGCACTGGAAGCTTTCAAGAAGAGATTGGACTGCCATCTGTAGGGTCTCCTACTTGGACAGCGGATTAGATTAGATTTAGATTAGATTTATTGGATTTATATGCCGCCCCTCTCCGCAGACTCGGGGTGGCTCACAACAATGGTAAAAAACAATACATACCCTGTTTCCCCGATAATAAGACACCCCCGATTGTAAGACATATCGGGGGTTTCAGGGGGGGTCGGCTAATATAAGCCGTACCCCGAAAGTAAGACATATGTCTTACTTTTGGGGAAACACGGGGGTATTGCCGGGGGGAGCCCGATGACGTCGCTTCCAAGCTCCCCGCGCGCCCTTCGCCTTGCCGCGGCACCACCGCCTCTTCCCCGGCTTGGCAAAGCGAAGGACGGCGCTGGTCTGAAGCGAGCCGAGCGGGCGGCGGCTTGCAGCAAAGGCGCTCGTCCCAGCAACCGAGTCCTGCCGAGGCTCGGCTGCAAGCGGCCAGCGAGGCCGACCAGCTCCGAGGCGAGCGGCCGGAGCTGCGCCCTCCTTCGCCCGCCTCCTTTCCGGCAGGCAGGTGGCGCTGCCCAACTGCGCAGAGCGGCTCCTCCCCTCCAGACACACGCTTCCCCGACACGCGTCTGTGGCTCCACGCGTGCACGCCGCTTGGAGCCCTGAGGTTGAACTTGGAAAAGGGCTCACGAGGCTCCTGTCCCGCGGCTGCCCTTCTGGACTCTGGGGAGATGCCTTCGGGAACGCGACCCTTTCAATTTTTTTCCAATGTAAGACATACCCCAAAAGTAAGACGTAGTGGGGCTTTTGGGGGTAAAAAGAAAGTAAGACACTGTCTTACTTTCAGGGAAACACGGTAGTAACAAATCTAATATTTAGCAATCTAAATTACAGTTTTAGGTTAAAAATCCAAAAGAAACCCCATATAAAAAACAAGCACACAATCGAATCATACACAGAAACTACATGGGCAAGGGGGAGATGTTTCAATTCTCCCATGCTTGACGGCAGAGGTGATTTTTAAGGAGTTTCCAAAAGGCAAGGAGGGTGGGGGCAATCCTAATCTCTGGGGGGAGCTGGTTCCAGAGGGTCAGAGCCACCACAGAGAAGGCTCTTCCCCTGGGTCCCACCAGATGACATTGTTTAGTCGACGGGACCCGGAGAAGGCCCACTCTGTGGGACCTAACCGGTCACTAGAATTCATGCGGAAGAAGGCAGTCCCAGAGATAGTCTGGTCCGGTGCCATGTAGGGCTTTATAAGTCATAACCAACACTTTGAATTATAACCGGAAACTGATCGGCAACCAATGCAGACTGCGGAGTGTTGGAGTAACATGGGCATACTTAGGGAAGCCCATGATTGCTCTCGCAGCTGCATTTTGCACGATCTGAAGTTTTCGAACATTCTTCAAAGGTAGCCCCATGTAGAGAGCATTACAGTAGTCGAGCCTCGAGGTGATGAGGGCATGAGTGACTGTGAGCAGTGACTCCCGATCCAAATAGGGCCGCAACTGGTGCACCAGGCGAACCTGGGCAAACGCCCCCCTCGCCACAGCTGAAAGATATTTCTCTAATGTGAGCGGTGGATCGAGGAGGATGGCCAAGTTGCACCCAATCTAGATTGGACTATATGACCTACAAGGTCCCTTCCAAATCTCTTAATCTGTTAATCCTCTGCTCAGGCAGGGAGCTCTATACCGTTTCAGACAAATGGTTATCCAAATTCTTCCTTAAAACTTCCAAAATTGGCGCATTCACAATTTCTGGAGGCAAGTCATTCCACTGATTAATTGATTAAATTCCTCTTTAGTTCTAGTTTGCTTCTCTCCTTGATTAGTTTCCATTCATTGCTTTTTGTCCTACCTTCAGGTCCTTTGTAGAATATAATTGACTCTCTCTTCTTTATGACAAACTCTTAGATATTGGAACACTGCTATCATATTATTCCCTTGTTGTTGTTGTTGTTTTTAATTAAACTAGTCATAGCAAATTCCTGCAACCATTGTTTATATATTTTAGCTTCTACTCTTCTAATCATCTTTGTTATTCTTCTAGATTCTTTCTAGGGTCTCAACATCTTTTTTTACATCGTGGTGACCAAAACTAGATGCATTATCCCAAGTGTGGTCTCATCAAGGCATTATAGTGTGGTATTAACACTTCACGTGATCTTGATTCTATCCCTCTGTTAATGCAGTCTGGGACTGTGTCAGTTTTTTTGGTAGCTCAGGTACACGCTGGTTCATATTTAAGTGATTATTCACTAGGGACTGAAGATCTCTCAGTTACTACTATTGAGCTAGTAGTAGCTATACCTATACTATACCTGGGAATTTGTGTTTTCTTGCCTAAATGAAGAATCATACTTTTTTCACTATTGAATTTCATTTTGTTAGATAGGGTCCAATGAATCATCTGTGTGCAAAATGCTAAAACACTGCACTAAAATTAACATTGATACTGTAACAAAAACAGATATCTGGAGATATTTATTTAATAAGTTATGGTATACTCAGTGCTATACAGTTGGAAATGGATGACGAAAGCTCAAAATTGACTAAATAAGGGAAGATATCATCCACTAATTCTTTTCAAGATAATTGATATTTTTGAAATCTACCTGGCAGTTTCCTTGTGACTAAAACCACTTTGGGCATCTATTTTTGATGTCTTGGTCAATATTACTCATAGTTTCAACCTGAGCAAGACGAGGATTGTATACTGGTTTCATCCATACATGGATTTCAAACTAAGCCCCAATTTTGTTGGTATATTGCTATTTGAAGATTTCTGACATTTTCTAATGTAGGTAACTTTCTTACACTCACCAATGGCCTTTCATTTATTTGAATACCTCATCTATTTCTTAGAAGTGCTAATCATTTCTTGTTAGCTAAACAAGAGAAATAAATTAAATTGCAGGAAAATTATTTTTATCCTCTTCTTAATCTGAAATAAATTTAATTTCAGCAATACTAACAGTTACCTCAGAAACCAGAGTTGAAAATTTTATTAGTCACTTCAAAATTAAACACTATTTCTCTAACTCTTAGAATAATTGGACATCCTACCTCACATTTATTTTTAAAAATGGATTTATTTTTTTCCTTTGAGGATAATGTTGAAGGGAATGATTTGGAGCAGAGGTGGGCTGCTGCCCATTCACACTGGGCAAACCAATAGTTAAAATTCTGCGCAGTTAGGAGAACCGGAAAATCCAATAGGGCCAACCAGTGATGGGATTAGCCCCAATGGCTGAATCCTATCTCTGCCTTTGATACTGGTGGCTGGGAGGTGGGGGTGGCTTGATGAGTGACATCACACAGTCATGTGATCAACCAGACACACCTACCCAGCCAGAAAACTTGTCGTTATTCAAGTACCACCACTGATTTGGAGGTATGCAGGTGGAAAGGAAGGGGTTAATTTTGCTTTCCTTCACACTACTAGCACAGAGCTCTAGTAGCGTGTCCATTTGGGTCATCATATGATGTATTTTATTACTTAAATAGAAAAAGAAAATGAGCATAGGCAAGCAAAAATACAGTGGCAGCCAATTGACTTTCAACTTCCTGCCAGCTTCCCCATTGAGTTTCCTTTTGGGAAGCTATCAAGAAAAATAATAAAAATTCCTTCCTTCCTTCCTTCCTCCTTCCTTCCTTCCTCCTTCCTCCTTCCTCCTTCCTCCTTCCTCCTTCCTCCTTCCTCCTTCCTCCTTCCTCCTTCCTCCTTCCTCCTTCCTCCTTCCTCCTTCCTCCTTCCTCCTTCCTCCTTCCTTTCTTCCTTTCTTCCTTCCTTTCTTCCTTTCTTCCTTTCTTCCTTTCTTCCTTTCTTCCTTCCTTCCTTCCTTTTTCTTTCTTTCTTCCTTCCTTCCTCCCTCCCTCCCCCCTCCCTCCCTCATTCCCTTCATCCCTGCCTTCTTCCCTCCCTCTCTCTCCCCCAGTCCCTCCATCTCTTATCAAGGATATGGTTTGGGAAGAATGTGTGATGCACAAGAGATTCCATGTGAATCAGGCAGGGTGGGTGGGGTGTAAGGGAGATGAGAGGTGCAGGTTAAGAAACATGCATGTACAAGATTTTGGACATATCCTGAATTCAGCAAAGGATTTTGATTAGGAGGGAAATTAGGAAGAACTTAGTATAACTTAGTATATCAGTATAACTGCTCAGGAAGATAAATCTATCACAGCATCTCCTGGAGTCCTACTATCGCAGCACCATTGAGAGTGTCCTGACATACGGCATTCTTGCATGGTATGGGAGCAGCTCTGTAGTGGATAAAAAAGCTCTACAGAGAATTATCAAAACTGTCCAGAATATCATTGGAGCTCCAGCTTCCTGCCCTGGATGATATCTTCACATCTCACTGTTCTAGGAAGGTGCACAACATTCTCAGAAACTCTTCTCATCCTGCTTACCATCTTTTTGAACTGTTGCCTTCTGGCAGAAGATACAGAACAATTAAAACTTGGATCACATGTTTTTTGAATAGTTTTTATCCCAGAGCTATACTTGCACTTAACAATGAACAATGAACTCACCATAAGTGAGCTGTTGGACAGTATTACTTGCTCTGTTGTGTAGATGTTTGAGTGATTCACAGTGGGGCATGTTTTTTGGGGGATTGTTATGTATGTTGGGACTGGTCTTTAGGCATCATGTGAATTTTGTTGTATGGATGTACTGTGCATATCCATACAATGACAATAAAGTGTTTATTTTCTTTCTTTATTTAACGTTATTATCACTTTCAATGTACACTAATCGTCATACATTAAAATGAAATTTCATTGAATGAAGCCTTCAAAGATGAAGAGAGACTTCAGCTATGATCAACACTAATATCAATTTCAACTTTCTGGATACTTCTCCAAAACAAAGTTGGTCGTATGTTAGGATGATGCCCCAGAATGCAACTTGTAGAATGAAATCAAGCAAGAAGAAGCAAAATAACACTGATCAAAACCAAGAATGTTGGAATTCTGGTAAGAACAAACAAAGACAGAAAGGATTAAGAGCCTATTGGGAGAGGTAATAATTCCATTTTCTTCATATCATGCAATCTATGATTTTCTCCTTGAGATTGCATATATTTTTGGTCCCTCCTGTTTCCCTCTTTGTCTCAAAGGCTCAAATCACTTTGTTTCAAACTTGGAGGGGTGTAAGAGACTGTTCCATATGGATGGCCTCCGAATGGTTATCATTTTCCTTATGATCTGGTGTTTACCACATATATTATGTCCTGCATAAATCATGCAGTAGTACAGCCATAACTGCAAGAAATGCCCGTATTCTGCATTGTTCTCGGAAATTTCATTCATAATGTATGCAGGATCACACTTTTGAAATGACTATACCTCTGGCCTCTCTCCCCAAATTAAAATCTCTTTGCCCTTGCTGACCCTAGAAACAAACAAATTAATGAAAAGGCAACATCTACTCTGCAAAGGGGGTTATCTTTGTATCCATCATGATTGCACCAATTTTATGTTGGGTATTTGCCTGCCTGTATTCTTTCCTCTTTTTAGAATTTGTCCAGTCTTTTCTTTATTTTTATCACTATAAGCAATGCTTTTCTTCCTTTTCTTCACGTATCTGTTGATAGGGATGCTCAGAAGTTTCATCTAGCTGTTTATTTAACAGACTAATTTACATCAAATTAATAGAATAATCTGCATTGTGTAGGCATGCATTCACAAAAATATAATCTGAAAGGAAAAAGACCGTCACAAGCATTGTGAATTGCTTTTTTAAAATGCTTCTTTTAAAAAATAAAATAAAATTGCAGATTACTGAAGCAATAAGGTTCAAGAAACCTCTTGATGGATACTTGTGAAACTGGAATAGGTCAGAAATAGGCCAAACTACCAATTCTTAGTAATAGTTCAGTTTGTTTTTCAGTTTAAGCAATTAGAAAGCATTCTTTCCTTCTTCCCAAGATAAATTTAATAAAATCATACCAAATATAAAGAGCAATGATTAATTTCATTCCCCACTGTTTAATAAAAAGAAAACACATAAAAGAAGACTGAATTGTACAAACTGAGAAAAGAATAGAAAAAATGAAAGGAGTTCAACATGTCACAAAACTACAACATTTGCAGCAAATGGCTAATACAATTACCTCTGAAAAATATTACTTCCTTCCAGGGATACTGCAAATAGCTAATGATTTGTAATTGCAAATGAGTTTTCTGAAGCATGTCTTATAATATTATCCTCTGACTTGCTTTATTTAGAATTACTTAGGGAACATTAGGAAACTATCATAAAAAGTGTCCTTGGTCAGATGCAGAGGGAATGCTGCATTGTTTTAAAAATATATTATTGATTTTGATTGAATATTGGAGACATTTTCAGAGGAAGAATCAAAAAGCATATTCAATTATTGATTGATTGATTGATTGATTGATTGCAGAGATAGGTGTTAGTAATGGAGGTTCTCAGTGGCTCAGAAAACATTAAGGCTACCTTTGTAAAATATACAAAGTTACAGAGTTACAGAGATAAATAAAGAGTGAAACCAGAATACTCTAATCAGGTTTGAGTTACCATGATATAAAAAGATATAAGATGTAGAGAGGTACAGAGAAGAGCAACAAAGATGATTAGGGATATGGAGGATAAACATATAAAGAATGTTTGCAAGAGTTGAGTAGGTCTAGTTTAATGAAAAGGGCTAGTGGTGTCCTGATATCTAATGATCTTACACAAAGAAGAAAGGACTGTGTATTCTCCAAAGCACCTGAAAGCAGGTGAATGAAGCAATGAATGGAAACTAATCAAGGAAAGAACCAACCTAGAACTAAGGAGAAATTTCCTGACAGTTAGAACAATTAATTAGTAGAACAACTTGTCTCCAGAAGTTGTGGGTATTTCAACATTGAGAGTTTTAAAGAAGAGATTGGACAACAATTTGTCTGAAATGGTATAGGATTTCCTGCCTGAATTTGATTAAAAGACCTCCAAGGTTCCTCTCAATTCAGTTATTATTATTCTGTTATTCTGCTTTATCACGCAATCCTTTCATAAAGGCTTTATCTTCCCAGGATTCTTTCTTAAATCTTGCCTTTCTAATCACTTCTACTTAAACTAATTCTCCAATAATTTCTTTTCAGTTGTCCCTTTGAGGTTGATCTGCTGGCCCAAAAGAAGAAAGTGGATGGAGAACCAGTTTGGTCAAGTGGTTAAGTTGTTAAAACACAAGGACAGTTTTTCCCTTGTATGCCACCTCTTTGCTAACCAACTAATTCCCACAACACTGTCAAACTATTTACTAAGACTATATTACTATTATTCTTCTCATCCTTCCTGTTGCCTATCTCCTACTTATGATTATAACATTGTTGCTAGTATCTTTACAAATTATATTATTTTATTTAGTTTCCTAGTATCATTTATTAAGTATTGTATGACTATCACTAAGTTTTGTACCTTGCAATTCTTGATGAATTTATTTTTTATGTACGCTTATGCACCAAAGACAAATTTCTTATCCAATCACAATTGGCTAATAAAGAATTCTAATTCTAAATTGCTGGCCTACAAACTAGAAGAATATGACTTCTAATCCCACTTTAGGCATGAAAACCAGCTGTGTGATTTTGGCCCAGTCATCAGGTTACTGGGACTATATTTATTTATTTGTTTGTTTGTTTGTTTGTTTGTTTATTTAGTTAGTTAGTTAGTCCAATACACAATGAGGGTTTTAGTGAGTATATATCTATACACACTTAGTAAAATACATGATGAAGGTTATAGTAAAATATATCTAAGAAATAATAGAAAAGAAGGTATAGTAATAGAACATATCAACAAAAGAATAGAAGAAGAGATATAGGAATAGAAGAAAGGTATAGGAGATATAGGAGAGCAATAGGACAGGGGATGGAAGGCACTCTAGTGCACTTGTACTCGCCCCTTACTGACCTCTTAGGAATCTGGATAGGTCAACCGTAGATAATCTAAGGGTAAAGTGTCGGGGTTTGGGGATGACACTATGGAGTCCAGTAATGAGTCCCACGCTTCGACAACTCGGTTAATGAAGTCATATTTTTTACAGTCAAGTTTGGAGCGGTTTTTTATAGTCAAGTTTGGAGCGGTTAATATTAAGTTTAAATCTGTTATGTGCTCTTGTGTTGTTGTGGTTGAAGCTGAAGTAGTCGCTGAAGCTGGCTAGTCTCGCCTTAGGAATGAAAAATGGCTGGGTAACTTTAAGACACTTACACTTTCTATCAGCCCAATGCTCTAGACCAGTGATGGCAAACCTATGGCATGGGTACCACAGGTGGCACACAGAGACATATTGGCTGGCACACAAGCTGTTGCCCTAGCAGAGTTCCAACGTGCCAGCCAGCTTATTTTTGGCTCACACAGAGGCTCTGGGAGGGCATTTTTGGCTTTCAAAGAGCCTGCATGGGGGTTGGGGGAGAGCGTTTTTACCCTGCCCCAGCTCCAGGGAAGCCTTTGGAATCTGGGGACGGTGAAACACAAGCCTACTAGGCCCACCAGAAGTTGGGAAATAGGCCATTTCCGGCCTCCAGAGTGTCTCTGGGTGGCAGGAGAAGCAGTTTTTGCCCTCCCCAGGCATTGAATTATGGGTATGGGCACTCGCCACCCAAGAGAACAAAGGTTCACCATCACTGCTCTAGACAGAATTGTTGTGGAGAAAATAGGAAGTCAAGGTAGTATTAGATATGTTGCTGGCCTTGAGTTAGTTATAAAAATAATATATTGATATAAATAAACAATAATTCCCAAGACTTCATTCCTATGAAATGATTGAGTTTCTAATGTGGGAAAATGCCTATGGCTTTTCTTTTCCTACATATATATATATATATATATATATATATATAGATTTTCTTAGAGAGAAAGTCTTATTTCTTTATCTAACAGTATTTTAACTGGCAAGATTCTGAGTGCCCTTCAGAAACAAATATAAATTCTGACAAAAACAGCCAAAATAAATAAATAAATAAAACCTTAGGAAAACTGCCACAGCCAGTTGACTGGGACAAAAGATGAGTTGAATGGAAACTGCTTTAAGTTCTTTCCAGAATTGTTAGCAAAATAGCGCCGGTCGACTTACCGGCTGGCAGCCTTTGCCGGAGGGACCGGGCAGACACCGGACTCCCTCATGGCGGCCGCCATCTTGTTTTCGGCCGAAATCTCACGAGATGAGATTTCGGCCGAAAATCAGGCCCACGAGGCCTGACGTTGCTGCCGGTCGGGGGCGGGGCTTGGAGGCCCTATTTAAGGGCCTGCAGGCCCTGGGCCAGGCCTCTTCGCTTGGACCGGCAGCTGGAGCAGACACCCGCCCGCCCTCCACTATTTTGCAGTGTGCTACTTTTGGGTCGCCCCTAGGGGGGCCGAATGGGAATTTTTTTGCGGCTTCGCCCATTAGGCATGGCCGTTTTTTCGCCCATTCCACACTGGGGAGATGGAGGTGTGGTTAGGGGGTGCTTGCATTTAATAGGTTAATTGGCTTACCTTTGGTCATTTGGGTAGGCAGGTTAGGGGCGGAAATCTGGGTGGTGGTTAGCAACTGTGCGTTCTCCCTTGGGCATCTTTGGGGATGATTGACAGGTTCTCTCCAAGCTCATGGTGGGGTGCTACCTGAGCAGTTGGGGGGAACCTGTCTTTGGGTCCCGCACATTGAAGTCCCCGGGTAGGGGTGTGCCGGCGGGACTCCCCTCATGCGAGAGCATGGCAGGGTCTCAGGTGAGGCAGAGGTCCCTCACCTGGACTAGCATCGAGCTACGCCCATAGTTGCCCAGGAATGTTGATTTGCTACGTCATTTCCGCCCCGGAAGTATTTGTTTGACCCTGCAGGTCCACTGTTTGGGTCATAGTTAAGCATGTTGATTTATGCTAATTTATGCTAATTTATGCTAATTTAATCAAATAAATTATGCAAATTATTAATTAATAAAAATGACCCAAGTTTAAATCCAGCTCTTGTGTCCGTGTCGTTACTCCGTCTCTTCGGCAATGGGGACCATATGCACTTCTGGGTATAGTCTTTAGCTACTGATCCAAAGATAGAAGAAGTAATTGTGTGGTAAATTTCTAGGTGGCAGTGTCCTTCACTGAATATAGTGTTTCTCAACATTGGCAGCTTGAAGATGGTGGTTAGGGAATCCTGGGAATTGAAGTGCATATATTATGAAGTCTGCATAAGAGTGCAGTGATGCAGTTGTTAGACTGCAGTACTGCAGGCTACTTCTTTTGACTGCCAACTGCCTGCAATTTGGCAGTTCAAATCTCACCAGGCTCAAGGTTGACTCATCCTTCCATCTTTCCTAGGTGAGTAAAATGAAGACCCAGAGTGTTGGGAGCAATATGATGACTCTGAAAACCACTTAGAGAGAGTTGTAAAGCACTGTGAAGAGGTATATAAGTGCTATTGCTATTGCTGTTACTTTCTTGCAAGCTTTCCAGATGAAAAATACTGATCTAATGGGTGGTGTCAGATTTATCCTATAGTCATTTTATTCTTATTGAACAGACTTACTCTTTGACTAGTATGTCACCTCCCCCCTCCCCCAAACCTTTTATGAAATTAAAGATGTGCAAAAAAAGTTGATTTTTATGGAAAATGTGCAACTTTCCAGATACTGTGGAGCTGCAGAAGTTGTAATGCATCAACTTTGGGAAGATTGTAAGCTTTCCATCTCTGCACCATACATAGCAACATCAGTTAATTGCCCTAGGGATAAAACCATAGGCCAATTGTCTTCCTCAGATATAAACTTACCTGTTTACCACAAATCTGAAGTTGCACACATATTGTGATGACTGCTTGGGAGAATACACTCCATTGAAGCATGGTAAACGTGGCACTTCTTGTATGAGAGCCATTTTCTAGTTCTGCCAGGAGATGAAAAATGAATGTATCAATTATATTACAGCTGTTCTTAGAGAAACTGGCATGTTAGCAGGTCTCCTGTGGCCTTTCCTATCTCAGTGATACAATCACAAACAGGCTTCCTTGTTGCTTCAAGCCAACTTCAATTGGAGCAGATATGCCCCTGAAGAATCTTATCACGTATGTTAAGTGGCTTATCATTTTTTCCAGCTTTAAACAAAGCTTTAGTAAATCTCATAGATCAAAAGTTAAAACATTTTAAGTACACTTTCCCATGTAGTTTTTTTTTTTTAGCTTTTTAGCAGAATTGGAAGAGATCAATTAATTGTTAATTGTTCTAATTGTCAGGAAGCTTCTCCTTAGTTCTTGATGATGATGATGATGATGATGATGATTATTATTATTATTACTATTATTATTATTATTATTATTATTATTATTATTATTATTAATTAGATTTGTATGCCGCCCCTCTCCGTAGACTCGGGGCGACTCACAACAGTAATAAAACAATTCATGACAAATCTAATAATATAAAAACATTTTTTTTAAAAACCCCGTTATTAAGCAGACATACACACAGACATACCATACGTAAATTGTATAGGCCTGGGGGAGATATCTCAATTCCCCCATGCCTGGCGGTAAAGATGGGTTTTTAGGAGTTTACGAAAGGCAAGGAGGGTGGGGGCAGTTCTAATCTCTGGGGGGAGCTGGTTCCAGAGAGTCGGGGCCGCCACAGAGAAGGCTCTTCCCCTGGGACCCACCAAATGACATGATTTGGTCGACAGGACCTGGAGAAGGCCAACTCTGTGGGACCTAATCAGTCGCTGGGATTCATGTGGCAGAAGGCAGTCCTGGAGATATTCTGGTCCGGTGCCATGAAGGGCTTTATAGGTCATAACCAACACTTTGAATTGTGACCAGAAATTGATCGGCAACCAATGCAGACTGCGGAGTGTTGGTGTCACATGGGCATACCTGGGGAAGCCCATGATTGCTCTCGCAGCTGCATTCTGCACAATCTGAAGTTTCCGAACACTTTTCAAAAGTAGCCCCATGTCCACGGAGAGGGGCGGCATACTAATCCAATAAATAAAATTAAATTAAATTAAATTAAATTAAATAAATAAATAAATAAATAAATAAATGTAGAGAGCATTACAGTAGTCGAATCTCGAGGTGATGAGGGCATGAGTGACTGTGAGCAGTGAGTCCCGGTCCAGATAGGGCCGCAACTGGTGCACCAGGCGAACCTGGGCAAACGTCCCCCTCGCCACAGCTGAAAGATGGTTCTCTAATGTGAGCTGTGGATTGAGGAGGATTTCTCTTCTTGATTAGTTTCCATTAGTTTCCATTTTATCCATCAGCAGTTTAGAGTTTTTCACTGAATTGCATATTGTTTTCATCAGAAGTCTGATTGGGACAAATTTGGATGCAAAGGAGATACAACAGGTATGCATCTTAAAAAAACTTCCATCTTTTTCAGCCCCATAGTCACTTCCCAAAGATATACAAAGGCAAAGCCAAGGTGGATAGCATTAGCAGCATTAATAGTAGAAATATAATTAGAATAGAAACTCAGGAAAACATCCTGTTAAAAGTCAGTGGTAAATAACTTCTATGCCGCTGGTTCTTGATTAACAACCATTTGTTAGTCACTGTCCTAAGTTACAGCTGCATTGAAAAAAGTGACTTACAACAGATCCTTGGTATATATGATTGTTATAACAAAGTCCCCATTGTCACAAGATCAATTTGTATGTACTGTATTAATATATGGTTAGTCTTTGTTCCTTTTCAATTGAAGGGAGAGCAGTCTGTCAAGCTCAAATTGGACATATGTATAGCCATTTTATTTAGTTCTATATTCTACTCATGTATTCCTCCCCCCCCCCCCTTTACTTCTGTAACATGGGGTTTCGGGCTCGACACATTCTTAAGGTGAGAGTGGTAGATGAATAGTGAGGATTATTTATTTCAATAAACCCACTCCACAAGGTTGTTATTGGGGGGAAAATAGGAGGAGGGATGTATGTGGCATATATTTGCCATCTTGAATTATTTGTAAAAATAATATAAATTAATACATAAATTAATACATAAATAAATTTTGGGAATAACCAACCAAATAAATAAATACATTCATGATGGATAGATGTAGCAGAGGTTATTAGTTGCTCAACTTTACCTCTGAATTAGGGGCAGCATCCTCTAAGTTAGAGTTGTAGAAGAGCAAAGTCTATGTCTCTATGTCCTTAACAAAACACTAGTGCCATATGATTGATCTACTGATTAAAATATAAATACTAGTCACAGGTATATATATTTTATTGATTTTTATAATAACAATATAACAATAAAAAATTCACACAACGCATAACAGTGTGCTCAATGCATAAAGTACCCACCACCAAACAACCTTCATACCCCTCCACCAAAATGGGGGCATATTTTCTATATACCATTTTAACTTAAGAGCAGTATATACTGTATATTTACATATTATAAAGTAATTATAATTTATTCTTTATACCTTGGTCTCAAATTCTACTAACCACATGTCCTCTTACCTTGGTGAACCTTGACTTTGCAGGACAGTCTATGTTATTATAGAAGGATCCATAGTCTTTGCTCATTGTTCCTTAATTTCAGTAACTTTAAAATGCCTGGAGTTTGATTCCCAGAATTCTCTAGCCAGACCATTACCTTAAAGATGCTGACCTTGAGAAACACTATTTTGGATACTAGAAGAATACAGTGGGGAACCACTTCTGGCTGTTGACAAGAAAACAACATGCTTATGGATATATATCTTCTGCTTTTTTATATATTTTTTAAAAAATATTTCAAGGAAAGTGCATTCTGGCTATAACTTTTATGAGAATCCTATAATTAACTCTGCAACTAACTCTGAAATTGGATAGAGAGTTTGCCCAACAGTAACCATAGTGAATCTTGTGGGATTATCCTCTGACCACATTGCTATAATATATACGAACATAAGTATTAATAAAATACTGCATTTTAGCCAAATGAAATATAACTTTTAGCTGTTAATAAGAATTGCAAACCAGAATTCAAGTTGTTGGAATGAATCATGAAGCTCATCTGAAAAAAAAAAGGGAAAAGATACCCAATTTGGCTTGTCTGTTTTTTTCAATCTGTGTTTTTCTTAGCTGACTTGCCTCAGGAAACCTTAAAACACAGAACTTGGATTACCATCTCTTTTAGATGTAAAAATCAAAAAATTTGTCATAGGAATGTCTACAGGGAAATTTAAAATAGTGAAGATGGCAGTCAAAACTGCACAATAAAATATACCCATGAATTGCATCTGTGACCTACTTAAAAAGGGGGAAGGCTTCAATTGTTTGATTATTTGTTGTCAGTGCTTGTTACTTGTTCATCTTGCTTGTATTTTTATTTAAATTCTCTGGAAGGTTCATTAGTTGTCAATGCTGAATTTTATTTGAGTACTGGATTCAATACTTTCTCCACAAAGATTCGTATTGGAGGATCTTTGTTTGTTTGTTTGTTTGTTTGTTTGTTCGTTCATTCATTCATTCATTCATTCATTCATTCATTCATTCATTCATTCATTCATTCATAGAAACATAGAAACATAGAAGTCTGATGGCAGAAAAAGACCTCATGGTCCATCTAGTCTGCCCTTATACTATTTTCTGTATTTTATCTTAGGATGGATATATGTTTATCCCAGGCATGTTTAAATTCAGTTACTGTGGATTTATCTATTTAAATATTAACATATTTAAATGTTTCGATCATGTCCCCCCTTTTCCTTCTGTCCTCCAGACTATACAGATTGAGTTCATTAAGTCTTTCCTGATACGTTTTATGCTTAAGACCTTCCACCATTCTTGTAGCCCGTCTTTGGACCCGTTCAATTTTGTCAATATCTTTTTGTAGGTGAGGTCATAGGAATGTATTTATTTATTTATTTATTTATTTATTTATTTATTTATTTATTTATTTATTTATTTATTTATTTATTTATTTATTTATTTATTTATTTATTTATTTATTTATTTATTTATTTATTTATTTATTTATTTATTTATTTATTTATTTATTTATTTATTTATTTATTTATTTATTTATTTATTTATTTATTTATTTATTTATTTATTTATTTATTTATTTATTTATTTATTTATTATTTAGATTTGTATGCCTCCCCTCTCCGCAGACTCGGGGCAGCTCACAGCAAAATAAAACAATTCATGACAAATCTAAATTATAATTTAAAATTTTTTAAAAAACCCATTTACTAAACAACAAACATACCATGCATAAATTGTATATGCCCAGGGGAGATGTCTCAGTTCCCCCACGCCTGACGACAAACCATGAGTCCTTCTGGCATGATTCTGAGTATAAATCAAACTTCACCCCACCCACCCACCCAAAAAAGAGGCAGAAAAGATGGGTACATCTTATACTCTGAATGTAGCTTTTTCAAAGGTGCTAACGATCTTCCTGGCCTGTAGGATTTTTTCATTGCTACTCTGAAGGGTTTTTTTTCCAGTCCTAAGTCTTTACAGGCTTGTTTTCATTGCTATTCCCTCTGAAAAAGGTTTTTTCCACCAGATCTAACCAAGGGATAAAATAATATACTGAAGCTGACCAGATCAAGGATGCTAGCCAGATGAATACCTGGTAGATAGACCCCCCCCCATTTTCCTCTCCCAAAACTAAGATTGTCTTATATTCTGGCGTGTCTTATATTTCAAAAAATATGCTAATTTTTTCAGTGCCATTGTAACTTTCAACGGCTCTCTGGAACCAACTCCCCCCGGAGATTAGAACTGCCCCTACTCTTCCTGCCTTCCGAAAACTCCTTAAGACTCACCTTTGCCGTCAGGCATGGGGAAACTAAACATCTCCCCTGGGCATGTTAATTTATACATGGTATGCTTGTGTGTGTGTTTGCTATTACATGGGGTTTTTCTTAAATCATTAAATATTTTAATTAATTGGATTGTTGTGACTGTTTTTACTTGTTGTGAGCCGCCCCGAGTCTTCGGAGAGGGGCGGCATACAAGTCCAACTAATAAATAAATAAATAAATAAATTACTAAACAAATGGTTAAAGACTTTCTGTATTTTTAAATGGAAGGGAATTTTAAACATTATTGGCTATTGTGGTAATACGAGATGCTGAACCTGCCATTCATGTGTGAAAAAACATCATTTACACATCACATCCTTGGAATTAATGAGAAACAATTGACTACAGGCAGAATGGAAATATTAACCAAGCCATATTCACTGATTGAAGTTTTTCCTCTAGTAAGTATGCATAGAATTGTGCGCAGGTAGAGCTCAATGTCATTAAGAGATTGTTCAAAGTTACAATTGCTCTGAAAAAAAGTGACTTATGATCATTTTTCACATTTATGACCATTGCTGCATCTTCATGGTCATGTGATCAAAATTTGGATGCTGGGCAACTGGTTCAAATTTATGATGGTTGTAGTGTCCTGGGGTCATGTGATCCCCTTTTGCAATCTTTTGGCAAACAAAGTCAATGGGAAAACCAGATCCACTTAACAAACTTGTTACTGACTTAACAACTGCAGTGATTCACTTAACAATAGTGACAAGAACGGTCATAAAATGGGGAAAATTCACTTAACAACAGTTAGGTATCAGCAACATAAATGTTGGGCTCAATTGTGGCTGCAAGGCAAGGACTACTTGTATTAAGATATCCTTCATGAGAATAAATGTGTATAATTAGAAAGCGGCAAAGTCTTGTTATCCCAAAAATTATACATGTTTATGTGTAAGCAGGTATGTATGTATGTATGTATGTATGTATGTATGTATGTATGGGGTTTTTTTCCGATTCCGGTGGAGCAGCAGGAGGAAGCTTGGAGATGCTGCTCTGCCAGACTATGGCAGAAACTCCTAAAAATAGGAGACCTGTAGTCAGAACTTGCAGCTTATTTCCACAGCCCCAGGGAGATAAGAAGTCGTTGCACTCAACGATACTGCTGATCTGCCGTTGGTGGTAATTCTTCATAGCTCCGTGAGAACTGAGAGTCGACCAGTCGATCAGCTGGCTCGGAAAATGGCAGCTGCCATCATTCTTTGAGCCGCCGAAGCCGCGGGAATTGCCAGAATTGCCTGCCGCTTGCTGTCTGTTGTTTGCCATCTGTTGTTTGCATGCCTGCCTGCCTCTGCCATGGAAATGAGCTCTGAGACACCTGGGCCAGCTCTGTCCTGCTGGAATGGAGTCCTGGGATGCCAGGGTGCCGAATAGTGGGGGCACCTAACGTTGGAGGGCCTGCCAACGATGCGACAATTCGGACCTTTTCCTGCTGTTGGGTGGAGAGTTGATGCAGAGAAGGAGAGAGAGAATGAGAGGAGCTGAATTTGAAAATTAAGGGAGACTAGGATAGATCTATTTTGGCCTTATTTTGACCTCATCAGCTAGCCATACCCATTGGGACTTGAACCTGCAACCTTTGCCTTGTAAGGCAGAGAATTATTGTCTAGGCTACAGTATCCAATCCCTTCAGCTCTGCACCAGGGAAGGGTAGAAGAAGTATGAAAAAGATGTGGAGAATCAGGCAGAAACACAAAATGAAGAGATTCCAGTTGTGGAATTGTGTCTCTGACATAGAGAAGACAGAATTATTCTTTGAGAGACGATAATAAAAAGAAAAGTTGGGGACAAGGATCAAACCATTGAAATGATAAGTTTTGGACACCCAAGATAAGAACAGCAGAGTAGTGTGGTGTGTTAATACTAGATTAGCTAAAGGGTTAAGAGCTTTTGAAATAGATCAAGGAGGATGAGGACTAGAGAGCAATCACAGATTCATCTACCTGAGGAAGATAAAAATCAAGTTGCCAATAAAATGCTTCAACTGCTTCTTTCATTTTCAGTAATTTTACATTTCTCTTCAACCAGAACGAGAGGTGAAAAAATAGGCTATGAAAGCAGCCTAAAGGGTTTACTCATCCTAGGCTAATCTCTGAACCTTTCCAGATGAACAGATCCATACCATGATCCAACCTTTACTAATCCTGTTTAAAAAACAATCTGATTGGTATAATATTATTATATTTGTATTTCTCTAATAGCTTGGCATTTGGAGTGCCAATATGTGTGAGGAATGCCAGAAGTTGGGCTGACCAAGCCAACCACTCAAAAAACACATTTTCTCCATTTGAAGGTTATTCCTCCACCACATCTGAATATATGCAGAGTCTTGGTTTAACTAACTAGCTAACTAACAACTCCTTCCCTTGTCTGTAGAGTGACAAAAGTTGGTTTCATTTCACCGATTCATCTATTTGACATTTGTAAACACAACAGAAATTCCTTGGAAACTAGCCAGGTTATAAAATGACTTTGTCAGCACAAGGATTACAAACAGAAGCTTTTGGAATACTAATGAATATTTTGAAATTGATCTCTTTATCCTGTGTGAATGGAAAGTAGCTACCATTTTCTTTTCAGTTTTGTGGCCATATAGACCAATGGAGTAAGTAGCAAGAGACACAAAACCTCTTGATTCTGGCTTAAATATTAAAAGAGGCAAGATGGAAACTCTTTTGTGTTGCCTTGCCCAATAATTAGGTTTCCTCCTATAGTCTGATCCCTCCTGTTTACTGGAGACCTTTTTTTAAAAATGTGGATTCAAGTCTAGCTAAACTGTGCTAGTAGTTCCAGTCACTACTTATTCCCTGAGGTATACACACACACACACACACACACACACACACACATATATATATATATATATATATATATATATATATATATATATATATATATAAATATGTCACATGTTTTTTTGCTGAATTTGAAAATTAAGGGAGACTAGGATAGATCTATTTCGGCCTTATTTTGGCCTCATCAGCTAGCCATACCCACTGGGACTTGAACCTGCAACCTTTGCCTTGTAAGGCAGAGAATTATCCTCTAGGTTACAGTATCCAATCCCTTCAGCACTGCACCAGGGAAGGGTTACATATTTTTGTGTCGAATCACCCTGGTGTATTGAAGGAACATCACAGCTCCTTATTTGCCTCTCGGCCCAACCCAGGGCCATTTCCAAGGCAGTTATGTGTATGTGTCACATGTTTTTTTGCTGAATTTGAAAATTAAGGGAGACTTATATAGACTGCAGGATATATGGTAGAAATAAAGACATTTACAAAGGAAGATCGGCTATACTTTAATTTGGAGGAACATTGCTTTGGGGCACTGTGGTTGGAATGCAGTATTGGAGGCTAATTCTGCTGACTACCAGCACTTTGATCCTGAACAGCTGAAGGTTGACTCAGCCTTCCATCCTTCTTTGATCGGTAAGATGAGAACCATGATTTTTGGGAGCAATATGCTCACCATGTAAATCACTTAGAATTGTAAAAGCACTATGAAGTGGAATATAGGTATAAGAGTTATTACAAAATTGAACAGGTCCAAAGACAGGCTACAAGAATGGAGGAAGGTCTTAAGCATAAAATGTATCAGGAAAGACTTAATGAACTCAACCTGTATAGTCTGGGGGACAGAAGGAAAAGGGGGGACATGATCGAAACATTTAAATATGTTAAAGGGTTAAGTAAGGTTCAGGAGGGAAGTGTTTTTATAGGAAAGTGAACACAAGAACAAGGGGGCACAATCTGAGGTTAGTTGGGGGAAAGATCAAAAGCAACATGAGAAAATATTATTTTACTGAAAGAGTAGTAGATCCTTGGAACAAACTTCCAGAAAAGGTGATTGGTAAATCAACAGTAACTGAATTTAAACATGCCTGGGATGAATATATCTACATCCTAAGATAAAATGCAGGAGATAGTATAAGGGCAGACTAGATGGACCATGAGGTCTTTTTCTGCCGTCAATCTTCTATGTTTCTATGTTTCTATTGTTATTCATGAGGTTCATCACTGAAGGCAAATCAATTAATCATTTGATGTCAAAAGAGTTTTGTTTTAATGCAGTTCAAAATCATCATATCAAAATCCATCACAGCATCATATTAAACTTATTTTTAAAAAATTAGAATGTATTTTGAGGAGAGGGCTTGGTTGCTGGATGCACCAATGGAATGTATAATTAATTTACTTGCAACAAAGCAAATATATACAGTGATGCCTCTACTTAGGAACTTAATTTGTTCCGTGACCAGGTTCTTAAGTAGAAAAGTTTGTAAATAGAAGCAATTTTTCTGATAGGAATCAATGCAAGTGCAAATAATGTGTGCAAACCCATTAGGAAAGAAATAAAAGCTTGGAATTTGGGTGGGAGGAGTAGGAAGAAGAAGAGGAGGAGGGCAGTTGCTGCCAAAGGAAGAAGATGAGTGAGCTCTCGACTGCCAAAGCCTCTTTAAGCACCACCAAAAGGCTCCTCTGGCAGCCCAGAAAAGCACGAGATGGCCAGGATTAAAGGGGGAATGGCAGGAAACTGACCGGGCCTTGATGTTGCTCTCAAATTTCTTGGGAATTTTTTCCATGTTCGGGTTCTTAAGTACAAAATAAGAAGAGGCCAAAAAAAAAAAAAAATCATGAACACCAGGTTCTTCTCTTGAAAAGTTAAATAGAGGTGTTCTTAGGTAGAGGTACCACTGTAATTTTACCACCTGAATATCACTGTTCAGAGTTTTGGCAACACAGTTTTAAAATTCAGTGGGGGATAAATTGATAGGCAGTCATTAAATTTGAACCGAAAGAAAAGATGGAGTCCCCGGCCCTATGAAAACAGGAGTCTATTAAACTTTACAGAACATTGAAAACATTCAGTAGAACTTATAAAAACAACATTGTTTTTTAGTCTCTTACTAATGCTTAAAAGTGCATGGAGACATTCTTCAGATTTGGATATCATTTCAGTTAGGTGAGCTTTTTTGGAGTTTATTCCCTCTTCCACTTCCATCATGTAATCCAATATTGCAAGTTGTGGTAAGTTTCCAGCATCGACAAAGGAGAAAAAAAATGGCTATAGATTTCATATACACATGTATATATTTTACATGAACACATTGTAAGAGGTTCATAAAGGATTGCATAAAGATGCAAATTCTGCTTCATTTTAACTGTAGCTTTGATTATAGATAACCAAAGGTAAACCAGAACTTTCCAAAATATTGGAGGAGAATTTTTGGAATCAACTATAGGCAATAATACTGAAGATTTTAAAGACTCAAAAACAATTAAAATCAGATATGTGTATTTTTGCCTTGGATTGATGGATAATTAGCTGGAAAAAATATGGACTAACATGTTTTTACATATAACAGCTACAACAAGACTATTTATTATATGCTTAAAGGTAGAAACATTTAACATTATTCATGCTGGAGGAATGGATAATAAAGTTGTTAATGTAGATAAAAAGTTGATTCTGGGTCTACATAAATCTGAACCACATTTTAAAATATGTAAACAAACAGTGGCATCCACATCTTTAAATAAAGAAATAAATTCTGCTAAGTATTTGTCAGAGAGACTAATGCAACCATCCATATTATTTTAAGGAGATGATCAATAACATCATACAACTATTATAACTTCCATAAATCTCCTGTAAATTTATGATCAATACTTTTCTATTAACTTCTTGAACAAATAAAAACTGACATCAACACATCTGGAGACTAAATGCAATGATTTTCATCCTGAAGTGCTTCCTTTTATTCATTATATTGTGTTCTTTGAAAATATGGTATACAGTGGTACCTCTACTTACAAACATAATTTGTTCTCTGCCCAGGTTCTTAAGTAGAAAGGTTTGTAAGAAGAAGCAATTTTTCCCATGGGAATCAATGTAAAAGCAAATAATGCGATTGGGGAAACCACAGGGAGGGTGGAGGCCCTGTTTCCTCCCAGAAGATTCCTAGAGAGACCAAATGGAGCCTTTTCCCTGCCTTTTCTGGCCCTGTTTCCTCCCAGGAGATTCCTAGAGAGGCCCCACGGAGGCTTCTCCCTGACAGTTTCTGTGGCTTGGGTTTGTAAGTGGAAAATGGTTCTTGAGAAGAAGCAAAAAAATCTTGAACATCTGGTTCTTATTTAGAAAAGTTCGTAAGTAGAGGCATTTGTAGGTAGAGGTGACTCTGTACTAGGATTGACTGAAGGGTCTTGTCAACTTATGTAGAAAGGAATATGGCTTTGGTCATGTAGAGGTTAGCTGCCCAAAACATAAGAGAAGTACTTCATGCATCTACTGCTTGAAGTTGTATTTTCTTGAAGGTCCTTGTTTGTGAATATGCACTGAATCCTAAAGGAAGGAATTTAGACCATTGGGTCCAAATGCCCAGTTAGACCCATAATCCACATTAAAGAATTGCTGAACCTCCAGCAAAGGACCCTGTTACCGTCCCTTTATGAGTAATTGGATCCATTTTTGAATCAAACTTGCAGTTATGATTTTTCTCCTCCATTTGTCTTTCTTTAGACTATCAAGTTTAGACCATTAAGTCCAAGCACCTGAATTCCTGAAGGTTTCATTCTTTGGGAGTTAATGGAAGACTGAAAAGCCAAGAAGGTTAAAGATCCATAAAGAAATGGGCTATGTGTTGAAAGAAATGATATTCCTTCAAACAAACCTCTTGGGTGTTTTCTTCCAATGACAAATGTAAAAACAGCCTTTCATAAATATCTTTTTTTCTGAAATTCCTTGAAAGAAATTGTGAAAATAAGTAAGTGTGCCTTAATTATTCATTTAATTGAATTTGTCAGGTTGGAGAAGAATGTGGAACGATGGTTCTGCAGGAAACTCAGCATTTTGATTTGTTCAACAGACCACGCATGATATATAGGAAAGCAGCCAAACGTAAAACAAAATGTTGTATTGCCTTTTCTTCCCTCCCCCTGAAGAATTTGGCTTATCTCCAGCTCCATCATTTCTATAAGGAAGGCCCAAAGGTACCAGATGGATTGTATTGTGTAATCCTGTTCCACAAGTTCATTCATATTTGTCTTCAGTAACTGAAGAACCTGCATGCATGCATTGCAACCTTATACCTCAATCCAGATGTTTTTGGTAACAAGATGTTGAATGCCCAGAATGGGAATTTGTTTCAAGACACCTTTGCCTCCTTTCCAGGCTCTTTAACAGAAGATTTGGAAAACCAGCAGAGACTTACTGTCTGTTCCCAGTTCATTAGATGCTATGGAAGTCTGCAGCTGCCCACGTGTGATAGGAAAGTTATGGATATGTTTGATATCTTTTAGCTTTCTCTGCCAATCCAGGTGGTTTTTAATGATTGCATTAAAATGCCTCATCTGACAGGTTAGACTGAAGGGTTGAATGTCCTGAAATGGGCTGCTGTGTAATCATTCTCTTATTCTCATAAGTGGGTATGAAAGAAAGACAGATCCAGGAAAAGCTTCAGTTGAAGACTGGTAGTTAATTATATAAGGATTCCTCTACCACCAAAGTCATGCCAGAATATTGCTTCACTGGCACACCTGAAGTATATATATATTGCTTGGGGAAATAAAGGAACTGGGGAGTTAGAAGACATCTGGCCATCTTACATTCATTTAGCACCTGCCTGGTGAATAGTGCCCAACTGACTTCATGCAAAGAATTAACTCTTATATTTTAATACATTTAGAAATGAGAGGGAATGGGGAGGAAAGGGCAAGCCTTCCAAATTCTATTATGCAACTGAGAAGAACTATCAGCCAAAACTAAACTAACAAAGCCAATCCCTGACTACCCGTAGTTCATGGTTACAGATAGTAGATAGAGAAAAGAGATTCAGCAGTAAAACAATGATTCCCACTTTTTCAACATATGGGATCTTCATTTTCCAGGGATGTTAATAGACATACTGGCTGTGGAATTCTTGGACCTAAAATCCACATAAGCTATGAGGTTCACAATTGAAAAACACTGTTATAGTGTTCAGTGTTTGACAGCTTTAAGTTTAAGTTTAAGTTTAATCAGATTTGTATGCCGCCCCTCTCCGCAGACTCGGGGCGGCTCACAGCAATAACAATACAATGTAAAACAAATCTAATATTTAAGTTTAATTTAAAAAACACCACAAATTAAAACCAATCATACATACTAGCGTACCATGCATAAATTGTATAAGCCTAGGGGGAGGGAACATGTCAATTCCCCCATGCCTGACGACAGAGGTGGGTTTTAAGGAGCTTACGAAAGGCTAGGAGGGTGGGGAAAACTCTGATATCTGGGGGGAGTTGGTTCCAAAGGGTTGGGGCCGCCACAGAGAAGGCTCTTCCCCTGGTTTATCTGTCAAAAAGGTAAACTTTATCTATCTGTCCTATCTATCTATCTATCTATCTATCTATCTATCTATCTATCTATCTATCTATCTATCTATCTATCATCTGTCTATATTATTATTATTATTATTATTACAGTATTATTATTATTATTATTATTATTATTATTATTATTATTATTATTATTATTAATTAGATATGTATGCCGCCCCTCTCCACAGACTCGGGGCGGCTCACAACAGAGATAAAACAATATGTAATAACAAATCTAATATTAAGTCTAAAATAACAATTTTACATTAAAAGCCTAAAACCCCCATTATATAAGAAACATACACACAAGCATACCATACATAAAACTGCATAGGCAAGGGGAGATGTCTCAGTTCCCCCATGCCTGATGGCAGAGGTGGGTTTTAATAAGTTTACCAAAGGCAAGGAGGGTGGGGGCAGTCCTAATCTCTGGGGGGAGTTGGTTCCAGAGGGTAGGGGCCGCCACAGAGAAGGCGCTTCCCCTGGGTCCCGCCAGATGACATTGTTTAGTCGACGGGACCCGGAGAAGGCCAATTCTGTGGGACCTAACCGGCCACTGGGATTCGTGCGGCAGAAGGCGGTCTCGTAGATATTGTGGTCCGGTGCCATGAAGGTCTTTATAGGTCATAACTAACACTTTGAATTGTGACCGGAAACTGATCGGCAACCAATGCAGACTGCCGAGTGTTGGTGTAACATGGGCATACATAGGGAAGCCCATGATTGCTCTCGCAGCTGCATTCTGCACGATTTAGAGTTTCCTAACACTCTTCCAAGGTAGCCTCATGTAGAGAGCGTTACAGTATTATCTATCTATCTATCTATCTATCTATCTATCTATCTATCTATCTATCTATCTATCTATCTCTCTATGTATCTATCTCACTATCTATTATCTATCCATCCATCCATCCATCCATCCATCTATCTGGTTGGTTGGTTGGTTGGTTGGTTGGTTGGTTGGTTGGTTGGTTGGTTGGTTAGTTGGATTTCTATGCTGCCCTTCTCCACAAACTCAGGGAAGCTTACAACAGTAAGAATAAAATACAGTACAATATAACAATTGAAACCCAACTAAAACTAATACTTAAAACCTCAGTGACATTAAAAAAAAATCATTCAACAGTCACACAATCACATCTAAGAAGGGAACAAGACATTAAGCTCAAGGGCCCCAAGCCTGCTGACAGAGATAAGTTTTTAAAATCTTGCAAAAGGTCAGGGGGGTGGGGGCGATACAGATCTCTGGATGGAGTTGGTTCCAGAGGACCGGGGCATCCACAGAGAAGGCTCTTCCCCTTGGCTCCGCTGATTGACATGGCTTAACTGACGGAACCTGGAGAAGGCAGACTCTGTGGGGTCTAACCAGTCACTGGGATATGTGAAGCAGGAGACAGTCCCATAAGTAACCTGGTCCTAAGCCATGTAGGGCTTTATAGGTCATGACCAACACTTTAAATTCCATCTGGAGACCAATTGGCAACCAATGCAGCTCGTGGAATGATGGCTACCATATACAGCACTACGTTTAAAGAACATTTTTAGTAACAATTGCAAGGTTAAATTTTGCCATTCAATCACAGAATTGAAGGAGGATACTAGCTATTTCTTCATCTGAGCATATTTTATCCAGAGAGGCATATTATTTTGAGTTCCCAAATCTTATCTTAAATTCCCAAATAAGATCTTTCACTATTTTTGTACTGGTCAACAAACAGATAGAATGCTCTGAACTCTTTGTTTTATTCAATTGAAAAAGAAAATAGAATGCCATCCTTTTAAAAAATAATTTTCCTAAGCCTGCTAAGTACAGTACTCACATAAATCATGGTACAATTTTAGAAGGAGGAAGTAAATAAATAAAATAAAATACAGATTATGGGACAAAATCAGTCAAAACACAATCCACAGACAGCCTTATTACCGAGTTTTTTTTTTTGCAGGACTGGAAGTTCAAAGGTTAAGGTGGATCTATATTAAGAGGCATGGAAGAATAACAATAAGTACCTGAAGGACAATAATGGCAGCAGCAGGCATATCTAATGTGGGAAGCATTCCTGAGCTACCACGGAGAAGGGCCCCAAGAATTTCCTGGGGCGGTAGTGGTAAGGAGAGTGAAAGAGATAGCTCTTAAGAAACATTCTAGCTTTTTAACTTTTATTTTTCCAGCTGCTCTTTGGAAAAGTAAAAACAAAAATGCTAACGGTGACTGAAATAGCAAATGGACTTGGCATTCAAGGAAGAGAGATCAGACTACTGGAGATAGAGAGAATCTGCAAGTATCTCTCTTTGCTCATTTGTACTGTATTGTTTTAAGAATAACAAAGAGAAAGAAGTATCCCCTATTGCAGGAGAGGCGGAGTAACGACACGGACACAAGAGCTGGATTTAAAATTGGGTCATTTTTATTAACATAAATTTGCATAATTTATTTAATCAAATTCATAATCAACATAATTAACTAATGACCCTAACACGGACCCTCAGGGTCAAACAATTGCTTCCGGGGCAGAAAATGATGTATAATAAACTTCCGGGGCAACATACGGGCGTAGCTCCATGCTAATCCAGGTGAGGGACCCCTCCCTCACCTGAGACCATGCCATGCACTTGCATGTGGGAGGTCCCGCCGGCTACCCCCTAAAAGGGGAATTAAATAGGCGGGACCCAAAGACAAAGACAAGTTCCCCCCAACTGCTCAGGTCACCAATACCACAAGCTTGGAGAGAACCTGTCAATCATCCCCAAAGATGCCCAATGGAGAATACGCAGTTGCTAAACCACCACCCAGTTTTCCGCCCCTAACCTGCCTACCCAAATGACCAAAGGTAAGCCAATCAACCTAAACGGGTGCAAGCACCCCCTAACCACTTTATCCATCTCCCCAGTGAGGAATAAGCGAAAAAACTGTCAAGGCTAAGGGGCCAGACCGCCAAAAATTCCTATTCGGCCCCATAGGGCAACCCATATTAGCTCACTGTAAGATAGGGAGGGCGGGTGGGTGTCTGCTCAATCGATGAGTCCGGGCGAAAAGGGAGAGCCTTGGGCCTGCCCCCCCTTTTATAGGGCAGGCAGGCCCCGCCCGGACATGTCACCGATCAGGCCACCTTGGCCTGATCGTCGGCCAAGATCTCGCGAAATCTCGCGAGATCTCGGCCGAATCCAAGATGGCGGTTATGCCATGTGGCTGATGTCTCCCTGGGCCTCCAGCAAAAATCGGCGGTGGGTGAGTACCACCGGCGCTTTTTTGTTCCAATGATCTAGCATGTAAGAAAGTGAAAGCCAACAAAATTGGTGATCTGATAGAATTGACTCAAATTCTGGATGGATGGATGGATGGATGGAGACAGACTGACAAATAGACATAATAAATAAAGGAGGGTGACTTTGGGCCAGTCCTGTCTCTGTCAGCCCAATTCAGACCAGAGGATTGTTGCTATGGGAAAAATTGGAAGAGTCAGGAATATTAGCTAATTCTCCATCTTGAGTTATTTATAAATAAATATTTTGGCAGATTAAAAAAAAATCTAAAATGAGGCAAAAATAAATTCTAACACATCTAAGAATAACCTTTAAGTAAAAAAAAACACACGAAAATCCACTATTTTCCTTAAGTATGTGTTTAAGGTGTTTAAGGTAGCTGGATTTGGCTATGGCTGGAAGCAGCTGCTTTTTGCGCAATGGTGATTGATGGTGTTTGCTCCCAGAAATGCAAAACAGACCCAACAAATTCTGAGGCTGGCATTTAAAATAAGATCAACGGACATATTTATGAATAGAGTGAGTATCGGAAAGCAAACATGGTATCCCCACTCAGTGGAATGCATGAACACAAGGCCTGGAATCAGCAATGTGAATTTCAACCCATTCCAGTTCATGTTGTATGCAAGTTCCAGTTTTCACAAGATGTTTTCACACAGCTCTGTGGTGGTGCTACAGAAAATCAGTTCTGCATCCTGCAAATGTGGGAGCCAAAAATCCTAAAAATTTCTAATAACAATTTCCTATGCCATTTGTGAATAAAACCTCTTCCGTTTTTGGCCTTCCCCATGCCAAGATTGTAGGACTCCATTATAGTATCTGAAGGTGATAAAAGAGAGAGAGAGAGAGAATCCTGATATAAGAAAATAAAACAAAACCAAACAAACAAGCCCTGAGATCTAGTACAGGGCTATCAAACTCAAGGCCCGGGGACTAGAACTGGCTCACGGGGTGCTTAGAGCTGGCCCTCAGGGCTGACCTGGAAACAATCGAAACAGAATACCCTACGAGACTAGACTTTCAATCCTGGGCCTAGAAAGTTTAGAACTAAGACGCCTTAAACAAGATCTAAGTATTGCCCACAAGATCATATGCTGTAACGTCCTGCCTGTTGGCGACTACTTCATTTTCAACCTCAACAACACAAGAGCACACAACAGATTTAAACTTAATATTTACCGCTCCAAACTTGACTGTAAAAAAATATGACTTCAGTAACTGAGTTGTCGAAGCGTGGAACTCATTACCGGACTCCATAGTGTCATCCCCAAACCCCCAACACTTTACCCTTAAATTATCTACGGTTGATCTATCCAGATTCCTAAGAGGTTAGTAAGGGGCAAGTACAAGTGCACTAGAGTGCCTTCTGTCCCCTGTCCTATTGCTCTCCTATATCTCCTATACCTTTCTTCTATTCCTATATATCTATTCTTTCATTGATATGTTCTATTACTATACCTTCTTTTCTATTCTTTCTATGTGTATATAGATATATACCACTAAAACCCTCATTGTGTATTGGACTAAATAGATAGATAGATAGATAGATAGATAGATAGATAGATAGATAGATAGATAGATAGATAGATAGATAGATAGATAGATAGATAGATAGATAGATAGATAGATAGATAGATAGATAGATAGATAGATAGAGGACTAGCCTATGCAGCCTTCCAGAGCTCCGTTTTCACTGACAGAGGGTTTCAGGGAACTATCACAGCTGAAAGCAGAGCTTGTGGTCTGTGATCTTTCTGAGCTCTGATTTTGCTGGCAGAGGGTTGCAGAAGGCCATCCAAAAATGGAACTTGGGAGCCTGTTTTTGCTGGTAGACTGCTCAGATTGCCCCTAACATGAGTGATGTTGAGCTAGCCACATCCACCCTAGCCATGCCCATCCTGACCTCCTGAGGTCAAACATAACCCTGATGCAGCCCTTAATGAAATTTATATTGACACCCTAGATTTAGTAGCTTGACACCTCCAACCTGTTCTGTAATTCCAATTAGTAGAATCCACTATTCTCTGATTTGCCTTATGAAAATCCTCAATTTGCAGCTACAGTTGGGAATAGAATTTCTAATGCTAAGCTGCTAAGCTATGCCTGATGTTATAACCATTTATACTACTGTTGTTAAGTGAATCACACTTAATATCTGCATATGTCTTAAGTGAATCACACAATTGGTAAGCAAACTTGGCTTCTCCCATTTGACTTAAGTTGTCACAAACTAGCGGAAAAGATTGCAAGTGGACATCACGTGATCCCAAGATGCTGTATCCATCACTAAATACATGCTGGTTTATTATTTATTTATTTATTTATTGGATTTGTATGCCGCCCCTCTCCGCAGACTTGGGGCGGCTAACAACAATGATAAAAACCAACATGTAACAATCCAATTTAATAAAACAACTAAAAACCCTTATTATAAAAACCAAACATACACACAAACATACATGAATAACATGTAATGGCCTAGGGGAAGGAATATCTTAACTCCCCCATGCCTGGTGACAAAGGTGGGTCTTGAATAGTTTGCGAAAGACAAGGAGGGTGGGGGCTGTTCTAATCTCTGGGGGGAGTTGATTCCAGAGGGCCAGGGCTGCCACAGAGAAGGCTCTTCCCCTGGGGCCCGCCAAACGACATTGTTTGGTCGACGGGACCCGGAGAAGGCCAACTCTGTGGGACCTTATCGGCCGCTGGGATTTGTGCTGTAGAAGGCGGTTCCGGATGTATTCTGGCCCAATGCCATGTAGGGCTTTAAAGGTGATTGGTTGCCAATCACCCAAATGTTTATCAGCTGATAATGGAGTAGAGTCAGGGGTGGGCTACTTCCTGTACGTGGGGGAACGCAGTGGGGTAGCGAAAATGGAGCTCCACCCCAGAGCACCCAATTTGCACTGAAAGATGTTGAAAGAAAATGCAGAGCATCCTGCATAAGCCACCCCAAAGTGTGGTAGTAAAACTTTTGGTATCCCTTCATTTAGTAGTATCCCCCCCTCCCCAGTAACCATTGTAACTTTCAAGGTAGTGAAAATTGTCACAGTCAAGGAATTGTATACCAAAGACTTTCTGTTTTTTTAAAAATTCATTTCTTTCATTTTTTGACACTACACAGTGTGTCTCAAGCTTTGCAGTTGAAGATGTGAAGTCTTCAGTTGCAGAATTCATCAGCCAATAGACTACCTAGGGGATTCCGGGGATTGAAGGCCATGCATCTTCAAGCTGCCAAGGCTAAGAAACAGTACTCCATGGGTATATTCTCTCCCTCCCTCCCTCCAAACCCCCCCAACAATTGTGTTTCAATAAAACCAAATGGTCAAAGAACTAAAATAAATATTCAACATAACCTTCAGCTGCTTTAAAGATATTAATAGCATTAATATATTTATCAGGCCCCTAGCCTTTTCTAGCATTTACTAGGTGCCTAAGGGAAGTAAGTTAACAAGAGTGCATTCCCCATATTATTTCTCCAGGGTCACGGAGAAGTCTCCTTTGTACCTGTCTTTTGATAGTAACAGTCTCCCTATGTCAAAAGAGAGCAGACTCTAATTGAATTTTGTACATGAAAGGGGTTTGCTGAAGAAGCTATTCCTTTCTGTCACTTCACGAAAGTACAGTGACCCAAATACACTTAAGACGTGACTTTCAGAATAAATCAAGAACGACTTCAAAGCAAGGCAGGTGGAAATCCCTTGATTTTTTTTCTTTAAAAAAGGTTATAAGAACATGCATTGTTTTAATTGCACATCACTATACTATAGTAAGCAGTCATTCTTGCTGTAACACACGATTAATTTGAAGTCCTCAATGCAAAGCAGTCGAGAAGAACTGTAAAGGACATAGCTCCAACTAGAACAAATACTTCACTTTTGGGGTTGGGTGGGTGGGTTTCCTCCTCTATAATCATAGAAAACTCATACATCTTCCACTGATGTGCACAGAATGTTGACATGTATTTTCTTATTGACAGAATCTATTCAACTTTACTGCAGTGATGGAACAAGAAACTGCAGTGATCACAAATCCCTTTGCAGCAGATAATTTACACTTTGAGCTCAAGGTGAGGTTTGTAACATTCTCAGAAGAGACATCAAGCATCTAAGAGCTCTCACGACCTTTGTTCATTCATTAAAGTAGATTTAGGTTTTGCTACGTGGAAAAACTGAGCTTTTATCTGGTATCTCCATGGAGCACATCATGTTGCTTTTTTGGCAACAATACTAAGATGATCCTCATTGCCCTCTGTACCATCCACATCACCATTGTGTAATCCTAAAATGTTCTCCTGGTCTTTCATACAAGTACAAAACAGGTTTGGCATGGCTTAGCTTCTCTGAGGTTAGCTAATTATTCAGCTGCAAACTTTGCTAAGAAAGTATGAGCAAATTGTCCATTTTCAAAACCGATCTTGAGATGTCCACTCTAAACTCTGAAATGCCTTTTTATTTATGTTCATTTAGAATGTTTCATAAAGTAAAAGACAAAACTAAAAAGAGACGGAAAAAGAAGAAAGAAAAAATGTAAGAAAAGAAAAAAAGGAAACAAGGTTCATGACATGCTATATAAAGATTTTTGACCTTCTCTTCAACAGGTCAAAAATATTTATACAGTTATTTGCGCAAAGTCACTCAGGCCCTCATCACCTCCCATCTTGATTATTGCAATGTGCTCTACATGGGGCTACCCTTGAAGTGTGTTTGGAGACTGCAGATAGTCCAGAATGCAGCCATGCGAGCTGTCATGGATGTACTTCGGTACCCCTATATAACACCTACACTTCGCGAGTTGCACTGGCTACCTATTAGTCTCCAGTCACAATTCAAGGTACAGTGGTACCTCGAGATACGAGTTTAATTCGTTCCGGACCTGGGCTCTTAAGTCGAGCAGCTCTTATCTCGAACGACTTTTCCCCATAGGAATTAATGTAAATAATTTTAATTGGTTCCAGCCCTCAAAAAACTCACAAAGTTAGTCTAAATTATGCAGAAAGACATGTTTTTAATGAAGAAATGTACATGTACATATAAATGAATAATGAAGTTTCTTTCACTTAACTTGTAAACTTTCTTAAACTTTTAAATTTACATATGTTCAACTTCTCTGCCACCCAATCCTGTAGGACAGAGGTCCCCAACCCTTTTTGCACCAGGGACCGGCTTTAAGCGATCAAGAGAGGAATGGGTGAATGAATGGACGGAGGGTGGGAAGGAAGGAAGGAAAGAGGGAAGGGACAGGAACAGAGGAAGGAAGCAAGGAAACTTATGAAAGGGGAGAGTAAGAGAGGAATGAGTGAAGGGAGGGAGGGAGGGAAGAAGGTGGGAAGGAGAAAGAAAAGAAGAAATAGAGGAAGGGAAGGTAAAAGAGAGAAAGAAAAAGAGCAAGAAAGAAAGCTGCAAGCCCCCCCCCCGAGCCCCCCAGGCCGGCTGCAACCTTTTAAAACACGTGCGCCGCTTCGCAGCTGTCTCCTGAAGCCGAACGCGGAAGTTAGCGTTTGGCTTCAGGAGACAGCTCCTTGGCGCTTGTATCTCGAATTTGGGCTTGTAAGTAGAACAAAAATATCTCTCCCCTCCCAGCTCTTATCTCGAGTTGCTCTTAAGTAGAGCAGCTCTTATGTCGGGGTTCCACTGTATTGGTTTTTACATATAAAGCCAGATTATTTATGGGACCTTTTCCTGCCTTATACATCCCACAGACTAATAAGATTGCACAAGGTTGGCCTCCTCTAGGTCCTGTTGACTAAGCAATGCAGGTTGTCAGGGCCACGCAGGAGGGCCTTCTTTGTGGCCGCCCCAGATCTATGGAACAAACTCCCTACCTCCCAATGTATGTACTGCTCCCACCCTGCTGGTCTTCCAAAAGGCTACAAAGACATGGCTTTGCCCGGGAGCCATGAATTCTCCATCTTCCATGGCCAAATTTTATTGAATGGTATGCATGTATTGATTGGATGGTTTGAGTCGTGGTTTTTTTAACGGGGGTTATCATTTTAATATCTATATTTGACTTCTTTTTATTGTAAATTGTATTTTTATATTGTTGTAAACCATCCTAGTCCTTCAAGATTGGGCAGCATAGAAGTCAAATAAAATAAACAAACTAATAAAGAATTGCAATTATAATCCTGCTTCCCTCTGAGATGTACCACAAATCTCAACAGCCCCTTACTTAGCCCATTATCTTTTTAAATCCTCAGATCCATAAATCATCATATTATTGTTTTCCTCTTTCTTCAAAAACTTCATATAAAGTTTCTGTGGACTTTAAAAAAATATTTTGTTCTTTTTTTCTTAGTCAGCCTTGCCATCTCAGTGAATTTTGACATTTTCAAAATATATTCCTCTGTAGTGGAAATTTCATTATTTTCCATCGTAGAGTATACAGTACTCTTGCTACAGTTATCAAAAATAAAATTAGCCTATGAGTCATTTTTAACTCATTATCCATAAGCCTCAATAAAAGGTTTGGTTTCTTCATTATATCTTTCATTTTTTTCTATCATATTAATTTAATCCAAAATTTCTTAGGATAAAATGTCACCTCATGTTTTGCACATCTCCAATCTTGGTTTGAAATACCTTTATATTTTTTTGATAATTTCTCTGTTGTCATATACCAATGATATATCATTTTATAAAAGTTTTCTCTTAAGTTATTTATTTATTTATTTATTTATTTATTTATTTATTTATTTATTTATTTATTTATTTATTTATTTATTTATTTATTTATTTATTTATTTATTTATTTATTTATTTATTTATTTATTTATTTATTTATTTATTTATTTATTTATTTATTTATTTATTTATTTATTTATTTATTTATTTATTTATTTATTTATTTATTTATTTATTTATTTATTGTTAGAGTTGAAAGGGATCATGAAGGCCGTCGAGTTCAACCCCCTGCCCAAGCAGGAACCCTATAGTACACCAGTCAAGTGACAGTTCAATCTTCTCTTAAAAATGTCCAGAGTGTTGGAGTTCACAACATCCGCTGGTAGGTTGTTCCATTGGTTGATCCCTTTGACCGTCAGGAAGTTCCTCCTTATCTCCATGTTGAATCTCTCCTGGGTCAGCTTCCAGCCATTGTTCCTCATCCGGCCCTCTGGTGCCCTGAACAATAAAGTGATCCCCTCCTCTCTGTGACATCCCCTCGTATACTTGTAGACTGCTATCATGTCCGCTCTGGCCCTCCTTTTCTCTAGGCTATCCATGCCCAGTTCCCTCAGTCTCTCTTCGTAAGTCTTGGTTTCCAATCCCTTAATCATCTTGGTTGCTATGTTGCATGTGTCAGAATATTCATGAACCGGAGTAGGGCAGAATAACAAGATTAGTCAATGGGGACTGTTTGGAAACAGAAACTTAACCAAGAAGTCTGGGTGTGGCTTAGCTCTGAATCTGTGCAGAAAGCTGCACACTAGTCTGCTGACTGAAACTGAAATTGATCTCTTCTTTCTATCACATTGGAAGAACCACTCTTGGTATTTATATGTCTCATTTGTTATTATGTATGTAAAAATTTAATGAATCCTGCTGAATCCCTTATCTCTGCGTGCTCTCTGTGTGCTTTCTGGATATGTTTTCTTGCACAAACTCTGACAGCACGGTATGCCAGTTGCAAAATATCTGATTTTCTAGCACCAAGTATGCATGTTCTGAGAAACTTTTAAAAGTGGCAGTGTTGACTTTTCAGTGCCAACATATCATTAAATTTCCAATCTATTTCAATGAATAGTTTTAATCTTGCTGACTAATTTAGGGCTCATTGGTCTGTTTTGAAACCTTGTATTATGGTTTATTATGTTTGACTTATATTTACATTGGAATTCTATTAAATTTTCTTGCAAATTATCTGGATTTATTTATTTATTTATTTATTTATTTATTTATTTATTTATTTATTTGCTCGCTCGCTCGCTCGCTCACTCACTCACTCACTCATTCATTCATTCATTCATTCATTTCATTCATTTAGATTTATCTACCATGAATAACAATGAATAAATGACCAAACAAATATATTCATTAATGTTGGGCAACCTCCATCAAAGGTGTACCCTATGAGCTTCTGTGACAGAGTGATTAGGGTGCAGTACTACAGACTACCTCTGCTGCCTGATGGATGCCTGTAATTTGACAGTTCAAATCTTATCAGGCTCAAGGTTGACTCAGCTTTTCCTCCTTCCAAGGAGGGTAAAAAGAGGACCCAACTTGTTGGAAGCAATATGCCGACTCTGTAAACCACTTAGAGAGGGCTGTAAAGCACTGTAAAGCAGTATATATGGTTTTTTTTTGCTATCCTTCATTTACCATATTGCCTGACAGTTGACTTCTATAAAGAAGATGCTTGAAAATGCTATTCTAGATCCTTTCCAATTAATAACAGAGATGGAAGGGACCTTGGAGGCTTTTCCATCTAACCTTCAGCTCAAGCAGGAGATCTTATAGTAGGGGTGTTAAACTTGATTTCATTGAGGGCCACATTAGAGCTATGTTTGACTTCGGCGGGATTTGGTGTGGACAGGATGGATGTGGCATCACTCATGTCACAAGTGCCTGTGGCCCAAATGCTCTGCCGGAGAAAACAGGCTCTGATAATTTAATAATAATTTAATTCCTGCAACCCTCTGCCAGTGAAAACTGAGCTGAGGGCCCCCACAACCCTTGTGAGCTCCATTTTCACTTGCAGAGGCATTTGTGACATTTCTGTTTCCAGAGTAGTGCTGCAGGTGAGATCTTAGCACCCCATAGGCTGAATTCAGCCCACAGGCTTGTTTAACACCCTGCCTTACAGCATTCCAGATATTAAATCTCTTCTTGATAAATTTCAGTAATGGAGCACCTGTATTTGTAAACAATTGCTGTTTAGCAGAGTGGGTATTCATTCCTATAAATGTAAAATCAAAGGATAGAAATTCAAAAAATTCTGGCAACTCACCTGAATAAAGGTAATTTTTAAAGCATCTATAATATTTTATAACCACAAGGAAATGCCATCTTACTGATAGGTGAATAGTATATAAATTTTCACATATATGAGTTACAGCAGTATTTTTTTGGGAAAAGAGAGACCCGGCTATACCTGGATCTTTGGCATCATACTAGAAAATAAATATTGATGAATTAGAAACATAGAAACATAGAAACATAGAAGACTGACGGCAGAAAAAGACCTCATGGTCCATCTAGTCTGCCCTTATACTATTTCCTGTATTTTATCTTACAATAGATATATGTTTATCCCAGGCATGTTTAAATTCAGTTACTGTGGATTTACCAACCACGTCTGCTGGAAGTTTGTTCCAAGGATCTACTACTCTTTCAGTAAAATAATATTTTCTCATGTTGTCTTTGATCTTTCCCCCAACTAACTTCAGATTGTGTCCCCTTGTTCTTGTGCTAACTTTCCTATTAAAAACACTTCCCTCCTGGACCTTATTTAACCCTTTAACATATTTAAATGTTTCGATCATGTCCCCCCTTTTCCTTCTGTCCTCCAGACTATACAGATGGAGTTCATGAAGTCTTTCCTGATACGTTTGATGCTGAATTAATTGCTTCATGCACCCTATCCTGTTCTGTTCTCTACCCAACCAAAACTAGAGGTATAAAAATAATCTATGATGGACTTTTTTCTATTTTATTTCAAAAGCCATGATCCACTAACTTGATACTATCACCTATGTGAAGGAGAACTATAAATAGTCTGTTACTCACTAAGGTACTTTTTCAACATCTTAACCAATGGCATTTAGAACTTGGGTATCCAGACTTAATCCATTTAAATCAACTGGAAAAGAAAAGGAGGGGGAGGCAGATCCAAGGGGCACAAAATATAAGAACGCATTGGCAGTCAAAGTGGCCTGTTAAAATATGTGACAGCTTGTAGCAATATGAAAAATTGGACTTGACTAGCTGAAAATAAGGCAGTTGGCATAAATGAAGTGACAGGTAGGAGAACATTGTTAGAAAAGTGCCGTTCAATAATGAAAACAAGAGAAGGAGTAGAAAAATCCCCTGGTTTTGATCATGCTGAGTCTGTGAATTGCACAATTTTAGCAAAAGGGCAATAAGTTATTTTTCTTGGCTATGACCCAGTCAGTTTAATTTGCTCCTGCTGCTTCGGCAAGACTAAAGCTTGAGAAATAGGATAACTAAAGGAATAGCGGAAATCAATGGAACTGTATCAAACTGACCCAGTTGCATTTTGTTAAACAAACAGTATCTACTTGCCTATCTCACCAATGACAACTCCTATGGTTAAGAAGCAATGCGCCCAGTGTTGAAGTTGTTGTTGTTTTTTCTTTTTACACATACTCCTTGAATTGTGATCTTTTAATCAGCAACCATTCAAAATTATAATGGTGCTGAAAAAAACTGACTTACGATGAGTCATTGCACTTATAAATAGCACCCCTACAGTCATGTGTTCGTAACTTGTGTACTTAACAATTGGCTTATACCTAAAATAGGTGCAACAGTCATGTTGCTGCCATTTGCAGCCTTCCCAACAAGCAAAGTCTATGGGAAAGGGTTGCAAGTCAGAGTTGTATTATATCCTACTTAATGACCAAAGCATAAAAGGTTATAAAATTGGGTGCAATTGTATGATACTTCAATTAATGAACACACTGCTTATAAATTTTCTGGTACCAATTGTCCTAAGACTAAGTGAAGGGCTACTTATATCTGTATCCAGAGCCATCCCTAGATGTATAAGGGATGGACAAATATCAACTAAATTGTCAACTTAATCTTCAGTGCAAAACTGAATTGGTTCTACTTCTTTTCGAAGCATTAAAGTGGATTATGCCAAGTTTTGTTTCAGAGATTTGGATTCATTTTGATTAAATCTCTAAGTTGAATTAACTTTAATAATTCAGTTAGATGAGTTTGGATTATTGGAAATAACTTAGCGATTTGGAAAGACTTTTATGCAGATGCTGTTTTCGTTCCAAAATAAAAGCATTGGACTGAATTAACTCAGTTTTCCAGGATGATGTGAATAATTGAATCCTTCAAACTGACAATCCAAATCAAATGGTTGATTTGAATTAGGGCAAAGCCACTCTAAATATCTGCATTGGAAGGCATCCTTGACGCCAGACATCTAATTTGCTTCGTCGCTCTGTGCAAGTAATCTCCAACATAAAATAATTAATTAAATTTAAATTACATCTTCCAAGTGATGATTGTAAATGTCTCACCCAGTCCTGAATTTTTATCAATACTTGAAACCTCTATGTTCACCAGGAAGAAATATAGCATAAAAATGAATTCAGGCAATCTGCAGGATGAATCTGAGGCTATTATTTACATGATTATCTTACAATAGCTGGTGTATTTAAATGCCTTATGATTTCTTTTGGTTTTTGAACAAAAACTGTGTTTTATCTCATTTTCTGTTAATCTTGCAACAGGATCAGCTTTTTCAAAATTGCAAATCAACAATCATCAGGAGAGACAAAGCCATAAAACAGAGTGTTTACTGTAGTGGCAGTGGGAAGCCTTGCTTGATAATTTACTGTTCCGGAAAAGATATTGTTTCACAATGACTAATGCAACAAGGATCTTTTATATCCTACAGCACATTATTTTTTTCAGCAAGACTTCAATTTAAACATGCCAACCTCTGTGTAATATATGAATAATTTAGATCGGCTACATACTTAGAAAAATGAAACTGAATGCTATTTGTTTGATACATTCTGCCAGGTAGAATACCTAACCAGTGATCTGTCTAATGGCAGCATGGATTTTGAAATTCTATCATTAGCTTTGCTATTAGCCCCCACAGAAGACAACAAAAATGAAGAGAGACGATTGATTTAAATCAAAGTGAATTAAAGCTTTGATTTAAGTCTCTGGTGTTAATAGCAATTTAACTATTTGACATCGTTACAGTACTGTCTGATTTTTCTAAATGGTTTGGAGTAATCAAATTATTGAGGCAATCAGAGGTTTGGATAAATGGACATTCTTTACAAGGTTTTACACCAGAAGCATAATGATATATTGAAGCATATACTAATTTGTCCTAGATGAGTCTATTTTTCTTGTTTGCATCCTCCTCTTCTATCAGGGAGCTTAATGTAGCTATGATTATCATTCTCCATAGTGGGTGGAACTAGCCTCCAAGGATGGGAAGACACTGCTCTCTACTGTCACACACCCGCTTTTGACTCGGTCCTAGCCATAAAGGACTTGTGTTCTCTGATTCATAAAGGAATGCCACTGCTTTTGCCCCGAGTCTGCGAAGAAGGGTGGCATAGAAATCTAATTAATAAATAAGTATCCAGTTTTTGTCTTCATTTGTGTGGGTTTTCCTCCTCAAGTGACAGCTGTCATAGTGTTGGGTGGAGGGGTGAGACGGGTCCCTGACCATTCTCCAAAAAGTGCTTCCAGTTGAAGGCCTGCTTGTTAACTTGAAATGCCAATTACTGGCTGTTGAGGCAGGGTGGCCACTGGCCAGGACCCGTGATCAGCACCAGAATCTAAAAGGCCCAATTATCACGCGCTGTCCTTGGACAATGTCAATCTCTGCTTGCCAGAAGCGGAGGCTGGGGCGTCTCAGGTTCTGGCCAGGGAACAGGAGCCAGGCATGAGCCAAGCTTCCCCACTCAGAACCCCCTTGATAATCGGGAGATCCAGGATGGGATCAATAATGCCATTCACATGGCCATAGAGGCGGGCATCAAAGCCATCAGCTCTCCTCAGGCTCCCCCTATCCAGCCCCCTTCTTCATTGGGGTATGTCCACCAAGGGCTCAAGATCACATACCATGTAGGTTACAATCAGGGGAGCCCTATTCTCCTCAAGGGTCTCTGGGATTTCTAGTGAACCTGGAAGAGGGCCAGTTGGCTGAAGAGAACTCAGAACATGACCTGAGGGCCCTCCAGGTGTCGAATGATGAGGATTTGGGACCGCAACCACCTGTCTCTGCCAGACTGTTTCATCCCAGTCTGTTTCATTCCCTCCTTAAGGCAAAGGCCACAACAAACTTGCTCTCTTCTCGTCTCCCCTCACAGTGGGCACCTTCCAGATGGACTCTATATTTGAGGAGGCCGCCTCTGAGACAGAGGTGATCCCAGTGCTGAATCTTTTTGTGGATGCCATAGTAAAGCAGCGATAGACCCCTGCAGCTGGGCCACTACCCAATTCTCTGGATAAGAGACTTTTTAATGTGGCTCCACAGCTGGCACAACAACTCCCAGTTAAAACCTTATCAGATATCATTCCAGATTTCAGCATTCTGATGCAAAAGGCTTCAGACTTTTGGGACCATCACAAATCTGTAACATATGTAAAGAGAGCCCTCATTTTACAATACATTTGTTTAATGACTATTTGAACTTATAGAATAGAATAGAATAGAATATAATTCTTTATTGGCCAAGTGTGATTGGACACACAAGGAATTTGTCTTGGTGCATATGCTCTCACTGTACATAAAAGAAATAGATACATGTGTCAAGAATCATGTGGTACAACACAATGATTGTCATAGGGGTCAAATAAGCAATGAAGAAGCAATATTAATAAAAATCTTAGGATATAAGCAGCAAGTTACAGTCATACAGTCAACATGGGAGGAAATGGGTGAAAGGAATGATGAGAAAAACTAGTAGAATAGAAGTGCAGATTTAGTAGAAAGTCTGACAGTGTTGAGGGAATTATTTGTGTAGTAGAGTGATGGCGTTCGGAAAAAAACTGTTCTTGTGTTTAGTTGTCTTGGTGTGCAGTGCTCTGTAGCTACGTTTTGAGGGTAGGAGTTGAAACAATTTGTGTCCAGGATGTGAGGGGTCAGTAAATATTTTCCCCGCCCTCTTTTTGACTCGTGCAGTATACAGGTCCTCAATGGAAGGCAGGTTGGCAGCAATTGTTTTTTCTGCAGTTCTGATTATCCTCTGAAGTATGTGTCGGTCCTGTTGGGTTGCAGCAAAACAAAAACAGTTGTTACAAAACAAAGTATTGTTAATACTATTTCACACTTGCAACTGTTGTGACATCCGCACGATCACATGATTAAAATTCAGACGCTTGGCAAATTGGAATGTATTTATGAAAGTTACCGTTCCAAATGCATGTGATTGCATTGCGCTACTTTCTGATAAGCAAAATCAAAGGGGAAGCTAGATACAATTAACAACCATGTTGCTAATTTAACAAGTCATCAACTTAACAACTCTGTGTGTGTATGTGGGGGGGGGGAACTGTGGACGATCAGTAGATTATTTTCCATTAAAATTAATGGAATTTGATTCTTCATCTGATCAGAGAAGGTCATTCTTCCTGCTCAAGATCTTCTAATATTTTCCTAATCCTTTAAAAGACAATATATTATTTGGAAACCAATGAAACTTTGTAAGTGACATATCTATCAGGAAAGGCTGTGGCAGCACTTCCTTTGAAATTGATTTAAAAAAGCCATAAAAATACTATATATGTAAAAATAAGTGTGGCAAGATTTTGTTTTTATTTTTACTCACATACTATTTTCCAAACAACCTATCAGGGGAAGTTGTATTCACATATCTTTCTTTTTTCTTTTCTGCTTATCAACGAGCAATTAAGACCAAGAGTGTCAATTCCATATAAATTCCCAAAGCTTTTCCTATATGATTTATTATAACATATGGTTTGATGGAGATTGCTAAATAGATTAGTCTTTCTCAGGCATCGCTCTCAAGCTCTGAGAAGTCCATTGAGTTGTTGAAAAATGATATATTTCCATTTAAGCCTCTTTTTCATTTCTAAATGTACATGCGACCTCCACATCCATCATGATCATACTCTGGATTCTCCTGGAATATGTTAACATTTAATATCTATTTGAGTATTGATCTCCATTTACTCACAGAGATTGTTTAAAGTTCATAGGATTTTCCGATCATTCTTCCTTTAATCTCTGACATTTTAAAGTGGGAGGGGCTGATCTTTCCTTCCCTCCGCCCATTTTAATTTTTCCCTTTCCTTTTTCTCTGTCTCCCTGTTGAAAAATAGCACCAGGTTTTCTGCATTTTTAAAACATTATTTCAGTGAGCAAAGGCCTCTTCTGTCTAGAAAAAAAATTGCACATGATGCTGCTCAAAGATCATCTAAAATATGTAATCAAAAACACAGTTCTCTAGTGTGTGTAAGGCATGCATATTTAAAACTTTTGAAAAAGTAAATGTTTTTTATTCTTAAATTGGAAATAAAAGCTGTTATTCCCCAAGGATCTTTTAAGACACTATTTTAAGTCAGTCAGTCTGTCTATCTGTTTGTCTGTCCATCCATCCATCCATCCATCCATCCATCCATCCATCCATCCATCTATCTATCTATCTATCTATCTATCTATCCATCTATTTCTCTCTCTCTCTCTCTCTATCTCTCTATCTCTCTATCTCTCTCTCTATCTATCCATTCATCCATCTATCTATCATCCATCATCTCTCTCTCTCTCTCTATCTATCTATCTATCTATCTATCTATTTCTATCTATCTATTTCTCTCTCTCTCTCTCTTTCTCTCTCTCTCTCTCTATCTATCTATCCATTCATCCATCTATCTATCACCCATCATCTCTATCTATCTATCTATCTATCTATCTATCTATCTATCTATCTATCTATCTATCTATCATCTATTTGTCATCTATCTTCTATTCAATTTTTCTATTTTAAAAATATAGCATTACAAATCAACCACTTTAATAACATGGTTACAATAATTGTTATTTATTATTGGACTTACATTTTACATTTCAATTTATATTCCAGTAATGCAGATTTCAATAGTAAATCAAACACAGAACATATAACAGAATGGCATCAACACAATTAAAGTCCAAGTAAAACTCAAACATTTAAATAAACAATTAAAAGCTTGGCAGATGTTTTTATACATGACAATTATACCAAATGAATTTTTTTGTAATGCTCAGCTTTTAGCTTGCATAGAATTGTATTGCTCATGAATATGCATGGTGGATATTAGATTCATGCATAAATGGGGAGCCAAGTCGCAGAAACGGTTCAGCACCTTTATCATCTATTAGCTAGAACTAATATGGACTGTCAGCAGGCTGCAGGGAAGCTTCTTTTAAAGGCTTCCCTGAAGCTTGCTAGTCACTAAAAGTAGTTTCTTTCTCCCACCACTAGGATTAGCAAAACAGTGGCAGCTATGCAAATATTCACTATGTACGTCTGTATGTAACAGTGGATATGCTACTATGGATATATTACATACTTTTTGATATGTATCAATAAAAAATTCAGGTTAAGGACAGCATATCTTTTCTAAGATTCTTGAAACTAATTAACTTGGTATAAGATCCAAACTAATTTTAGATGTAATATGTTAAGTCAAATAATAAACTTGGAATAGCAGTATGATGTTAAAATGCACCAAGTATCCTGTAGATCTGTCTAAAAAAATTTATGATGTTTAAAATGCAAAAATCAAACGTTAAAAAATAAATAAAATGAACCCAGTATTTGTTGCCCATTTTACAAAAAGAAGAAGAAGAAAGAGTCAAGAATTGAAATCAGATGTGATATGCAATGTAAAAAAAATGATAACCATCATTTTCACTGTTAAGAAAATGAGTAATTTAATTAAACATTTCATTATAGGAAGAGAGAAAGTTGGCTATGATTCTAGAACTGAAATTTCTTAAATCCGGGAAAAACTTGTAGCTCGTGTAGATTGTACAAACAAAATTATAAAAAGCTAAAATGTTTCCAGTTTTCTTTGGCAAAATTATCCTGAGTATAAACATAAATTAAGAAGTATGCTCCATAGGTACATTTCTATGTTGTATTCTTTAGAGGTGATGTAGCTAAGTTTTTTTTCCTCGCAGATGAACTACATGACATATTAAGAAGCACTTTTGAACAGTATCTATATGACATTTAGCTCTTGCATCTGATCATATTAAGAGAAAGCCAATCCTCAGGATTGATGACTTCCAAGCCCCTTTTTAAAAATGTGAAACATTTACAGGGCCTATAAATCAAATAAGGCTCTTTCTGTAAAAAGCTGAAAACCCGGTAGAGATCTAATCACCCTAAGAGTGTTGCTTTATTGCCTCAACTTTCCAATCTAATTATTATTAGAGGCAGTAGAAAGTATTTCATTTTCCAAACTGCAAGCTGGCTATTTAGAATTTTGCTTAAAATGACCCAGCTACTAATAAATTTGCACTCACACTAAGTTGTCAAGGGGTGGGACAAGAGGGGGGGCTAGCATACATAAGATGGAGATTAAATTTAACTTCCAGAGAGTGGTTGTTTTTTGGGGATTGCAGGAATTAAAATACAGGGTGCATTCCAAAAGTAATGCAATTATTTTTTTAAAGTAATTTATCGAACAGATTTGCACAAACACTTAAAAATTTTCAAAGTACTGTCCTTGGGCCTCTACACATTTTTTTCCAGTGACTCTGCCATGACCGGTACACGCCCTGGAAGGTGTCTTTAGGGACCTCTCGCAAGGTCTTTGTCATGGCTGATTGGATCTCTTCTATGGATGAAAAACATGCCTTGCCACAATGCCCTACGAGTCCGCGAGTTCCTGGCCAAATACCAGGTGCCAATGCTGCCTCCCCCTCCCCATAGTCCTGATGTTGCCCCAGCAGACTTCTTTTTGTTCCCAGCCCTGAAAGGACCCTTTTTTTTGCCCATAGAAGAGATCCAATCAGCCGTGGTGAAGACCTTGAGAGAGGTCCCTGAAGACGCCTTCCAGGACATGTTCCAGTCATGGCAGAATCACTGGAAAAATTGTGTAGAGGCCCAAGAACAGTATTTTGAAGAATTTTAAGTGTTTGGTTAAATCTGTTCCATAAATTACTTTAAAAAAAGAATTGCATTTACTTTTGTATTTGCTCTGCTCATCCAAGCAAAGAAACAATGGGAAAGCAACTATTTGTGTTGTGCAAGGAGCAACACTTAAATGTCTTTTATTTATTTATTTTATTTATTGTATTTGTCAGATTGTTGTTGGGCTTAGATGAATAAAGTCCTCTTTTGGACCTTCAGAGAAATTCAGGTCAGGGAAAGAATTTTAGATTCATGTAGCTGACCTACACACCAATTTACTTACTTACTTACTTACTTACTTACTTACTTACTTACTTACTTACTTACTTACTTACTTACTTACTTACTTACTTACTTACTTATTTACTTACTTACTCACTCACTCACTCACTCACTCACTCACTCACTCACTCCTCAGTCTCAGGGCGGCTTACAACATGTTAGCAATAGCACTTTTTAAAAACAGAGCCAGCCTATTGCCCCCACAATTCGGTCCTCATTTTACCCACCTCGGAAGGATGGAAGGCTGAGTCAACCTTGAACCTTATCTTCTGTTGGCCCTTGTTATCTCCTGAGCTTTGTCTTTTCTTGAGCTCAGTGAAATATTCTGATGAAACCAGATGATGGGTGGAAGGACTTCATCAAAATATCTCATTATCAGATGCAATTCTCATCAGTCACAAAATGTAATTTCAGTCCAGTTGATGAAGGCATAACTCTTTTGTAATGATCAAACTACATGATAGCTACCTACCCCCTCACACCCCACATGGGGAAGTTTGCCTTTCTACCTAGATGTCCCATGTGATCAAGGACTTGACACATATTCCTGTAAAGCACAATATAAAGCCAATATTCATCCCATCCCCTCAAGCAACCGAATGTTGGTGAGCAATTATTAATCATTAATTTGAATGGGCCTTCGGCTGGAGGTATGAGCATGGAGGCTGACACCCAGGATTGCGTTCAACCCAACAATAGGCTAGATGTAGTTGAGAAGCTCGTAGGGGGAGAGCACTCACAAATAATTGATAGATGACAGGTGGAAATATTTTGAACAGAATTATTGGAAGCAAATGCACACATCCTGGACTAGGACTGAGTTAAAAGAGGGGGAATCTAAGATGGAGAGCGCTATTTATAAATTTTCAGACTCAGTCCTGTTTGGATAATGGACAAGGTCAACCCATCCTTGTAGGCTAACTCCACCTATCACGGAAAAACAAGAGTCAGATAAATTAAGGGAAAAAAAGAACCTAAGTAGCACCTGAGGGGTTAGGTAAAGAAGGCATAGAGTTGGAAAACCATATGTTTAGCTTTCTCTTCTTGCTTGAATTGTCTTTCAAATTCAGGCCAATATTTCCAATGTTTCTAGGGATATGTGGATCTTCCAACAGCTTACTTTGTTCTGCTGATCTGGCATTTTTATTTAAGGATGCTTTTGAGTGGTGAAGTTTCCTCTCATATGGTAGCAGATGAGAATTGCTTTAGCTTGCCAAGCCGGATTCTGAAAAATGAGGATTTAATTTAGAAGAAAAAGAAGAGTATGGATAGGACATCATTGTATAAGTGAATATGTAGATCCTCTTGGCAAAAGTAGATTTTCTTCTCCCACTTTCTAAGTCATTCTAAGATGTGCTGAAGATGAGGATAATTGCTTTAGAATTTTTTTTCCTGCTTTATGTTTCTTTTAAAAAAGGATAAAGAGAGCTCAAAGAAATTCCAGATAGGCAGACAACTTCCTAACTGGCCCTTGTGCCCTAAAATCTCCTAACTCTTTCACCATTACTTTAAGTAAGGGAAGAACAAAGGAAGCTGGATTTCCTAATGCCCTTGATATTTTGGAAACATTTTTGTTTTAAGTAAGCTTATGCTAACCAGTCCTAGATTGTCATGAAACACCATATTTTTGCAGTTCCAAGCTGCCTTTCATTGAGGACCTGAATCAGCCAGATAGAAGGCTGAGAAAATATCTACATATCCATCAAATCGTGGACATAAACTGTCCCCCCCCCTTCAGGACACCACTCATTCACATGTGCACACACAACCCCCCCCCCCAAAACAAACAACTAGACAGAGGGATTTTCCCCCCAGTACCCTGTGCCATCAGACTGCTGACCACCTAATATTGCCTTATGTCTATATTTATTTATGTATGCATTCATTCATTCATTCATTCATACATCCATACATCCATACATCCATAGATCTAGTACAGGGCTATCAAACTCAAGGCCCGCGGACTAGAACTGGCTCACGGACTGCTTAGAGCTGGCCCACAGGGCTGACCTGGAAACAATCGAAATAGAATACCCTACAAGACTAGACTTTCAATCCTGGGCCTAGAAAGTTTAGAACTAAGACGCCTTAAACAAGATCTAAGTATTGCCCACAAGATCATATGCTGCAACGTCCTGCCTGTCGGCGACTACTTCAGCTTCAACCACAGCAACACAAGAGCACACAACAGATTTAAACTTAATATTAACTGCTCCAAACTTGACTGTAAAAAATATGACTTCAGTAACCGAGTTGTCGAAGCGTGGAACTCATAACCGGACTCTGTAGTGTCATCCCCAAACCCCCAACACTTTACCTTTAGATTATCTATGGTTGACCTATCCAGATTCCTAAGAGTGAGGGGCGAGTACAAGAGCACTAGAGTGCCTTCCGTCCCCTGTTATATTGCTCTCCTATATCTCCTATACCTTTCTTCTATTCCTATATCTCTTCTTCTATTCTTTCATTGATATGTTCTATTTATTTATTTATTTATTCATCCATCCATCCATCCATCCATCCATCCATCCATTTATTTGTTTATTCAAGATAACAGGTAAACATAAATATGAATACAGTAAACACACAATACAAATAAATGGAGATAGTAGGATGGTAGAGATGCTGGCACCCTTATGCATGCTCCTTACAGACTTCTAAGGGGTGTGGCTCACAGTAGACAAGGTTGAAGCTATGTGGGTTTGATGAAGTAACATCGGAATCAAGTATTCAGGTAGAGCTTTCCAGGCATTTGTTTGTTTGTTTGTTTGTTTGTTTACCCGTGAAGTGGGGCTGTGTTACTATTATCCTTCTCATCTTTCCTTCTACAATTGGTAACTTATGATTATATTACTTGTTGTTTGTATGTACACTGAGAGCTTATGAACAGAGGCCAAGTCCTTGAGTGTCCAATCACACTTGGTCAATAAAGAATACTTCATTCTATCTAGCTGGACCCAGACCTACTGTATAGATGATAGATGAAAACCATGCAGCATTCACATACACATTCACACACACACACCTTCCTAAATTGTAATATGCTTACAATATTCCATAATTATAATGTTTAATTATAAACATTGGAAAAAAGCTGAATTGATTTGCCAAACATTTTAGAGGGAGACCCAGCTAAAGATATGATTCCACCACTCCAATTTGCAGTATAGTTTGTTTACTTCCATACTGCACAACGTACCGTATTTTTCAAAATATAAGACACACCCTTTTCCTCCCTAAAAATGGCTAAATATTTTGGTGTGTCTGAATAAAAGCTACTCTGAATGTAGCTTTTTTTTGGGGGGGGGGGGAGCGGAGCTTTTCCCCAGCTGTAACTAGCTGCTAACAATCTTCCCAATCTTCCCTTGCAGGCTCTTTCATTGTTTCTCTCTGCAAAGAATGTTTTACAAGCTCTGAGTCTTTGCAGGGTTTTTTTTTCCATTGCTCTTCTTGCTTTGAATGTTTCTTTCCAACCCTAACTAGGTGCTAACAATGTTCCCAGCTCTTAGCAGCTTGCATGTTTTTTCATTGTTACTCTCTGCAAATAATGTTTTCCAAGCCCTAAGTCTTTACAGGTTTTTCCCCTCCCCCATTGCTCTACTTTCTTCAAATGTTTCTTTCCAGCCTTAACCAGGTGCTAATGATGTTCTCAGGTCTTAACGGCTTGCAAGCCCTTTCATTGTTACTGTCTCTGAATAAGGGTTTTTTAATACCCTAACCAGGGGATAAAATAAGGTGCTGAAGCTGACCAGACTAAGGACACTAAACAGATGAATATCTGGTAGGCAGATTTTTTTCCCTATTTTCCTCCCCAAAAACTACGGTGCTCTTATAGTCCGTTGAGTCTTATACTCTGAAAAATATGGTAGGTTATACCTTCCTTCCTCTTTTTTTTCCTATGGAATAAATTCCCTTGAATGCATATGGGCTAGATGCTGCTTTATAAAAATCCTCCAGTGCAAAATATATTTCAACCCCAGCTGAGTCAGTTGCTGTAGAAATTGAAGAGCTGACCAACTATTTTCTGCTTTGTAAGATTAATAATTTTGAACACATTGCTGGGGTCGCTCTGCTTTTGGACTTTATCCAGGAAAAATAGTAGCAGAAAAAAAATCTTTGAGTTTAGAATTTATTTATAAAGCTCATTGGCATTCAAACACAGGCTTTGGTTCATCCCAGCTTTGCAGGTAACTTTTGCTAGCTGGTATAAATATTCTTTATTTTACATCTTTATTCATCCCTATTTTTTTAGGATCTAGCGTCCCATTTGCACCCAGACAGGAAGAAAAGAAGGAGGGAGGGAGGGAGGGAAGGAAGGAAGGAAGGAAAGAAGGAAGGAAGGAAGGAAGGAAGGAAGGAAGGAAGGAAGGCTGAATTACTAGTATCCTTCATTGTTGATATGGGCATATCATTCTTCTTTCTTTTCTCATGTTGAACAAAGTATAGATGGAAATAACTTAGCCAAACACCTGGTTACAAACAGATTTTCTGTGAAAGCTATTTATCCATCCATCCATCCATCCATCCATCCATCCATTATTTATTTATTTATTTGCTTACTTACTTATTTTCTTACTTACTTGTTTACTTATTTAATTATTGGATTTCTATGCCACCCTTATCCAAAGACTTGGGGCGGCTTACAACACATAAGAGAAGTATGTTACAATAAGAAGAAATCCAATTAAATTAAAATCCCTAGTATCTCCTGCAGCCAATTTATTGCCAACCCAACAGTTATGGACAGAGTCCTAACAGGCTGGGGTTTTTCCCCCACTTTTACTGCTTTCTGCTAAATTTGATCTTGGAGTTCTTTCTTCTAGATGACTTGATCTCTCTCTTGCCTGAACTCCTCCCACCTTTGCCAGTAGGGGTGACCTTTTTTGAACTTGTTTCTTCTGCCAAGATGTGTGTCATGGTCATTGATGTTACTATATCTGTTTCAAAGTCCATGTCAATCTCAGGGAAGTTGACAGTTTTCACAAATGGTTTCTTCCTGTGACAGAATGCAATCATCTTTATGTTTTGGCTGTCAGATTGTCAACAGTCCACTTAAAACAAGATGAACCCAAGAGACTTCTCCCGCCCTCAAAAATCAAACATTTTAATCCACTGTTCTGAGCAGACTCTTAGTAGATATGAAGAAGTGTGCCACAAATAATTCAGTCAAGATTTTCTTTTTGAAAATAATAAAGCTTAAAAAACCAACGAGCCAATCATTTCCATGTAAAATCTGCCTTATAGTAGAACTGTGGAATTTTGTATAGAAGAATGATTGGGGTAAGGAACAGGGGCAGAAATTTTGCCAACTGCCATATTGTTTGCTTTCAATACTTCTCAGTTTATGCTTGGGAAAATGAACAATTCATCTCAAAAATGTCTTTAAAATATGATTGGATTGTTTTCATTCGTTTACATTTCCTGGACCTCCTCATTTTCCAGACGTGAGTAAACACTGCTGAATATATTTTGATTAAAGATTAAACAACACAGATGCTATTCTGTTAATGGTATTTGTAAATCACCAAATGCAACATCTTTAGAATTCTCCTTATAATGGTTAGCTATTAACAGCATATGATGTCATTAGGAGGATGTTTGGATTATTCTGACAGATGTTAGCATTTTACACTAAACCTTTTGTTCTGAGCATAAAAATGCTGTTAATCTTACTAAAGGTATTCTGTAAACTTGGATTAGTGAATGTAACAACAATGGCTTTGAGGGCAAAAATAGGATAATTGAATGTGCCCAGAAGGGCTGCAGGTCTGACAAAATTTGAAGAGTAGTGTGGTTAAACTCCAGGCACTTTCAAAAATTTCTACTTCAGGGTTCACTGCTTTTTAATTTTCCCTATTTATGAAGATGGGGGGAGGTGAAGCATTGGGGGGGGGGGAGGGGACTGAAAAAGGAATTGTTGTACAGTATATGTCAAGTTAAACCCTATAACTTACAAAAAGGAACCCTGTTCCTCTAATGTAAATGCTTACAGTAGCACTGGGGCATCTGCACGGGGCAGTTTCTTATGAGAAAGCGTATTTGATCACTTAAAGCACCCAATCCAGGGATGAAATCCAGCAGGTTCTGACAGTTTCTGGAGAACTGGTAATGGAAATTTTGAGTAGTTTGGAGAACTGGCAAATATCACCTCTGAGTGGCCCCACAGAGGCCAAGTCGTTTGGCGGGCCCCAGGGGAAGAGCCTTCTCTGTGGCGGCCCCAGCCCTCTGAAATCAGCTACCCCCAGAGATTAGAACAGCCCCCACCCTCCTTATCTTTCACAAACTTCTTAAGACCCACCTTTGTCGCCAGGCATGCGGGAGTTAAGTTATTCTTTACCCCTAGGCCATTACAAGTTATGCATGGTATGTTTGTGTGTATGTTTGTTTTTTTATAATAAGGGTCTTTTAGTTGTTTTATTAAATTGGATTGTTACACGTTGTTTTACCATTGTTGTTAGCCGCCCCAAGTCTGTGGAGAGGGGTGGCATACAAATCCAATAAATAAATAAATAAATAAAAGCGCAGAAGCCAAATCTCGCACCCATAGGCTCATGTGCGACTGATGGGAGCATGCACAACCACTACGGCCTCTGAGGGAGCTCTGGTAACAAGTAAGAAGAGTGGTCCTTCACTGCCTGGATGACTAAGAATCTCCATAGAAGAGAGTTGTAGTATCCCTAGTCTGATTCTTCTACAGGTCATCCATAAGAACAGTTAATATGGCTTTGGTACTTACATTATTCAGGCACCATTCCCAGGCCTAAAATACAACTAAAAGAGGTCCAGAAAATTAATTTTTTTTGTATACATATTCATCACCAGTAACTTTGTCTAAAAAGTTTGATTGCCAATTTTCAGTGGTTTGGGGTGGGGTGGGGGTTTGCATGGGGAAATGAATGGGATATGTTACAAAGGTGTTGGATGAAGGTGGTGCCATGGATATTGCCTATCTGGACTTCAGCAAAAATGATTCCACTTAAAGAACTGATAGATAAGTTAGTGAAGATTGGACTCAATCCCTGGATAGTTCAGTGGATTTGCAGCTGGCTGAAGCGTAGATATCAGAGGGTTGTTGTTAATGGTGAGTATTCTGAGCAGTGCCTGGTTACAAGCGGTGTGCCACAAGGGTCTTTTCTGGGTCCTATTCTTTTTAATATGTTTGTGAGTGACATAGGGGAAGGTTTGGTAGGGAAGGTTTGCCTATTTGTCAATGACTCTAAAGTGTGCAATAGGGTTGATATTCCTGGAGGCATCTGTAATATGGCAAATTATTTAGCTTTACTAGATAAGTGGTCAAAGCTTTACTAGATAAGTGGTCAAAGTTTAATGTTTCCAAATGTAAAATAATGTACTTGGACAAAAGGAATCCTCCATCTGAGTATTGTATTGGCAGTTCTGTGTTAGCAAAAAATATGAAGAAAGGGATTTAAGGGTAGTTATTTCTGACAATCTCAAAATGGGTGAACAGTGCAGTCAGGTGGTAGGAAAGCAAGTAGAATGCTTGGCTGCATAGCTAGAGGTATAATAAGCAGGAAGAGGGAAATTGTGATCCTGCTGTATAGAGTGCTGGTGAGACCACATTTGGAATACTGTGTTCAGTTCTGGTGACCTCACCTACAAAAAAGATATTGATAAAATTGAACGGGTCCAAAGACGGGCTACAAAAATGGTGGAAGGTCTTAAGCATAAAACTTATCAGGAAAGACTTAATGAACTCAATCTGTATAGTCTGGAGGACAGAAGGGAAAGTGGTGACATGATTGAAACATTTAAATATGTTAAAGGGTTAAATAAGTTTCATGAGAGAAGTGTTTTTAATAGGAAAGTGAACACAAGAACAAGGGGGCACAATCTGAGGTTAGTTGGAGGAAAGATTAGAATTAACGTGAAAAAATATTATTTTACAAACTTCCAGCAGATGTGGTTGGTAAATCCACAGTAACTGAATTTAAACATGCCTGGGATAAACATATATCCATCCTAAGATTAAGTACAGGAAATAGTATAAGGTCAGACTAGATGGATCTTGAGATCTTTTTCTGCCGTCAGCCTTCTATGTTTCTTTGTTTCTAATTAAAGGCCAAAATAATTGTGTTAAGTCTGTGTGAGACTTAACACAAACATTTTCAGCTTTTAAAAGGTGAAGACTCCCTCAAAGGGAAAGTTTTATGCCTTTAATAACTAAAACTTGCAAGAAAAATCTGTAATTCCAGAGTTGAAATGTTCCACCATTTTATGTTACTATTAGTGATGGGCGAACCCAATGGTGTTCAGGTTCGGCAAGTTCAGACGAACTTTACGCAGAATTTAGCCAAACCCAAACCCAAACCTGAACGGGGAATCCCACCAAACGATTCCGGGGGTGGAGCTTTGATGTCACGTTTACCGGCAGGTTGCTAAGGACGCCAAGGTGATCACTTCCTGGATTCCGTGGAATCCAGTAAGTGATTACCTTGGCGTCCTTAGCAACCTGCTGGTGATGTCAAAGCTCTGAACGCCGAATGCGAGCCTGAACTTTCCCCGAAGTTTCAAAAAATTTCGTGTTCGGCATACTGAACACCGCAAAATTCGGTATGGAATTCGCCCATCACTAGTTACTATAACTAAGAGGAAGTAAAACAGAAAGGAAGACATGGTAGCTTTTTTACAAGAAAGTTGGATTTTTAACATTGCTAGCTTTTTTTCCTTTTGGTCTCTTGTGTATGTGTGAAAAATAGTTTTGATTCAGCTAGACGTTGTAATTTTATACTGTCTTCCTGGAATAAAGTATTGTGAAATGAAGTACAATAATATATTAGACTTCCATTGGATGAGCAAGCACATTAATAAAAGGAAAACATGATGTTTTATGTTAGGCAGACACGATTGCTTTTCAAAATTAAGATAATTGACAGCTGATGTAGTTAATTTGTCAGGGCACCAACAGAGCTGACATGGAGCGAGATGAGGAACTATACAAGGCAGGCACATTGGATTCTTTACTGCCACCTACTCCTACAAACACACACAAACACAGGTGTTAGATAATAGAAAACAATTATTTACAAAAAGTGCATTGCTCTGGAAAAGACTCTGTATTAATTTATTTTGCTCTTTCATTAGTTGAATGTCATTTGTTCCATTAGCTGTCCCACCTTGGATGGCAATAACACCAAAATTAATAACCCTGCTAAATTGCACCCATTATAAAAATAGTTCTATTTTGATGATTTGTATGTAGGATGAAAGTTCTTGCTGAAAGCCTTCAGAGAGGCTTAGGGCATTTCAAGGAAGAGATGAATATGCCAAGAGAGGCAAGGCAGTAATGTTCCGAAATTATCTCTTGTCATCATTCTCCTGCATGTTGTTTGAGATTTTGCGTTTGAAAACATTTTCAGGCAGTGTAAGATGGGCTAGTACACAAATACCTCCATCTGTCAAGGTACAAAGATGAAAAGATACCTTGATTACATAGTGCAGATCAGCGGTCCCTAATCTGGAACTTTCTGTGCTATTTGGAAATTTTAAAGCAGTGTTTCTAACCTTAGCAGAAATGTGTGAACTTCAGCTTCCATAGTTCTGGAATTCTGGGAGTTGGAAGTGGATGCATCTTATGCCAAGGTCAAGAAACATTGTTCTAGAGCAGTGGTTCTCAACTTTATTAATGCCACGACCCCATAATACAGTTCCTCATCTTGTGGTCACCCCCAACTATAAGTCTAGCACCAATTCTTCCAACGGAGCTTTAAGCTGATTGGCAGGAAAGTCAAAGGGACACCCCTTTGTAAATTCCTGATTGGTCGGATTGTAGAAATATGTTCCAAGGCACCAGAATAGAAGCTTTGGTTCCTAACACCATGGGAAATGTGTATTTTCCCATGGTCTTAGGCGACCCCTGTGAAACAGTCATTTGACCCCCAAAGGGGTCCCGACCCCCAGGTTGAGAACCACTGTTCTAGAGGATGAGTTCTCAATATGTTTGAGTCAGAGTGGAAAAGGCTAGATCAAAGCCCAATTGATCATCCCTTAAAAGTGAGACTAGACACTTTATTGGAGTGAGTTAGTGCCAAAATGCATCATCCATATCTCTGATGTTGGGTTCATCTTCTTTATATTTCAATTTGTTTTTACTTCTTCTGCAACTGCACATACTAAGGATCACACAGTTGCAGCTCTCAATTCCAGTCTCTGGCCACTGAATGCTTTGTAAGCTTGGTTTGTAATTGAGTCAATGATTTTTGATATTTAACTTCTATAATGTTTTAGATTAACTATTTAATTAATTGGATCCAATTGTAATTGTACACTGTTTTATTGTTGACATGTTGTGAGCCGCTCCGAGTCCATGGAGAGGGGTGTCAATAAATGTTCTGTCTGGGTTCCCCCAGACCTCAACACCAACTGGAAAAAACAGCCAGACACTCTGGTAAAAGCCAAAAGTATTTTATAACTGGAAAAAATAAGCACAGAGGAAAACCTGTTCTTCCCAACAGACAGGATATAATACGGTACAGCAGGGTCCTGATGTCCAGACAATACAGCAAGCTTCTTGCTGGCACCCCCCCCCCCCCAAGGTTTCAATAGTCAAAGGCACAAACCAGGATTCCAAGACGCCAAAGTTCACAGTCAGGTCCCACGACTCTCAAAGATAAAACTCCACAAGCCAGGAAGGGTGGGTCTGCCTTTTAGCCTTTCCCAAGAGCACCACACCCAAACCCAGCTGTTGCCACTTTAATGCTGAAAGTATTTAGCCAATTGATTCTGTCTCTGAGTAGCTCTTCGTTGTCGCAGATCAATTATGGCTTGTGCACTTTCCTCTAAGGAATCCAGGCTGCTTGCTGGGGAGAGCTCCCCCTGGTGGGACTCTGGCTGTCCTCCCTCTTCTTCAGCCTGGGATTCCTCCTCCTCGTCTGTCTGCACCTCCTGTTCCTCAGCCTCTCCCTCTGAGCTGGAAACCGACAGAAGGTCAGCCGTTCCCGGAGGGGCCTCAGACGGAACCACAACAATAAACAAACAAACAAGCAAGCAAACAAATAATATCTTGAGAGGACTCTGGTAGTGGAACCAAACGCTGCCCACAGCCTGGAATTTGATCTTGATAGGACTCAAGATTGACATACCTTTCCATACTGACACTGTAAACTGCCCAGAAAGTGCTGTAAGGCACTATGGGGTGGTATATAAGTCTAAATACTATTACCATTGAATAAAATTGGGTTGGTCACATGGGTTCCTTGATTTACAACTATCATGATATACAATGGAAAATTCCAGATGTCTCGTAAATTGAGGACTAGCTGTATTGTGAATTAATCTACTCAAAATCAAGGGCACAGAAAGAACAAGTGGACTTGAAATCTCCCATTTCCATAAGGTTAGCTTGGATGCCCTAATGTGTTTGACCTTTACACTTTTAACATATGGCTTGGACCACCTTTTTGGCAATTCATTAAAGGGGCCTCTTATATTTATTTCCTGATTAAATTATTTGCATTACTGGAAGGTAGCTTCTCTGGGATTTTTTTGCATTCGGAAGACAGTTCAGAAATAGGACAAAGATTAATATATATTACATTCTTGCACTTGAATATGTCTTTCCCCCAGTTGTGTAACCTGAATATCTGCAAGAAACAGCCACCTCTGACCAAGAGAAATTAATTAGCAACTTGGCTGCCTCCTGCCTGCAAGAACAAAGTATCTTAAATGAAAACAGACATTTAAGGACATCTTTACAGTTTGTTGCATTGGATGCCTGTTTTGCCTGATTAGCAATCCTATAAAAAAATAGAAAACATGCATCACCTTTAACCTACCTTTAATCCAACACTATGCCTTTCTCATAATTATAGCAAGAACATTACTGATTCACTTTGCTCAGTCTTAGCTTCCAAGATCAATTTACAGTGGTACCTCTACTTAAGAATGCCTCTACTTAAGAACTTTTCAAAATAAGAACCAGGTGTTCAAGAGTTTTTTGTCTCTATTTAAGAACCATTTTCTGCTTAAGAACCTGAGCCCGGAAAAATTTTCCAGGAAATTTGAGAGCAGCACGAAGGTCCGGCCAGTTTCCTGCCATTTAATTCCAGCCATCTCTGGCTTTTCTGGGCTGCCAGAGGAGCCTTTCAGTGATACTTAAGGAGGCTTTGGCAGCCCAGAGCAAATGGAGCATTTTCCTTTCTCTGGGTGCTTGGAGAGGGAATAAACCACATCGCTGTGGTGACTCCCTCGTGCTACCTTCCATACACCCGGCGCGAAGTTGCCTCTTGGAGCGTCTGGGCATGCAAAAGCAAAAGGGGAAACTTCATCCCGGCCAGATCAACTGGGCTTCAGCCAAACCGAGGTGTCACCACAGTGAAGGAAAGGCACTGGCTACAAAGTGAATGAGCAAGAGTAGAGGGGAGCCTTTCAGCATGGGAAAGAAGAGGATGCAGGTAGCAGCAGCAGCAGCAGCCGCCTTTCGGTCAAAGGAGCAGGAGGTTTCCCTCTCTTACCGACCTGGGTTTCTCTCTCTGGCCTAGTGTATGGGAGGTGCATGCTCCTCCTCGCCACCTCAGAGTAACTCTTTTTTTAAAGCCTTAAAGTTTTGGATCTTTTTAATTCACCTCACCTCACCTTCTTCCTTCAGCAGCAACTGTCCTCCTCCTCTTCTTCCTCCTCCTCCCACTCAAATTCCAAGCCTTTATTTCTTTCCCAATAGATTTGCATGCATAAACATTGTTATTTGTATGAAAAAGGACGCCGCAGCAGTGCTGTAAGCAAAGGACGGTCCTTTCACATAAAAATAAACATGTTAATTTTTACGTGAAAGGACCGCCCTTTGCTTGCAGCACCGCTGCAGCGTCCTTTTTTGTAAAAATAACAATGTTTATTTTTACGCTAAGACCTCCCTTTGAAGGAGCTGGGGAATCCCTCCCACGAAGAGATTCCAGGGGTGGAACCTTGATGTCACCGGCAGGTTGCTAAGGACACCAAGGTGATCACTTCCTGGATTCCATGGTGATCACCTTGGCATCCTTAGCAATCTGCCAGTATACGTGACGTCAAAGCTCTGCCCCCCAGAATCTCTTGGTGGGATTCCCCGTTCAGGTTTGGGTTTGGTTCAGGTAAAGTTCATCCGAACTTGCCGAACCCGAACACCGTTGGGTTCGCCCATCACTACTTATGACAGTTGTACTGATCTAGGGTTATGGCATTACAATTTGTAACCTTCCCAGCCAATTTCTGACAAGTCAAGTTAGACTTGCTTAACAATTGCACGATTCACTTAACAACTGCAGTGATTCCTTTAACAATGGTGGCAAAAAGGTTGTAAGACGGGACAAACAATTGCCTTGCTTAGCAGCAATGGATATTTCAGATACAGTTGGCGTGACAACGCAAGGAGTACCTGTAGAGTGAGAGGCAAGTATGATAAAAGTAATGCTTGATTTGCAATATATCAATTTCTTTAGTTACTAGTGCATACACTTGCAATTGTCACAGTATTTCCAAAGTCACGTGATCAAAATTAGGGTTCTTAGCCAATGGCACGTATTTACAATAGTTGTAGCATTCCAGGATCACATAATCGCTATTTGAGATCTTCCAGGTCATTTTCCAGCAAATAAAGTAAACAGGGAAGCCATTAAGATTTAATAATGGTTTCCTGGTTCATTGGATGTTATTCAGTTTACAACTGCTTTAATTAATAACAGAATTTTGGCCCTATCTATGATCTTTAGATAAGGATTATAGACTAGTCACTAGACTAACTAGATTAGACTAGACTGACTAGAGTATAGTATAGTATAGTAGAGTAGAGTAGAGTAGAGTAGAGTAGAGTAGAGTAGAGTAGAATAGAATAGAATAACAAAGTTGGAAGGGACCTAAGTTGGAGGTCTTCTAGTCCAATCCCCTGCTTAGTCAGGAACCCTACACCACTTCAGACAAATGGTTATCCAATCTTTTCTTTAAAACCTCCAGTAAATATGTAAAGCATCCTTTCTTTGGAAAATAAAAGCTCAGCTATTGATCACAGCTTCTAATTATCTAAAATTTGGATGTCTGCCATATACTTGTATAAATATTTGCATGGATTTTATTTATTGATACAGTCCTGCTGCAATAAAAATAAATAGTTTAATATGAGATAGCTGACTACCATTCATTTTCATGCTTATTACAAATATGTATGTGAAGTTGATTTTATCTTACTTCTTTTGGGGCAGCAAGCAAAACTGAATAATTGAATAGCCCTCTCCTTGGCTATGGTGGTAGGGATCTATTGAAATAACATAGAATAACATAGTTGGAAAGGTGGTCCTCTAGTTCAACCACCTATTCAAGTAAGAGACCCATTTGAGACAAATGGGCTGTCCAGTCCCTTCTTGAAGGCCTCTTCTTGAAGGCCTCCTTGCCCTTGAAGGCAAGGCATTCCACTGATTAATTTGTTCTTACCTTTAGGAATATTTTTCTTAGTTCCAGATTGCTTCTTTCCTGGATTAGTTTCCATCCATTATTTCTTGTCCTGGCTTCTGGTGGTCTGCAAAATAGGTTGACCTTCTTTGTGGTAGCTTCTCAAATATTGGAACTGGAGCTTTCTTTCGGAGACCACCAAACCTCTGAAAAGGATTATTGCAAAGATAATTTAAGATAAAAATATCCTTACAGAGCATTTGGTGATTTTCCAGCTAGTGACCAAGGAATTAATATTAATTAATGCATTAGCATCTGTTTGAGAACCTGTATGTGCTTCCTCAATTTGTGGTACTATCTCATAGTTCCTGGTTCTACTTTTTTAATCATGGAGCTACTCATTGATTTGTGTACTCTTCAAATTCACCAACTAATTATGCTTTTTGTGCCTTAAAAAAGAGTTACTCTTGAACATGACAATCTTAAAGGAAAATATCCAATTATTTTGCACCACAGTAAAGTAAATATTTCCTTCCTTCCTTCCTTCCTTTCTTTCCCTTCCTTCCTTCTTTCCTTCCTTCCTTACCTCTCTCTATTTATTTCATTTTCAAATTCATACGGCTGCCCATCATACAGGCAAATTACTGTAGATGGCATGCAACAAAAATTTAAAAAAATCTTTACCAGGCCATTATTATTAATATTATTAGCTAAATATTTAAAATTACAAAACAAACTATATTAAAATAATATATATATATAGTTTGCCAATTTGGCTGATAATTCTATTTTTACCCAGTTCTTGATGGAAGAAAAGCATCCAGTCCTGGAAACTCATAGGTAAACAATGGCTTCATCCTCAGAATTTGGGACTTATTTATGGTGCATGTTTATGCTAACAGCATTTTCCATTGTGGAACATCTGTGATGGAATAAAAAAATAAAAAGCTAACATAGAAACATTGTCCATAGAACTGAAACCCCAAGTGAGGGCTTTTTAAAATGCAATATTAAGTATTTCAGGTAAATTAGGATTTCTGAGATAGAAATCTTTGGTGACATCTTTTCTCTGATGGGATAGGACAGGGTTGATATCCAATAGGTTCTGCCAGGTTCTCGAGAACCGGTGATGGAAATTTGAAGTCATTTGGAGCATGGCAAATACCACCTCTGGCTGGCCCCAGATGTGGGGTGGGAATGGATATTTTGCAAATATCCTTCCTCTACCATGCCACCAAGCCACACCACACCTACCAAGCCACGCACAAAGAACCAGTAGTAAAAAAATTGGATTTCACCACTGGAGCAGGATCATCTTCACCCTACCCTAACCTAGACTGAAAGTCACAATTATGTTCTTAAACACATCCTTCTCCTTCTCCACCATCACCCCCTCTTCCTCCTCCTCCTCCTCCAAATGAACTAACCTGAAATCTTCTTTCAGCCCACTTTGATCATTCCTGACATTTTAAAGCCATTAGGGAACCTGGTGGAATCAGGTTAGCAAAAAGTCCTTTCATTCTTATTGGAGTCCCTCATATATCATGCTAAATGCTTAACTTTCCTGTAATTAAAATGGATTACCATTAGGGAGATCACAAACAAACAAAAGCTAAAATCCTGAAAGTTATTCTGCAAATGAGTCACCCAGTAAGATTTTCTTCAGTGTTCCCTGTTTAACATGATTTGGAAAACAATCATTTTCTATGATTAGGTGGTTGGCTTCTATTCTCTTCAAATGTGAGCTAGTTGCTAATCACACCATTAATCATGTTCCTTAAGTGAAGATTACTATAATGGCTCTTCATAATAAATGGCAACAGAAAAATCATCCTTTGTCTCTACAATCTTCCTCAGTGACCTTGTTCATTTCTGCCATAGTACTTATTTAAAAAAAAGAACTATGATGATGAGTTACATCAGAACCCATAATTTCAACAATTAAGATCAGTCTTATTGGAGGCATTTAGACAATAGACTTTTTGATGGCCTCTGATAGTATTATGGAAGGCATGGAACATAGCCATCTAAAGTTTCTAAAGAAAGAAATTGCATTCATAAATGAGCGAACGAACAAACATTTTAAGTTATATTGAACTGAGATTTCCCCCCTCTGATTTTTCTCAGCATGCATCATTAGTAATTTATATCTTTCGACTGTTGCTCCTTATTTCTTTTTATTAGTCTATAGCAAGTTGCCTTATGATTTGAGAAACTGGGACAGATATCTTAGGTGGCAATTGTAGGAGAGGATTGAAGTGATTCAAAATATTCCATTGTGGCAAATGGCCTATTCTGCACCCTTAATTTTGCCTCCTGCTCAGCCCTATAGTGCCTACTACCATTTTAATTACCGTATTTTTTGGAGCAGGAAAACAAGGAAAAATAATTCTGCCTCTGCCTCCCAGCAATTTACCCCACAGCAAACAGCAAACACTACAGATGATATACACTGCTGTGTATTTCTATGGATATGTTCCTGACCCATTGAAATAGCAAAGAATTGGAGAAATGTACATTAAGGCAGTGTAGAAATGCCAGAAGGTTTTCTTAAATGTAGTCATACTAACTCCTCCCAATTATTTAAATAGATCTACTCCAAACATGATGAAGTCAAGGTATAACTCAGCTGCCTTATCTTGTGTCCCAATGGTGACACTGTTACATTTCAGATTACACTTTTACATGTCTTTAAAATTGATACAATAGCATTGAGTCTTCTTTAGATAAAGCATTTATTTTGCAGTCTTTAAAAAATAAGTCTAATAATTTGAACATTCTACAGACATTTACTCTACAGTAATTATTGACTTACCTCCTTGCATCCAATTCAGCAGAAAATAAAAATCAGCAATTTGCCTCCTGGCAGCTAGTTTCTCCTTCAATTTAGCATGTGGCCTAAGCTGATAATGAGTTTGCTGCAAGGAGGTAAATTGCTGGGAGGCAAAGCCCAAAGGGTGGAGCTGTCTGGGTGGGTCCTACATTTGGTGTATGATGCACCCAAGGTTTCACCCTCTTTTGGGGAGTAAAAAAGTGTATCTTATATTCCAAAAAATACTGTAGGCTACTAAATTTCATATCATGGAAAAAAAATCATTTTCAAGCAGTTAGAAATATAGAATTACTTCTGAACAAAAGATGTTGATTTCTTCCTGTGCACTGAAAGTAAAATATATAGCACCATTTTTTTTTAAAAAAAAGTCACTTTATTTATATTCTTATTTGATTCCTTTTGAAATAATTTTCAAAAAGGAAAAGAATCTTAGCAAGATTGGCATGCTATTCTTGTATCTTTTAAAAGATGAACTGGCTAAGGGATATGTCTGAATGCTTTGTCTTTCACTGTATAATCATCTCTTCAGCAGTCTGCCACTACACTTACTTCCAATGCTTTCCTTCAGTCCCACAGGAAGCCTACAGAATGAATTCCTCCCATCCAGGTATCTGCAACCAAACAGGTGAAAAGATAACTACTATAACATAAAAACAGTAAGAGTTCCAGCTGCTTCCAATAAAAAGTGTGTCCAAATATATAACAGAGAGATATTTGAAAGGACTTCTGAAGCTGCTTTGACAAGACAGAGGGTAAAATATGAAGCAGAAGAGGAACACTTTTGAAAACTGCAAGTTACACTTTTGGCATGCCATTAGTCAGAAATGTTTAGCTATGGAAATGTTTTGCTATTGGGAATTGAAGCATTCTCTTTGTGGCTGTATGTTTGAGCATTCCTGTGGAAGGGAATTTGACTTGAGTATCAGTGAAGTAGGTTTTATAGCTTGTTCTTATAGTTAAGGCATCAGACTCACAGGAGACCATGAGTTCAAGTCCTACTTCACACATGAAAGCCAGATAGTCTCTCTCTCTCTTTCTTCCTCCCTCCCTCTCTCCCCCTTTCTCCAATACACCTAAGTTGCTGTTGTGGGAAAAATAGGACAAGGGAAATGCATTGGAGATGCTTGTCCCCTTGACAAGCATCTCCAATATTTATATATCAAAATAATAAAAGAGGGATACAAACAAGCAAATAAAGGGAATTTATTTGTGGGATAAAGCATAGGCAAATCCTAGTACGAAGCTAATAATGCTGCCAGCAGAATTATCAAAGAGATCAAGTCTGCATAAAAAGCGAATGGCAGATGGAAGTAACCTCAATCTCTGAGAGAAAAAGTAGGCAAAATGAACTGTTTGTCTACATCCTATTGCTCCATCTCATCAGTCAGTCATAAAATATGCTAGAGAGACAGTATTACTGGATTCGTATCTCCAACATTAGTCATGTTGGAGAACAGCTTATTTTATAAGCCTTACTCCAGAGACCATGTGCACTGGTTAATAACAACAATATCTTCAACATCACCAGAGTAAGTAAGTAAGTAAGTAAGTAAGTAAGTAAGTAAGTAAGTAAGTAGGTAGGTAGGTAGGTAGGTGGGTGGGTGGGTGGGTGGGTGGGTGGGTGGGTGGGTGGGTGGGTGAGTGACTGAGTGAGTGAGTGAGTGAGTAAGTAAGTAAGAAGGTAGGTAGGTAGGTAGGTTGGCAGGCAGGCAGGCAGGCAGGCAGGCAGGCAGGCAGGCAAGCAAGCAAGCAAGCAAACAAATAAACATGTAGGTCTTAGTCTAAATGGGTCTTTTCCCATGTAAGATTGATAGAATCTTGGTAACATTTCGATGAGGTCCCACTGGTCATACAGTTACTTTTTAATCACTATCAGTATTGATAATGATTACTAAACAAGGCAGTCACGAAGGCGCATTAGCTGCATCTTGATCACACTACCTGAAATCCAATAAGCAATTTAGGCCAAGATAATTCTAAAAACAACCCCCTACAAATATGTTTTAGGGGGGAAATAGAGTATTAACATTTTTAAATCTACTGTACAAAGCCTTTCCTTTCTCTTCACAACTAAAAATGGAACATGAGTTACATCAGAACAGCAGTAAAAATTCTACAAATGGGAATGAACGTTAGAAATGAAATAATAAATAAAGATATTATTCTTATTCTTGTTCCTGTTCTTGTTGTTATTATTGTTATTATTTTTATTATTGTTATTATTGTTATATATTTTTTAAAAAACACTAGTTTTCAGTTTGCTCTTTCCCCCATGAGGATCAAATAATTTCATTCAGCAAATATTTCATACAGATGAGGATTAAGAGCTTTAAATAGTTTTGGTTTATTATAATTCATTGGCTTCTCTTTTCTTAATGACTATAAATGTCAAAAAATGGTTTATCTGCTTTTGTATGTATATGTTAAGACTCAAATTCCTAAACTTCAAATTTTATGGATAATGTCAAATTACAATGAAAGATATAAAAAGATAATTAATTATGTAGTAAATAAAGACTAAATCCTAATGTGAATTAGAAAAGATTAAGGAAAATTTTGTTCTGCAGGGCATGAGGTAAAGAATCTATGTTTGGTTTCTGAGGCCTGTCCTCCATTGACCTGTATTCTCTTGTTACAATTTCTCATTGTTGTTGTTATTGTTAGTTGCAAAGTCATGTCTGATCCTTCGCGACCTGATGGACAGCATTCCTCCAGGCCTTCCTGTCCTTTACTCTCTGGAGTCCATTTAAGCTCACACCTATTGCTTCAGTAACTCTATCCAGCCACCCCATTTTCTGCTGTATTATTATTATTATTATTATTATTATTATTATTATTATTATTATTATTATTTAGATTTGTATGCCGCCCATCTCCGTAGACTCCGTAGACTTTTTCCCTCAATCTTTGCAGCATTTGGCTTTTCTCCAGTGACTCCTTCCTTCTCCTTGGGTGGTCAAAGTTTTTCAGATTCATCTTCAGGATCTGGCTTTCTAAAGAGCAGTTAGGGTTGATCTCCTCTAGAATTGACCAGTTTGATCACCTTGGGACTCACAGGGGTCTTCTCCAGTACCATTTTTCCTTACATAAGGAGTGGTACACTAAAGGTTTGTGAGATATTCTTCATTTGTCATTTGAATATGAGAACTATTTTTGGATTCTTGGGATAAAAACACACAAAAACCTCCCTATTAATTTTTCCAGTCTTTTTTGTTTTAGCAAGTTATGGTAAATCATTTTTTTGGATGCCATTGTTAAATAATTGATAATTGTAAATTCTCAATAATTCTCAATAAAAAGCACAACAAAGAATGTTCTTTCTGCGCCAGCACAGGAAGCTCAAACTGCCCAAGGAGCTGCTGATACAGTTCTACAGAGGAATCATTGAGTCTGTCATCTGCACCTCTATTACTATCTGGTTTGGTTCTGCAACCCAACAAGACTGACACAGACTTCAGAGGATAATCAGAACTGCAGAAAAAGCAAGTGCTGCCAACCTGCCTTCCATTGAGGACCTGTATACTGCACAAGTCAAAAAGAGGGCAGTGAAAATATTTACTGACCCCTTGCATCCTGGGCACAAACTGTTTCAACTTCTACCCTCAAAATGTCGCTACAGAGCACTGCACACCAAGACAACTAGACACAAGAACAGTTTTTTCCCCCGAAAGCCATCACTCTACTAAACAAATAATTCCCTCAGAACTGTGAAACTTTTTGCTAAGTCTGCACTTCTATTTCTACTAGTTTTTTCTCATCATTCCTATCACCCATTTCCTCCCACTCAGGATTGTATGACTATAACTTGTTGCTTGTATCCTAAGACTTTTAGTAATATTATTTCTTCATTGCTTATTTGATCCCTATGATAATTGTGTTGCATGATTCTTGACAAATGTATCTTTTTCTTTTATGTACACAGAGAGTATATGCACCAAGACAAATTACTTGTGTGTCCAATCACACTTGGCCAATAAAGAATTCTATTCTATTCTATTCTATTCTATTCTATTCTACTCTACTCTACTCTACTCTACTCTACTCTACTCTACTCTACTCTACTCCATTCATTAATTGGAATGCAGATTATCCAGAAATCTACGCATTGGTGTTTATCTGTATTAGAGAATTGTACCATTGATGCAGGCGAGGGTTCCACTTTACTGGCTGCTATTGGTATGCCCTCTGGGATTGTTGTGGGTGCATGTGTCCTGGCAGGCATGTGGGCGCCCATTGGCACAAGATTTTGCTTCTGCGCATGCACTTCAAGTGATATCTCATGCGAGGATGATCTTGCACATGAAATTTTTCCTGATTTTCAGCTATTTCTTTGCCTCCGCGCATCCGCAGAAACAAAAAAAAATGCCAAAAATTGGCAAAATCTTGTGCATGAAAGCATCCTAGTGCAAGATTTTGCTTACTGCACATGCACATAAGTGGAATCTTATACGTGCACGCATCAGGATGCAGAGGTGCATGCAAATCTCAATTTTCCACCATTGGAATCCAAATTTATTTATTTATTTATTTATTTATTTATTTATTTATTTATTTATTTATTTATTTATTTATTTATTTATTTATTTATTTATTTATTTATTTACTTATTTACTTATTTACTTATTTACTTACTTACTTACTTACTTACTTACTTACTTACTTACTTACTTACTTATTTACTTATTTACTTATTTACTTATTTACTTATTTACTTATTTACTTATTTACTTATTTACTTATTTACTTATTTACTTATTTACTTATTTATTTATTTACTTATTTATTTATTTATTTATTTATTTATTTATTTATTTATTTATTTATTTATTTATTTATTTATTTATTTATTTATTTATTTATTTATTTATTTATTTATTTATTTATTTATTTATTTATTTATTTATTTATTTATTTATTTATTTATTTATTTATTTATTTATTTATTTATTTATTTATTTATTAGATTTGTATGTCGCCCCTCTCCGTAGTCTCGGGGCTGCTCACAATACAATAAAACAGTTCATGACAAATCTAATAATTTACAATTTAAAATATTTAAAAACCCCATTATTAAAAAGACATACATACAAACATACCATACATAAATTATATAGGCCCAGGGGAAATATCTCAGTTCCCCCATGCCTGACGACAAAAGTGGGTTTTGAGAAGTTTACGAAAGGCAAGTAGGGGCAGTTCTAATCTCTGGGGGGAGCTGGTTCCAGAGAGTTGGGGCCACCACACAGAAGGCTCTTCCCCTGGGGCCCGCCAACCGACATTGTTTAGTTGACGGGCCCTGGAGAAGGCCCACTCTGTGGGACCTAATCGGTCACTAGGATTCGTGCAGCAGAAGGTGGTCTCAGAGATATTCTGGTCCGATGCCATGTAGGGCTTTATAGGTCATAACCAACACTTTGAATTGTGACCGGAAACTGATCGGCAACCAATGCAGACTGCAGAGTGTTGGTGTAACATGGGCATACCTAGGGAAGCCCATGACTGCTCTTGCAGCTGCATTCTGCACGATCTGAAGTTTCCGAACACTTTTCAAAGGTAGCCCCATCTAGAGAGCAAATCCCAGGCATACCGGCTACAACCCACTACTGTATTGATGTCTTTGAAACTGTTTTCTTATTTCTTTAGCTATCTACTTCATGAAGTCCATGAGGTTGTGCTTTCTGCACCTCTTGTCTAGGTCAGAAGGTTAATTATCCTTCTTGGGGCTTGCTTGGGATAACATTTCACAATTGAATCCCACAACATTTCTTTGAATGCTTGCTTGCGGTCAAATGATGCTAATTTTGAAACCGAGGCACCATACTGTGCTGCTATATTTACTACAGATTTGCTAAAAAAAAGTCATGGTGCAGAACAAAAAAACAACCAATTTTCTCACACAATTATTTATTTTTAATTCTAAGCCAGGCATATGTTTGACTTTACAATTTCAGCTCTATTCTTCTCTAAAGCCACCTACAATGCTGACTAGAAGAACATAGATGTTTCTGCTTTGGATTGTTGGGGTCTGTTGCCCACTACATGGCTGAAAGGCTTGTTGAATTTCATTTACGATACTGGGAAGAGAGAAACTTACAAATCCAGCATTTTCAGCAATATCTGCAGTAACCACATCTGTATAAAAATATCTTCAGACAGTAACTTGATGACAGCAATGTAAATTGAGCAGCAACATTATGCAATGGGCTAGATGTTTATTATAAAAAAGTGTTGTTCAAATATTGGACAGAGAATAATAATAAATGCCTCTGATATAAAAATAAATCCAAGAGTTTGTTGAAGTTGCCACCACACATGAATTTTATTTTGATTTTATTTTAATAGCAGTCAGCTCAATGAAGAAAAATAGATGTTGCAAAGTATCCCACATAATGCCATGTTTAGCCCAACCCCCTGCCCCTAATAATCTTGAGATTGGCATTCAGTTTGTAACTTTTTGACATTTGAAAGGGTTATAATTTCTTTCTTTCTTTTTTTAATGGTGAAATATGCCTTATGAACATATTGTCAGATCATAGCAGGCTGATAGTTTTGATCTTTTATGTTATTTTTTCCTCTTATTATTTGATGTAATTGGCATTTCTACAAATGTCAGAGTATCATGCTTTCACAATGACATAAACAGCATTTTGTCAACTCAAGGGCAGGCATATCCTGTAAAGGATATATGAATGCTTTATTGATTTCAAGCAAATACAACACAAGTAAGAGATGTGAATCTAATACTAAACACCTACTGTAAAGAAATAAAATTTGAAGGAAAACCTTCCTAGAGTCATAAGATACTAGGAATACTAGATACTAAGCAAAGAATGCTTTTGTTTTTAAATCTCTTATGTTTATGGAATTGAAGCCTAATGACTTATTATCTGAATATATCTTTATTATTATTATTATTATTATTATTATTATTATTATTATTATTATTAGTTGTTGTTATTATTATTATTAGTTGTTGTTATTATTATCATCATCATCATCATCATCATCATTATTATTATTATTATTATTATTATTATTATTATTATTATTATCATTTGTATGCACCCTATGTAGGATATAAATAGACAACTGCTTTTCTGCCAGGATACAAATTCAGTGACATACTAGACAGCTTCAACAATAGAAAAAAATTATTCCTTGCTCCCCTATCCTGCTAAGGATTTTTATTTCCCAGGTCTGGTAGGAATTCCTTCTCCTAAGAATGCCTTCAAAAATTTGGAATGGGCAATCTCTATATCAAGAAGATCATCATGTACTGAAGCATTTGATGTCCAAAGTGGTACCAACCAGGGGTGGATTCTAATTTACCATGCCATCAGTTTATTTCCTGCGCAGTGACAAAAATTCAGAAAAAATCTGCTCAGAAGATGAAAACAAGATGGCGATGCATACGTAGTGATAGAATACCTGGCTGGTGACTTCATCCCCAGCCCGTTTTGCTGCAGGGCCAGGGAGACACGACCCTCGGCCAGCTTCTGGGAGGCTTCGGCCTTCCCAGTGACATCATCCAGGGGCGGAGCCTGCAGCCCTATAAAAGGGCTGGGCAGGATCCAGGGCCTCCTTTTCGCCCTGGATGACAAGAGGAGAACACCCACCCGCCCTCCCTATCTTTCAATGTGCCAGTGGGGTCGCCCCTCGGGGGCCCGAATAGGAATTTTTGGCGGTCACGGTATTTTCTGCAACCGTTTTTTCACCTATTCCACACTGCGGTGAAGGATGCGCAGTTAGGGGGGTGCTTCGCTCATGTTCAGGCTAATTGGCATACCTTTGGACATTTGGGTAGGCAGGTTAGGGGCGGAAAACTGGGTGGTGGTTTAGCAACTGCGTCTTTGGGCATCTTTGGGGATGATTGACAGGTTCTCTCCAAAGGCTTGTGGTGGAAGCGACCTGAGCAATTGGGGGGAACCTGTCTTTGGGTCCCGTCTATTGCTTTCCCCTTGTATGGGATAGACGGCGGGACCTCCCACATGCAAGTGCATGGCAGTGAGTCAGGTGAGGGCATGGCCCCTCACCTGGATCAGCATGGAGCTATGCCCATAGTTGCCCCAGAAGTTTTTCTGACGTCATTTTCCGCCCTGGAAGCAATTGTTTGACCCTGCGGCTCCTTGTTTACGGTTATAGTTAATGTATGCAAATTTATTTAAATAAATTATGCAAATTTAATTAATAAAAATGACCCATTTTAAACCCAGCTCTTGTGTCCGTGTCGTTACTCCGCCTCTGCTGCAAACTTAGTTTCTGCACATGCAAAGAAGAAAAGATGAGCAAAAAAATTATTCATTTGTTTATTTGTTTGTTTATTTACTTACTTACTCACTCACTCACTCACTCACTCACTCACTCACTCACTCACTCACTCATTCATTCATTCAATTTTTTAATGCCACCCTTCAGTATATTGCCCTCACAATCCAGCTCCTCATTTTACCCACCTTGGGAGGATGGAAGGCTAAGTCAACCTTGAGCTGGTGATGAGATTTGAACTGCTGACTTGCAGATCTAGCAGTCAGCTTTAGTGGCCTCCAGTACTGCACTCTAGCCACTGCGCCACCTCGGCTCATTATATACATAATTTATTTGTGTGTGTGTGTGTGTGTGTGTGTGCCTACCTTTTATGTCCTCCCTTTTCCAACACCTCAAAACATCAGGACATGAAATTGATTTTGAAAGAACTAAATTAATTTCCAAAACAGAGCACTCCAACAAAAGAATAATCATGAAAGCCATTGAAATAGAGAAACACCCCCCAACATGAATAAACATGATCATACAAAGAGGTGGGCTGCTGCCAGGATGGCATGGAATGTCATTCCACTGGCAAAAATGGAGTTGTGTGCACATCTCTATCACCGCCCACCATGCACGCACCGTACATGTGCTGTGTACATGAGATTCGGCTTCTGCGAATGTGCAGAAGCCAAATTTCGCTGCCCCAGCCAACAGCAACAGCGCCCTATGAGCTCTAGCCATGTGACTTGCTGTGCTCTCCCGCACCACAGACATCTCTCGGAGCAGCGATGGTGGCTGCCCCAAGTGAGTCATGGCCTTCAGGAGCACAGCCCTGAAGGCCCGACCAAATCTACTGCTGCTCAGAGGGGAACAGACAGAGCACCCCATCACTGAGTGAGATCCTTCTTCCTCCTTGCCCACATCTGCACAGGTAAGATGTTGCAGACTACAAGGGAATGAGGGATGTGGTCTTACTTGTGCAAAGGTGTCACAGGGAGGATGTCTATTCTCCTCACCTTCCGCTGCTGCAGCCAATTCACCAGGTCCAGCCTCCTGGAGCTCAGAAAAGTAGAAATCCAATGGGCCAACCTCAGCGGGGGGCTGCCCACTGGCCAGGGAAGCATTCGGGGCTCCAGAAGGTCCAGGTCCATTTTCTGTCATTGCCTGGCTAGGCCTCTCCATGAAGTGGGTCTCAAGCGCCCTCAGCCGGCAAGGAGGAGACGGGGTGGCTGGCGTGTCTCCTGGCTGATCTCCTTCCCAGATTCCTGCAGCTCCTTGGCAGGTGAGCAGGCCTGATGGGCAGGCGGGGTGGGGTGGGAAGGCAGGCAGGCAGCAACAAAGCGCCAGCCGGCATGAGAAGCTTTGCATGCAGCTCCTGGCCCTTCATGCGCTGCACCAATACCTGCCTGCATGGGTGGCGCCGGCTGGCCAGGCACAGCATCTCATTCTTGGTCAGGCACTGGCTGGCCGGCGCTACCCAGGCAAGCAGGTAGCGGTGCATTCGGAGCTTCTCACGCATGCCTCCTCCTCCGAGAGTGTTCCAGTAGGGCCGCGAATGGCTGCCCTTTACTGATGATACTTCCTATCTATCAGACATCTGGAAACTAGCCCTAATCAATCAATAAATCCCAGTCATGAAAACTGACACCAGACCCAGAACAACACAGGATGCCACCAACCCTCACCAGACCCAAACACATACCCACCCCACAGCATTGCTGGGTTTATTTTTGTAAGGTTCTTAGAGCTTAGTGAGTATCAGGAGAAATGTTGCACAGACTCATTGCTATCTATGGACATTCAGTTGAGTATTTATGATTTTAATATTAGTAGGAAGTTGTATCACCATATAATCTTTCTTTTTTTGAAACAAAAGTCATATATCAAACCAAAAGAAAAAAAATCATAGAATTTTGTTTTTGTATGTAACAACTGTAGTGAGACTATTATATATTTAAAAGCAAACAGTAAAAGCAGAGTGTTAAAAGATTCAACACTACCTACAACCAAAGGAATAGTTGGTAACGATTATGGTATTTGTGGATAAGGATAAATTAACATTTTTGATTTTTTTTAAAAAAACCCTACATTTATGATTGAGTAGAAACCCTTTATAGAATGTTTGCATGAGACAAAAAGAATGCACTTATGATTTGTCATTTTATTAATTAGAAAAAAGATAGTATAGTAGAAAAGAAGAAAAAGAAAACCATTAACTTCCAACTCCTTTTTTCACAGTATAATAAGATAATAATGTATATCCCAACTTTTTACTTTTACATAATAATATATGCTAGCCATTTCTATAACAACAAACCTATGTACTTAACAAAACCAAAAGTCAACGTTTCGTTTTTTTCCCCACTTCAAGCACAAAGACCAAAGGCAGTTTTCAACTTTTCTTTCTTTCTTTCTTTCTTTCTTTCTTTCTTTCTTTCTTTCTTTCTTTCTTTCTTTCTTTCCTCTGTACTTTTCTTGGCACAAAGTCACAAGACTTCTAGAAGATAGCATATAGACATCTTTATATGCCATAAAGAGATCCTTCTATATTTAATTCCTGTAATACACTGGTTTCATGATATTATGCAGGCTACAATTAATGAACAGGGCATTCATTGAAGGGCTACCAAAATCTTTACTACCACACTGTGGGTGTGGCTTATGCAGGACGCCCTGCATTTTCTTTCAACATCTTTCAGTGCAAATTGGGTGCTCTGGGGTGGAGCTCCATTTTCGCTACCCCACTGTGTCCCCCCCCAAATCCGGGCAGTAGCCCACCCCTTAGTGCATTATGCTAAGAAAATATTGCAAATATTTAGATATAGAATACCCTATGAGACTAGACTTTCAATCCTGGGCCTAGAAAGCTTACAACTAAGATGCCTTAAACAAGATCTAAGTATTGCCCACAAGATCATATGCTGCAACGTCCTGCCTGTCGGCGACTACTTCAGCTTCAACCACAACAACACAAGAGCACACAACAGACTTAAACTTAATATTAACCGCTCCAAACTTGACTGTAAAAAATATGACTTCAGTAACCGAGTTGTCGAAGCGTGGAACTCATTACCAGACTCCATAGTGTCATCCCCAAACCCCCCAACACTTTACCCTTGGATTATCTACAGTTGACCTATCCAGATTCCTAAGAGGTCAGTAAGGGGCGAGTACAAGTGCACTAGAGTGCCTTCTGTCCCCTGTCCTATTGCTCTCCTATATCTCCTATACCTTTCTTCTATTCCTATATCTCTTCTTCTATTCTTTCATTGATATGTTCTATTACTATATCTTCTTTTCTATTATTTCATAGATATATTTTACTATTAGTATTTCCTCTATAACCTTCATCATGTATTTTACTATGTGTATATAGATATATACCCACTAAAACCCTCATCGTGTATTGGACAAAATAAATAAATAAATAAAATAAAATAAAATAAATAAATAACAATTTAAGGCTGGAGCATAGTATCCACTATACATAAGTTATTGAAAATATATATCTGAGTGATTTTTATTGCACAGAGCTCCACATATCCACAATGATATGATCCTCCCATCCTGAAATTCACATTTGCAATATGTAGAGCCTGGCTTAGCACTGCTTCCTCTCATTCATATGCTAGTACTGGAAGCATTTCAAGACCTGGATAATAAATGCAGTGCTTTGCCCATGGAGAAGATTTCTTCCTCTCCACCACTCTCAGACTCTTCGTCAATAACAGCCTATGGCATGTTAACTTCCCATCATTCAGAGGTGGCACTCTGACATTTACAATGCAGAGAAAGGTAACAAAGTGTGAAGCACACCATAAATCATAGGAAGCAAGCAGGTTGATAGAAAGAGAAAGACTTAAGAAACCCCTTCCAGGGGAAAAGGGGGGGGGGAGGGCTGGGATTGTGGAAAATAAAACAGGACCAAAATGTATTTTTATATAAAAGGGAAAGAATGACCTTTTCACCTGTCATCATTCAGCAAAGCTTTTTTTTAAAAAAATAACAATATTCTGAATCTTTAGAATTGAAGAGATAAATGTTTCTGAATGCTTTAATTCATGTGTGATGAATGAACTTTTTATTATTGTTGCTATTATCCAATTAGGATGAAGAGTCGGAAAAAGAGAACCAAAGCTCTGATATTAAAGAAAGACAAGGTTTTATAGTATAAGGCACTGCTTTTTAATCCTAGCAACTTTAGGATATGCCATGTGGCAGGAAAGCAGGTGACTTTTTCTCTGGCAAAGCTGGTTCCCTCCCCACTTACATCTTGTGTACATGCTCGCACAGAGATCTGTAAGAAGAAGATCATCTGTAAGAATGTGAGATCTATTGTGTTCCTACAGTCCAACCTGTGTGGTGCTGCAGGCATCCTCTGTGTGCTGCTGAGAAAATATACTATTTAGTTGAAACTAACTGAACATAGGCAAAAATTGCAAATAAATCCTGCATGCGGAGCCATATATGCAGGGGTGGGGAGCAGGCAGGATGGGGAGGAACACAGTTCCACCAGCGAAAATGAAGATGCGTGCGCAGCTCCTCAGCGGCTGTCACTTCCTGGATTACTAGTCTTGGCTTGGCTTTCCTTTTTTCCACTGCTGCTGCTGCTTTGTCTGCGCTCCTTGCTTTTTTCCTCTTTTCTCCTTCCTGGCTTTGGATGAGCTTCCCTCTCTCCTGCCTGGCTCCCCTCCAGCCTCACACAGCCACCTCCTGCATGAGGTGCAAGCAGAAGGCGTGGGTAGAAGCGACGCTGGCAGCATTTATGCTTCTGGCAGCATCCGTTCGCCTTGCTACCCAGCCTGGGGTGGGGGGACGCGACCATGGAAGGAGAGGGTGGGAAACGCAAAGCAAATGACACTGGAAAAGTTGTAAGTCGAGGACTTAACAGTTCACCTGAACGATGATTGTTCAAGCCACTCCCACCTGGTCACATGGTCAGCAAGGCACTCCAACCCAGTCACATGACCATTAAGCCAAACCCACAAAATAAGCCACACCCAAAGTGTGGCAGTAAAAATTTTGGCTGCCTATTACTGCATATAAGCCAGCACGTGAGCTGTTGCCCTAACTCAACCCAAGCACACATGTATGCGCTGGCCAGCTCATTTTTGGCTTACATGGAGAATCTGGGAGGGCATTTTTGGCTTCCGGAGGGCCTCCAGGGGGATGGGGGAGGGTGTTTTTGCCCTCCCCAGGCTCCAGGGAAGCCGCTGGAGCCTTGGGATGGTGAAAAATGAGGCTACCGGGCCCACCAGAAATTGGGAAATGGCCTGTTTCTGGCCTCCAGAGGGCCTCTGGGGGCAAAGGAGGCATTTTTCACCCTCCCCAGGCATTGAATTATGGGTGTGGGGACTCACACAGGTGTGATAGCGTGTGCGCATGCACTTTTGGCACCCGAGGGTAAAATAATTCGCCATCATTGCCTTACATTGTTGCCAAAACTATTACATTGAACTTAAACCACTAGAAGCTTACTACTTATTTGCCCTGGCTAAAGTTTGGCTAAAATTATGAGTCCCTAATTGTTAGAAGATTACTATATTTTTGCTGCAAAAATCCAAATAACAATGACAACAACAAGAAGTTGGATTTTTGTATATTTTTTCCGCCATCAAATATTGACTAAATTTTGCAGCCAAATCTTAGGCTTATTTGAACAAACCTGAGCAATTTCAAAGGATTAAGTTTGTTTGGCATATTGTTGTTGTTCTAATGAGAAGGTTAGGAAACTGTTCCAAGATGTGAAGTATTTTTCTTTATCTTAGTTTTTTTTCTTTTTTTAAGAACTATCATCCAAATAATTATGAGGCCAGTTTGTGTTAAAACTACTCCTGCAATATTTTAATGAACTGAAATACTGTATATAAGTGGCAATTCTTTATATACATTACAAAACATTTTATTCAAAGAAAAACAGGGGATACTTGATCCCACCTAAGGTAGAGCTAGCCTTGTGGAAAATAAAGAATAGGAAAGGTTCCAAAGTCTGTTGGCTCATTATGTGTGGTGGCATATGAAGAGAATAAAGATAAGCTCCCTATTGTACCTGAGTATTTTTGTTTCTTTGCTTTACATAGTCTGAACCATTATTACTCCTTTACCCTGCAACTTTTACAACTGAGCTTTTGTAGAAGGATACAACAATCTTCTATACTTATCTTTCATTTATGATTACACAGATGCCTGTAAGTAGATCAGAAGCAAACAAAAAAAATTGATTAATCTTGTACCATTGAGTTGTTTATAACTCTGAGCAACTGTTTTGTCCATGATGATCTGTCCTATGGCTGGTATTTCAGAACTTCCAACATTGCACCAGCTGCCACTTGAATTGGGTCCCCTTGTTACTGGTTGGATCCTTCTTCTGTTTCTTTCTATATTTCCTGCATTAGAGTCTTCTTTAGAGAGAGAGAGAGATCTTAGGAATCCAAAATGATTTAACTTCAGCCTTGTCATTTACGTCACAAGTGAGAACCCTGGGTTGGTTTGTTCAATGATCCATTAGTTTGTGTCTTTGGCTGCCTACCATATTCATAGATGTTTCCTCCAACACCAGAACGCAACAGAATAAAAGAGTTGGAAGGAATTTTGTAGCAGCAGTGAAATCTACTTATCTTCCCTACCAGTTCAGAAGTGTGTAATTTGGGTTTGCGCAGGCGTAGAGTTTTAGAGAGGAAAACAGCAAGGTTTAATTGTCCTTCCTTCTCTAGTATCTTAGCATGATCTTTAATTACTTTTAAAATAGAAAATAATTAAATAGTATATTTTTACCCATAAACACTTGAATCATTTTAATCATTATCTAGAACTGAACCTTTGTAGCAATTAAAGAAAATTGAGCTACTTGCCTAATCTGTTATCACGCTGAATCTTGTGGGTTCAGTACAAAACCTTTAAATTTTTAAATTATGATAGGGTTTTTAGTTTTTTTTAATATTAGATTTGTGCCTATATTATTGTTTTATCGTCTGTTGTGAGCCGCCCCGAGTCTTCGGAGAGGGGCGGCATACAAATCTAATAAATTATTATTATTATTAATTATTATAAATGTTACTGTGCTCCTCAACAAATAATGCTGTCTATCATCTGTCTTTTTTGTGGCTATTCAAATAATGTGACTTTATCAACTGAAAAAGAGTCCGAGCACCTATTTGAAAACTCATCTTGGTTGGTAGACCACTTGCACCCAGTCACATGACCTTTAAGCCACACCCGGTCATACGATTGTCAAGCCACTCCTACCTGGTCACATGGTGGGCTAGCCACTCCTACATGACCATCAAGCCACACCCACAGTGTGGCAGGAAAAAATTTGGCAGCCCATCACTGGATATACCACATCATACCATTCCACTGTTTGGGACCCTTGAAAGCAAAGGCTGGTTTTCAACTGTCACTAGCTTCCTTGTGATACTTGCCTTTTTACAGTTATAGCCAATTATTTTGTAGTTTGGACTTACTGCCGTTAATTGATTTTATATTAACTAAGACTTCAAGAGATTCCAGGATGTTAAAGATCATGCAGTCCCCTGTGTTTCTCCCCCCTCCCGAAACTCTGAATGTTAGTTTCTAGGGAGGGAGGCATAATGAGATATAACCATTATAGCAAGAACATTTTTCATAAGCTTTATATGGTTGCTAGCATATGTCAGCTATATAGCCAATCCTTTTCAAATATTTAACAGATGCTCAGAAAATTAATTTGACAGGATTAATAGTAGATTATAGTATTAACATCTTTCTCTTTACATGGAGAACCAAGCTGCTTGCGAAAAGTTAAACTGATTCTTTTTTCCAAGCTAAACAAAGATTTAAATAATAATTCTATTTTTGCAGATACATTGAGATGTGCATTAACTGCTCTGCTGTTTGCTGTATCATAACATTTCCAATCTTGCCCTTCTGCACAGCTGAAAACTATTCTTTTTTTAATCCCCAAACCTCACAAATAAAGATAATATCTAAACTGTAGCCCTGTTCGGCACTTTAATTTCTGGAAAGAAAGAGCAGAACACTGGCAGAAGGAACAAGTTATCTTTTTCACTCACTGCTTACAATATAAATCAAAGAGCTCTATAAAATTATGGTAGAAATAACAAACAATAATAATGCACTGTGAATCTCTTTAACCAATTATCCCGTTTCCTGTCTTCCCATTAAAACTGTGCTCAGAGTTCCTGTATTTCGAGAAGAAAATGCATTTATGTTGTACAACAGGAGGCAAGTTTAAATGCATTACATGACAGCTGGTGTATTAATGTCACATGCATTCAATAAAAAGAATTACTATTGGAAAATGTCACAGAAAACACATGGAATGAATTGGGAGGATAATTCTGTAGTCAAGGGGGCTATTTATAGTTTGTAAAGGCTCACAGATACCTGTAATGATTATGACCTTTACAAAAAAAAATGTGATTATTTCTATTAATCGTATTCAGGCTAAAATGTATTTATGATATGTGGAATCCTAACTTACCTACAATATGTGTGTGTGTGCGATATTATTTTACAATATTAAAATGCATCAGTGTTTTGTTTTGTTTGTTTATTACCTACAATTACAATATAGAGAAAAATGAAGGTTCTACAATTAGGTGAGAAAAAACAAGTGCACAGGTATGGTATAGATCAGTGGTTCTCAACCTTGGGGTCGGGACCCCTTTGGGGGTCGAATGACCATTTCACAGGGGTCGCCTAAGACCATGGGAAAAGGCAAATTTCCAATGGTGTTAGCAACTAAAGCTTCTATTCTGGCATCTCGGAACATATTTTTACAATCCAACCAATCAGGCAGAGGGTGTCCCTCTGACCTCTTGCCAATCAGCTTAAAGATCTGTTGGAAGAATTGGCGCTAAACTTATAATTGGGGTTCACAACAAGATGAGGAACTGTATTAAGGGGTCGTGGCATTAGAAAGGTTGAGAACCGATCAGGGATTGGATAACATTAGAGGATCAAAGAACATTGAAACTAGAAGGACATGATCTCATGCTTGGCTGGCATGCCTTTATATGGTACGATAAGGATAAAAATCCTTCATATTTTAAAAGACATACACTAAGAAAATACTTGTTGGAAGTCTGGAAAGACATAAGAAAAAAATCATTTTTTGACTGTTCCTGAATGGGTTTCCCCCCTAGAAGCAATAATACACCCAAATTCTATAAAGGGAATGAGAATAATAAGATATAAGGATCTATTGAATGATCAAATGAAATTAAAATCTAGAACTAATCTACAAGAAGAAGGGATAACAATTGATTGGTGGCACTATGCACAGATTTGATCTAGATACCAGAAAGATAGTACGTTATATGTTTTTAATAAGAATAAAAACCTATTAGGCAATTTAATAACCATTAATCAAACTAAAACAATAGGGAAAGTTTATAAATACTTGATTGCCCATAAAAACATAGATTTGACTTTAAAGGATAACATGATAAGTTGGTGCAAAAATATTGGAAAAGAAATAGATATAGATACATGGGAGAAAGTCTGGATCTATAACTGGAAAATGACAAAATCAGTGTCTCTAAAAGAAAATCAAATTAAAATGTTTTATAGGTGGCATCTCCCACCAAATAGGATAGCAAAAATGTTCCCCAAAACTTCCCCGTTATGTTGGAAATGTAAGAAGGAAATAGGGTCCTATTACCATCAATGGTGGACATGCAGTAAAGCTAGACTCTATTGGAAAATGATAGAAAAAATAATAAAAGGAATAGTAAAGCAAGATATAGAAATGACCCCGGAATTTTATTTATTAGGAATTACTAACCCGACCTATAAGAAAGAAATTTTATATCTAGTTATACATATTTTAACTGCGGCTAGGATAATATATGCGCAAAACTGGAAAGGGGAGGATATCCCCAAACAAGAAGAAGTTATTACAAAAATATTAGATTGCGTTGAAATGGATATGATGACAAGACGCTTAAATGATCAAGAAGATACGGAATTTTATGAAACATGGAACAAAGTTTATATATGGATAAATAAGAAGAAACAGTAGAAGGTTAAGATAAATAAATAAACAAATGAGTAAATTGTTTCGGCAAAGACAAGATTTATGTGTTATAATAGAATTAGCTAGAATATGTTTGTTTTAGAAGTATATTAGAATTAGTTTATATATGAAGAATTATTATGAGAAGAATTTTAAATTTATATTAGAATTAGTTTAAATATGAAAAATTATAATGAGAAGTTCAACAAATTATTTCTTAACATTTACAATAATGAATTGAATTTAAATATGTATTCTTTTTTCTGTATTCAAATTTATACTTTTGAGATAAGTGGGGAAAACACAACCCCACTTTTATGTTAAATGTATGTGTGTCTGTTTGTCTATTTTTTGAAAATCAATAAAATTTATCAAAAAAAAAAAAAGAAAGGTTGAGAACCACTGGTATAGATGGTTGTGAGAGGGATCTTTTAGTCCTAGTGAACCATCCACTTAAATATGAGCCAGCATTGTGCTTCAGCTGCCAAAAAACCCAACACAGTCTTAAGATGAAGTGTTAGTGAATCCTTTGAGGTGAGTTGGGCTGAAAGATTATGACTGGTCCAAAGTCACACACCTGGCTTTCAAGCTTAAAGCAGGACTAGAAATCAATCTGCTGGTTTCCAGCCAATGCCTTTATCCAGTGGTGTCAAAGTGGTGTCAAACTAGGGCTTGCAAATGGATGTATCACATGCAGGCTTCACAAAGGCAAAAAACATTGCAATACATCATGTGACATTATATGACACAATCAAATTTGACACCCGTGACTTAACCACTAGGTTTTAATCACAAGGTTACATCTGCCATCTTAACTCTTTTAAACTCTTATCTGATCCTATCTCTGTTTGAGACTTGTTCTTTATTTGAGATGGTAAAGATGGTTTACACAATGCTTGAAACCAGAAAGATTATTTTCACGGTCTCTTGGGATGTTTGTTCAAAAAGAAAGAAAGAGAGAAAGGGGGGAGGGAGGGAGAGAGAGAAAAAGAGAGAGAGAGAGAGAGAGAGAGAGAGAGAGAGAGAGAGAGAGAGAATTATTAACTGACATATCTGAATGCAAATAAAAAATACAGCCTGGAAAAGCAGCCAGATATTACTACCGTATTATTCTGGAAATCACTTGCCATTGACCTCATTGTGTGGGAAAATGGTGCCTGGACTAAAATGTATCTGGAGGACACCAGATTGCTAATACTTGATCTTATAAAAATATCTAAGTCAGAGATGAAGCTGATTTTGATGCGTTCCTTAATAGACATTTGCTTATGCACTTTGGCCATTAAAAATGTCATTGTATTGAAACTCAAAGTAAATCTACAGGTCAGTTGAGGAGCTGTTCAAATAAATATTAGTAATTGTTAATGCCCAATTCCTACACATCTCATCTTTCCATTAATTGAATGGAAATGTTTATGTTCGGCCTTGAATAAATGAATGAATAAGCAAATAGAGTTTCTGCATGTTAATACATTTTACGAGTGTTCTCAGGTTATTCTACTCTTGTTCCTGGAACTTTTAATCTTTTCTAATCAAACTGCTAATGGGAACTCTGTTTGTTATATGTGTAATCACAAGGAAAGACAGAAGAATGGGTTATTTGTGCTTAGGTCATTGAGAATAAACAGGCCTTGATGAAGAAAAGAGCAGAAATTTGAGTATAAATATCATTATATTTCCTAGCAAGGTTCAGGACAAGCATGCTTGTACATCTGATGTCATAGTTTCACTCTTAGTAATTATGAAAACAAAATCAACAAGGTTTTATTTTTGGATGTCAGTTTAAATATAGAGATCAGTAGTCATTCAGGATTAAACATTTTTGCACAAACTTACCTATTATTCCTGCCATTGATTTAGAAAACTCCACAAGGCATAAATTATTCCATGATTTTAGAGTAATTAGTTCTTAAATTAATTGGATTTTAGATATTTATATTCTGCATTTTTTAAATATGTTATAAGCCGCCTCAAATCTTTGGAGAGGGGTGGCATATAAATACAATTAATTAATTAATTAATTAATTAATTAATTAATTAATTAATAATAAATAAATATTATTTGATGAGGAATTTCACTCAGGTTTATACAATTGAAATGGGGAAATGCAATATTATTTTTGTGTTAAAGTATATAGTGCATCTATTTCAGTAACCTGAAGATTTGAAAAGAGTCACGGAAGAGGATCCATATCTTTTAAGAATTCTAGATTAAGTTCCTTTAAAAAAGAAAATGAAAACAACAACAACAACTGAACAATATTTTCATAATCTTCCTATTAAAAGTGTAAGGCAGTCCTGTAAATTCAGCCAGCCATCTAAACCAACTTTAATTTTATCCTTATCCTTATATATATATATATATTCTGCAGGCATGTTTCAACCGCCTGTAATTACAGGGTAATTAGTCCAGGAAGACACGCACCACACTATAAAAGGAAAACCCAAAAGTTTTTATAAACAGAAAAACAGGAACAGCTCCCTTTTTAAATGTCAAAGGGATTTTCTGGTACACACAAGGCACAGGTTAAATGAAATCCAATTGCTCCCCCAATAACTGGGAAATGGAGTCCAATTCTAAAGTCCAGAGAGTCCACACACAATCTTGAACAGCACAAAAACCACGATCTCGACGAAACAATGAATCAGATAAACTGCCACAAGGCTAAACTAGCACACTGTTCTTTTTATGTGTAGTACTAATTACAGCAGCCCCACCCAACCACAGGTGGCCTCATTTTCTCTTGTAATAATCCTTCAGTTGTTGTTTCCTATGCATCAGTCTATGCATGCGTGGATGTGTCATTAATTCTTTTTCAGAATCCAAGGATGATACAGATGATTGATCTCCTCCTGGGCTGTCTGCCAAACTCCCCTCTTCCCTGTCACTCACGCTTCCTTGGTCAGAGGAGCCTTCGTCGGCAGATTCCATAGGGAGCAAAACAGGCCTGCGGCATGTGGATGTTTCCCCCATATCCACCTGCACATTACTTGGGGCAGGAGCTGGGCCAGAGCTAACCACAATATATATATATATATATGATTGAAGATATCCTGAATATGATGGAGATGCATTTTTTGTATACTAAATATTTGATAATGTGAGGTATGCTTCTTCTAAGTATGTAGGACTTATTTTTACATTTATTTACTCAATTCACCAAAAAACATAGCCCAAATGAATATAACCTCTACTTTATGAGGCTAGAGTAACAGAACTGGCAAATCTGGTAGATTTATTTTTACTTCTTTCCCTTAGATTTAGATTTATTGGATTTATATGCCGCCCCTCTCCGCAAACTCTTATATCATAGTGATCATTGCCTGATTGCCTTTTGAATACTGTCTACTTTACCAGGACTTAAGAAAAACTTGTCAACCCTCTTTGCTCCTATAATTCTTTTGCTATTTTCTTCAATATCATTTCCTTGATTCTCTGCACTCCATCATATTTCCCTTTTATGCTGCGAATTTCTTGAGAAGTTGTTTGTATATATTCACTCATGGGAACAGCCATGAAGGAGATTAAATCAGAAGCTGCCTTTCAGAATGACTCCTGAACCCTAAAAAGTCTCATTTCATCCTGAGCACATCCTCAGATTTTTCAAGCGATGAAGGATATTTTGTCTTTAGAAAAGCATTAAGATCATGCCAGAAGCAATGGGAAAATTCCATGGGTTTGAGGTATATCATGGAAGGGATCATTGCTAATTTGATTTTGGGATAATTTCATGGTTTTGATTTTCTTGATCAATACTGTGACCCAGTTCTGAGTTATTATAAATTCTGTTAAACTGAGCATGTGCAATGCACATTTAATAAATAAATGTCTATAAAAGGACAAATGGACTTTTTAAAAAATCATTTCTTTCCCGGTCCTAAGAAACACCATCCTTGCTCATAATACTTTAATGTGAGTGAGAGGATAGATTTGTGCCTAAAATTTAGAGAAAACTTTAAAGAATAGAATAATTTTTTTTATTGGCCAAGTGTGATTGGACACACAAGGAATTTGTCTTGGTGCATATGCTCTCAGTGTACATAAAAGAAAAATATATATTTGTCAAGAATCATGTGGTACAACACTTAATGATTGTCATAGAGGTCAAATAAGCAACAAAGAAATAATCAATATTAATTAAAATCTTAGGATACAAGCAACAAGTTACATTCATACAGTCCTACGTGGAAGGAAATGGGTGATAGGAATGATGAGAAAAAAACTAGTAGAAATAGAATTGCAGACTTAGTAAATAGTTTGACATTGTTGATGGACTTATTTGTTTAGTAGAGTGATGGCATTTGGGAAAAAACTGTTCTTGTGTCTTGTTGTCTTGGTGTGCAGTGCCCTGTAGGGACGTTTTGAGGGTAGGAGATAAAACAGTTTGTGTCTAGGATGCAAAAGGTCAGTAAATATTTTCACCGCCCTCTTTTTGACTCGTGCAGTATACAGGTCCTCAATGGAAGACAGGTTGGCAGCACTTATTTTTCTGCAGTTCTGATTAACCTCTGAAGTCTGTGTCAGTCTTGTTGGGTTGCAGAACCAAACCAGACCGTTATAGAGGTGCAGATGACAGACTCAATGATTCCTCTGTAGAACTGTATCAGCAGCTCCTTTATGATGAGTCATCACGCAGAAGATAATAATCACATCATTGGTATCAATTCATGTAATGTGCTGGACATTGTGATGGAAATGATGTACCTTTATACAGTTCCCATTGCTAGCAGGAGGGCATTATTATCAAAGTAATGTGAATCACACCCAAATTTTAGCCTGCTGCAAGTGAAAATGTGAACCTTGAGGACCAGTTATTGAGCTTTCATTGCCCATTAGCTACATCTTTCCCAGGCTTTAGAGTGCTGTTTCTTGGAAAATGTGTTTCTGTCTGCCATGCATCATCTCTGATGCATCTCTTTCTCTGGGATTTAAATTATTCAGTCGTTGTTATTTTACATTTATTACATATTTTACTTCTATTCTGCATTTGCCTTAATGTAACCCTCCTTAATTAGGCAATTAAGTAATGAGTAGGTACACATGCATGCGTATGCCTCTATAATAAATGTATTATTTTCATTCTTATGTAAGTTCAGAGTCGGTTTGAAGAATAATTTATTGCTGATGCCCACAGTGCTCTGTTTAACAATATACAATTTATGATTACTGTATTTTTCGGAACATAAGATGCACCTTTTGCCCCTCAAAAGTGGGTGGAAATGTTGGGCATCTTATACACCAAATACAGTCATTTTTGCCCCTGCATCCCATTTTTGCAAAATTTTTGGTGTGCAGAGGGTTTCGAAAGCCTTCAAAGCACTCCTAGGAAGTGGGGAAAGGCAAAATTACCCCTGTTTTTGCAAAAAAAGTGGGGGGGAAATGGGCTACTTTTTGCAAGAACAGGGGCAGTTTTCCCTTCCCCACCCCTTAGGAGTGCTCTGCAGGCTTCCCATTTTTGCCCCATTTTGGGGGAAAAAAACCAAGCAAAAAAATGGTAATTTTTTCACAAAAATTGTGTTGTTTTGCCTTCTAATTACCCCATTTAGAATTACTGAAGAAGTAATTCTGGAAGTTGAAATCCAATAGTCTTAAAGCTGTCAAGTCTGAAGAACCTGGGTTAGGGGTTAGGAATGCAGGGATGTTCAAACTTGGCAAGTTTTCAGCAGTTCATGAAAGCTGCATAAGTTCTCAGTTTTCAGGTTTAAGTAAGGAGTACATAGTCTGCCATTTTTAATCCATCCATTCATAAGTACCAATTCCAACTTAATAGCCATTCAATTTGGGACTCAGGAATAAATTATTTTTGGTTACAAATTATATTGCTATTACTATTAGTCTTCTCATCATTCCTATCATCCACCTCCTTCCACTTATGACTAATTTCATTTCATTTCATTTCATTTATTTAGATTTGTATGCCGCCCCTCTCCGCAGACTCGGGGCGGCTCACAACAGAATAACAGAAGACAATTTCAGCAAATCTAAATTTCTACTAAAAACATTTTAAAAACCCCATTTTCTAAGCACACATACATACACACATACCATTCATAAATTGTATATGCCCGGGGGAGATGTCTCAGTTCCCCCATGCCTGACGACACAGGTGGGTCTTAAGGAGTTTACGAAAGGCAAGGAGAGTAGGGGCAGTTCTAATCTCCAGGGGGAGTTGGTTCCAGAGGGTCGGGGCCACCACAGAGAAGGCTCTTCCCCTGGGGCCCGCCAACCGACATTGTTTAGTTGACGGGACCCGGAGAAGGCCCACTCTGTGGGACCTAATCGGTCGCTGGGATTTGTGCGGCAGGAGGCGGTCTCGGAGATATTCTGGTCCAGTGCCATGAAGGGCTTTAAAGGTCATAATTTGTTGCTTGTATTGATTTATATATACTTATATATTGATTGTTTTCTGGTTGCTTATTTGTACCCTATGACCGAGGGTGAGTTCTACCTATCTTTGCCACCGGTTCACATTGTGACATTTCATGCACGCACAAGTGCTTGCTCCATTCGCGCACATGTGCCCCCTCCTGAAATTTTACTTCCATGCACGCTCAGATGGTGGATTTAGCCTGAAACATAGCTGAGGAGCTGATCAGCTCTGCTTCAGGTGAAGAAATAAAGGTCAGTATTAACTCAGGGCAGGCTTTTTTCCAAGCAGAGAACCAGCAAATGCTGTTTTTTCCACCAAGAAAAAAACAAAAACAAATAGATAGCTATATCCATAGGTCACTGCTGAATTAACGAAGGAGAGAAGAATAGAATTAAGCTGGATTTCTATTGCATCTTGACTTTGCATCCAGGCAGGATCTAAGAGGCAGGATTTCAGTTTCCATATGTGTTCTAAAAATATAATCATTCATCATTCTCCTCTTATAATTTGGCAGCCATGGATCTTGGATAACTCACCGTGGCCAACTCACTACAGGACAAGAGTTACATTAATATATAAAAAAATTGATAAATAGAATCATTAAGCAAAGGATTCAAAATGAGGGACAAAATAAAATGTGAATGACAAAAATTAAGATATTATTAAAAATATTTTAAATAATTAATTTGAATTGTTTAACATAGAAACATAGAAACATAGAAGTCTTACGGCAGAAAAAGACCTCATGGTCCATCTAGTCTGCCCTTATACTATTTTCTGTATTTTATCTTAGGATGGATATATGTTTATCCCAGTTACTGTGGATTTATCTACCACATCTGCTGGAAGTTTGTTCCAAGGATCTACTACTCTTTCAGTAAAATAATATTTTCTCATGTTGCTTTTGATCTTTCCCCCAACTAACTTCAGATTGTGTCCCCTTGTTCTTGTGTTCACTTTCCTATTAAAAACACTTCCCTCCTGGACCTTATTTAACTCTTTAATATATTTAAATGTTTCGATCATGTCCCCCCCTTTTCCTTCTGTCCTCCAGACTATACAGATTGAGTTCATTAAGTCTTTCCTGATACATTTTATGCTTAAGACCTTCCACCATTCTTGTAGCCCGTCTTTGGACCCGTTCAATTTTGTCAATATCTTTTTGTAGGTGAGGTCTCCAGAACTGAACACAGTATTCCAAATGGGGTCTCACCAGCGCTCTATACAGCGGGATCACAATCTCCCTCTTCCTGCTTGTTATACCTCTAGCTATGCAGCCAAGCATCCTACTTGCTTTCCCTACCGCCTGACTGCACTGTTCGCCCATTTTGAGACTGTCAGAAATCACCACCCCTAAATCCTTTTCTTCTGAAGTATTTGCTAACACAGAACTGCCAATACAATACTCAGATTGAGGATTCCTTTTCCCCAAGTGCATTATTTTACATTTGGAAACATTAAATATTCCATGGTGATTTGTCCTGCATTGAATTGGGCACAGCAAGTTCACTTTTGGCAAATTGACCATGGCAAGTTGACTGGTGCAAATAGGCTGGGGTGAGTTAGCTATGGCAAGTTGGCCTTGTTGAGTTGACCATCCCACTGTTACTGAAGAATAATGCAGAAAATCAGGCTAGACTGATTCTATCTTGAGGAAAGAGGAGGAAATGATGTTTGGGCTATATTATTTCTTTCAACAAAACCAACATGTGATATTTTAAACAGTCATGTCCATCAAAAGCACTGCAGAAAAAAAAACACCACTTAATTTTTTTAAAAAAATAATCAAATGGAACCATGGTCTGTGAACCATTTCCATGCGAAATTGAAGAAGCTCACATTTACTAAGCGGTGGGAAATTATCGAATCTATTTTCTTTGCTTGCAAAAAAGAAATCTGTGGCCCTTTCAATAAGTATTTATATACCTTTAAAGAAAAACCCAATATTTATTTTGGGGCAAGAAAAAAGGATTAGTTGCAATAAGGATTTAACACATGGAGGTAAGTTAATATCAGCTCATAATGCCAAAGAGACAAGAAATGTTATAAAGTGATTCCAATTGGATTATTGGCAGATAAACCAGGCATTGCTTCAAAGTTTTTATGCAATTGCTAATATTAGACATGAACAAAATCTGATATCTTTGCTTCTACCTTTTTTATATAGGACATTTGGAGAGAAGAATTAACATGCGTGAAATAATTACATGTCATTTGCTTTTTTACTCTCTCCATTATCTTGGGTACTGTAGTTTTCTCCTCTTAAAATATGGCATAGATCTCAGTCATTCCAGTCAGCCCTCCCTTCCCCAGTAAAAAGAAAATTTTCCCACGTTAAAGATTAGATTAGATTAGATTTATTGGATTTATATGCCGCCCCTCTCCGCAGACTCGGGGCGGCTCACAACAATGGCAAAAACAGTACATAGTAACAAATCTAATATTTCATGGGCAAGGGGGAGATGTTTCAATTCCCCCATGCCTGATGGCAGAGGTGGGTTTTAAGGAGCTTACAAAAAGCAAGGAGGGTGGGGCAATCCTAATCTCTGGGGGGAGCTGGTTCCAGAGGGTCAGAGCCACCACAGAGAAGGCTCTTCCCCTGGGTCCCACCAGACGACATTGTTTAGTCGACGGGACCCGGAGAAGGCCAACTCTGTGGGACCTAACCGGCCACTGGGATTCATGTGTCAGAAGGTGGTCCCGGAGATATTCTGGTCCGGTGCCATGAAGGGCTTTATAGGTCATAACCAACACTTTGAATTGTGACCGGATGCAGAATGCAGAAATCACCTATTCTTAGTCATTGAATCAAGACTCAGATAGCATACATGTATAAGAAATAATTATACAGACAATTCTTGATTTATAGCCATTTGTTTAGTAAAGCTACAACAACACTTCTAAAAGATTAAGATTTAAGATTAAGATTTATTAGATTTGTATGTCGCCCCTCTCCGAAGACTCGGGGCGGCTCACAACAACAATAAAACAATATCCAGAGTACAAATCCAATATTAGAGAAAAAGCTAAATTTAAAACCCATAAATATTAAAACAATTGCTATTGCACAATCACATCATTCTCATGTATTACAGTCAACACAAGAACAAGGGGACACAATCTGAAGTTAGTTGGGGGAAAGATCAAAGGCAACATGAGAAAGTATTATTTTACTGAAAGAGTAGTAGATCCTTGGAACAAACTTCCAGCAGACGTGGTTGGTAAATCCACAGTAACCGAATTTAAACATGCCTGGGATAAACATATATCCATTGTAAGATAAAATACAGGAAATAGTAAAAGGGCAGACTAGATGGACCATGGGGTCTTTTTCTGCCATCAGTCTTCTATGTTTCTATGTTTCTATGATCTGAAGTTTCTGAACATTTTTCAAAGGTAGCCTCATGTAGAGAGCATTGCAGTAGTTGAACCTCGAGGTGATGAGGGCATGAGTGACCGTGAGCAATGACTCCCTGTCCAAATAGGGCCGCAACTGGTGCACCAGGCGGACCTGGGCAAATGCCCTCCTCGCCACAGCTGAAAGATGGTGCTCTAATGTTAGCTGTGGCTTGAAGAGAATGCCCAAGTTGCGGACCCTCTCTGAGGGGGTCAATAACTCACCCAGGGTAATGGATGGACAGATGGAATTCTCCTTGGGAGGCAAGACCCACAGCCACTCCGTCTTGTCAGGGTAGAGTTTGAGCCTGTTGACACCCTTCCCGACCCCAACAGCCTCCAGGCACCGGCACATCACTTCGCTAACTGGACATGGGGTGGAGATGTATAACTGAGTATCATCAGCATACTGATGATACCTCATTCCATGCCCTTGGATGATCTCACCCAGTGGTTTCATGTAGATATTAAATAGCAGAGGGGAGAGGACTGACCCCTGAGGCACCCCGCAAGGGAGAGACCTAGAAGTTGACCTCTGACCCCCCACTAACACCGACTGTGACCAGACGAAGAGGTAGGAGGAGAACCACTGAAGGACAGTGCCTCCCATTCCCAATCCCTCCAGCCAGTGCAGAAGGATACCATGGTCAATGGTATTGAAAGCTGCTGAGAGGTCAAGGAGCACCAGGACAGAGGACAAGCCCCTGTCCCGGGCTTGCCAGAGATCATCCATCAGCACGACCAAAGCAGTTTCCGTGCTGTAGCCAGGCCTGAATCCTGACTGTTGAGGGCCTAGATAAAAAAAAAGAACTTGAGACCAGTCTACACGACTTACAATAGACATAGAATCTCACAGTCATGTGATCAAAGTTGGACACTAGCATGTATTTATGATGATAGCAACATCCTAGGATCCTTTGCTCATCATTCGTGGTCTTTCCAGTCAATTTCTGACAGCAAAGTCAATGGTGAAAACCAGATTTGTTAAACATTACGTGGTTCACTTACTAACCATAGTGATTCAAAAACTGTTGGAAAACTGGACTTAACAACTTTGTTTAACAATGAAAATTCTGGATGCAGTTATGGTCATAAGTCAAGGACTATCTGAAATATTTATCCATAGAGACAGCTCTTCTATTTATTGCTATTCTCACCAGTATTACCTTAGTATGTTAAATTTTGGACTGATGTATATTTTCATCTGAGGTCTTTGCTCTAGTCTCCTTTGGCCTGACATCTGTGCAGTCTTTGGGAAGAATTATTTTCAGCCCATCACTGAACTCTTTAGCAGAATATATTCTATTATCCCCATTTTCTTTCTCCTTCTAGCAAAATTCTTCCTTAAGTGATTCTCCTTCTTCTTTCTTTTATCATTTTCTCTTCTTCTAAGGCACTTATCCATCTGATTGACTTATTGCCTTTCCAGCACCCATAAGAAGACCATTTATCTTCTATTGGCCATAGGAAGAAGGCCCTTTCTTCCCATGTTAGTTTTTTATCTAAGGATCAATCAAACTTGAGTTATTTATCAACTATATTTATGGGTTGCTACATGCCTGCCCACAGATGGTGCTTAAGATTACTAACAAATGACAACAAAATGATGCAATTAAAACACAATTAAAATATGAATAAAAAACACATTGAAACACATAGCTTTTCTAAGTCTATTTGTACATCAAAGACTAGTTAGATAAAAATGTTTTAAAATAGAATTATAACCAAGTAATTCCTTCTAATGTTTGCAATTAGTGAAAATAACAGTGATATTCCAATTTAGTGTTTCTGGTGGCCTATGTCTTCAGTTTTCTTAGCAACAGGTGTACCCTTATGTGTGACACACTTTAGCAACTGCTGGAGGTTGATCAGTAGGCTTGAATTCCAGGTTCATTCCCAGTTGAACTTTGAGTTCTGGAATAAGATGTGACTAAACACCTGGGCTGTGACAGTAAACTATACGTGCATAAACATACACAGGAGGCTCAGGAAAATTGTTTATAGTTTTAAGAGAAGCACTTAACTAATAGTTGATTCCCCCCTCCTTCCAAATGTACCAACTTTTAAAACCCAAAGTTAATATTTTTAATTTTGTTTCCATCCATCCAGATAGATAGAGGGATAGATAAAAGATTATTTAAATTAAATAAATAAATCCATCCATCCATCCATTCATTCATCCATCAGACAAAAGAAAGAAACAAAAAAGAAAGAAGGAAGGAGGGAAAGAAAGAAAGAAAGAAAGAAAGAAAGAAAGAAAGAAAGAAAGAGCAATATTACAGGCTAATTCTGTCGGCTCAAGGTTGACTAAGCCTTCCACCTTTCCAAGGTTTGTAAAATGAGGACCAGATTATTGGGTGCAATATTCAGTAGCCTCCAACATTTTGGGCATCAGGGACAGTTTCTATGGAGAAAGATTTTTCCATGGACTGGAGGGGATGTATTTTCATGTGCTACTGCATTTCATGGAACAAGAGACTAGTCTGTTCATCTCTCACATTGGCTGGGTCTCCAAAGAACTCCAAAGAGCCGGGGTGGCGCAGCAGGTAGAGTGCTGTACTGCAGGCCACTGAAGCTGACTGTAGATCTGAAGGTCAGCGGTTAAAATCTCATCACCGGCTCAAGGTTGACTCAGCCTTCCATCCTTCCGAGGTGGGTAAAATGAGAACCCAGATTGTGGGGACAATATGCTGTCTCTGTTAAAAAAGTGCTATTGCTAACATGTTGTAAGCTGCCCTGAGTCTAAGGAGAAAGGCGGCATAAAAATCGGATGAATGAATGAATGAATGAATGAATAAATGAATGAATGAATGAATGAAAGTAAGTAAGTAAGTAAGTAAGTAAGTAAGTAAGTAAGTAAGTAAATAAATAAATAAACAAATAAACAAATAAATAAATAAATACTTGCCATAACTTCCTCATGGCATATCCTTTAGAGCAATCATTCTCAAACTTGGCAATTTTAAGTCCAGTACTAGACCTAACTATTTGATATGGGACATTGGTAAACTAATTCATTAGCTGATGTAGAGTATCTAGTTCTATTTTTCTTGCTCCAAACACTTCAGTATATAGCTCTGGAAGAAAATGTGCGAGAGGACAAGTGCACAAGAGTCACAATATTCACAAAAGCAGCAATACAGGTATCATTCTTATGATGGGCATTCTGATTTCACGAGTCATTATAGGTCATGACATAAATTCTACTAATACTGAAATATCTTTCATTTCACAGTTTTATTAGTATTCACGTCAACTCTAAATAAGAAATTGGTAGCATTTTATGCTGTCACATGCATTTTATTTACTTATTACAATAACCTTTTCTAGCTGTAAACAGAAAGTTCAAAATTGTGTTAATTTTTCCCCCTCTATCAACTTGAAAAAGAAGCTGTTTCTCCTCCCCACCCTTTCCCTGTTCCTTCATCTTATAACCTTACAGATTGTACTTTTTCCTGGGGAAAAAACAGGCTTGAGCTTCTCTTGAGTGATGACAGAAGTGAAAAAGTATAAGGCATGCGTGAAGACCTCCTTTGACAACTTCAGTTTACTCTCAATATGATTTCTTCATTTAATATGCTACCACTTTGCAAAAGATAGATTCAGGTCACCCTCCCAACAAAAGGAAATATAAAAATGCAACATAGGTTCAGTACTCCTCAACTTACAACTGCAATTAAGGCCAAAAATTCTGTTGCTAAGTGAAATGTTAGTTAAGTTAGATAAGAATTTTATGACCTTTCTTGCAAAGTGAATTACTGCAACTGTCAAGTTAGTGAATTATGCTTCTTTGCTGACTTTGCTCAGGGCAACAGAGCATTACATGACCCTGGGGCATTGCAACAGTCATAAATATGAGTCAGTTTCCAAGCCTCTCAATTTTGATCACATGATCATGTGGATGCTACAATGGTCATTTTCAAGTGTGAAAATTGGACTACTTTTTTCTCATTTTGAACAATCTCTTAAACTGTTGTAAGTCGACTTAATTTGACTCAATTAGTAAAATTTAGCAACTGCAAAAGAAAACTTGATTAAAAAAATTATAAATGAAAACTGAATCAATAATAATAACAGAGGCTGGGTTGGGGGGGGAGAATTATTGTATATATTTGTGGATAGCCTGATAAATTTAGGTGAGAATTTTAAATATATCTAAAAATTGAAGTTATCTTAAACATGAATGGCTTATCTGCAAATATATGTGGCAATACTCGTTAAAAATCTACATATTATATATCTTGTACATATCTGCATATGAGTGCACCGATAAACCAATCTTTGAATTTTTAATGAAAATTCCTTGAAAAATATGAGTTGGTTTATCTTTGAGTAGTGCATTTTTCGTGGTATTTTGATTAAAAATTTGAGGATCAGTTTATATTCTGATAAATATATCTCCGAATGTGTACAGTTTTGTACATTTATATATCCAAATTACTGATTTATTATCACACGTATTTTCAGATGTCTAACTCTATTCAGACCCCATTCTGATATATCTGTGTTAAAATAATGTTTTGACTTTAGCACACTGCAACCTAACAGATTAGAAAAGAAATCACATATAAATTTTCAATTTCTTCAGTATAAATCTATATGATCTAAGTAGGCAGAAAAGTACTTTGTGGGAATTTTAGCCACCAAATTTCAATATAAACTTTATAACCAAGGTTTAATGTAACAACTCTAGAAACAAACTCCTACTGGATGGATAGCTAATTTGTAAGCCATTGGAGACCTATAGTTACTTTGCTTGGCAACTATGGGGAATTGGGGTGCTGAATTGAAGGAAAACTAGAAAGATTGATAACTCTTTGGAATAGAAATAGCTTTTTCTAGGTCTCTGAAGAGCAACTTCATTTTACTTAAAAAGTTTCTCACCAAAGTCTGATGTAACTTTCCTTATGGAGATGATGCAATGAGACATTTAATATCATTTTAGCCACCTGGACTTTTAACTGCAGAAGCCAGAAGAGACTGTGTAGAGAAATTTCTTCCAATTTCTGCAAATGCCAATGTTAAGTACCATACTGAAGTGAAACGAGGTAAGAATTTTGTTTTCTGTAATGCAGTATTTACTAACCTTTGGAGAGTAAGGAATAACTGACAGAGGTTTGCAGGAAGCATTACCTAGATAAAAGGAGCCGAAATATTGTTTTAAAAAATTCAGAACAAAGTAGCATTCAAAGCAACATAGACAAATTCCTTCTTAATTCACTAGTATATAACAATTGGAGGGGGAGGGAAAAGAGAGATTCTTCCAATTATTATTATAGCCAATATAAAAAGTTCATTTAATCGCATGAAATTAATCTAGTGGAGCTGACACAACCTTTGCAAGTTTCAAGTATATGGACTTCAATCCCCAGAATTCGTAGCAATGTTGAGACTGGCAGAAGAAATTCTGGATTCTGAATGATACACATCAAGACGTTGCCATATTTGGAAAAAAACTGAACTAGTGTAAGCTAAAGTCTACATTTATCTTTTGATCAAGCTAATTTGAAGATTAAGCTCAGGTTATCTTTGGTTTTATTTTTCTTTTTTGACCAAAACCCAACTTTACTTCCCTCTCAATTTGGTCAAGACTATTGGGTACCATTGGTGGTACAGAAAGAATCTGATAATCTAAGCCTCTTAGTGATAAAAAAGAAACAAGAATGTAAATTAAAAAAATTTCAATGAGGCACTGGTTTTGGTTCAATTTTCAGAAGAACATCTTGATCAAATTATTTCAGATCTTATGGTATTTTGTCTGCCAATATTTTTTTTTGGGGGGGAAGTTATATGTTGAAAAAGTTATAATCATTTGAGGGAATTAACTGTAGTCCTGAATCCTTGCCCAGAATTCAGTCACAATTACAGTTAAGTCATGTGATTATTTTCAACTCTGAAAGCACGAGCCTCTATGCTTGCTGTTTGTTCAGAGCCAAAGGTGACCTTATCATTATTTACTATTCATAAATGACCTGCCATATGAGAAGTAAATATATATACACAGTCCACCTAATTATTAGTAAGACAGCTATAGGAGTAGGACAGTGGCCTCATAACTAGATGTCCAATTCAGCTATCCAGATGCTTGCTTCTGTTGTTGCTTCTTGCATATATTCCAAACCTTTTTTTCCTCAGGTGCCGAAAGAGCATGAACGTGCACCGTCATGCATGCGTGAGTGCCCTCACCCAAAATTCAATGCCTGGGGAGGGCGAAAACTCATTCCCCCACCCCCTAGAGGCCCCCTGGAGGCTGGAAACAGCCTGTTTACCAACTTCAGGAGGGTTCAGTTGGCTTGTGTTTTGCCCTCCCCAGGCTCCAAAGGCTTCCCAGGGCTGGGCGAGGGTAAAAATGCCCTCCCCCATCCCTCCAGAGGCTCTCTGGAAGCCAAAAACAACCCCCAGAGCCGCTGTGAGAGGCAAAAATCAGCTGGCTGGCACACACATGCATGTTGGAGATGAGCTAGGGTAATGACTTGCGTGCCAGCAGATATGGCTCCATGTGCTACCTGTGGCACCGTGTCATTGGTTCGCCATCACTGTTCTAGGGAACATAGAATGCATGTTCTGAGCAATCTTGCACAATGTGTTTAATAGTTTGCATGCCAGGAAACTATCAATAATAATAATAATAATAATAATAATAATAATAATAATAATAATAATAATAATAATAATAATAATAATTATTATTATTATTATTATTATTATTATTATTATTATTATTATTATTATTAATTAGGTTTGTATGCCGCTCCACTCTGAGGACTCGGAGCGGCTCACAACAGCAATAATAATACAGTAGAAAAGGAATTGCAAATACCCTTTAGAACACATATCCCTTCATTGCATCACCGTCAGTAATTTCAACCAAACCTAGCTCAAATAAACACCTAGGAATTATACTTTGCCTATAGAGCTAGCTAAGACCCCTACATAACCCCTACATGGCCTCATGGAAGTCTGTCAACAGCCAACAAAATACATGTTCTTGTACAGGAACAGGAAGTCCAAGTGCAAAGCCCAAATAAGGTTTAAACAAGGATCAATTGTTTTTTGTCCCCGTAGGTTATTCTGTGGTCTTCAATGTATCTTTAAATGGACATCATATTGACACTTGTTCAAAAAATAAGTTTTTTGCCCAACTTAAGCTTTGTGAAATGATTCTTATTTTGAGAAAAAAATAGGAGAGACTGTGCTCCTTAGCAACAAGTATAATAACTGAAAGCACGAAGTAGCATTTTCTTGGTAGAACATCCTGCTTTAATTCAATTTAGGGCAAGATTAAGAAATCTGGAGACTCAAAGCAATGCCAATGTGCAGCCCTACCTTTATGTTGCAGATGGATTCTTGCAAACAGAAAGGTTAAATCTATGTATTCATAATCAAATCAAACAGAACTTGAATTAAAAATAAAATATGTCTCAGTTATAACTCATCATAAACACACATGAGTTTATATTTATATTCATTGCCTTGTGGTGTGTTTAGATGACTAGACGCAATGCTTAGTGTATGTTTCCTAAACAGTTACTCACAAAATATTTACCATTCTCATTTATCCTTGGCTCTTTGAATTGTCTGTCTATTCTGCATCTTTCCTATCGATCTAAATAATTTATCAGAATGCATTTCCCCTTCCCCAGGATCATTCAGAACATTACTGATTTCCCCCCAACTCGTATCTGGGTTTTTTCATCAATGTAATACATTGGAATGTAACATGCAATTACCATCAAACTATGAATGCCTATTTTTGCATTCACCCATATATGATATCAATTCATATTTTTGGATGCATCTTTTAGCCTTTCACTTTTAGTTCTGGAATAGTCTGACTTTGCTATGTGACCTGGGAATCTGGTAAACCTTCTAAGTGGTTGTATTTCAGAAAAATAAATGCTTTTGTCACACTGATTATGTTGTTGTGATCTTTGTGGTTTTAATGTTTTTACTGTTTTACTGTTCTTTTTGGGTTGATTTTCTAGATTTCTCACTAGAATCAAAGTAGAGATGGGATTTTATATATAATAAATATATTAGACTACCTGTGTCAGCTGCTTCAATCACAACTTAAGAAAAATAAAACTCAGAGTCCATTTTAAACTTCGAAAGTGACTTTTATCATAAATCAGAACTGAAAGCAAGGGAAGTGAAGCAAAGACTGAGAAAAAGGTGTGATACAAGCGTATATCAAAATCCCCCCTTGACCCCCCCTTGGAGAATAGCCAATCTCTAGTGTCCATAACCATCAGCCAGGTGGACACATCTTCGAAGCCACGTCACACTGATGGAAAGCAGCTTCTCACGGTCTTCTCCTGGTCACCTGCTTTCCAGGAAAATGAAAGCTATCCCACTCTATGTTAGGAAAACCAAACTTAGCAGGGTCTCCGGCATCCTCCTGCATTCCTCTCCCCAATATCCAACCACCACCCCATTTCTCATGGCAACCGAAGCGTAGTAGAAATGTAGAACCATAGCAAGGTTGACAGCCTGTTTATTTTGTATATTAATTTGATCAGACCATATTCATTCATAGGTGCCAAATCATCTTTTTGTTTAGATTTGCAGTCCTCCCTCCCTCCCTTCCTTCCTTCTTTCTTTCCTTCTTCCCACCCTCCTTCCCTCCCTCCATTCAGCTGACTTCTAATTGATCTTCCAGCCCAAGTGGTATATTCTCATTTAGTAAACTATTTAATAGATAAAAAGGCAATCTTCCCTTTATTCAGAAAATACTGAATTACAACTCTCATAATTCTCATATGTTAGCCATTCTGTCTGAGCTAAAGACAGCTGAAATCCAAGAACATTTGAAGGATCTCAGATGACTGTCACCTCTATTGCTTGCTTCACAGCTTTTTTTTCCCTCCTGGTTTTTTTTCTCTTTAAAGTTCTCTAGATCCAAAAGAAGATTTCCAATGGAAAAGTTCTGCTCTCTGGATAAATATGATTAAATGTTCTCTGTGGTGCTAATGTCCTTGCTTTTCACACTTTTAAGTCTGCAAACATAGCTGTTTGACAGTTGCTGATGAAACTTTTATAACAGATGAATAAAGAGATCAGTCTTGCATTTAAAACACAAGGATCATATTTTTGTATTATTTGAAAGTTAACCAGCTATGAGCCATATCATCAAGAAACGTCAAAGCCATCAAAACAGAAAAACAACAATTGAGGAATTACAATGAAGCTGTAAACAGAATGTAGTTATGCCCATGCTGGATTTGTGACGACAGCTGACTAAATAATGAGCAGAACCAGCTCCAATCAGCGTATAGAATTTTTGATGACAAAAATTAAAATTGTAACTGGCCAAAGAAATCCACCGTGGCTCGCTGAAGTTGCACACAATTTTGAGACTAGAAGTAATTTTTTTCTGCTACAAAATTCAAAGCAGTTCTATGTAAAAAGCTCAAATCCCTATAGACTTTAGCTTCAGAAAATAAAACTGCTAATCAGTGTTCCCTCTAATTTTTGGGGGGCTGGGCGGAAAAGTATAGTGTCTGAGCGGCAGTCCCTTCGGGACTGGGCGGCACAGAAATAATAAATAAATAAATAAATAAATAAACAAACAAACAAACAAACAAATAAAAAACCCACCCTGTTTTGCCTCAGAGAATTTCAAAATAAAATACTGTACTGTGCGTCTATAACAGTGAGCTCATAATAGGGCAATTCTATCAATATCAAAATGCCACTTAAATAGTTGAGCTAGTTTCAAACTAGATTTTGATTTTCTTTCTCTCTTCCTTACTCCCATTCTTTTTCTTTCTCTTTTCCTTCTTCTCTTTTTTCTATCTGTTTCTCTCTCTTCCTCTCTCTCTCCTTCCCTCTCACTCTTTCCCTCTCGGCTTCTGGGCAGGTTTGGAAAACTCTGAGTTGATGATGATTTTTAAGTGAGCGATTGCTCACTGCTCAGCTTAGAGGGAAATATGCTGCTAATATTGTCTGGGTTTCTTTAAAAATTTTTTTGACTAGAGTAGATAAATTTAGATTCTTTCTTTTCACTTCCATCAAGGATCAAGCTATATATGCATAGATGACAGAATGTCTTTCAATTATTTGATATAGAAACTGGTATTTTATTCATATGATTATTAGCATGTTCTGCAGCAGATATAATATAAATACACTTTCTTGCACCTTTCCTTTCTTTAGTTTGCAAAGGCAATAGATACTCTGGTAACATACCCTTGGTTATATAAAGAACAAAGGCAAAATTAAAGAAAGGAATGTATTCTAATGGAGGCATTCATTATTTAACCCTGAGCTCATTTGTCCTCAGCTAGCTGGGGAATATCTGTGATTAGAAGCATTTTGCCCATCAGTTTTCCTTCATTCAGCATTTCTTTATTCACTTACTAATTTGAATTTATCGGGTGCCCAATTATTATGGATTCTATTTCTTGGGAAATATGTTCTACCAAATTCAATGCAGCTTTAAACCAATAGAAATTAAACATACCTTGAATAGCATTGTTAATATATCATTATCTTCTCTTTTTCCTTTTCCCCTTAACCAAAATAGCATGTGACACATTTTTAAAAAAATATGTCTACCTTTCTATAAAGAGGTACACTCATCCTCTCTCACTCACTTCCTCTCTCTTTTTGGAAGTTGTTCTTTAAAAAGAAGCAAAATGTAAGAACAAATTTAAAAATAGGTTGCACTGAACAGCAAAAAATATGTTTAATTTTTTTAAACAACTATTTCAGTTACTTTCTTTTATTTGAAAAGACAGATTCTTTATCACTCCTCAAATAAAACAAATTGCTGGAGAAAAAGTTCCAGATTTGTAAGTAAGGTATTTTTTTAATAGCTCCTAAAGCTTTCTTTACCATACCAATGTCTCCATAATGAAAGCTAGAACCAACCTTTTTATACTCCAGGTCTAAAAGGATCCTAAGTGTAACAAGTGTATAGTAAATGCAAGGAGAACAATAGGGTTAAGTCAAATTTATGCAAACGTGATAAATAAGTGTGATTAATTTTTTACTCCTTCATATATTCAGTGCAGAACATAGCTGCATATGTAATTCTTAATTTTTAAATGTCTTTGTTATGTGTTAGTTCCTCATACGTTTTCATCCTCAACACATATACAGAGACACTGTTCTGCAAGTGACTGTGGTTTAGCTAAAAGAAAAAAGAGAGAGTAGCATCATATAAACATTGCTAGACATTCCTAAAAAAAAGTGCAAAAATCATTTAAAGACTGGCTCCCAAAGAGTGAGAAAGAAATGTTTCTACATGCTGACACGAGGAATTTTATGAAAATATTTTGGGCAGCTATAAAGATAGAGTGAGTGAAAACATGTGCTTTTAATTAAGCTATGAAAGTGAGAAGAACATTAGGTGAAATCTTTTTTTTCCCCATTTAGGCCCACAGAAAATAACCAGAAGGCATTAAAGCTGTCAAGATAGTCTTTTCATTTGCAGCTCGACCAGCTCCATTAAAACCCGCAGTTTGAAGCTGACAAGACAGTTGTATCAGAGGGGAAAGTGATAGAGTCAACGTCCATTAGCAGAACAGGAAGAGAATGAATAAATTAATATTTATTAGCCATTAAAACTGATTATACATTCTGAATGGCCATAAGAAATTATTCAAAAATTTAAATGACCCATCTTGTGGTAGGTGTATATTTGTTTACTATAGAAATTGATGACAACTCAATAAAACTATTTTATATAGTGATCTTCAGAAAACAGCATGAATTATGATCTAGACCAGTGTTTCCCAACCTTGGCCACTTGAAGGTATCTGTACTTCAACTCCCAGAATTCCCCAGCCAGCATTTGCTGGCTGGGGAATTCTGGGAATTGAAGTTCAAATTTCTTCAAGTGGCCAAGATTGGGAAACACTGATCTAGACTACATCTTATAAGGATCATACAAGTAAGCAATTTATAGGAATTATATATTTATATTTTTTATGTATAGGCAGCCTCCCAAAATATTGGGTTATGATATGTGTGTGTATGTGTTCATGTGTGTGTCCATGTGTATGTGTGTTAATTTTTCTTGCAATGGATGAGTAAATAACATTGAGAACATATGCCAAGAATATAGTTCCCAGCAGGATTTCCTAACATTCAAAGATCAATCTAGCTACCCTGCTTAAGCCACACTTATATATTGCAGCAGAGATACAGGAAAATGCTTGAGGCAGAAAGGAGACTGGCAAAGTCATCCATTCATACTGCATGGGAGAAGTTAATGTCTGCTCCTCTATTTTTATCAAGAAACCCAAATGGAACAAAATTGATAATGATATGGTGCCAGATGGTAGGTTTCATAGGTTGGAGGACCTTCAACAAGCTACTGAGGAAATGCTGATAATTTTTTTTTTGAAGTACTCATGGTATTTATGAATAGAAGACTGTGGGACATCTAGATGCTGAGGTTGTCATGCAAATCTGAAGAAAAATTAATCTGAAGCTGCAAAGAAACGATTGCAGTGGAATGTAAGATGGATGAACATGGGAAAGTTCGGCACAGTGAAAAATGAAATAAAGTGTCTACACATTGAGGCATCACCGAACTGAGTCACACTAGGAATGAGCACTGTTAGATCCCAAAATAATATCTTTATTACCCAGATGAACCGTGTTTTGGTACTAGCAGGCCTCCGTGAAGCTTTCTGGAACTACAATTAGGCTTTGGGTGGGATTGCTATACCCCTCCATCAGCCCATTTTGGTCTAAGCAGGCCTCCCTGAAGCCTCCTGGAACTTAAAACAGGCCATGGGGAGAGCATCGCAACATCCCCCTGTGTGCATGCGCAGGCGACTCTCCCTTGCACCTGGCCAGCAGGAAACATGCGGGCATGCGTGGTGGAGCTGACTTAAGCTTCATCTTACGTGCCCACAGAAATGGCTCCGTGTGCCACCAGTGGCACACATGCCCTAGGGTCACCATCACATATATAGGATTTCCTGCTTAAGTAAGGGGTTGCAGTAAAAAACCCTTCATGATCCTGTCCAACTCTGTTATTCGGTTAAATTTGTTTCTGAACTCAGAAAAATGTATGCTAAACAATGCCAATACACTAAAGTCCTAATATTGATTGTTTCTTCATTGCTTATTTGACCACTATGACAATCATTAAGTGTTGTACCACATGATTCTTGACCAATGTATCTTTTTCTTTTATGTACGCTGAGAGCATATGCACCAAGACAAATTCCTTGTGTGTTCAATCACACTTGACCAATAAAATTCTATTCTATTCTATTCTATTAATTCAAAACAACACACACACAAATCAAAGAAATATGGAAGACATATATTAAACACTGTATGGTAGATATGTAAATATTCAAGATACTTTAGAGGATATTCCATGTGAGGACCTCTGTAATAACAAGATACATTTTGGCCACTTCATTCCACTTCTTAACAAATTGGCTTACACTACTGGAATTGATGGGTAGTGATGGGCGAACCCAATGGTGTTCGGGTTCGGCAAGTTCGGACAAACTTTACGCAAAATTCGGCCGAACCCAAACTCAAACCCGAACGGGGAATCCCTACCACGAAGAGATTCTGGGGGCGGAGCTTTGACATCACTGGCAGGTTGCTAAGAACACCACTTCCTGTATTCCATGGAATCCAGGAAGTGATCACCTTGGCGTCCTTAGCAACCTGCCGGTGACATCAAAGCTCCAAACGCTGAACACAACCCTGAAATTTGCCCAAAGTTTTAAAAAAATTCAGGTTTGTGTTTGGCATACCGAACACCGCAAAATTTGGTGCAGACCCGAATTGTGCGGGTTCGGTTCGCCCATCACTATTGATGGGTTTTCCACAGAATTGGTAGGGTGTTGGACCTGAAGTCTTCCAACAGCATTATTCTGTTATTTTATTATTCAGTAAAAGTTCTAACCAAGTCATGCTAACTCAAGACCAACACACTAGGCAACACATTGGAAGAGAATGATATATAATACATAGAAATAGCAAAAAAAAAAAAAAGGAGACTAGTGGGGTACAAATTATTGTATAATATCCTTATTGGCAAAATGATTCATAGATTTATCCCCCACAGATTAAGTCATACATGGAAAAGGAGATGCCAGATGTTGAAGTTGGCTTTAGAAAAAGCCAAGGAACATGGGGTATTATTATTGAGGCATGCTGAATAATTGAGAAAGCTGAAGAATAGGAAAAAAAGAAGTCATTCTGTGTTTTATTATGTTTTATTATTATAGAAATACCTTTGATTGTAAAAGATGTGTTAAGCTGAAAATCTAGTATCCAAGAACATCTTATTCTCATCATGAAAAACTTATATACAGGCCAGAAAGCTATAATATGGACAGGACATAGTGAAATAGACTGCACTGAGACTGACCAAAGAATACTGTACAGTTTATCACTATTTAGGTACTCCTTGACTTACAATTATTTGTTTAGTGACTGCTTGCCTTAAGTCAAAATGGCACAGAAAAAAGTAAATTATGATCATTCGAGTCATGATTATGCAGTGTTTAGAATGCAGTATTTCAAGTTATTCTGCTGATTGCCAGTAGTTCAATTCTCACGGACTCAAGGTTGATTTACTGATTCAAAGTCAGTAAAATGAGGACTCAGATTGTTGGAGGCAATATGTTGACTCTGTAAACTGACTAGAGAGGACTGTAAAGCACTGTGACATGGTATAGAGCTATTACTATTTTGCAGTCGTACAATGTTGCAGCATCCCAATGGTGACATGATCAAAATTTGGGCACTAGGCAACTGGCATGAATTTATGATGATTGCATTGCCACAAGTGTTCATTACTTGTAACCTTTTCAGCCAACTTTCAACAAGCAAAAATCAATGGGAAAGCCAGATTCACGGACAGATTAATAATGTTATAGTTATTTTAGCAACTGTGGTTATTCATTTAACGGTTATAGCAAAAAAGGTAGTAAAATGTGGCACAATTCACCAAACAACTGTCTTGGGTTAATTTTGGTCATAAATTGAGGACCACCTATAATTAATCTAAATTCTGACTATATTTTAAGGAATGGTGGATTGGAAGAAGATGAACATGGTTTTAAAATTGAAGGAAAAAATGCTTATAAACTGCACAGTGGTAAGGGTATTTGTTCTGATACCTACAAATGAAACATACCAAATGTTTCAAAGTTATGATATTTATATACCATATTTTTGAGTATAAGACCCACCTTTTTCTTTCCTAAAAGAGGGTGGAAATGTCAGTGTGTCTTATACACCGAATACAGCAATTTCTACTGTCCCAAAGCCCCACTTCTACAAAAATGGGGTGGGCAAAGGATCTGGGAAGCCTGCAAAGAGCTCCTGGAAACTGGGGGAAGGCAATTTTTTTCCTATGGTGTGAAAAAAAATGGCCAAAAAATAGCCGAGGGGAGGTGGAATGGTCTGTTCTTTTGCAAAAATTGGTGTGTTTTTGCCTTCTAATTACCCCATCTAGCATGACTGGAGGAGGAATTCTGGGAGTTGAAGTTCACTAGTCTTAAAGCTGTCGAGTTTGAAGTTTGTAAAAAGTGTACATTTGTAAAAAGTATTCTCCTATACTAGTATTTCATTAAATAATATATTACTACACCATTTGGTTCAGAATACTTGTTCCTTGTTTTCTACCTCTAAAATCTAGCTGTGTCTTATACTACAAAAAATGGTAGTTACTTATCAAGCACATCTAAATTATATTAAAGTAACCAAAATATCTTTACAATCCCCAAGGCATGTCACAATGTTTGAGCATCTTAACATTTTGAAATTGAAAGTTGAAAATTTGATAAATCCTACTACATGCATATATCAAACATGAATATATCAAACATGTAAAGGATCCACAAAACAAACAGAATGTTTGTTTCCTACCATGAATATTTATTTTATTTTATTTATTTATTTATTTTGTCAAACAATTATAGGGTGATAATTTGTATAAATAAAACATTAGATAAGTAATGATAAAAAGTAACAAAAGAAGACAATAGGACAGGGACGGTAGGCACAGTGGTGCGCTTATGCACGCCAAAACAAAACATTAGTTCATTGAAAATAGCAGATATGTCAGCCATTTTCAACATTAGAAAATATTAAACACATTTTTAACATGACAAGAATCTCCTAAGCCTACATTACTACATTGCCAAAGCTTTTATATTAGCTGCAGATCTCTATCACAACAAATTATATGAGTTTATTCAGCAAATGGATTGTTATTCTGATAGGTTTATTTTTTTAAAAACAAATATTTTGCATATTGGGGTGTAATCCTATACATTCGTGAGAGCAAGCATGAAATTAAGGTTTACTTATCTGTACTTAATGGGGCTTTATAAGATTGTAATAATCTCTCTTTCTCTCTCTCTTCCTCTCTCCAATCATACACACACAATGTTACAGAAGGATTCAGATGTGCACCAGTTTATCTGCTGAATCTTTGAACAATGCACGCTACAAATCTTTTAACATGACAATTTTAAGATGGAAGAAAGAGATCCTTCCCTACCCTCCTCCCTGCCTCCCTGCCCCCAACAATCAAATCTTCTGTGCAGACGAAAGAAACCCACCACAAATCTGTACTGGAATCTGTGCCAAAGCAGAGATTGTGGATGCGGACTTAAATGGTAATGCTTTGGCTGCTGTTCCAAAAAGCACAGATGCTCCAAACACCTTTTTAGAATTTTTAACACTAACCACCTGTCAATCAAATTTACAATGGAAATGAAGCAAACAGAGCATGTTGCTATTCCCAAATAGTGAAATAAAATGGGCTATTAAGGGCAAGTTTGAAAGATTTCTGAGTTTACAACCTTTGTGCCTCTGGATATATATGTTTTTTTCTGCCGTTCCTATGTATGTATATATATATATGTATGGATGGATGGATGGATGGATGTACGTACACACAGAGAGACACTCACTCACTCACTGACACTGAATTTAACCATTATCTCTGAAACAGTGTAACTCACAAGGTGACTGACAGCAGCATACTGATAAAAAGCAAACAGCGAGAGGCAGCATTAAACAGACCAGGGTTTTGTTAAGAGAACATGATATATTGTTAGCTTGAAAGGCAGCATAAAGGGATAATTTCTTTCATTTTACAGCGGGCAAAGAAAATAGCCAGACAAACTGATTTCCTTCTCTTTTTCTATCATTCAGATATCATGCTCAGCCATATTTTGCTGAAGAATGTTTTTATTATTTTATTTATTGAATAGAATACCTATTCGTGACTGCGCATATGTGTGTATGTACACACATGAACGCACCCATCTTTGAGTTAGTTTTGATTCCTGAGAACTACACAGACAATTTTCTTGGCAAATTTTTAATTGCATTTTAATTAGTGCATTGTGTATTGCATCTTGTTCAGGGATGGGTTTCACTTACCTTCCCTACCGGTTTGAATTGCAACCCAAGTGGGTGTTTTGCCTGATATAAATGATACTGCATTTCAGTGATCAAGTGACCTAAACATTGGTATTTGAACATAGATCTTTTTAACATTTATATTTTATTGTGTTTTATTAATCATTGTTAGTATACAATGCTAGTCCACGTACAATATACCACACACTAAATAAATACATATACAGTATAATGATTTTCAAATTGAAATGAAGCTAAATAAGTTTTCAAAGGCAATCATTTTAGAAACATAGAAGATTGACGGCAGAAAAAGACCTCATGGACCATCTAGTCTGCCCTTATACCATTTCCTGTATTTTATCTTAGGATGGATATATGTTTATCCCAGGCATGTTTAAATTCAATTACTGTAGATTTACCAACCACGTCTGCTGGAAGTTTGTTCCAAGAATCTACTACTCCTTCACTAAAATAATATTTTCTCATGTTGCTTTTGATCTTTCCCCTAACTAACTTCAGATTGTGTCCCCTTGTTCTTGTGTTCACTTTCCTATTAAAAACACTTCCCTCCTGGACCTTATTTAACCCTTTAACATATTTAAATGTTTCGATCATGTCCCCCCTTTCCCTTCTGTCCTCCAGACTATACAGATTGAGTTCATTAAGTCTTTCCTGATACGTTTTATTTAGCCTGTCTTTGGACCCATTCAATTTTATCAATATCTTTTTTGTAGGTGAGGTCTCCAGAACTGAACACAGTATTCCAAATGTGGTCTCACCAGTGCTCTATACAGCGGGATCAGAATCTCCCTCTTCCTGCTTGTTATACCTCTAGCTCTGCAGCCAAGCATCCTACTTGCTTTTCCTACCGCCCGACCACACTGCTCACCCATTTTGAGACTGTCAGAAATCACTACCCCTAAATCCTTCTCTTCTGAGGTTTTTGCTAACACAGAACTGCCAATGTCAGATTTTACCATGGAATGAAGAGCAGATTATTATTATTATATTATGATAAATAGAATGCTCCAGATTTTGAAACATACCTAATGAACAAAGTTGTTTGCACATCTGTAAAGATTGTGCACCCATCAAATATTGCCAACACTCCATAAGATAGGCTTAAGATACAGAAGGATCTTGACAGACTTGAATATTGGGTACTATCTAACAAAATGAAATTCAATTGTGAAATAAGTAAGGTTTTATGTTTAGGCAAGAAAAACAAAATGCACAGGTACAGCATATGTGGTACCTTGCTCAAGAGTAGAGAGGGACCTTGGAGTCCTAGTGGACAACCATTTAAATAGGAGCTAGCTGCCAAAAAAGCCAACACAGCAGCTGCCAAAAAAGCCAATACAGTTTTAGGCTGCATAAATAGAGGGATAGAATCAAGATCAGATGAAGTGTTAATACCATTTTATAATGCCTTGGTTGAGGCCACACTTAGAATGCTGTATGCAGTTTTGGTTGCCATGGTGTAAAAAAGATGTGGAAAGTCTACAACAGAGCTATCAAAGTCAATGCTTGCTGAAAACAATGAAGGTCTGACCTGTAGTGCCTCAGCCAGTGAAAACAGAGCTTCGGAGGGCTGCAGGCAGCCATCTGGAGCTCCATTTTCATTGGCAGAGGCTTTCAGGAGGCTGGCACAGCCAAAAATGGAGCTGGGAGCCTATTTTTACTGGCAAAGTGCTTGCGCCATCAGAGGCAGCCCCAGCACGAATGACATTGAGATAGCTATACCCATCCTGTCCACAGCCACCCTGTCAACACCAAAACCAGCCCCCCAAAGGCAAACACAACCCTGATCTTTGCTCTAGAAACAGTGTAGAGAAGAGCAACAAAGATTATTAGGGGACTAGAGACTAAAACATATAAAGAACTGTTGCAAGAACTCAGCATGTTGAGTCTAATTTAATGAAAAGAAGGACCAGGGGAGACATGATAGCAGTGTTCTGATATAATAATTTAATTTGTTAGATTTGTATTATATCCTAGGGGTTGCCACAAAGAAGAGGCAGTCAAGCTATACTCCATAGCACCTGAAAGTAGAACAAGAAGCAATGGGGAGAGAAACAACTTACAATTAAGGAGAAATTTCCTGACAGTTAAAATAATTTATCAGTGGAATAGCTTGCCTCCAGAAGTTGTGAATGCTCCAACACTGGGAGTTTTTAAACAAATGTTGGATAACCATTTGTCTTTAGTTGTGTAGAATTTTGTGTCTAAGCAGGTAGTTGAAATCGAAGACCTCCAAAGGGGCTTATAACTCTGTTATTCTGTTTTCTATTTTGTTTTCTGTTACTATTTCTAAATAAAAACAATATCACAAACTGTGCATGGTCTATCAGGTTTTTTTTAAATTTAATGCTGAAAAATCATGGTGAATAATAACAACAACAACAACAATAGTAATAATAATAACAACAACAACAAACAACAATAATAATATCATCCAGTCAAGCTGAGACAGAGTCCAACAATAATTTCAGAAATAAATAAAGTATGAATATTTATAGTCAGATTCTTTGAGTAATCGCTTTTATTTGGTCAACTGATATAAAATACACTTTCACGGTTTCTATAGCTGGCTCTAGAAAGTAACAGAAAGCTAAGTGAAAGAAGAATTGACCTAAACTTCACCTTAAACTTTAAATGAACCCAAATCAATTACCCATAGTTTTTGCTGGAAGCAGAGACCAAGAAATACTAAAATAGTATGTGCTTCCCCTGCTGTCCTTTAACTTAGCCAAAGCTAAACTAGAACGAAAAATGTCGACAGAAAGAAACCTTTGTGAGGCTTCCAACTCTGAGCTGAGAGAAATATTAGGAATGAAATAAACACATTGCAGTTCTGCTTAGTTTCCTGACACCCAAATTTCAAGATAGATTGATGTAGGGTTTGGATATCTTCCAAGGCTTCCTGCTTCAAGGGAGTCCTTAGTAGAGGCTCCTTTCCTCCCTATGTTCCCCTATCATTTTTCACTACTCCTTGGCAGAAGTGACAAGAGAAATTGCGAGGGAGTAAAAATACTATGGAATTTGGATTGGTTATCTCCCAAACTCTAGTTTCTTAAATTATGGAGCAGTGGAGAAAATACTTTCATGCTAATTACTATACATTTTTGATTCATAAATAACAAACTGACTACAACTTGCTGTAAAAGACCACCATGTCCCTTAATCTTTCACTTTGTTGACTTCCAGACTTGTAGGAAAAAAACTACACTCTTTCTCGCTATTTCTGGTACTTTTCCTTAGAGGCCAAGAATTATTTTTAGACTCCAGTCACCATTGCAAAATTGGCATGGCAGCCATCTTTTGCCACCACCACCCAAAAGCCAAATAAAATAATAATAATATAATATTGGCACTTACTTGAGTGGGGAGACACTGTGAAATTTGCTGATTTTACATGAACAATCAGCTGTAGACCCTGGGCCAGTCAATTCTCTTTTAGCCCAACTTATAGGGTTTGCATACAAAATAGGAGGTGGGAAGTAGTGATGGGCGAACCCAACGGTGTTCCAGTTCAGCAAGTTCAGACGAACTTTATGCAAAATTTGGCCGAACCCGAACCAAACCCAAACTTGAACCCGAATGGGGAATCCCTCCCATGAAGAGATACCAGGGGCGGAGCTTTGACGTCACCGGCAGGTTGCTAAGGACGCCAAGGTGATCAATTCCTGGTACAGACCCAAATTGTGTGGGTTCAGTTCGCCCATCACTAGTGGGAAGGTGTTGGATATGTTTGACATCTTAAGTTAGGTGTCAAAAATAATAAAAGGTGGGATGCAAATAAATAAATCAACATTTCTCAGAAGAATCCTGGCTCTCAGTGTTGTCTACTACTCCATTCTAAGACAACTCCTTGATGATGACACGAGTGTTCCTTTAGCAGCGGCTGAAATCGGAGCCGCGGGGTGGAGCTCAGCCAGAGATCTGTAGCGCGGAGCGCAGAAGAGAAGTGGATCCTGCTTTGCTGGCTGTAAAACCAAGAAGCTTATCCCGGACGATAAGCTCAGAAGAAGTGGGTAGGAAGCCCACAATCGGGCAGGTGAGGCAGGTCACATGGCAGCAGCTCAGGAGCATCAGACAGTTGAGGTTCTGGTGCGGGAGAAGCCTGACTGGTGGCGGAATTCTGGGAGTTGAAGTCCACTAGTCTTAAAGCTGTCAAGTTTGAAGACCCCTGACTTAGGGGTTAGCAGTGCAAGAGTCTTCAAACCTGGCAAGTTTAAGGCTTGTGGACTTCAACTCCCATTCCTAAGGTAGCCTGACTAGTGGAGGAATTTTGGGAGTTGAAGTGCCCATGTCTTGAAACTGTCAAGTTTGAAGTTTGTAAAAAGTGTACATGGTTTTAAAAAGTATACATGCTTGTATACTGCTACACTAGTATTTTATTAAACAATATAATGCTACACCATTTGGTTCAGAATACCTTTTCCCTTGTTTTCCTTCCCTAAAATCTAGGTGCGTCTTATACACTGAAAAATACGGTAGCATACTTTCTGTGGTTACTTGTTTTAAAAATATTAGAAAGAATTCCACGTGACATGTTTTACACACTTTCCCTAATCTGTTTCTAGTTTTGGTTTTGGTTTTTTTTTTAAAAAAAAAAATCCCGGCAATTTTTAATATCCATTTCTGATATCTGATGAAAAATATTATTTCTTTGGCATTTGCAAGCTACACGTTTCTGCCCACATTGAAAAGAATTCCATAACTTTTGCAGTGAGTCCTGTGTTGTAAATTACTTGGTCTTAACTTTTGATTTATATGAGAAGAGTAAATGGATAATAAATGTATTTAGCGATTAACTTTGTTTTGGGAAAAAGAAGAAATACATGGATATTAGATTTTATTGGTTCTGTTTGAGGTTCTCCAGTAATTATATGTGTACAGTTTTGAAAACATATAATCAGCTCAATGATACATATATTTTTTTTTATTTTATCCCTATTTTAAATATTATAAAATAAAACTAATGTTTATGATATAATTAAACTCAGCTACTTTCATTCCTGTAGGCTTAGTTGAATCAGAGAGCCAATCTTTTAAGCTACCTAAATAGCTCTCTATTTCTAATACTATTACCTAAGAGAAATGTGAAGTTAATTTTTTTTTCCAAGCATGAGCTGTTTATCAACAATAACAACACTAGTAACAACAATAATAGAATTTGAAGGGACCTTGGAGGTCTTCTAGTCCAACCCCCCGCTTAGGTAGGTAACCCTACACTACTTCAGAAAGATGGTTATCCAACATCTTCTTAAAAACTTCCAGTGTTGGAGCATTCACAACTTCTGAAGGCAAGTTGTTTCACTGATTAATTGTTCTAACAGTCAGGAAATGTCTCCTTAGTTCTAAGTTACTTCTCTCCTTGTTTAGTTTTCACCCATTGCTTCTTGTTGTACCCTCATGTGCTTTGGAAAATAGACTCCTTCTTTGTGGCCACCCCTGAGATATTGGAACACTGCTATCATGTTTCCTCTGGTCCTTCTTTTCATTAAACTAGCCATGCCCAGTTCCTACAATCATTCTTCATATGTTTTAGCCTCTAGTCCCCTAATCATCTTTGTTGCTCTTTTCTGCACTCTTTCTATAGTTTCAACAACATTTTTGCATCATGATGACCAAAAACTAAATGCAGTATTCCAAGTGTGGCCTTACCAAGGCCTTATAAAGTGGTATTAACACTTTGTGTGATCTTAATTCTATCCCTCTGTTAATGCAGCCTAGAACTATGTTGGCTTTTTTGGCAGCTGCTGCACACTGCTGGCTCATATTTAATGTTTGTCCTCTGGGACTTCAAGATCCATCAAGACCCCAAGATTCATCATGACTCACTTACTTTGTAGTAACTTGAGCTATCCTATCCTATCCTACCCTACCCTATTCTATTCTTTGGGAAGGTAATAAATGGCATTCACATCACAATGGAATACTGCAAACTTCATTGGTACATTGCCAAGTTGTCAAATATCCAAATTCTGATTATGTAACTGATGGCTATAAGTGCAAGAACTGACTGTCATTTTTTTTGCATGAGAGATGGAGTAACGACACGGACACAAGAGCTGGATTTAAACTGGGTCATTTTTATTAATAATAAATTAGCATAATTTAATTAATTAAATTAGCATAAATTAGCATAAATCAACATGCTTAACTATGACCCAAAACAGTGGACCTGCAGGGTCAAACAAATACTTCTGGGGCGGAAATGACGTAACAATAAACATTCCTGGGCAACTATGGGCGTAACTCGGTGCTAGTCCAGGTGAGGGACCTCTCCCTCACCTGAGACCCTGCCATGCTCTCGCATGAGGGGGGTCCCGCCGGCTCACCCCTACCCGGGGACCTCAATGTGCGGGACCCAAAGACAGGTTCCCCCCAACTGCTCAGGTAGCACCCCACCATGAGCTTGGAGAGAACCTGTCAATCATCCCCAAAGATGCCCAAGGGAGACGCGCAGTTGCTAAACCGCCACCCAGATTTCTGCCCCTAACCTGCCTACCCAAATGACCAAGGGTAAGCCAATCAGCCTAAAAGGTGCAAGCACCCCCTAACCGCACATCCATCTCCTCAGTGTGGAATGGGCGAAAAAACGGCCTGGCCTAAGGGGCAAAGCCGCAAAAAATTCCCATTCAGCCCCCCTAGGGGCGACCCACAGAAGCACACTGCAAAATAGGGAGGGCAGGTGGGTGTCTGCTCTGCTGCAGAGATCCGAGCGGAAAGGCTTGGCCCGGGGCCTGCAGGCCCTTAAATAGGGCCAGCAAGCCCCGCCCGGCCTCTGCAGCATGCCAGGCCACGTGGGCCTGACTTTCGGCCGAAATCTCGTCTCGCGAGATTTCGGCCGAAAAACAAAATGGCGGCCGCCATGGGGAGTCCGGTGTCTCCCCCGACCCTCCTGCAAACGCTGCCGGCGAGTAAGTCCGCCGGCGCTATTTCCAGTGTCATTTATTTATTAGATTTCTCTGCTGTCCTATTCTTCAGACTCAGAGCGACTCACAACAAATTTATACGTAACATGTAGAAATCTAAAGTTAAAACATATTAAAACCCCAATTTCTTAAAACAAAACAAAACACCAGTCACTCATATTCAGGCAATAAAACATGAATTCATTCATTGGCCATTGTAACTTTGAACAATCACTAAACAAATGGTTAATAAGTCATAGACTGCCTGCAATTTGGTGATTGCCAAACTATCTTATCATGTAATTTATTATCAATATACAAAGTATGTGTTATTTGAATTTATAAGCAGTCCACTGTCAATGGACTCTGATATTCCTTGAATTCAATATATTTCCTTGAAGTTTCCACTGTTGATAACCTTGCGTTGTTGAGAACTGAACAGTGATTATTACTGACAGTTTTGTGGACTATAACTACTTTCCTGTCCATTAGAGAGCCATTATCCCCTTGTTCGATCAAGGTGAGTATCTGATTTTAAAAGTCAGATATTATATGTAGCCTGTTATTTCTAACTGTTTGCCAAGTTAGAAATATCCCAAAGTCAAGCTCCTTATAATTAAACTACCTGGCAAGAAATATCACCAGTTCATACTCAATTGATAGCAGGTATCAGCTGAAAGAAGAAATTACAAACTTCCTTTTTGGAAAGGCTTTCTAAAGTAACACCCTATGGATTTTGATTTATGTTGGCCTCAATATATAATTCCAAAGGGCCTTTCCTTGTCCTCTAAATCATCCATGGGACACAAAGCAGAAATTGCCAATGATAAAACAACAACATTTTGAAAAAAGGAGAAAAATACATTCTTGAAGATTTCTCCCCCTCAATTCCTCCTTGCCCCCCCTCTCTTATACGCTATTATCATAAACTATAATATGTTGGCCAAATAATTTAGTTTCTTCATGGGGAGGCGGATTAGAAGAAAGAAAGGAAGATTTCAATTGAATCTTGACACTAACTTGAAGTAAACTGAAGATGATTTACATTACTAATTGTGTTCTTAATTAGCTAGAGGAAAAAGGTTATTGGAAGTTCAATCTCAAAGAGAAGATTGAGTCAGAATAGTTATACCTTGTTTAATCTTCTTCTTCAAAGACCTAATCCTATTAAAATAAAGCAACATATCCAGCAAGTTCTGAAAACTATACAGAACTGTTATTTATATCAAAGTATCTATATCAGGGGTATCAAACTCAAGGCTCGTGGCCCACAATGTGGTTAGATCTGGTCCATGGAAACAGCGAAGAACAGACCCCTAGTACCTTGGCAACCACGACAGACCAGCCTGGCAGTAATCTACAACTTGGTTGAAACACAGCCTTAGATCTGAGGGGCCACCCCTGGACGCATACTGGAGACAATGGATCCCCTATAGATGCCCCCATAGGCCTCGGTGGCGCAATGGTCAGAGTGCAATACTGCAAGCTACTTCTGCTGATCACCAACTGCCAACAATTTTTCAGATCAAATCTGGAGACAATGGATACCCTAGCCTTGCCCAAGCCACCCCATTGAGCCTTGGTGGTGCAGTGGTTAGAGTGCAGTACTGCAAACTACTTCTGCTGATTACCGGATGTCAACACTTTGGCAGATCCAATTCAAGAGGCTCAAGGTTGAATCAAACTTCCATCTTTCCAGGGTAAGTAAAATAGGGACTCAGATTGTTTGGGGCAATATGCTTACTCTGTAAACTGCTTAGAGAGGGATGTAAAGCACTATGGAGTGGTATATAAGTGTAAATGCTATTACTATTGCTATAGTGGCTATGCTCACCTAGTTAACTGTGATCACCACACCACACTCACCTAACCCCCTCAGGTCAATCAAAGTGCTGATGCAGCCCTCAATGAAAAAGAGTTTGATACCCCTGATCTATATCATAATTAGTTATTGATAAACATTGGAAATCTCTTGATGATATCTTAGTAGTTAGATGACATGATAAGATGTTTGCTTGATAATGTTTCTGATAAGATCCATTCTATGAAAAGAAAGTACTTTTTGAGCCGAGGTGGCACAGTGGGTAGAGTGCATACTGCAGGCCACTAAAGCTGACTGCTAGATCTGCAGGTCAGCGGTTCAAATCTCATCACCGGCTCAAGGTTGACTCAGCCTTCCATCCTTCCGAGGTGGGTAAAATGAGGACCCGGATTATGGGGGCAATATACTGGCTCTGTTAAAAAGTGCTTTTGCTAACATGTTGTAAGCCACCCTGAGTCTAAGGAGAAGGGCGGCATAAAAATAAAAAAATAAAAAAATAAAGTAATTAATGGCTGTTCTACAAGAATCTGCTGGATGTTATTATTTATGTAAGAGATAAATAACAGGCAAATAAACTAGCAACAGCTTGTGTAAATGTTATGGGCAATTTATATCAACTCAATGTGATTTTTTTTTAAAGCAAATACATTTAAAAATACATTTTCAAAAGCTCTAAATAATTTCTTTGAAAATATTATGAAATTGTTTTCTTATTTGTTTATTTATTTATTTGTTTGTTTGTTTGTTTATTTATTTATTATTTATTTATTAGATTTCTATGCTGCCCTTCTCATCATTCTCATCATTTCTTCTTCTCAGATTTTTTTGGGGGTTTTCTTGTTTCTAACCTATACTTCTTTGATTTATTGAAACATTTTTAACTTATCCATTATCAGCTACTATACAATTGGTATAAGTAGACATTCAATGCCTAACCAAACATATTAACATTCTAAGGCATTGGATTTCCTTAATCTCAAAATATGCATAATGGAAATTTAAATATTCAAGGATGAGAAAAACTGAACAATAGAATATAGTTTGAAATTTCATCATACTAACAACTTTTCATCCAGAAATATCAAAGCATTTTCTATACGTGCATCAATGATTGATTGAAAACAATCCTTTGAGCTTTACAAACCTGTTGCTGATGATAAAAATGAAAATGATGGAAAAAAGAATAGAATAGAATTCTTTATTAGCCAAGTAATTGGACACACAAGGAATTTGTCCTTGGTGCATATGCTCCTAGTGTACATGAAAGAAAATATACATTTGTCAATAATCATGAGGCATAACACTTAATTATCATCATGGGGGTCAAATAAGCAATCAGGAAACAATCAATATTAATAAAAATCTTAAGGATTTCCATTCCTCACAATCCAGTCAAAGCTGGAAAAAAATTCTTGGATGAGAAGCAAAATGTCTTAGAAGAAAAAAACAAACAAGAAAATTCAGTTGCCTCCTGAAAAAGCACCTTTGGGAGAACCATGATCTGGATGACTGATAATTTCCATAGACCTGCTATCGGATCACTCAGTTGCCAAACTTGCATACAGTTAGAAAAGCAGTAATACAATTTATTTATCATTCATTCATTCATTCATTCATTCATTCATTCATTCATTCATTCATTCTCATTTGGTACATTTATGTAGCCTTCCATCTCAAAGCAAAACAACAACAGAATTCAGTAGAGAAGATTAAAAACAATAAAACCATAAAATGTGGAGGAATGCGCTCAATTTCCAATACCCATTTTGCAAGTTCCATATCCATGTTATTGGATCCTTATGTCAGATGGCAAAGACCTGTTTTCTGGCAGGTCAGCAAGATCAGATTCAATCAGAGAGAATATTTATTTATTTATTTATTTATTTATTTAGATTTAATTAGATTTCTATGCCGCCCTTCTCAACTGACTTGGTTAACAATATGTTCCAGTGGAATTAATAGAAGTGGAAGTTAATACGTTTCAGCCAGAATCTATTTGTGAATTGTTTCAGAAATTATTTCTTCTACCTAGCATCTAGTTTCATCTAGTATTAGTTATTGACTATTGGTTTACTATTCTTCCAGGTATATAATTTGAGAATTTCTCAATTTCTAAGAACTTTATCCTTTGCTGGTACTGTCAGAGCCCACAGATTAACTTTCCTAAATCTATACCATCCAAATAATCTCCTAGAGGAATAATACTGGATAAGATTATATGGATAATATCAGGTTTTTTAAAAATCTCAGTTTTGTCCATATGTAGGTGATGGCTTCCACAGCTATGTTCCATGTATTCTTGTTTATAATAAATGGCAGAACTGAAATAGAAGAAAAGAGTTATAACACAAAATCTCATCAAAGTAAACATAATATTCCAGTGGGGACTGTCAAAATATAAATGAAGCACAGATGGAATATTATGCAAAGGAGGCATGCAATTTAGCTCTTCTAATTTCCATAATTGTTGCATCTAATATGTTGTTACATAATTGCATTCATGATGCAGAAGGAGAAGATAGCAACCATATCGTGGCTGATTGCCTTCATGATCTAATCCCTTACATTCCGACAAGGGTGGCATAGCTTTGAATGACCTTCCTCTTTTCCCTTTGCTAGAAACTGAACTCAGTTTTTGGATTCTGAAATAAGATATTTGCCTTCCTTGCAAAATGGGAGTTATATCTGTCCATAAAGTTCTGCCACAAATATCATGCAGGCAGAACTTTAAAACGGAGTTATCATTCCGAAATATTTGCTGACAATATAAGAAAAGCTTAAAAACATACTTATGCTGGCAGGCTTGGGGCTGTTGAGCTTGGTCACTCTGCTCTAGCCTCTTTTTATCTTTTGATTGATGGAATATGTGATGCACTGGTTACAATGTTTAAAGTTTTAGGGTGTTTTTCTCCTATTGTTCTGTACAGTGATACCTCTACTTACAAACTTAATTCGTTTGGTGACCAGGTTCTTAAGTAGAACAGTTTGTAAGAAGAAGCAATTTTTCCCATAGGAATCAATGTAAAAGCAAATAATGCGTGCGATTGGGGAAACCATACGAAGGGTGGAGGCGCTGTTTCCTTCCAGGAGATTCCTAGAGCGGCCCCATGAAGGCTTCTCCCCACCTTTTCTGGCCCTGTTTCCTCCCAGGAGATTGCTAGAGAGGCCCCATGGAGGCTTCTCCCTGCCTTTTCCATTTACAGTTTTGGAGGTTTGTAAGTGGAAAATGGTTCTTGAGAAGAGGCAAAAAAAATCTTGAACACTCAGTTCTTATCTAGAAATGTTCATAAGTAGAGGCATTTTTAGGTAGAGGTACCACTGTATTATTATGTTGTAAGCCGCCCTGAGTCTCAGGAGAAGGGTGGCCTAGAAATCAATCAATCAGTCAGTCAGTCAGTCAGTCAAGTAAGCAAGTAAATAAATAATTAAATGAATGGCTTAGGAACTTTTCACTAAGGACACATCTCAGGTTGGGTTTATTCAAAATTTGGCAGGGGAGAGGGAGCGATGGAGAGAGGGAGGAAAGAAGGAGAGATTTTTTTTCAAGGAAAACTAATTCCACTAGGAGATATTATTCACAATTTCATGAATTCCTTTCTCCCACCATGACTACCCTGCCAGCTTCTAATGCATTACGACCTGCATGAACAACTCAATCTATGGGAATATATTGGAGTCACAAGGCCAGAAATCTTTTACATCAAATCCAGAGTCTGCAATGTTACTGAATAATCTTTAGGTCACATTACTCACCTAATCACTGTTTGAAGAGTTGAGTTATGGGACAGGCAGAAGGACTCTATGACTAATTTTTGTTCTGAACTGTTCTAAATTGCTGAAGTATGAAGGCAGATGTAGACAGCACTGACTACGTCACCCTTCTGGGCAAACAAGAAAACTCTTCCTCCAGACAAAAGCAAAAACCCATTGGCATCTTTCTCTGAATAAAAGCCTTTTCATGTCTAATTTCTATGTCAATTTTCTCCTTCACCTTTTCTCTGGAAATGAAAGAAGACATCCAAAATAGCGCATTGAAATAATCACAAATACAATAATCTCTGAACATTGAATGTTGTGTTGCTGGGTCAGATTTGTCATTGTTAAGTAGGTTGACTGCAGACAATTATGGATACTGTAATGACTTCAAATATCTTAATGCAATTAGTAGCTTATAATGCTCTCGTCCCATTTAGAAAGGTTGGAAGCGCACTTAAGCAATAAGGATGGAAATGATAAAGTCATACCCATTATATTTCTTAACAAGAATCAAAAGCTTGCTTCCCCCACCCCCCTGAGATAGTTTACCACCTTCTGAGTACAGTTTAAACAGCAGTAAGAATGATCTTACTGTGGATGTTCCATTTATAAATCAACAATCGTGTGTAGTAATTGTACCTCTGCACTTCCTACAGAAAGCAATTTTAACTGGGGGATTTCAACTCACAAAGAATGATCAGATCTGATGGCCTATCATTTTCCAATTATGCCTTTACAGATGCAGTCCTATGTACACAAGCCTAGAAGTAAATACTATGGTACGCAACATTTTTCCCCCTCCGAGTAGAATTATCAACAATTGATCTTTGTTATTCACAATGGAATCATGTCAGGGATGAAATGCTACTGGTTCGGCCTGATTCAGCCAGGTCCAAGCATATCAGTAGTGACAGCTGCCGATAGTTTGGAGAACTGGTAGTGCAAGGCTCCGCTCACCTACTCAGATGTTGCTATTTTCATGTTTTGAACCCTCAACCGTTCTGCACATGCGTAAAGCTTTCTGCGCATGTGCAAAGCCTCCCACAAAGCCCATGTGCAAAGGGTGAAAAAGTAGGTGTGCTAGGGCAGTGTTCTTCAACCAGTGTGCCATGAGACATGGTCAGGTGTGCCGTGGGGAAATTAAACATGGGTCCCCAAACCCATGGAGGCCATTTATCAGGCCCGCCGCCAGCTGCCTCCATCCGAACATAAACATTCCCCTCACAATCCCTCCAGCTATCAGCGACAGGAAGAGTGGAGACACAGGGAATGCTCACTGACCAATCCCCTTCTAGGATTCATCCCGACCACTAGCGATGAACCAATAGCAAGTCGCCTCTCATAAAGTTAAAGTTTGCTGATCTTCCTTTGGACAGTTTTTGGTTATCTGTTGCCAAGGTGCTCCCCATTCTGGCCAACAAAGCTATTTTGACATTGCTCCAGTTTTCAACCACATATCTATGTGAGCTGAGCTTCTCAAGCTTGACTGTGATAAAAACTAAAAACAGAGAGAGACTGAGAACTGTTGAGGAAGACTTTTGTGTGTGTCTTTCTACCATTCCTGCCAGGATATCCCTTTTGTGTTAATCTAAATAGGCCCAGGTTTCACACTGAGTATAAATACATTTAGAAACTATATTATTAACTACATGTATAATATGTATTGTGTTAGAGTGTCATTTTGTGACATTTTGGTTGGTGGTGTGCCCCAGGATTTTGTAAATGTAAAAAATGTGCCGCGGCTCAAAAAAGGTTGAAAATCACTGTGCTAGGGTGCGCAAGTGCTTCCAAACCAGTAGGAAAGGTAAGTAGATTTCACCACTGAATCATATCAAACGAACATCTTGGAGAACTTAGCACTGTCAAAGGCTGTCTTCTTCTTAATTTATTTATTTAATTGCTCATTTCTTCATATTTTAGGATGCTAACTATACAAACCCATACTACAGATATTCCATAAACACATATATTGAAGAACTAAAAACTAACAAATGCACATGTGAATCTTCAAATTTCACAATGTAGAATAAAACTCCAAAAATTTTCCTGAAGATTAGAAAAGCGACTGATAAAATTAATACTGTTGTAAATCGAGGACTGCAAGTCTTTTAAATAAAATCAATTGATCTGCAGGAAAATATATGTTGCTTTAAGATGTAGATGACTAGGTGTCTATAGCAGAGGTGGGTTGCTAGTTCTATAGAATTGGTAGCGGGAATTTCCCTCCACTCGCCAAACTGGGAGTAGTCACTGTTTGGCCACCCCCCCCAAACCGGCTCTAATGGCAATGTCGTAGGCACTGCCATCTTGTATTTCGTTTCTGCACAGAAACTTTGGGCAATGTGCAAATACACTGTGTGCCCATGCTTCACATGTGCTTTATGCTTGGCCATGTGGTGTGGGAGGAAACGAATTGGCATCAAGGTTAGTTAGAATCCACACTTGGTCTATAGCATTTCAACCTGAAGCGGTAAAACAGATAATAACATGAAACATGGTTAGGCATGTAAAATGCACCTCCTGACATCTCTTAAATCAAACATTTATTTTCCTGGAATTGTGGTGGAGTCATGGTGGGGGGGAAGGTTTTAAGGAGTTGTTTTCAGTTGTACGCCCAGACATATTCTGAATTATGTTTCCCTAGAAAATCCAGATTACTGCATAAAAATGTTCTTGCCATACATCTGGTCCAAAGTTACGCAGAAAAATGGATAGATCAGCTTGTTCCCTGTTTATATCAACTTATGTCTGCTTATCCTTTCTGTACTGCTTCTATATGGATTTCCATTTAAAACACAAATGCAGATACAAGCATTGCATTTTCACGAAATAGTGTTTGTTTTTGCATGCATATTTGTTCTTAGGTAGGTATGTAATAGTGACGGAGATTTCCAATTTGATGCACATTTTCCCCTAAAATAGACAGTTGGATGATATGCAACATTTTTGCACCTTAAATAATATCAAAATCCAAAAAGTAAAAATAACTGCATAATAATAATAAGCTATGGCATAGACAGGCACATGTTTAAAGTGAAATCCACCTGCTTTTGAACCAGGAAAAATTATTCCGTTCATAAATTGTGCTGCTGAAATACAGCAAAGTCAGTGCATTATAATACACCTCTCTCTCTCTCTCTCTCTCTCTCTCTCTCTCTCTCTCTCTCTCTCTCTCTCTCTCTCTCTCTCTCTCTGTGTGTGTGTGTGTGTGTGAGAGAGAATAAATAAAACTACTGCCCGGGAAGAGAATATAGCATTGCATTTCATTTGTTTTGTTTAATCTGCTATCTGGCTAATTTATACTCACCAAAAGTGATTAAAAATGGAAATTAAAATTTAGTGGTGGGTAACCTTTGGCCACAGAGGGCAGCATGAGACCATCCAACTTCTTTTTTGTGATTTCTGTAGGTTCTGATTGCATCATGTCTTTTTTCCTCTCTCCCTCTCCTTCTGTCTCTGTTTCTCCCTCCCCCCTCTTGTTCTTTCTCTTTCTTCTTCTCACTCCCTCTTTTCCTCTCTCTTCCTCTCTCTCATTGTTTTTTACACCTCTCTCTTTCTCTTTTCTTTTATCCCTTTTCCCTCTCCCCCCTCCCCCCTCTCCCTTTCTCTCTCTTCCTTATTCTCCCTCCCTTCCTCTGTCCCTGTCTGTCATCTCCCACTGCCTCTTTCTTTCACTCCCTTCCTCAATCCCATTTTCCCTCAATTCCCTTCTTTCTCTCTCTCTCTCTTGTATTAAAGCCTATCATATACCATGATGGCTTTCAATATTTATCTCTGGAAAACATTGGGTTTTTCTCTGTCATCTTAAATGCCGTTCCTTTGTTTTAAACAAATGTCCTATTCTTTAATATTCAAAGGATCCCACCACATCCCTGGCTATCAAATCCCACTCACAAAATGCAGACTAGAAAGTAGAAAGATCAGGGATATCCCACCCCCCACTATTTCCATCACTCTCCCCCATTTTTAACCTCAACTTAAGACTGAAGATGAAAAAAAGACAAAATAAAGTAGGTCAACTCAGCCATAGAATTTTTAGTTATAGTAGAAAGATCTCCACAATGTAGAACTATCAATAGGAACAGTGTGAATTAGTCTGCTTGATAGAAGCATTCCAGAAAGCATTATAGCTCATTATTTTATAGGACCCTAATGTGATGATGAAAGTGTCCCTAATGTCAAAACAGCCAGAGAACTTGTTTCAGAGAATCTAATGTCTATTCGCTTTTAATACTGCTAGTTCAAAATTCTATCCATGTATGCACAAATATACATTGGTATTCTGATTATCCATATCTGTAGGTGCTCACAAGCATGGAGACAGCTTGTGAGTTACTTTCCAGTTACTTTTTACATACAACTTGTATTTGGAGGGATGTTTGCCCTTAATAAGATATAACATACAGTCATCATATCTAATACATCTTGATAAATCTGTCCTTTGTGTGTTTATCTTGTGTTAGTAACCATCACCCTATCTTGTGGTAATGAGTTCTAGAATTTATTTATGTGGTGTGCAAAGAAGTTGTCTCTTTGCCTGTAAATAGTTCTATGCTGAGAAGTAAGACAGCAACATGAATCAAGTTATGATCAGAGATTTATCTTTGACCTTGGCTCTTAAGTGCCATAGGGTTCCCTTTCTCAAGACTGCAGATAAGATTGGAGAAAAGGTCCTGATCTTAAAGGAGTATCTATTGGTTGCAGTAGCTGGCTGTTTCCAACACTGACACACTGACAAATATTCAAAAAGGACAGAAATCTTTCTTCCAGTTCATTGCTACCAAGGTATATCAGGGCATGCTAACACCACTCAACCTGCATGTTATCAGTTATAAGCTCGTTTTACCTTTTTCTGAACTTTGGATGACAAGAAGCAACTTGCCACCAATGATAGTTAACTAATAAACAAATGGAATGTGAAAAGAAAAGAATTTTATCACTGGTTGGAAAAGGAGATTGTGGTCTGTAGCTGGGTACATGTTAACATCTTGTTCTGATGCATGAACCAGGAAGCAATTAATCAAGATCAGACCAGAAAGAGATTGGAAGACAGCAGCCAAAGATAAGAACCTTAACAGTTAACTGCCAGGCAGTAAGTCATTTTTGTCTCAGCAGCACAAATCAATGAAAGTCTTGGGTGACATGGAAAGGAGAATGCATGATGGATGCTGCTGGCAGAAAATCAAGAACAAACGGTTTGGGTTTGTTTTAGAAAACCTCATTGTCTGAATTATCTACCTGAACTATAAAGCTGTCTTCCCAGATAGTCAAGTTGAGGTTGGCCAACTCAGTTGTGAGCTGGAGGTATGTACAATGGTATGAGGGAGTGAATGTGGTTTGTTTGTTTTAAAAAACTCTGAAATCAACAAAACTTTATCCCTGCTAAGTCTCAGTGTCTTGTGTTATTTATGGCATAAGGTATGCTATTTCTTTGGAGATTGGCCAATTTGACCTAATGATGAAGGAACCAAGCTAGAAACTAGGGGATTGTGCATTCTAATCTCTACCCATGAAAGTCAGCTGGGTGACATTGATCCAATCACTTTCTCTCAGCCCAACCCAAGTCAAAGAGTGGTTGTGAAGAAAACAGGAAGATAATACATTCACCACTTGGAATTATTTGTAAAACTAATAAAACATAATAATAATAATAATAATAATAATAATAATAATAATAATAATAATAATATCTAAATTAATAAATAGCAATAGCAATTAAACTTATATACCACTTTATAAAGCTTTTACAGACCTCTCTGAGCAATCTAGGTCCTCATTTTATAGACCTCGGAAGGATGGAAGGCTGAGACTGATGAGATTTGATCTGCCAAACTGCTGATCAGCAGAAGTAGCCTGCAGTACTGCACTCTAACCACTGAGCCATCATGGGTCATAAATAAATATTAGCCAAAACATGATTATATGATAAAGCAAGATCTATTTAAAACAGTGGTTCTCAACCTGGGGGTCGAGACCCCTTTGGTGGTCAAATGACCCTTTCACATGGGTCGCCTAAGACCATGGTAAAAGACAAATTTCCCATGGTGTTAGGAACTAAAGCTTCTATTCTGGCACCTTGGAACATATTTTTACAATCACTCCAATCAGGCATTTACAATGGGTGTGGGTGTGTCCCTTTGACCTTCCTGCCAATCATCTTAAAGTTCTGTTGGAAGAATTGGGGCTAGACTTATGGTTGGGGGTCACCACAACATGGGGAACTGTATTAAGGGTCTGTGAAATTAGAAAGGTTGAGGACCACTGCTTTAGAGATAAATTCTTGTTCTTCAGACCTTTTCCATGTAAGCCATGGATCCTCAACTTTGGGGCTGGTGGGCACCACTAGGACTCACAGAACATATCACAAATGCTGTGGGTTCCATGTGTGGTGTATCATGCCCATTCAGACTCCTGTTGGATTCTATGAACTTACCATTTAATGTTGCAGCTTGTTCTAGAAGCTCATGTATTCTGGAAGTCCCGTCAAAAACCTAGCCTAAATGTACAAGGGTCGCCCAGAAAGTAATGCACCACATTTTTTTCTTCAACAATTATTTATTGATCACAATGAAACTTACACACAAGAAAGAATTATGTTTCTTCTACACTCCCTATTTTTCTACGTAATCTCTGTCCCATTCTATGACCTTGCTCCAGCAAGACACAAGGCCCTGTCAGTACCACTCCTTGTTCTGGTCATGAAGCCATTTTTGCACTGTGCGAATCACCTCTAATTGCCTCACCGTTTGTGCCCAGCAGCGGTGGGCTATGAGCAGAATGCTAAATTGCCCTCGCCACTGTGGCTCATAGGTTCTTGTGGGACCAGCGTGATTTTGCTGCTGCACCTGTGCAGGTAGCAAAATCTCGCACGGAGACACAGGTAAAACCTCACCGAAACACGGGCACAATTTTGCTACCTCCACAGGTGCAGCAGCAAAATTACGCTGGTCCCACAAGAACTTATGAGCTGTGGTGGTGAGCACAATTTAGCATTCTAGCTCGTAGCCCATCGCTGGTGCCCAGTAGATTCTCCTACTGTACACAAACTGTTGTGTTCCCATGTAAATATTCAGTATGTAAATAAGTTATGTTAATATTTTATGCAAATCCATCCCGTTTACATACTGGCCGCAGATTGGTTAAACCGTGGCCGATAACACAAACATTTGAGAATGTTCCCAACAGTTTCTTTCTCTGCAGTAAAAAAATAAATAATTACCTGCTGCTTGACACCATTTTGAAACACTGCTGCAGCTAAGCTATCTGCCTGAAGAAAGGTAAAATTTACACATGCACTCCTGACAATTCAGGTAATGTATACCTCACGTTTTGCATTTATACCATTACTGTAGGTTGAGAAAAAAAAATGTGGTGCATTACTTTCTGGGCAGCCCTTGTACTTCCTTGTAGTTTTAACCCATAGCTTCACTGCTTCCAACTAGTATGCACTTACATAAATACTCAAAAAGTAGATATAAAAGTATTGCCTTACTGTTAACATTCCTGGAGAATGAAGGGTTATCAAAATTACAACTAAATTAATGGTCCTATAGCTTTCCTTCAAAATTAAATGACAGTAACTAAAACACTGGCACCTTCTTTCACATCTGCTTTCAGATTTAATAATGTCATTGCTTTTGTGGCCATCAATCATTCCAAATCATTGAATCTTAACTATATTCCTTGTGGGTAATCTTCACAGTCAGGTGTAAAGTAGAATAATTAACACTACTCGGCATGAGCACGAAGGTTAGGCTGTTGGGTTGTTATTCCAAGGGAGCGTTAGACCTGAGTAATTGTCAACGTGTCATCGGCTGATTGCTTTGAGTTTATACTGAGCCTCCTGAACATATTGCCTTCTATGAGACAAGCTGATTTGGAGGTGACACAGATATGTTGAAAAGGAATAATAATAATAATAATAATAATAATAATAATAATAATAATAATAATGGATGGATGGATGGATGGATGGATGGATGGATGGATGGATGGATGGATGGATGGATGAATGAATGAATGAATGAATGAATGAATGAATGAATGAATGAATGAATAAATAAATAAATAAATAAATAAATAAATAAATAGCTCGAAGTCTGAATATAATTTCAGGGGAAAAATATATTGTTCAGATGTCATGGAATTGGGTCAGGACTCAGTTAATTCGTGGAAAGATTCTAATATATCTTGGTAGGTATACAAAGCTGGCAAGGAGCAATGCCAAGCATATAAGCATGCATCCATCATCCAGAACCACGATTAGGGCTAGGAATAAGAAGAAATTCAGGTCTCTTCTTCTTCTTCTGCGTATAAATTCCGAACCACTATTCTAGCTTGTTCAGGAACTGTTAGTTGTCTATTAATGGCTGCTGTTTCTCGGAATACAATAAAATATAGGCTGTAGCTATGTTTATCCTAGTCTCAATGGGAGCATGACACTATTATAGACTGATGATGGATGAGATTGGAAAATAAATTTATTTGTTTGTTTGTATATTCCATTTGTGTTGCTAAACCAATTGCCAATTAACAGCAGTTAGTAGTTGATGTCCCAAAGATGTCAATTATCATATTTTTTGGTAAAAATTAAACTGTCAAAGTTCAGATTTTTATTCATATTTAGTTTTCTAAGTGCATTTTGGCCTCTTCTCCTTTTTTACAATCAGAAAGTAGTAGTCTAGTAGTCTGCCCAGAGCTCCACTTACATCTGCCTAAAAGAGCATTGATTGCTTTCTATAGTGCTGCAACTCAAATAGTACAGATTACTAATTAATGCAACTGGTTTTGTTTAGTATGCATTGCTAAATTATATAGCTGGCCTTTTATCAATTATGAAACTATTGGGTGTCTTCAGGGTACTTGTATTGTCTTATTTCAATACCAATTGGCTTGAACCATTTTAGCGTGGCTGTTGAGCCACATGTCTTCACAACATTCCAAGCATCATATAGAAGAAATAAGAAAGATCACCATGGGATTGCCTAAAACCATAAGAATTCTATGGAAAAGGACCTGGGTAGCACAGTGGTTAAAATGCAGAATTGCAGGCTAATTCTGCCCACAGTCAGGAGCTCAATCAAAGTTAACTCAGCCTTCCATCCTTCTACGGTCATAAAAATAAGGATTCAAATTGTTGGGGCAATATATTGACTCTGTAAACTGCTGTAAAGCACCAAGAAGCGGTGTAAAAATCTAACTGCTATTGCTACTGCTAAAAGATCACTAAGAACATTACACCAAGTAAGTGTGAGCTGGATCTCACACTCCATAATGGCATCATAAAATCATAGGATGCAAACACCATTTAGTAATTGAGGTTAACAATGGGATGAGAAAGATGAAAAATGTAAAAAAAGGAAAAAGTAATGGAAAGAGAATTGTTTTTTTTAAAAAAAACATTCCTTCCTTCTTCCCCCCCCCCCCCTTTCAATGTATCTTGCAGCTGACTGTAGATCTGAAAGTCAGCGGTACAAATATCATCACTGGCTCAAGGTTGACTCAGCCTTCCATCCTTCCGAGGTGGGTAAAATGAGGACCCTGATTGTGGGGGCAATAGCCTAGTTCTGTTAAAAAATGCTATTGCTATGTTGTAAGCCGCCCCGAGTCTAAGGAGAAGGGTGGCATAAAAATCGAATAAATAAAATAAATAAAATAAATCTTAATATTATGTGTGTGTTTTTAAATCTCCAAAACAACTTATATTCAGAGACTATTATGTAATTTAAATGCATTAGCAAATGATATTGTCAAACCATCAGATTAATTCTACAGCATTTCAGTACCTGAGGCAAGAAATTAAAATAATATCCGCATTGCCCCTCGTGTGGTACAAAAATTTTAAATATCTGTTTGTCCTCTTCATGTTTCACATTTCCCATGGTGTTCCTCTGATACTTAAGTGCTCCATAAAATGTTTTGTTTCAAATGTTAAATAACTTTCCAAATCTTGAACAGTTATGCAACTTTTGGAGCAATTACATGTCATTTTTATCATTTTACACACACAAACACACACACGTATCTATCTATCTATCTATCTATCTATCTATCTATCTATCTATCTATCTATCTATCTATCTATCTATCTATCTATCTATCTATGTAGTGGTGTATATGTAGTGGTGCCACAACTACCACGTAACAGTGGTAAAGAACCATAAAGAATCAGTATAGGAAAACTGCAATGCAAACCAGAGCCAACAGCTGCTGCAATAAAGCTTTGCATGGGCAGATCCTTGACAAAATTGAAGGAAAAATTGATAAGGAGAAGACCTGATTATGGCTCACTAATGGAACACTGAAGAAGGAGACATAAGTTTTGATTCTTGCAGCCCAGGAGCAAGCAATCAGAACAAATGAAATCAAGGCCAGGATTGAAAAATCAGCTGATGACCCAAATGCAGACTTTGCAAGGAAGCTGATGAAACAATTGATCACATCACAGCAGCTGCAAGAAAATCACACAGACAGACTACAAACAGAAGCACAACTACATGGCCCAGATGCTCCATTGCCTGTGCCACAACCAGTGGTGGGCTACGAGATGGAACACTAAATTGTGTTCACCACTGCAGCTCATAGGTTTTTGTGGGACCAGAACGATTTTGCTGCTGTACCTGTGGAAGTAGCAAAATTGTGCATGGAGCCGCAGGTAAAACCTCACTGAAACACGGGCACAATTTTGTTATCTCCACAGGTGCAGCAGCAAAATCAACGCTGGTCCCACAAGATGTTACGAACCGGGGGGGCAAGCACAATTTAACGTTCTGGCTCGTAGCCCACCGCTGGCCACAATTACCATTTACCAGTGGTAAAGAACTGGTGGGATCATAAACCTGAGAAATACCTTGGGACTTTGGGACAAAATCCAGAATATCAATCTTGTTTGCTGTGTATTACCTTTTCTTTGTAGTAGTAGTAGTAGTAGTAGTAGTAGTAGTAGTAGTAGTAGTAATAATAATAATAATAATAAACGAAGCAGTGGAAGTGATGTGCCGGTGCCTGGAGGCTGTTGGGGCCTGGATGGGTGTCAACAAACTCAAACTCAACCCAGACAAGACGGAGTGGCTGTGGGTTTTGCCTCCCAAGGACAATTCTATCTGTCCGTCCATTACCCTGGGGGGGGAATTATTGACCCCCTCAGAGAGGGTCCGCAACTTGGGCGTCCTCCTCGATCCACAGCTCACATTAGAAAAACACCTTTCAGCTGTGGCGAGGGGGGCGTTTGCCCAGGTTCGCCTGGTGCGCCAGTTGCGGCCCTATTTGGACCGGGAGTCATTGCTCACAGTCACTCATGCCCTCATCACCTCGAGGCTCGACTACTGTAACGCTCTCTACATGGGGCTACCTTTGAAAAGTGTTCGGAAACTTCAGATCGTGCAGAATGCAGCTGCGAGAGCAATTATGGGCTTCTCCAAGTATGCCCATATCACTCCAACACTCCGCAGTCTGCATTGGCTGCCGATCAGTTTCCGGTCACAATTCAAAGTGTTGGTTATGACCTATAAAGCCCTTCATGGCACCGGACCAGAATATCTTCGGGACCGCCTCCTGCCGCACGAATCCCAGCGACTGGTTAGGTCCCACAGAGTTGGCCTTCTCCGGGTCCCGTCGACTAAACAATGTCGTCTGGCAGGACCCAGGGGAAGAGCCTTCTCTGTGGGGGCCCCAACCCTCTGGAACCAGCTCCCCCCTGAGATTAGAATAGCCCCCACCCTCCCTGCCTTTCGTAAACTCCTTAAGACCCACCTTTGCCGTCAGGCATGGGGGAACTAAAACACCTCCCCCTTGCCCATGTTGTTTTGTTGATTGATTGACTGTGTGCCTGTTTTTTATATATACTGTTTTTTATAAGATTATTAATTTAAATTGGAACTGGATGGGTGGGCATTGGATTTGGTATTGTGTACTGTACTGTTTTTTATTATTGTTGTGAGCCGCCCCGAGTTTGCTGAGAGGGGCGGCATATAAATCCAATAAACCTAAACCTAAACCTAAACCTAACCTAATAATAATAATAATAATCTGTAAAGAAACAGATGAAACAATCGATCACATACTCAGCTGCTGCAAAAAGATCGCACAGACTGACTACAAGCATAGACATGATGCTGTGGCACAGATGATCCACTGGAAATTGTGCCGGAACTACCATTTACCAGTGGCAAAGAACTGGTGGGATCATGAGCCCGAAAAAGTGGTCGAAAATAAGCAAGCAAAACTACTGTGGGACTTCTGACTTCAGACTGACCGAATTCTGAAGCATAACACACCAGACATCGTGATCGTGGAGAAAAGGAAAGTATGGATCATCGACATCGCAATCCCAGGAGACAGCAGAATTGAGGAGAAGCAGCTAGACAAATTAGTGAAATACGAACATCTAAAAATCGAGCTGCAACGACTCTGGCATAAGCCAGTGAAAGTGGTCCCAGTGGTACTTGGCACGCTGGGCGCAGTACCAAAGGATTTCAGCGGACATTTGAAAACCATCGGAATTGACAAAATCTCCATCTGTCAATTGCAAAAGGCCGCTTTACTGGGATCGGCAAACAATTCGCCGCTACATCACGCAGTCCTAGGTGCTTGGGAAGCGCCCGACAGGTGATGAAATACGAAATCCAGCATAGTGATCTTGTTTGCTGTGTTGTACTGACATGATGATGATGATGATGATGATGATGATGATGATGATGATGATAATAATAATAATAATAATAATAATAATAATAATAATAATAATATAATACAAGCAGCTGCTGACTTTGCAATGAGAAGTATCTTAAGATACTTGGTTGATATCTAGGTTGCTGGCAGCAACCCATTTCAATCATTAGCACCAGTCAGTGGTATTTGTGACACTTTTTAAAATATTCAGTTGACTGAATTTTATGTTTAATGAATAAAATATAAAATAATAAAGCTTTAAAAATTCCTCTGTCTAAATGTGACTGAATCAATGCTCATTTCTGATTGTCAGCAATGTCTAAAGACATTTCTGTGGTCATATGGTCAGCATGAAATTACAGAATGCAATAAGCATTCTTACCAACAGAAGCGGTTTCTATTTATCTATTCTCATTTGCATGCTTTCAAACTACTAGTTGAGCTGGAGTAGGCACAAGAACGGAAACCCATCCCATCGTGCGGTACTCAGGTCTAAAACCTGACAAGTTTAAAAAGCACTAAGCCATCGTGCCAATATCTTGGCTATTTAAAATGAACAACAAGAAAAACTATGTATAAACTTTACACTTTGAACTTTGAAAACAGATGACCAGCTATTTGAAGCAAGCTAAATGAATGCAAATCTATTCTTAATAACATACCCTTCTGAAATCTAATACTTTTTAAGCTAAAACTTAAAAGTTTACACCATTTTTATATAAGACATTGGAATATTATTAGTTTTATTAGATTCTGTAAGCCATTGAGATGTTCATAGCTTTAAATGTTTATTAGTTTTACAATACCCATCCAAACAAAGGCCAGTATAAAACATTATAACTCTCTACAATTTCTAGTTTTCACAATAGAACCTGATATCCATAATTGTCAGTTGGCTGGCAAATAGGTTCCACTTCAGTCAACTCTTCATAATTAATTACCATATTGAAAGGATATCCTGTCATCATTTTGAAAAGTAGACATGACATGTAAAATACAGTTATGGAGACCACTTATTTAGTGAACATTCCATATTAATATCTAATCATGTCCCTACCTGATTCTTCTCCCTCTTTCAGTATTATAGGGAATTCCACATAATTTGCCACTGAAGTCACCTAAGTAGTGGATAGGAATGAGGAATGTGAGTAATAGTGGGAGGGAGGGAAGGATAGAGGAAATTAAAAAATGGGGAGAGAGAGAAAGAGCAATGGAAAGAATCCTCCCTCCCTTTCTTTCCTCCTTTCATCCCTCCCTTTTCTTCCTTTCTTTAAATTTCTTCTTCTCTCTTCTCTCCCCCATCTTCTTCTTTCCTTTCCTTTTCTCCTTCCCTCTCATTCTCCTTCCTTCCTTCCTTCCTCCCTCCCTCCCACCCTCCCACCCTCCCTTCCTTCCTTCCTGTATCTGATGAAGAATGAATATTTGAGAAACATTCATGCAGAATGTACATATACCACCACACTGGACAGCAATGTTTGTATGAGAGAAAATACAATTTTAAGAAATGTATTCTAAATAAAGTTATCTATATATTATCCAAAATTATATTTATGCGGTAAAGGTGTGGATAATAATATTTATTGCCTTTCTAGTTATTTTAGAAAAGATTCTATACCAAAAATTTGAACTACTCTTGCTGGTCAAGGGTTTCTTCCCCGTGCTTCATTATTGCCATCCAGAGATTTCATTTTTTTTATCTATTTATTTCAAATTTTATGTGCTTTATTGTTCATTTCTTCGGTTTTCATTTATTTTTCAAACTAACTGAGAAATTGTTGGCTTATGTTTAATGTTTTTCCTTTGCTTCCTGTTGCTTTTTAATGAAAACTCAGTTTTCCCTTGATAGTCTTTGTTTTCATGTGTGTAAATGTGTGTGCACAAAAATATGAAATATTCCTGCTTCCAAACCCTTCTGAAGATTCAACCAAATAGGATTCTATAGGCAATGCTAAAACTATTATTATCTTTATTATTATCTCCATTATTATTATCAGCTTCTCTGTTTTCTGTAATTCTATTTTGGGAGTTGTAGAGACTGCTCCAGTGCTAAGATGCAAACTAAAATGGATTAAAAAAAAATAAATGGATCTTTGTTCAGCACTCCTTCGTTAAAATGCCCATCCATTTCTATAACCAAAATAAATGGAATTCATTTGTTGAATGTTCATTAGTTTTATAATGCACAGCTGTAGGAAAATGGAAAGCTAAATACAGATAGCTCACCAGAAAATGCTGACAATGTCTCTGAAAGATTGTGGAGGAAAGCTGGAATCGATTCAAAAAGGAATTACAAAGATAATCAGTATACTGAAAGCCAAGTCTACAAGAAAGAATGAGAACTTAGTATGTTTATTTTTAAGTAGAAAATATTAAGGAAGAAGTCTTCTTCAAAAACCTGAAGAATGTCACACAGAAGAAAGGGAGAACATATTCTTTCTCATCCCAGAGGTTGTTTTTTAAAATTATTATTATTGTTATTATTGTTATTGTTGTTATTATTATTGTTGTTGTTGTTGTTGTTATTACTATTGTTGTTGTTGTTGTATGCTGGATTTCGTATTTCATCATCAGTTGGGTGCTTCCCAAGCACCTAGGACTGCATGATGTAGCGGAGAATGATATTTGCCGATCCCAGTAAAGCGGCCTTTTGCAATTGACAGATGGAGATTTTGTCAATTCCAATGGTTTTCAAATGTCCGCTGAGATCCTTTGGTACTGTGCCCAGCATGCCAAGTACCACTGGGACCACTTTCACGGACTTATGCCAGAGTCGTTGCAGCTCGATTTTTAGATCTTCGTATTTCACTAATTTCTCTAGCTGCTTCTCCTCAATTCTGCTGTCTCCTGGGATTGCAATGTCGATGATCCATACTTTCTTTTTCTCCACGATCACAATTTCTTGTGTGTTATGCTTCAGAATTCAGTCAGTCTGAAGTCGGAAGTCCCACAGTAGTTTTGCTTGCTCATTTTCGACCACTTTTTCGGGCTTATGATCCCACCAGTTCTTTGCCACTGGTAAATGGTAGTTCCGGCACAAGTTCCAGTGGATCATCTGTGCCATAGCATCATGTTTATGCTTGTAGTCAGTCTGTGCAATCTTTTTGCAGCAGCTGAGTATGTGATCGATTGTTTCATCTGTTTCTTTACAGAGTCTGCACTTTGGATCGTCTGTTGATTTTTCAATTCTGGCTTTGACAGCATTTGTTCTAATGGCCTGGTGGGCGGCCTTGTGCCGCCAATATTAGTCCTTCTGTCTCCTTTTTGAGTGTTCCACTTGTAAGCCATGACCAGGTTATTGTTTTTGTTTTTGTTTTTGTTTTTGTTGTTGTTGTTGTTATTGTTATTGTTGTTATTATTATTATTATTATTATTATTATTATCTTTTAAATTAATTAAACATGAAACTCAATCAACCGAACATTTTAAAAAGTGTCAGAAATACCACTGACTGGTGCTAATTCTTAATAAGGGTTGCTCCCAGCATCCTAAACATCAACCAAATATCTTCTTAAAACATATGATGTTCCTAGTAGCTCAGTTTTTTACAGATCCACTGGTGTTCTTGCAGGGAGCTACAATTTCTTGATATGTTTTGTTGGGTTGGCAATAT